>NC_082625.1:920215-1520215 GCF_030936135.1 Gavia stellata
TGCCACCCGGCCCCTGGGCCCCGGTGGTGCGGGGGCATGGAGCCGGGTGTCCCCCCCCCGCCGCCAGCCGCTGCGCCGAGCGAGCAGATGGGGCGTGCGCGGGGCTATATATAGCGGCAGGACCCACAGGTAGCGATGCGTCAGCACGCGGGTGACGCAGCCCCAGCGAGCAGGCGACGCTCGGTCGCACGCCCCGCGCACGCCCCCGCAGCCAGCTCCCTGGGGGCTGAGGTGGCCCCCCCGACCTCCCACCCTCCATGCACCCGGGAGCTGGGATGCTGTGGGGGGTCCCCACGTGTGCCGGTCATGCTGGAGGATGCTCAGCCCTTGGCTGTGCTGCGTGGGGGCATTTGCTGGGTGGCACGTGCCTGCAGCCCCCATGTGCATGTGTGTGCATGTGTGTGCGTGTGTGTGTGCATGTGTGTGCACACACCTGTGTGCACATGGCCCCTGAGAGCGCACGTTGTGTCTCTGCGTGGTCAGGGCTGCGCGTGTCACTGCGTGTGCCCACCTGTGTGTCCACATGTGCACGGCTGCAGCTGTGCTGCCTGTGTCTTGGCATGTGTGCTGCTGCATGTGTGTGTGTGTCCACGCAAGCGGCCGCAGCCGTGCTGTGCGTGTCCCTGGACGTGTGGCTCCGTGTGTGTCTGTGCGCAGGGCCGTGGCCCTGCTGCGTGGCTCCGCACGTGCGTGTCACTGCGTGTGCATGTACCCCCACGCGTGGCCACGCTGTGTGCGCCCCTGCGTGTTCTGCCGCACGCACACGCTCTGCCCTGGCCGGGGCCTGGCTCGGCGCGGGGCGGCGGGGGCCGGGGGTGACTCAGCCCAGGAATGCCCCCTCCCCGCCTGTCGCAATGCGGTTTCCTCCGTGGCCTGTGCTGGGAACGGGCTGTCCCGGGGCCGCTGATAGCCCGGGCTGACCCGGGCCCTGCTGGGAAGGCGACGCGGTGCCACCCTGCCTCCCTCCTGCCTCCCTCCTGCCTCCCCCCTGCCTCCCCCTGCCTCCCCCTGCCTCCCCCCTGCCTCCCTCCTGCCTCCCCCTGCCTCCCCCCTGCCTCCCTCCTGCCTCCCCCTGCCTCCCTCCTGCCTCCCCCTGCCTCCCTCTGCCTCCCCCCTGCCTCCCCCTGCCTCCCCCCTGCCTCCCTCTGCCTCCCCCCTGCCTCCCCCTGCCTCCCCCCTGCCTCCCCCTGCCTCCCTCCTGCCTCCCCCTGCCTCCCCCCTGCCTCCCCTCTGCCTCCCTCCTGCCTCCCTCTGCCTCCCCCCTGCCTCCCTCTGCCTCCCCCCTGCCTCCCCCCTGCCTCCCCCCTGCCTCCCCCCTGCCTCCCCTCTGCCTCCCTCCTGCCTCCCTCTGCCTCCCCCCTGCCTCCCCCCTGCCTCCCCCTGCCTCCCTCCTGCCTCCCCCCTGCTTCCCTCTGCCTCCCCCCTGCCTCCCCCCTGCTTCCCTCTGCCTCCCCCCTGCCTCCCCCTGCCTCCCCCCTGCCTCCCTCTGCCTCCCCTGCCTCCCTCTGCCTCCCCCCTGCCTCCCCCTGCCTCCCCCTGCCTCCCCCCTGCTTCCCTCTGCCTCCCCCTGCCTCCCCCTGCCTCCCCCCTGCCTCCCCCTGCCTCCCCCCTGCCTCCCTCCTGCCTCCCTCCTGCCTCCCTCTGCCTCCCCCCTGCCTCCCCCTGCCTCCCTCTGCCTCCCCCCTGCCTCCCCCTGCCTCCCCCCTGCCTCCCTCCTGCCTCCCTCTGCCTCCCTCCTGCCTCCCCCCTGCCTCCCCCTGCCTCCCTCTGCCTCCCCCCTGCCTCCCCCTGCCTCCCCCCTGCCTCCCTCCTGCCTCCCTCCTGCCTCCCTCTGCCTCCCCCCTGCCTCCCCCCTGCCTCCCCCCTGCCTCCCTCTGCCTCCTGGGAAGCACCGGGGCGGCGGGGGGGTCCTGCCGGGGCTGCGCACCTTGACCCTGCGGCTGCTGGGGAGGGGGCCCGGGGGGCGAAGGCTCACCCGGGGAGCCCCGCTCTGACCCGTGCACCCCACCGCCCGCCCAGCGCCCCCCGGGAGGGCAGCCGGGGGCCCCAGCAGCCCCCCACCCCCGGGCCGGGGGTGCCCGAGGGGAGCTCCAGCTCTGCACCCCCCAGGCAGCCAGCGCGGGGGCTGCTGCGCTGCGGGGGGGCTGCGGCTGCTTTCTGTGCCCCTCGGGGGCGCCGGCCTGGGTGCACAGGGGTCCCGTGGGGCTGCCGAGGGCGCCGAGCAAGAAAATGGGGTGCTCCCCGCTGGGACGTGCGGGGGGGGCGGTCACAGGCCCTGCAGGGTGCACGGCCGGAGCGGGGTGAGGGCCCCACGCGGGGCAGGACCCACGCCAGAGGCTGCCGCGGGGCCGGGGCTGTCCCGGAGCGGGGGGGGGGGCCGCCGCGCAGCCGGGCCCGCGGGATCCGGGCCGGGTCTTCCCGCCCGCCGGCGAGCCGGACCCCGGCCCGGCTCCGGCGGAAAAGCCCGGCCCGGATTCCCGGGCAGCGGAGCGGGACGGCACCGGCACCCGCCGCTCTCCCCCAGCCCCGAGGCCGCTGCGGGCGAGGTGCAGCGCGGGGGGGCGGCTCGGGGCGGGCAGGGGTCCGCGCGGGGACACGCGGGCCCGTGCGTGGGACGCTCCGGGCGGCGGTGTGGCGGAGCTGGGCTCCAGACCCCGCTCCAGGCTCGGCTCCGCTCCGGGCTCTGCACCCCGCTCCGGGCTTTCCGCGCCGCCCCGGCCCCGCTCGGCCCCGCGCGCTCATTCATTCATAGATCGCGCCGCGCGCTCCCGGCCCATTCATTCACGGCGGCGCGAGGGAGGCCCGTTGCCCCGGCAACCGCCCCGGCTCCCGCCGCCCGCGCAGCCCCCCCCGCACACGCGGTGCGCCCGCAGCGCCGAGCCCCGCGGGGGGCCGGGCCGGGCCGGGCCGGGGGGGCCCCGGCGCGGAGCGGCAGCGGGGGGGTCCGGGGGGGGTCTCGGTGCCCCCCGGTGCGCGCAGCTGCGGGGGGCGGGGGGCCTCCCCGTGTGCCCGGCTGCAGGGCCCGGGGCGGGGGGGGCATGTGCCTGCGGGGGGGGTGTGTGCTGTGCCGGGGGGTCCCCTCGTTTGCACGGCTGCAGGGGGCCGGGGGCTCCCCCGAGGCTCCTGCCGGCTTGGCCACCCCGGCGCCCGGGCGGCCCGAGCCCTCCTGGCCCCCACCCAGGGCGGCTGCCACGTCGGCGGGGGTGGCCCCCACCCAGGGCTGCGGCGGGAGAGCCCTGCCCTGCGCTCGCCAGGCCCCGGCGGTTTGCACCGAGGGCTGGGCTTGGCACAGCCTTCACACCCCCCGCACCCCCCCCGCTGCGTGGTCGTGGCGCCGCGCTCCAGCTCTGCAGAGCCCCCGGCGTGGCGGGGAGCCCCCCCGGGAACCCCCTGCGGGCGCGTGGCTGCGTGGGGTCCTGCGCCAGGCTGGGCGTGCAGCGGGTGCCGGTGGGGAGCGCGGTGGCTGCGGGTGCCAGAGGTGCGAAACGCCTGCACCCGCCCCATGGGCGGCAGAGGGGGGTGCCCCGGTCCCCTCCGTAAGGGTTGGCACATGTCCTGCGTATGCACGTGCACACGCGTGCGCCACGGCTGCATGCGCAGGGGGTTTGCATGGGCCCCGCGTCTCCAGCTCTGCTGCGGCCGTCCGTGCGTCCCAGGTCCAGCTGCACGGGGAGGACAGACGTTCCCGGGCACTGTGGGCACTGGTGGTGCAGGGGCCTGTGGGGGGGCGGGCAGAAAGCTCAGGGCTGCAGCACGGGCACGGGGTGAGCTGGAGCTGGGCAAAGCTTCCTGACCCCCTCTTCTGCCTCCCCAGGGCACCTGGAGCGAGGAGCCACGGCCACGGGGTGCAGGAAAAGCTGCTGCTCGTTTCTCGGCTGCTGTTGCAGCCCCGCAGGCGGGCTCCAGCCCGGGGCCCGCGGTAGCAGCGTGGTGGGTAAGTGCCAGCAGGTCTGCGTGGGGCTGGGCATGCATGCTTGCACGGCTGCACTGGTGTGCGTCTTGCACAGACGGGTTCTCCTGCAGTTTGGGTTTGTGTGTGTTGAGCACACGGGCAGACGAGAGCACGTGTGTGCGTATGCACACATGTGCTGGTGCTTACTTGTGCTCCTGGGCATGTCTGCACATGGGGCCACACATGTGTCCCTGCTGCCTGCCCGGGGTCGGCGTGTGCGTGCACGCGCAGGCCGGGGCGGGCAGGTGTGCTGGGCCATGCACACGCACATGTCAGGGGTTGCCCTCACATGCAGCCGCGCGCGCTTCGCCTCCCCAGCGGCCTCTGCACGCCGGGCCCTGCGTCTCGGCGCTGCCGGGGAATGACTCACGGGCTCGCAGGGGAAGCAGTGACTCAGTCCTGGATTCCTGCCTCTCCCCACCCCCCGGCCGGCCATCGCAGCCACGTGGAGCCTGCGGGACCCGAGCCGTGGCCGGCCTGGTGGGACACAGCCGGGTGCTGGGGCTCCCCGTCGGGCTGCGGGGAGCAGGGCTGGGGGGACATGTCCCTTCCCTGGGCTGCTGCGGGCTGTGGGGACCGCGAGGTCCCTATGTGGCCACAGGAACCCCAGTGCCTTTGGGCGCGCGGCAGGCGGCAGCCCCGGGCACTTGGGGTGGCACCGCGCACGCCCTGACTCCCATCCGAGCTGGGCACTGGGTTCAGGCTCGGGCATGTTTCCCGGGGTTGTTTCAGGTGGTGCCGGCTGCCCGCAGCCCTGGCCGAATTCAGCGTGCTGCCCCCGGGCAGCGGTGCCAGGTGCTGCCCTGAGCTTCCGCCCGGGAGGGCTCCCCTATGCACGGGGGTCACCTGCGGAGCTGTTACCTTTGGGTGCATGCCGTGGGCTGGTCACGCTGCACGGCTGGCGCTGGGCATCGCCCGCCCCACTGTCCAGGCTCCTGCTGCCCCCTCGGTGCCCCCGGCCAGGGGCTGCTCCCCGACCCATCCCAGCCCCACGGCGCGGGATCTGCCTGTTGCTGACCCGCTCCTTCCCTGGCCTGGCACGGGGGTGCCCTGGCACAGCACCAGCACCAAATGTGGCCGGGGATGCTCCACCTGCCGTGGGTTTGCCGCGGGTCTGGGGTGCGGCAGCGGCTCCACCTGCCCCTGGCACTGAGCCACCGCTGGCACTGGGCTCTGCAGCTGCTCCGGTGCCTGGCCCTGCGCCCGCCGGGGGTCCAGGGTGCCACGGTGTCCCGCAGGCAGCACCAGGGACCAGGGCATGGGCAGGTGCTGGTGGCTGCAGAGGGGAGAGGGGCTCATGCCGCGGGCCCGGGGTGCCAGCACCCTTGGGCAGAGCAGACGGGGTCATGCCTGCACCCTGATCAGGTCTGTGCGTCTGTGGGCACAGCCCGGGGACAGGATGGGGACCCAGGCAGGGGCTGGCTGCAGGGGCCCGGGG
Source organism: Gavia stellata (assembly GCF_030936135.1). NCBI lineage: Eukaryota > Metazoa > Chordata > Aves > Gaviiformes > Gaviidae > Gavia > Gavia stellata. Next base: position 925,606 of record NC_082625.1, read on the forward strand.
CGCTGTGCCGGCGGTGCCCGGGGCGCTGTGCCGTGGCACGGGCAGTCTCTCTGAGTCAGAGCGAGGTGGAGCTGCTGCCCCCTCCCCGCTCGCCCCGTTCCCAGGCCCCGCTCGCCAGAATCACTTTCGCAATGACTGGGGCAGCCACCCCGGCCCTTCCCTCCAGCGCCCGACTCTGCTGAGCTCGCCCTGGCCCCGTGCCCCGCAGGTTGCCCTGGCCCACGCTGCCCGTGGCCTCCTGCCACGCATCGCTGCCCGTGCCCCGGCACGGCTGTTGCCGCTGGGTTCACCCAAATCCCCTTAACTCTGCCCCTCACCAGCTCCTACCCCGGGCACTGCTGGGCACCGCGGCGTTCGCCCTCCGAGCAGACCCCGCACGTCCCCATGGGGCCGTGGTCCCCTCCATGGGGACGGGGTCTGGCAGGTGGCAGTGGGGGGGTCATGGTGAGCGGCCGCCGGGCCCCGAGCCGGCAGAGCGCCCGCGGAGCCGGGGTGAGTCAGCAGTAGGCAGGTGGGGAGGCGCGGGGACGCGCAGCGATCCGGGAATGACTCATCTGTTAAACAAACAAACAGGCGAGTCCGTGTGAAGCTGCGCTTCCTCCGCGCCCCGGCAGTGCCGGGGGAGCCGCCGGTGCTCCCCGGCCGCTGAGCCCCCCGGGGTGGCAGCGGCTTCGGGAGCAGCCGTGGAGCTGCAGCCGCACGTGGTGCTGCACGTGCACGGGGCACCCCCCTCCCCAGCCGCTCCCCGTGCCGCCGGCAGCGTTGCGGTGGGGTGCGCTGGGGGCTGTGGGTGGGGGGCTGCAGCCCGACCAGGGGCTGGAGCTGCTCCTGGTTTGGAGAGAGACGCGTGGCAGCACGAGGATGTTTCAGGTGTCTCGGCAGCAGCGCTCCGGAGGCGCGAGGCTCGGCTGGTGCCGTTCAGGGAAGTGTTGGGGGTGTGAGAATGAAACAGCGAATCCGTCCCCGGTGCACAGGTAGCTCAGCCCTGAGGAAAAGCCTCGAGAGGCTCCGTGGCACCTGCCAGCGGCGCTGAGCTGGCAGCCGGGACGGGCGCGGGGGGACCCCGGGCTCCCACCATGCAGCGGGGACCCCGCAGCGCGAGGGTCGACCCCGTGGGGATGTGTCCCTGCTCGTGCCGGAGCCGGTCGTCCGGCTGGGGCGTCCCCAGGGGCTCTGCAGGGGCGATGCTTGGGGCCGGCTGCTCAGTGGGGACGGGGTGGGACGGTCCCCCTGCGGAGGCTGCTGGTAGCCCCGACCCGGGACGGAGCCGGTGCTGGGCCGGGCGTTTCGGTAGCACCGAGCAGCTGCAGCAGCGGGTGCATTCGAGGGCACGTGCCTGGGAAAGGGGCAGCAGGGCCGGCGGGATGAGGGGATCCGAGGGCACTGAGCAGCAGCCTCCAGAGCCAGTTGGCCCTGAAGCAGTGGCAGCCGAGGAGCCGGGCAGAGCACCGTGGGGAGCACCGCACACGGGCTGCCGGCTGCAGCACCGGGGACTTCCAGGACAGGGGGAAAAAGCCACGCTCGGCCAGGGGTTATGAAGGGTAAAGAGGCTGAGTCAGCTAATTACAGAGCTGCCAGCCCAGCATCGATCCCGGCAAAATCATGGAATAGCTGATCCAGGCCATGATTAATAAAGCGTTAGAGCACAACGGCACGGCTGCTGTTCGTGACCGCCAGCCGCCCGCACTCGGCACGGCCCTGCCGCCAGCCCGCAGTCCCCGGGACCTCGGGTGAGGTTTTATTTCCAAGATCCATTTTTCAGAAATCAGCAAGTTTCCGGGCACAGCGGAGAGCTTTCCTGGGCCGGCAGCCGGGCGTCCCAGCTCCTGCTGGGAGGGGGAGCGCGGCCGGACCCCAGCGGGCACTGTGCCCTGCCGCACGGCCGGCAGGATGGTGCCCGGGGGTCCCAGACGCTGGGGGGGGTGACCAGGCGCTGTCGGGGTTGGGGATCCCCAAATACCTGCTTTTCGCCCCGGGGTGAAGGCGCCTTCGCAGGAGCCGTGGCGGCCGGTGCCGGGCAGGCACCTGGCTCTGGCTGCCAGGGATTTCCCGGGTCTGGGCTCACCTGGTCTGGGGCTGCACGGCCTCTCCCTTGGCCGGTGGGTTGTAATACCCAACCGTATGCAATCGCCCTGGCCCACGGCGTGGCCGGCCTGCCCGGGCACTCTGCGGCTCAGCTGCGTGCCCCGCCAGGCTGGGAGCGAGCTGGGGGGGCAGCCAGGCTGTCCTGGGGGGCTGCTGACTGCCTGGCTCTGCCTGGTCCTGGTCCTGCACACCCTGAGCTGCAGCCCGAGTCCCTGACCTGCGGATCCCATCTCTGCTCTGAGTTTTGTCTGGTCTCAGCCCCAAGGAGCTTCCTCCGGGCCCTGCTGCAGCCGGGGCCGAGCCAGCGTGTCAGCCAGCATTGGGTGGGGGCTGTGAGCGCTGCAGCGACGCTGCGCCCAGGCACTGGGTCCATCGCCCCGACCCTCGGTGGGGTTGTGCTGCCACCGCCAGCGAGTCCCAAGCGTGACCTGGGGCCCCGTGCATACGCATGCCCTTGCCGGCATGGCCCAAAATGTCAGGAATGTTTTGTGGTGAGGCTGGAAAAAGGGTCATTCACTTACTGGATTTGTGTTTTTTTTTTTTTCCTCCTTTTTGCTCTCTTCTTGGCTGTGTGTTGTGGGTTTGGCCGGGGGCCCGCGGCGGGCGCGGGTGCGTGTGTGTGTGTGTGAGCAGGCATGTCATGAGCCGGGTGTGACGGGGCTGATGAGGTCTGCGAAAGTGCTGAGCTGGTGCGAACCCAAGATCCCCATCTCCTCCTCTACAGCCCTTCCTGGAAGCGGCTGCGGGGAACGTCCCCGCCGGGTGCGGTACGTGGGCAGCCGTGCCCATCCCCATGGTGTCTGGGCACCTCGTACCGGAGGGAGAGCCCCTCTCCTGCTCGGGGCCGTGAGGCAGGAGGTGCAGGGGTGGGGGGGCTCAGTGCAAGCGCCCTGGGTGCTCGTGCCTTGCTGCGGGGGGACGGGGCAATTCCCGCCCGTGCTCCCCCCATGTGAGGGGCCCACACCGATGGCGGGCACCCGTCGGCTGTGCCGGGGGCAGCAACTGGCGCACGTGAGCCTCCGGGAGAGGCACTGGTCTCTCGTGGCAGCTCGGGCTGTGCCAATGCAATCCTGGCAGCTGCTGGCACGGCCCCTCGAGGGTCCCCAGCCCGGCTCTGCCACGGTGAGCCCCACCGAGGGGCGGTGAGCGGGGCCAGGGCTGGCACCGAGGCACGAGGGCACCAGGTGGTGTTGGCAAAGCCGTCTCACCTCGGGAATTTTTTGCTTAATTTAATTTATTGCCAATTAACGCAGCTTCTCATCACTGATTTGGGTATTGAGGAAAACATAAACAATTCAACAAACACTTCAGTAAACACCTTTCCCCCGCCCAACCCCAGGCTTGGCTTGAGCCCCCCCGTCCCCCCCTCGTCTCAGCCACCGTGTTCTCGCCAGGGGCTGCGGTCGCCCATCCCGGTTCCTTTGGTGGGTGATGGGGACGGCGCTGGCTGCGTGGTGGCTCCTGTCTGCCCCGGCTTTGCTCCATGGGCTGCAGTCTCATGGGTGGGTGTACCTGCTCTGGCGTGGGTCACATCAACCGGGTGCTGCTGCAGGTTCAAACTGGGCGCTCATGCGTGAAGAGGTGGGTGTCGTGTGTGAGGCAATTGCATGTTCACGCATGGATTAATTGGGCGCTCCTCTGCGAACCAAGTGTACAATCATGCATGTGCCGAGCGCGCGGGCGCTCGCACGTGAATGAATCGTGTGCAGACGGATTGTGTGCTCATGCGTGTGCGAGGAGCGAGCTCATGCATGAACGGCTGGTGCCTTCCTGCAGGGGTTAACTGGGTGCTCGTGCATGAATTAACGGTCATTCTTGTGTGGAGTGACTGCAGCTCCTGCACGAGGTGCCCGGGATGATGTGGGAGGGATTTGGGTGCCCGCGTGTGCCATCAGTGTCCCCCGGGGCTTGTGCCAGCGCAGCAGGGTCCTGTGCCAGGAAACCCTTCGATCTCAACAGAGAAGGGGCAAGAGGGAAACTGAGGCAGAGAGGCGTGGAGGCGCTGGTCAGGAGATGCTCCCCAGGTTAGGAGGGGCGGGCAGGGACCTGCCAGAGCCACCCATCTGGGGCTGCTCGCCCTCCCTGCACCCAGCCCCGCTGCCACCCGTGGCCCCAGCGGCAGCTCGTGCCTCGCCGCTGCTTTGGGGCAAAACGGTGTGTGGGGGGGGAGCAGCCCGCCCGCCCTGCGTGTGGCAGCCGGACCCCGTGGTGGGTCCGGGACCCTCCTGATGCCCTGGCTCAGCGGTGCCGACCCCACTGCCCCGTCCCCCTCCTGGGCTGTGTCCCCAGCCGTGTCCCCGGGCCAGCCCAGGAGCAGGGATGTGCCGCTGCCCCCAGCTCTGCTCTTTGCCCCTTTCCAGCCTGCCCGGGCTGTGACCCCATCTTCAGCCGCGTGATGCCAACGCGCCGACTGGCACCGGTCCCCGTCCTGTCCTCGAGGCCCTGCGGGAGCCTCCAAGTGGAGGCAGATGTCGGGTCAGAGCTGTGCCACGGCTCTGCCCACGATGTTTCCCCTGGCCGGGTCCTTGGGGACCGTGCCGAGCCGTGGTGCAGGCGGCATGCCCAGCGCTGGGGCTGCGAGCCCTGGGGCTGGCGGGAGCTGTTTGAGGTTGCCCAGTCCTGTGGCACAGCTGGGGACATCGCCGCCCTGGGCGTCCCTGCGTCGCTTCCCCTTCCCCATGGTGGGAGCGTGGGGCTCGGCGTGTCCTGCCCGGGGCCACGCGCTGAGTCAGGGACAGACCAAGAATAGCGTCGGGCGCCCTGACTCACGGCCTGCGTGCGAGGCGCCGGGCAGGGGGGACCCAGCGGCCCTGGCCCCCCTGTCCGTGTCAGCCCCTTCCCACCCCTCCAGAGCAAGGGAGAGGATGCGGGAGCATCGGTCCCTGCTCTCCTGCATCAGCCCTGGCCCCCTCCGGAGCCGGGGGCTGCCGCCACTGCCGCTCTGTCCCGCGCTGCTGTCGCCGGCACAGAGCAGGGAAGGGAAATCCTGCCTGTCCGCAGGCAGGGAGCGGCTGCCCCTCGCCACAGGACCCTCTCCCAGCCCCGGCGGCACGTCCCCTGCCCACACAGGGCACGGAGCCCCCCGATAGCCCTCGGTGCCTGCCGGGGTGCTGTGCCGAGGGGCTGGGAAAGCCTTGGGGGAAGGTGTGCGGAGGAGAGCCAGACTACCCAGCCCCCCTCGGTTGCAGCTCCCCTTGCACACGCGTGTGCACACTGCGGCCGCATCACACACGCCTGTGCACCGGCCCTGCAAGCACGCACAGCCCCTTCCTGCACCCCGGCTCGCCACGGCCCCCCATGGCCGCCCGTCTGTCCCCCACCAGCTCCTGGCCACCCCCTGCTTCCTCCCGCCTCTCCGGGAGCGTTTTCCCGCAGTGTCTCCATTGATAAATCCGAAGGTTGCCACGGAGACGCTGCAGCGGGGCGCAGCAGGGGTGCAGAGCTGCCGAGGGGCCCAGGCACACGATGCCGGGGGGGGGGGGCGCTGACTGGGTGCACGCATGTGATTGCACATATGTGTGGTTGCACACATGTGTGGTTACACACATGTGTGCACGGCGGGTGCCAGCCAGGCAGCGTGCGTGCCCATGTGTGCAACGGCCGAGGTGTGGGTGTGAGCTGTCCCCGTGCAGAGCGTGCACGCCTGTCCGGGTGTGCACATGCATGTGGGAACTGACATGTGTGCTCTGCATGTGCACACGTGTGCAAAGCTGAGTGCAGGGGCTAGTGCGCACTTGGGGGGCTGCGGGGGCTCCAGGACCCCAGCCTGGGGCAGAGCAGGCAGACGGGGCCCCTGGGGCCGTCTGGCTCCTCTCCTGCAAAAGAGCCCGGGGCCGCCAGCACCAGTGGGGAAACCGAGGCACGGGGATGGCGTGTGATTCATCCCGAAGCAGACAGTCACTCGGGGACAGGGAAGAGAGGTCACGCTGCCACCGGCTCTGACCGCTCGCTGCACGGCGGTGGGTCTGGCCGGCACTGTTGCACACATGCTCACACACCCGTGTGCCGCTGGCGTGTCGGAGGCTGCATGAGGCGGTTCTCGCCATCAGGTTGCAGCGCGGGTATGCACATGCGTGGTTCTGCTGGCGGGCAACCCCCTCTGCCCTGCAGCAGCCTCCTCGCTGGGATGTGGGTGTGTTCCCGTGCCTGTGTGCATGTACCCGTGTGCATGTGCGTGTTCCTGTGCATGCATGTCCATGTGTGTGCCTGCTTGTCTGCATGTCCCATGCTGGGTGCTGGGGCCCTCCTGGCTGCCGCGGGGTGCTCGGGGGCCTGGCACTGTTTTGTGACTGGCACTGCACCGGCAATGGCAACCCGTTGGGTGGCTGCAGGGGGGTCTGGCGGCGTGGGGGGGCTCAGGCGTGTGAGGGGGTGCAGCGGGGCTGGAGCTGGGCCCTGCGCCGGGGAAGCCGCGGGACCACCCACCGCCTGCAGCACGGCCGGGCGGCTGCAGACCCCGAGCGCTGGTGCTGCGACCACCCCCTGTGCAGGGCCGGGGCGGGCAAGGGGAGCGGCGGGGGCTCGGGCAGGCGGTGCCTGTCCCCAGGCAGCTCCTGCTGCTTCGCTGGCACCCTCTGCCACGCCACCCACGGCCGCTGCGCACGGGGGTCCACGTGGGGAGCCCACGTCTGCGCGCTGCTGCAGCCACATGTGTTCAACCCTGCAGATGTGGGTGGGCAACCGCCCGATGGTGCCGGTGCCCCAAGCCCCGAGCCATCCTGCGGCAGGATTGGGGGGTGCTATGGGAGGTGCTGGGCACCAGGATTGGCCCCATTTGCAGCCAGGAGCTGGGGGTGCCCCTGGCCTGCCCCCCGCCGCAGAGCGGGATCTCACCCAGGAGCTGGGGGAGGGGGCGCAGACAGGACCCCATGGCATGGGGTGGCATGCGGGTGCTGCTGAGCGCAGCGCGGACGTGGCTGGGGCACCGCGGGTCACACGCGTGGGCTGTGGCGGCTCACGCGTGTGGTGCCGGGCAGGCAGGATCGGTGCCGTGCATGTAGCATGGCTGCCCTCTGCTGCCACCGCCACGGCAGTGCTCAGCACCCTCCCGCACCGCATGCCATGGGCACCCACGGGTGCAGGGCCCAGAGGAACGCAGGGCAGGACGGGCTGGCCGGGGACAGGGATGGCCGCCCAGGGATGGGGGACATCCTCCAAGGGACATGGCCAGGACAGCAGGGATGCTGATGGAGCATCGCTCTCCTCCTCGCCGGCTCTCTGGGGCCATGCACGGGGGCTGCGCGGCGGGGAGCCATGCCCAGGGGGACATAGGCGGGCGGTGGCGGAGCTGCAAGCCGGCGCTGGCAAGCTGGGGCACGCTGCTCTCCCGCTCCCGCGAGCACCGGGGCCCGCTGGCCCGCTGAGCCCGGCCGCCCCCGCTGCCGCCCATGAGGAGCTGGGTGCTGCCGGGGCAGGCGGGGGCGTAGGAAAGCAGCCGCAGCAGCCCGCGTTCCCACCGCGCCTCGCAGCTCCCCTCGAGGCTGCCCGGCCGCACGCGGCTCAGCCCCGGCTCTGCTGAGCCCCCGGCAGCTCGTGGCACCTTGCTGTGGGGCTGAGCACCATGCCCGAGCACCGTGCCCTGGCACAGCCTCACCCACCCGCAGCCCCATGCCGGACGGGGCAGGGATCTGGGCTGCAAAAGCACCAGGGTGGGGCAGGTTCCCTCGGCCTGGAGCCTCCCCCCGGGGCACCGAGGTGTCCTGTCCATGCTGCAGCTCATGGGTGCCGTGGGGCAGGGCAGGGTGCAGGCGTGGGTGCCGTGGGGCAGGGTGCAGGCGTGGGTGCCATCCGGCAGCTGCATGGTGAGGCTGCAGTGGGCTGTGCACAGTGCGGTGCGTGCAAACGCCCCCCTGCACGCCCCCCCTGTGGGTGCCCTGGGGTGGGGGCTCGGTGGGTCCCCGGGAGCTCTGCAGAGCCCGGCCGCAGGCCTGCGCCCCCGCTGCTGCCAGCCCCCCCGGCAGCGCCCTGCCCGCAGCGGTCCCCATGCGGCGCAGGGGGGGGCGAGTGCAAGAACCGTGGGCGTTAAAGCAGGAACCGCGGCCCCCGCTTCCCGGATCTCGCTGCTTTTTTTTTCCAAAACACGACCGGTGCTGGGGGGGAGCGGAGGCTGGGCAGTGGCCGGTCCCCTCGGCCCCCAGCGCTGCCCCCGGCCAGGGGCACAGCCAGGCTGCCCACAGCGGGCAGGGTCCCGGCCGCAGCGCCCACCTCACGCTGAGCCCCACGGCCAGAGATCCCCCCCACAGCTGGGCACAGGAGCCCGGGCTGGACCCCCAGGTGCCCGGGGCGAGCGGGGCCGGCGGGTTGGGGTGGCCCGTGTGTCCCGGAGATGCTCGTCGCACGTTTGGGCAAACCGTGACCTCCCCAGGCAGGGTGGCTGGGCAGCGCCCGGCCTGGGGTGCCACTGGGCATCTCCGGTGCCCAAAGGGTCCTCCGCTGCCACCCTCGCCCCCAGCACCCTGCCCTTGCCTGGCCCAGGTAAGGGGGTGCCCCAAAGCACCTCTGGGTGCACAAGCAAGCTGAAAGCCGGGTGCGAGAGGTGCAGAGCTCCGCTTGCAGCGCCGGCTGCGTTAGTGTGTGCCGTGCCAGCAGCCGCTGGCATCAGGGCTTGGGCTGTGCCAGGTGGTCCTGGGGCCAGCAAGGGGCTGGGGCCAGCCCCATGCCAGCCCCACACTTGCTCAAGCAACAGTGAGGACAAATACGGGGCTGATGCTCCAGGCTCTGCCCCATGGTGCTGAGGCCAGGCGTGACTCATCACACCAGTGCTTTCGCTGCCCTCTCTCCTTCCCGACCTACGTTTTTTCCACCAGCCGCGTGGCCCTGTACCCGCTGTGGGCTGACGCCCGGTGCCAGCGCTGGCCGGGGAGGGCGAGGGCAGAGCCTCCTTCGCTGGGGGCAGCGCGCGGGTTGGGGGGCAGCGGCAGGGAGCCCCACTCTTGGCTCTGCCACGCGCTGGAACGGGGTGGAGGGATGCTGGGAGCGCAGCGAGGGAGAGGCGAGAGCCCCGTGGGTGTTTGCACCCCTGCACCCGGCTGTACTCTGCACACCCAGCCGGACCCCCCCGGTCCCAGCCGCACACCCCCTGCCCGCAGCCCCCCAGCCCTTAGGAGGGGTCTGCTTTGGATCTGCCCCATCCTGCGGAGGGTTGAATTCGGTGGGGCTGGCGGAGACACCCCCACGCGTCCCCCCCACCGGCTCCCCGGCTGCGGTGCCCCCCTTTGTCCATGGAGCTGCCTGCGCCGAACAATAGTGGCCCCCCCACCGGCAGCCCCCACCCCACGCCAGCACCCCGCGGGCTCCCTCCCAGACACGTAGGGACAAGGGGCTGCGGTGGGGTGGGCGAGAGCAGGGCAGGGGGCTGCAGAAACGCTGTGAAAAATGCAATGGCCCCCTCCCCGCACCCCCCCGCGCAGCTGGAACGAGATTACCCAGCAGCTGGGAGGGAATGGAGCAGCATCACTCCTGCTCGTTTGCTGGGCTTTTAAAGGAGCCGGGGAGGGGGCTGCAGCCCCGGCGAGGGCTGGTTTCTTCCGCGGTGATTCCCGGTGGTCCCTGCTGCTCTCGGGGGTGTTGGGGCCAGGGTGGTGCTGAGCGGTGCTGACCCGCAGCTCGGTCCCATCCTCCATCTCGCCACGTTGGGAAGCAGGTCACGTCCAGCTCCCAGCGCGGCAGCGATGCCGGGGGAGCGCTCAGCTTTCTGGGGCAGCGCTGGGCTGTTTAATTAGCAGATGGCTGCGGTTTCCAGCGCTTTCGGGGCTCTGACAGCAGGGCTAGGCTCGTGGTGGCCTTGGGGGGGGAATTTCCAGTGCAGAGCGGGGCTACGTACTGGTGCCATCCCTGGGATGTGGCAGCAGGGAGCTCAGCACCTGACGGGAGGCTGATGGTGCCTGTCTCCTCCCCGGCTGCTCTTGGGGCAGCGATGTGGGGAGGGCTGGGGGGGGTGGAAGGGGGTCCCGGGCAGGTTCACATGAGGGAGCAGACTGGGGTGGCCCCAGGGGTGGCAGGATGCTGGGATGGGTGCTGTGGCTCCTTGCAGCAGCGTGAGGCCGGTGGGATGCTGGACATCTTGGCTGCTCCAGCAAGGGCATCGCCGTGCCCCACAGAGGGGCTGGGGGCGAGCTCAGACCCACGCTGCGGCCCCGGGGCCCGGCCGCCCCCGTGCAGAGCTGCACCCTGCCCTATTGCGAGGCCCCAGCCCCATTATCCACCTGCGTGAGAAAGCCCCCTCCTCGCCCGCGGGGAAGGCAGGGTGGGCAGGCCCTGGGGATCGGGCCCTCGGAAGGAGCCTGCCCTCCTGCCAGCGGCGGGGAGCACGGCTGCACCAAGCGCTGGCTTTAGCACCAAGGAAATGGCTCAGCGGGGCGAGGGGCACGCCGGGGCTGGGCAGCGGCTCACCCGCGGACCCCTCCGTCGTGCCTCGCACGGGGCAGCCCCCTGCGCCGCTGCAGGGAGGGGAGAGGTTCCCCTCCCGCTCCGGGGCTGGTTGGGAGCCCCCAGCGCCGGGGTAATCTGATGGCACGAGTTTAGGGTGAAGCAGAATGGGGCGATAGTTGCAAAGACAAAGGATGCTGGGGGCTGCCAAGCTCCCCCAAAAAGCTCCTCGCTCCAGGAATTACTCCCCAAAATCCGGCCTTTCCCTGCAAACGCACGGCTCCGCGGGCAGGCGTGGTGCTGCTGGAGGGAGAGACATTGCCTCTACCTGCCTTCCCTCAGATCAGCTCGCGAGGGAGAGCCGGGGAACTTTCCCAACTCGTTTCCCTGCCTTAAGGGAGAAAAAAAGAGAAGGAGTCGCATGACTTGGAGCTTCGCGAGAGGCAGCGCAGGGAGAAAGTGACCCAGACGGCCAAGAATCTGCTCCGCTGTTGTTTCTCATTCCTCCTCTGCAGCGCAGAGGGCTCGGGGAGAGGTTGGGTTACAGCCTGGCCGCTGTTGCCGGCGGAGCGGGGAGGCACTGAAGGGGGACGGTGCAGGATGAGCTCATGCGAGGGCGCAGGAACCTTCTGGGCAAGCAGAAATGTTGATGCTGCAGTTCAGGGGTTTCTGCAATCGTGGCTGTTCCCGCAGAATCCCGGCTCGCTCCGCCGCCCCGCTCCTTGTGTCAATAGCGATAAAACTGCTCAGGAGCGGCTGCGCTTCTCTGCAGATCTCAAGGTGATTTACATTCCCTCGCAGGCAGGGAAATGGCAGCACATGGTGACTTGCTGACCAGCAAAGAGGGAGGGAGGGGGGACGCCGGGTGTCCTGGGGAGCCCCGGTGCAGGGAGCTGGGCCAAAAGCCACCCTGCACAGCCTTGGGAGGGGGGTGTCCGAGACCACCAGTCCTGCTGCAAATTGTGGCAGCAAACACCAGTGTGCCGGCAGCGCCGCACGGTCCCTGCGGTGTGAGCGAGTGCACGGAGGGGGCCAAGGGGTGTGGAAAAGCTGCGATTTCCTCCGGCACCCAGACTGGCTCACCTCCGTGCATATTTCACCCCTTGTTGCGGAGAGATACCACGTTCCTGGCGGTTTTTTCCCCTACGGACTGTGGATAAAAACCTTCCCACATCCCCAGCCCGCTCTGTCCTGCAAGGTCACTCGGTGTTCGCACAGTGGAAGTTTATTTATTGTGTCCTTGGGTAGCATCTCCTGACCTTAAGAACTCCTATGCTGCAAATACTCTTAGATGATGATTAATGAGAGCTTATATAACTGAGATGAGTCCTTAATACAGCTGGTAGGTTGACAGGAGTGAGGGTGGGAGAGAGAAATGCGCGTCTCTGTCTGCTGCTGCCTTTTCCACACCAGAAGTAGCTGCGTTTCGCACAGGGGGACCCTGGCAGACACAGATGCAGGGGGGGCCATGGGGAGAGCCCACCTACGGAGCCCGGCAGCAGCCGGGGCAGACCCCCACCTGGGTTTTCCAGGCAGCCAGGATCCCGCAGCCGGTGCTGCTGCACCAAACCAAGTCGCCCACGGCACAGCGCAGCGCAGCCAGGAGGTGAAAGGTTTTATGCCAGTAAAGCATCGCGACGTAACCAGCGGCTGTAACGTCAGCGCTGATGCCTGCGAACTGGTAACACTAGAAGAAATGGGTACAAATCCCACTGCAAATGCCAGACCGCGGCCCGCGTGGGTTGACGAGGAGGCTCTTGCCGGAACGGCTGCGTGCTGCGGAGCAGCTGGCCTCCGGTGACGGCAGCCTGCGGAGGGGAGTGGGGTTCGGCCACGCCATGGAGAGGCACGGGCTCTGCGGAAAGCCTGGTGTTTTCCAGATGTTCCTGAGGGCCCTAAAGGGGATCTGAAAACCGCAGCAGCTGCAGAAGCAAACTACAGGAGCTGGTGCGCTTCAGCCCTCTGAAAGCCCGGGGACACAACCAAGGGAGGCCGAGCCGTGCTCTTTGCGGGCCCCTGAGACGGCGGCTGATCCGAGGCTGTTCTCGCTGCAGTGTGGAGCTGTTAATGGCACGAGATTTGATCTGCCCTTCAGCTAGGGTGGCAAAACCAACTGCTCAGACCAAAGTGCGAATCCCTGCCTCGGCGTTGGTGTCAGACCCCAAAGTCAGTTTGCTTTGCAACCAGTGAAAGGAACGTGGGCCAAACATCCCCAACGCGCATCTCGGGACAGAGGCAGGGCCAGGGGTATGTGGGCACCGTCTTGGCTGTGCAGGTGGTCAGGCTCCGGACGGATCCTTGACACAGACGAACAGCAGCACAACTTGGGGAGACAGGGCACAGCCCTTGCTATCGTGCGCCCCAGAAGAGGTCTTGCAATCTTTCAGGTGTGATGCAGTACCTGTGTTCAGTTGTTTCTAAATTTTGGCTCTGTTTGGGCAGGTATTGATGGTGTGACACCAGAGGATTTAGTTTTCCATAATCCGGCTGAGAAGCTCAGCATCAGTCCCTGGTAAAACTGCTTGTTAGAGCCAAGCCATTTACATTGTTGCCTTGGTTACCACATGCTATTTTCACTGTCTTCCTAACCTCAGCCTGGGTGCACCGGCATCCCCAGCCCCGAATCCCTTCCTAACCTCAGCCTGGGTGCACCGGCATCCCCAGCCCCGAATCCCTTCCTAACCTCAGCCTGGATGCACCGGCATTCCCAGCCCCGAATCCCTTCCTAACCTCAGCCTGGGTGCACCGGCATCCCCAGCCCCGAATCCCTCCCTAACCTCAGCCTGGGTGCACCGGCATCCCCAGCCCCGAATCCCTCCCTAACCTCAGCCTGGGTGCACCGGCATCCCCAGCCCCGAATCCCTTCCTAACCTCAGCCTGGGTGCACCGGCATCCCCAGCCCTGCATCCCCTCCCTGGAGGCATGGAGCATCACGCAGGGACTCTGTTCCAAGACTGGATTTCTGTGGTCCAGGGGTGCTGTTTTCTGGGCTTTGGTTCTCACCATCCTTGCCAGGGACAGGTCTCCCAGACCTGCTCCCCCGGCTGGTTGGTGTCCTGCTTGTGTCCCCTTCCTCCTCCCAGGGCACCTGGACGGCCCAGCGGAATGGGAACAGGCTCTGCCTTTCGGGAGACCTTTCTGAAGGAGCTTCCTGGGGCTGATTGCTCCGAGCTGGGCTCTTCCTCCACTCAGCCCTGGCAGCTCTTGCAGACGTACCCCCTTACCGCTTGGCATGGGGTCTGCCCTCCCCATCATCAGCTCCAAACCAGTGAGCAGCAGCCAGGGCCGTACCTCCCGCAGGCGATGCCTTCTGCATCTCTGCAGTGCTGCTGCCTCCCAGCTCGCGGATCCCCGTCTGCAGTCTGGCCTCCGCCTGCAGGTACCTAGCTCCGTGTGAAGTGTGTGCTGCTCTAAAACGGGGTGAGACCACTCCGTACCCAGCTCTGGATTCATTCTTTGCTGGTGTAAGTGACAGGGATGGAGCGATGGAGAACTGGGGCCCTGGGGACGAGGTGGTCACTTGTTGCAAGGGCATAGTCAGAGAAGATGGGAAGATGCACAAGATGGAGATAAAGCTGGGAATGGCAGAGGCTGAGCTCTTGCCAGGGTGGATTGGGAACTGAACTCATTTCCTAATATTCAGGTCTGGGTATCCCCACACTGCTGTAATCCCCCCCACCGCCTTACGGCAATATGTGGCAACCCGGATTTCATGCAGCTTTTTGCAAGCCTTGCCCTGGATCTGATCCCTTTGCTCACTGTGGCTTTGTCCTACAACTTGGTAAATCCTGGTCGCAGTAACTCACAGAGGAAAATGCAGCAGCAACGCTTCTTGCCATGGCAACGGCATGATTGCGTCAGGGCTTTTTTTTTCAAACTGTAAAGCTGGATAAGCAAGTCCCTCAGGGAAAGTAGTAAGAGAGAAGGGAATATTTTTTTCCTGTGGGCTTTGGGACTGCCAGTTCCCAGATTCAGAACCGGCTCAGTATTTCACTCCTTGCTTCTGGGTCCAAGGTGGCGATGAGGCTGTGCATGGTCAGGCAGGGCAGACTCACGGGGGACAGAAAGGGTCAGGGGAAAGACCCTCCTGTGCAGGGAACGGCTCTGTGCGCTTTCCCCACGCTGCAGCAGCCGGCCGTGGAAGCCTCTCTGCTTTGCAGCGTGGGCTGACCTTGCAGGGGAGACCAAGGAGCAGTAGGCTTGGTGAGGGACGGGATGGAGGCCCTGGGGGACCCCTGCTTCAGTCCAGCCTCACATTCCCTCTTTCCCTGCAATCCCAGCAAAAACAAAGGGAGAGGAGGCGGCTCTTCCGCCGGCGCGGTTTGTGCTGGCGGGCTCTGCGGCAGCAGCTGGGCAGCCGTGCTCGCCCCCGCCGCCCCCTCCGGCTGCGCCTCTGCTGCCGTGTTTGCAGGAAGGGTGGTCCCGGGCGCTTTGCTTGGGCGCAGGGGGAGGAACGCGATGGCGGAGCACAGAGCAGATGTGGGCTACGTGGATGTTTTTGTTCCCTCTCCGGTCCTGCTGTCATGGAGCCTGTGTAAGGCCCAGCCCTGAGAGCCGACCATGAGACGACCAGTGCTGTTGCGAGGCACTTGGCTCCCCATCCGCCCCTGCCCACTGCTCCTGTGCTCCTTCCCACCCCGCTCTTCCCCCATCCTTCCTGGGAGCTCCTCTCCCCAGCCCTCGCCCGAGGCGACAGCACCCGCAGGAGCGCAGGGCTGCGCCGGGGTTTGGAAACCTCCTCAGAGCAGTGCAGGGCTGCGCCGGGGTTTGGAAACCTCCTCAGAGCAGTGCCCGGGGCGGATGCTGCTGCTCTGCCCTTGGCTCCCAGCTCAGTCTCCCAAGCAGGTGCCAGGGCTGCCGAGCAGGTTCGGACTCGGCTGCTGCGTGGCTCTGGGCAAACGCCGAACTGCGCTGTGCCGTGGAAAAGGGCTGTGAGTGCCGGGGACTGGAGAAAGGTCCCTACAAACGCAGGCAGTAAGTGTTGCTCAGTGGGGACTCCCCCTCCAAAGAAACCCACAGCGCTGCGGGAAGGGCTGCTTGGCTGCAGGATGCACCCGAGGCAAAACTGCCTTGGAGGCAAGAGAGAGGCTTGTATAGATCTGGGAAGCGCAACGAAGGCAAGGGCAGGAGGACAGGCGTTTAGCACATCTCGTTGTACCGGTACTCCCCGAACGTATTTCCATGGGGCACTAAACGCGGATGTGCTGCTGGAAGAGGGGCTCTGTCAGGAAATAAGTATTTTCATTTATATGATGTTTGGTACCATAATCTCTGTCACTGGAGGTTTTAAAAAATGTGAGACAAACATCTGTCAGGCGTGAGGTTGCTTGATTCAACAGACAAGATGATCCCCGAGGTCCCTCCAGCCTCTTGCGATTTACGATTTAACGATGATTGCACACCGCAGCCTACATCTATGAAGACACAGGCTCCGCTGCGAAGAGCACGCGGTTCAAGACGGCTATTTGTGGTCCTTGACGAAGCGCCGGCGCTTTCACCATATTAGGTCACTGCAGCCGCAGTCCGGGCTCACAGACAGCTACAGGTGATTGAAAATGGGCTTCGGCCAGAGAAAACAAACGATGATGCTCGGCTCTAAAACACATGCAGGAGTATTTGGTCAGGAACAGTGCAAAGTTAACTCCGCGTGCTCTTTCCTGGGTGTCAAGTGCTCTGGGACCCTCCGGCCAGGGGCTGTGTCGCTGCCAGCCAGTGCTGCAGGAAGGCTTGCTCTAGTGACATAAATCACGTGCGTTATGTTTCACTGCTTAATTAACAGCTGTAACAACCTGCAAAATCTGCCAGGCGAGTTACCTGCTGGGCTTCTCCCCAGCGCTGGTTTCGGCCTCGTGGTACGTGTTGAGATGTTCCCGTACTGAGTCCGTCCCAGAGCCCCTCGGGCAGGGCAGGAACCCCTGCCTGTGCCGGGCAGGGGGAAGCGGGGCTGCTGCACTGCCCGTTTGCAGGCTGAAGCGACATACGCTGCGTCTAATGCCCTGGATCAGGCAGGGAGGAATAAGCAGATCTGGAGCACAAAAAAATCTCCCGAGAGCTGCAGAACTGGGACGGGAGTGCAGACAGCACGGGCAATCTCGATTCAGCCTGGCTCTCACCTTGTTTCACAGGGTGACTCCGTTGGTGTCAAAGGAAAGGCATCAATGCACCCAGATGAGACCGAAATCACACTTTTGGGGACAAATCTGGGCAGAGCTGCGATTGCCATTCACTGTCACAGGAGCTACACTGCTCCTTTCGTCCTGATGGGACTAAAATTCCCCTGAAGCAGCAGAGGAAGGTTAACAGGGCTATTTTCAAAACACCCAACCTGTGCTGGCTTTGCACAAGGAGTTAAAAAAACAATTAAAACCGGTGTTTGTCCCTTAACATCTGCAGTATCAATGGTCTCGGGAACAGGCCAGCGTGGCGGCGCTGCTCCTCCCCTCCAGCATCCCAGGGCAGCCATCCTTGCTGTCACTCGCACCGTTCGGAAAATGGCTCCGTGCGTCAAGGTCACTTTATCCGCCCTCATCATGGACTAGAAATGCTCACGTTAATGCGTCTCTAATTTAATCAAAATGCCATGCCGCGAGCTCAGGGCTGGGCTCTCTTCTTCCCTCTTGAAGGGCAAAAATTGATTTGCAGTCTCTAATGGCAGACGAGCCTCCTCGCTCCTCTGGGCCACGGCTGGCGTGCTGAGGGACCATGCAGCCCCACGCAACATTAGGTAGAATTGAAAAATAGCCCAGGCTTATTCAGTAAGTCAAACCCAGAGTTTAAAATTAAAATCAGGAAACAGTTTTTTCATTTGCATAAAATACTGTACTACTTTATCCTACTGTTCAGAGTTTCATTCTGTTTTTAACTATCACTTTAACGTTTCCCTAGTGTTGAACCTTTTCTTCTCCTTTTACTGCAAAATGTATCAGATACACTTAATTTTATATATATATGTAATACGTATATTATAATTATTCAGTGTTGATAATTTTCTCTCAGGACTGGAAAGTTAGTAAGTTTTTTCACAGTAAGAAAATAATATTAGATTGGTACCTTATCAATATTGGGTTTTTTTACATGCTTCTGAGCACTTTGGTGGCAGCTGGCAGCGTGAGGCTGCAGCGCGCTGTCCCTGCCAGCCCCGTATGCTTGGCAAAACCGCCGATGCCATAGCACCGTGACACAGAACCCGCAGACAGCGTACTGTTGTGAGAGCCGCGCTGAGGAGTAACGAAACACCTATTTCTGCGTGTACAACAGCTGAGATTCGGGCAGAGTGCAATACCGAGATTCCTCTGTATTTCATAATTACTATACATGCTTGTGTACAAAACAACCCTTTTCCTGTAGATCCCAAAAGGTATAGTAACAAATCAGAGAGGAAAAGCCCAATTTCCCTACTCTGGGAGGCAGAGAATGGGCACTCGCTGCTTTTACAGAACAATAGTGGGCAGAAGACTTTTTGCACTTCACCGTGGTTTCTTTTGACTCTGTCTCAGCGCTCGGTTAGGAAATCCATCGCATTATCTGTGAACAAACAGCCCGGATTTAAGTAACTCCAGCGTTTCCATTCCGTGCAAGCCTGCTCTGCCCAGGAATGCTGTGAGCACTACGGAGGCGCGGGGTGGGAAGGAGGGAGGCCTGGGGTGTGCGCACACTCCTCCTGCTGCAAACGGCAAAGGAAATACCGAGTAGCTTCTCCGAGGCAGAGCTGATGAGGCCCGGTCCTGCCTCCAGGCAGGGGGACAGATGAGGTGACCTCCAGAGGCCTGTCCTCGCCTTGTTTTCTTCCACCCTTTCTTTCCAGCTCTTGTTTCCGCGCTGGTTTCCCTCCTGCGCGTCTCTTCCTCTCAGACGTTTTAAAATACTGTTGTGCGTTTTCTAGACGGGATGGTAGTTGTCGTGTGAAAAAATGGAAAATTGTATTTTTAGGGCTTTTTAAACCAGAGTAGTCCCTTGCAGAGACACAGGTTTGTCAGAGTTTCCTCTTTCAATAAGGAAGTTTTTAATGCCGAAGACATTCTTACCTTAGAAACCCCCCAGGGTGGGCTTTTAAACATGTCAATGGAAAATGGGCTGAGCAAAGTTCTTTTATTTTTTTTTAAAAAACATTTATACTTCGGAACCAGCGATGGGGCTGCTTTGTACATTCCTTGTGCCGTGCTCTCCCAAGCACGGTCCGGAGGCACCAGCACACCTCTTCAAAGGAGGCGGCTGCCTCGCTGTAGGGATCAGTCGCCCCACGCTGCCACAGGAGACGGGGAAGGTGGAATCGCTGCCTCACCCTGCGGGGCAGGGAGAGGAGGGCGGCCTCCGCGGGAGGCTCCGCCGGCTCTGGGGGTGACAAAGACGTGACCTCGGGCCTGCCAGGGACAAGGGGACCTACCGCCATGCCGCGGAGCCACGCTCTGGTAGGGAGCGTGAGCGCTGAGGCCTGGGGAGGGGTGGGGACAGGCAGGGCCTCCGCAGGGGCTCCGGCCGCGACGCGCCGGGGACAGGCCGCCCCGCGCCGCTTCCCTCAGAGGCGGCAGCGGGGCCCTGAGGGCCGGGCAGGCCCCACCTGGGGGGCACGCAGGGCGGCGGAGCGGGCCCGCCCAGCGCGGGCGGCCCACGGCGGGAGGGCGGCCCGGGAGGAGGGGGGAGGCTGAGGCCGGAGCCAGGGCCGGGGCCGGCGGCGGGCAGCGCTCGCTGCCCAAGATGGCGGCGGCCCCCTCGGGCGGCCCCTTTGTCTGCAGCCGCCGCATTGCCGAGAAGGGCGCGAAAGTGGGGCAGCGCGGCCACGCCCCCCCGCGGCGTGGCGGCCGCCAGGGAGGGCGGGGCGCGGGCGGCCGCCGGCCAATCAGCTGCCTCCACTTCCTTTCTTCTCACAGGGGCTTTCCCGGCCGACGGTCCCCGCGCTCCCAGCCAATCGGCGCCGCCCTCCGCGCCCCGCCCCCACGTGGGAGGAGGGGGCGGGGGGGAATGCAGCGTTTTTGTTTTCGCTCCCTCCTCCCCTCGCCCCCCGTCGGGGCTCATAAATATTAAGAACATCCGGCCCAATCAGGTGGTGCAGCGGCGGCAGCGCTTTGGTGACGTCAGTCGCCCCGCCTTGCAGTGGAGTTAATCTGCATATTCATAAGATGGGCGGGACACAGCGCGGGCGTTTATAAGCCGCCGCCCCGCCAGCCTCAGCGTACATCGTGCTGAAGCTTTGAAGTGCTGTGTGGACCCCGCACCTCAGGGCACCGGTAAGGCGCCCGCCGCGGTGGGCGGGCTGCGGCCGGGCTGGGCCGGGGAGGCTCGGGGCGCCGGAGCTCGAGGAAATATGTCTTAGGAGCCGGAGGGCTTGCTACCTGGGGGAGTCCGGGACGGGGCGCCCGTTCCGCGGCACGGGTGTCCTCCGCGGGTGCGGGGAGCCCGGCGGAGCTGTCCCGGCTGGCTGCCGGGGGGGTGGGAAGGGGCCAGGGGAGGGGTGAAATGCGCCCTCGGAAACAAAATGGCGACGAGCCTCGACCGTGCAAAATGGCGGCGGGCGGGAGGAGGGGCGTCGGACTGCGCCTGCGCCAAGTGGGCGGGCCGCGAGGGAGGGGCGGGGGTCTTGCGCCTGGCCGGGGTCGGGGCCGCGGGGCGCGCATGCGCGCTGGGCCCCCGGGGTGGGAGCGGGGGCCGCGGCCCGGGGAGCGCCGCTGCGGCGGGCGGGAGGGGCCGGCGGGGGGGGCGTCTCGGGGCGGAGCGCCCGGGAGGCGGCCCGCAGACCCTGCCTGCGCCCGGGCGGGCGGTGCGGCTGGGGCCTGCATCCCCGGCGGCGGCTCCGCGTCGCGGGGGACGGCGCTTGGTCCGGAGCCAGCCTAGAGCGCGCGCCTCTGTGAGATAAAGCAGTAGTTGGCTGGAGTTCGTGTGTCGTACGGGAGTGTGTGACTACCGGTGGTGTTAGAACCAATCTAATCTTTCAGACGTTGTGGAGTAATTCCTTTCCAGGTTTTGATTTCGGATTTATTGACTTTGTAGGTCAGAATGGCATCAGATGAGGGGAAACTCTTTGTCGGCGGACTGAGTTTTGACACCAATGAGCAGTCATTGGAACAAGTCTTCTCGAAATATGGACAAATTTCTGAAGGTAAGGTTGCAGCACCAAGCTGTGATGACTTCCACAAATTTGTTAGGTTGCAGGGGTGCTGATGCTTTTGGTTTTTTTCCCCCTCTTTATAGTTGTGGTGGTGAAAGACAGAGAGACTCAGAGATCCAGAGGTTTCGGCTTTGTTACTTTTGAAAATATAGACGACGCTAAAGATGCAATGATGGCCATGAATGGAAAGGTAAGGAGGCTTTGGAACAGCTTTCTCGATTTCCTTAAAACGTAGTAAGAGAAGTTTGAAAGATGTGTTTCTGTTTAATGCTATGTAGAAAAACTGATAAATACTACTGACTTAAAACAATGAAATGACATGCGTAGTAATGAATACAAATTGCTAACGTTTTCATGACTTCACTATTTTTCAGTCATATAGGTTATGCTTTATATGAATGCCTGTATGTACTGTTTAAACATCAATTTATTTGTGTAGTTGGCTTAGCTGTGATACTAAATAAAAACTGTGTAACAACTAGTAAATTCTGGTACTGCTTAGCTGTCAGCAAAGGTGTGTAACTCGTCGTATCTGTGCTTTGCTATTTAAATGCTGAAATATTTTTTCTGTTTCTTAGTCTGTAGACGGACGTCAGATCAGAGTTGATCAGGCTGGAAAATCCTCAGAGAACAGATCTCGTGGATACAGAGGGGGGTCTTCTGGGGGCAGAGGCTTTTTCCGTGGCGGCAGAGGTCGGGGCCGTGGCTTCTCTAGAGGTGAGTGTGCGTGAATGACTTGCAGTGCCTGAAGCGGTAATGGCGTTTGTCAGAGTGCTTAAAAAACCCACCATGATCCGGTGTCTGTTCAAGGAGGTGGAGACAGAGGCTATGGCGGAAGCAGATTTGATTCCAGAAGTGGAGGATACAATGGCTCCAGAGACTACTATAATAGCAGGTAAAGTCATCATGACCGCTGGCGGGTTGTTGCAAAGCTCTTTAAGCCCCTTGCCTTTTTGACATGAGTGTCAATAGGCTCCAGAAACATTCGGGCAAATATAAAGCACATGAATGTTTTTAACAGCAGGAGTCAAGGTGGCTATGGTGACAGGTCTTCAGGAGGATCCTACAGAGACAGCTATGACAGTTACGGTAAGTCTTGGTTCAAATGGGAATGATGAGTACGTATGCTGTAGGAACTCTCTAAACCTTCTGACCCTGTACTCGAGTCTGGAAATACTGTAAGGCTCAGTTGGACTGTACCACTATTTCTGTTCTTGCCCGTAAGAACCAATCTGTCAGGCTTCGGATGTGGTTGTGCCGTTTAAATTTCTAATTTGTAATGCATGTGTAGGAGTTGCTTGGATCTAAGGCAAAGCAAGTTTTTAAAATACGTTCCTCGAGCTTGAGACTAAGACAAAACTCGGATGCCCTAACAAACTTTAATCAAGGGTGGGGGAGTTCTCTTACGATGTAGCGAACTAGCACTAGCTTCTGAAATAATGCAAGGGAGTAAAATGCTGGAACTTGTCTATGCTTCAGTGCCTTTACAATTGTGCCTGCTTCTTGTCCTCAGCTACACACAACGAGTAAAAATCCTTCCTGACTCAAGATCGTCCTTCCAATGGCTGTATTTATAAAGATTTTTGGAGCTTCGCTGAAATCGTTATTGTGTAGTACATCTACTTGTATTTTCACTTTTGTAGTATTATCAGTTCTAATCTTGTCAAACACAGCCTGACAGCTTCTGATATAAGATGGTCTAATTAGACTTTTCTTTAAGAAAGCTCTGCTTTCAAGTGTTTTTAATCTTTTTTGAAAGCACTTCAGATTTTATTTTATCCTTCATGATGAGCCAAGGTGTTTTTTTTAAAGTTGTGAAGTTGGGGCCCCAATTCAGTTTCTTTTGAGATAGAAAGGACCTTTAATTCAATGTTCACTGGAAGCTGAACAAGCTGTGGACTTTTTTTTTAAGTGCATTACCTTCGTCTTTTGTAACATTCCTTTAGTGTAGCAAGGTAGGAATGCAGCCTGGGTACAAATTGGAAGGCAAACCACCTTGATATATCTAAAGAGAAACTTGCTTGTATGTTCAACCTGCATAACGGTATTTTTACTGTTGTAATGATGTAAATTACCCAGAAATAGACTTGCAAACTTACCATAAAAGAGGTTCTTGAAAATGTTTATTTATATTGTCCTTTTTTACTGGAAGAAATATGCATATTCCATTGATATTGTATTTGAAGTGGTAAAGGATTCTTGTATACAGTTTTCTTTGGCTTTACGAAGCCTATTAAAAGACCGTCTGAAATGAACTCTGCTCCTGACATTTACATTTCATTGCACAACACAATCCTTGAAGATGAAGAACAGTCTAAGTAGTAGAGGATGCCAGAGGAGAGGAGAAGACTAGCGATAGTGTAAGAGCAAGCCAGATTTATTGACCAGTTGCTAGAATTTAATCTTAAATCGGTCTTGACATGGGAATTCGTCAACATACTTTCACATAAGAATAGTCAAACTTGTCTAGAGGCAGAGGACTGAAAGTATATGCCTTAGGATGTTCTAGTACTCAAAGCCTAAGTCAGCAGAAGTGGAGGGAATGCTAGTGCTAGGTAGGATAATTGATGTTTCCTGAAAACACTGAAGTAGCCTACATTGAAAAGCTGTAGTGAAGAATCAGTCCTTTAGTAACTGGACTAGTTACTAGCTTGACAAGAGTGTTCAATGGTAGGT
Organism: Gavia stellata; assembly: GCF_030936135.1. NCBI lineage: Eukaryota > Metazoa > Chordata > Aves > Gaviiformes > Gaviidae > Gavia > Gavia stellata. The sequence goes on from NC_082625.1 coordinate 948,836, forward strand.
AAATTGCCGTAATTAGCTAGCTTTGTCATTGCCTTACAAGTTCTAAGAATTCTTTGCTAGCATATGGAAACTGCAGTGTCCTTGGAGAAAAGAAGTGTTGTGCCTCCAACAGAAACCTCTGAGACGAAAGCTGCTCTCTTGGCTAGTTCATATGTGGAAATAGTCCTGTAATTCGAGGTAACTCCTTTTGCTCATGTCCGCATCCTTCCTCTTGTTGAGAGCTCATTTGAAAGTCTAATGTACCTGTGAAATATTCCTTTGACAATTTTGGTCAACTGATGGAAAAATTTTAACCCATGCCGTATGCAACCTTTGGCTTGTGGCACAACTTCAGTTCCACAGATCAGAGTTGGGCATGCAGTCATGTCTTGCTAGTAGGTATGGAAGCAAGATGGGAAACGAATTCCCTGACTTGATATGTGTTCATCTATTGAGAATCTTCCTAGACTTCATTAAGTTGCTCACTTAATTGTAGCTTTCTTTGCCATCCTACTTGTTGCCATTAACTTTTTCCCATAGCCCACACTTCCTAAGCAGCCATGTCAAAGTGGTTAACTCTCTGCTTAGGGATCAAATGATACTTTGGCTGGCATATCAAAGGCATCAGCCGGCCCTGGAACAGTTTTCCCAGACTGTGCTTCTGTGATGTGATGGGTTCAGCGAATGGCTTGTGAAACCCTCGTATATGATGTGACTTGTGTTGGGGGAGGTGGGTGGCAATGTAAAGGCTCTGTTTGATATTTTTATTAATGCATCTTTGCTTTGGCAGGCTGAAGAGAAGGACACTCGACAGGGAGATGGAGTGGGGATTCTGAGGAAGGAGGGCATTCGTTCCAAGGAAGCAGGACCAAGACATGAGTTGGCCAACCAGGTATACTCTTTCTTCAGCCTGCCCCTTGCTCCCGTAGCTTTTCCTGAAGCAAAAGGTTTGGCTCTGTTACTGGTTTACAGTGCTGTTCTCCAAGTCGTAAAGTCCGACTTCAGTAGTTTCTAGGGGAAAATGTATATAGACTTTCTCTGCCTTTAAATTCACTGTCTTCATTTTATTTCAGCAATGGAATGCATCAGAGAAGACCAAGAAGGACAGCCGTTGCCTGGAGTGGTGGAGATGAAGAGCTTTGAGCGGTGTTACTGATTTTTATATAGGTCAATTCAACAAGGAAATGAGTCAATTAAGCTAGAATAAAATACTGGAATGTGGAAAAAAATGAATCTGTAGTACTTTTGTGGGGAAACATAAGAATACTAGATTGTGGCCAAGGCATACAATAGAATCTAGTTTTCTGGTGTGTAGCCCAGTTAAAAGTACAAAATAAACCAGTGCTGTTCTGGCTGGGGAGGTGGACAGAGCGGGTAACCTGTCTTTAAGGGCAAGTTTGAGGAAGAAATTTAATTGTATTGTTCTAACCTTGAATTAAGTGGCCTAATTACATTAAGTTTGTGCATCTGCAAAACTGCAGTAGTGGAGCAGCTACATCTGAAGGCAACTGTCAGATGAGCAATTGCATAAACAAGGAGGAGGTATTTGTGCAGAACAGAAGCAGCTTCTGCCTGTTGAGATGGTAAAAAATACAAAAGTCTAATTTGCACTTAAATGCTAAAGCTTTTTTGAGCTTAGATAATGATTCCTTCCATATGCATTACAGTAATTAAAATTGTTTTGCTGATGGAGGTTGAGGGGTGATGTTCCTGCTAGTCACAGAAGTGTATTTCCAAAGTGTTGCACCTTGCAATTTCCATGTGGGACATGGGATTCACCTGTCCTGCAGCTGGTGATTTCTGTGGGTTGAAGTACTTGGCTCAAGATAAGAGTTGCTCCAGGTTTCCCATCTCAATGAAGTAGTTATTTGTAACTTAAAAGCAAAGTTTACACTTTGGGTTTTAGGATCACTTACGTTATTTTTATCCAAGTCTGAGAAGTAACAATTTGGGTATTAGACAAGTGTTGAAGCAGTACTGAGCTGTGCAGCTTTTGAGTGCTGCAGTTAAAGCTTCAGATGGATGGTGGGAGCATGCAGCCTTCAAAAGGCTAGTGAGGTAGTGGTGGTAGGACAGTAGCTGGTTTCACCGATCTGATGAATCCCAGGAGGGTGCCGTGTACAGATGGGGCAAAGAACGAGCTGCCTGGATGAGGCAATGAGAAAGTGCAGTCCTAACAGCTGGCAATTTTTACAAAAACATTTGCCTGTGACTAAAGAGGAGCTGCATAGTCAGAAAAAGTCCTACTGGTGTGTGTGAACAGGAAGTTCAGCCCAAGATGAAAGGCAATTGCAGAGACTGCAATTTTGTATTGATTCCTTTGACTCTGGAATAGAATGGCTAATAAAAGACTTAGTGCCATCTTCCCTAATTAGCAGATGTTCCCTTTTATTTGCAATGTCTATTGTATTCTGCAGAGACTATTCTGTGCAGGAGTTAAAACACTTGGGTTGTGTTGTTTAATTAAGGTTCTTGATTGCTGTTTTGTTAACTGTTGTAATTTTGGTTGCCCTGCCTTGCATCCAAACAACTTGTGGCTCTTGCACCTGACCTACGGGGGCTCGCGCTGCCTGTGCAGTGTGGTGCTAGACACTAAAGATGAGGTTTCACTTGCTCTGTAGAAGGGCAGGTAAGGCACAGAGCAAGGGAATTCAAGCTTCCTTGCTGCAAGTTTGCACTCTGGTGTTGATGAAATATTTAAACTTTTCTCTGGTCTATTAACCTTTACCTGCTCTCTAGTAAACTGTAAAATTACTGAGAGAATGTTCAGCCTTTTGTGTTAGTTGGAGTTATGCCATAGAGACCAAACTTTCTAACCCCAGCTCTGTTGGATTGGTGTTTTCTCCTGTCTGGTTTTAAGTCCCATTTTCAAAATGAACCATCAAAAAGTTAAACTAGCCAGACAAACTGCCCTTTTCTTCCTCTTCTGTAGGTGTAGAATATTTGTTCCCAATTTTTTATTTGCTTGCTACCTAGTCCCTGGCTTGTAATGAAGTCAGATGAGTGCTGGTTGCTGAATTCCTCCAGCTGGTCCTTGACTCCATCTCTTGCATGCCTTGGATTATAAGAACTCTTCCCTGCGTAGTGGCGGATGTTTTCTGATATATCACACTGTAACTCAAACCATCCTTAAAAGGCGTCACCCTTCAGGCTGTCATCTTCAATATATTAAACCTGTGTCTTCCCATCTATGCTGTAGGGTGGAAGCAGCTTAGATTTACTTTTATTTCCATTACCCCTCTGGTCTGATTGCTGGCACGGGGCTCTAAAATGAGTGCTGCCTTCCTGAGACACCCACTGTAACCGGGCTTGCTTGGCTCAGGCTGAATCGAGGCATGTGCCTGATGCTCATGAAAAATGAGCTCTTGTTCTCAGTTAAATCCTGAAAATGTGTCAGCTCAATAACAAGGATTTATAGTGCTAGAGAGGCTGACAGCTGTGAATATATTTTTGGCAGCTTTGGAAAGAACAGGGCAGGAGGCTGCAATGTGGTATGTGAAGGCAGTAAGAGGGTTTCTGATGGTCTCTCCTGCCCACCCTTTTTGTATTAAAAGAATACATTTGATTGCTTTATCCTGCTCCCCCGCTTTTTTTTTTTACTGATACTTCTCTGGCTTTTGGTTATGCTACACTGCACTTGAAGGACAGTCTTTTAAGAGCAGTGTATAATGCAAAAAAGTCTGTTCCTAGAGCCTAAGTGCCTTTGAAGAAATTATGTGAGTATTGTGCTCAGTAACAATTACTGCTGCAGTGTGAGTGAAGGGCAAAATTGATTGCGTATTTCCTGATCTGTGCTGTAAACCCTGGTTATTAAGGAAGGCGGTGGTGGCTTGCCAACTTACTGAGGCGTAGCCCCTGCTCCTGTGCTCGTGCTCTGTTGTTGCTTGAATCAGCTCTCCAGAGCAGACAGGTGTGATGGAGGCCAGACGCTTAGCTGCTATAAATGAGCTAAATTAATGGGTAAAGCCAGCTTTAAAAACTTGTGCTCTTATTAAGAAATGTTTTCTCTTGCTGGGGAGTCCCAGGCACAAAGGAATTCAGGCATGCTTGCTCATGAGCCCTGAGGGCTTGCTGCCCAAGACCCATCACAATTCCCCTGTGTAAGAGTCTACAAGAGCTCTGGGGGCATTCGTGCATGCGGAATGGGAATGATTATCAAGCTTACTTCCTGAAACCTACTTTTTCTTTTTTTTTTAACCTTTTTCAAATTACCTAAGTGAAGAGGGTTTAAAAAAAGAAATCAGCTGACACACTTTTGGGGGCTGTATCTAGCAATTCACCAGTGAGCGTTTTGCATGTTAATGGAGGATGATATTAAGTATAGGGGTGAGAGAGTGTGAGAAACCTTTGCTGATAAAAATGCAGTTGGGTGATGTTTAAATGAATTCAAACTGTAAATACTTACAAAGCATTATTTGAAAGACCTTCCTAAATAGGATGCCTAAACGCAGGTGGAAATAATAGGTCCAAAAATAGAGGCCTAGTTTGAGGTGCTGTTATTCTGGCATCGCTAATTATGGCACTGCATTAATGATGTGTTGCTGGGCTGAGGGAAGAGCTAGCTGCAGGGGCTGGATGCAAAACCCAGTTGCATCCTCAGGAAGGTGCTGGGCTGCCCTGGGCCTGACATGACATCTGCTGGCGTGAGCTTGAGGAGGTGACCCATTTCCAGCCAAAACGCCCTTTTCTTCACATCCCCTCTCTCCGGGCAGCCCGGGCCCTTACCTGAGCGGAGAGCTCGCGGCGGGGAGCGGAGCTGTGCTTCAGGGTGCCTGACAGACCCCCCGGCTCAGTCCGGAGCTCCTGTGGAGAAACAAAGTGTTAGAAGTGCTCAAAGCGCTCGTGTTTCAAGCAGTGTTCACCTCTGCCTGGCAAGTTGCTGTCAGGGCGGGGGAATGGTGATCCTGAGGGGAAAATGGCGGCCCAGAGCGAGAGAGTCGTGCTGTGAGGGGGAACGGCGGCCCTGAGCGGGAAATGGTGGCCCTGAGGAGGTTATGGCAGCTGTGGGGGGAGGACGGCGGCCCCGAGAGGCGGAACGGCGGCGGGCCGAGGCCGGCCCGGAACGGCGCTGCCCCGGAACGCGGCGTGCGGCTCCGCCGGGCCCGGCCGGTGCCTGCGCCGCACCGTCCCGCCGCCTTCCTGCACCCGCCCCGCCGAGGCGCCGCTCGCCGCTCCACGCCGCCCGGCCCGGCCCGGCCATGCTGCGGCCGGAGCCCCTCTGCCTCCTCCTCCTCCTCCTCCTCCTCCTCCTGCACGTCGGCCGGGCCGCCTCCCCCGCCCCTCCGCCCACCCCGCGCCCGCTCAACGGCACGGAGGCGCCGCAGGCGGCCGCGGGGAACGGGACGCCGCCGGGCCCGTCGCCGGGATCGCGGCGACCGCCGGGGTCGGGGCTGCCGGTGCTGAAGCGGGCGGTGTACGTGCTGAGCGCCCTCTCGGCGCTGGCCGCGCTCTATTTCCTCCTGCGGGCCTTCCGGTGAGTGCGGGCCGGCCCGGGGCTGAGCCCCTGCTCGTCCCGGTCCCCCTCGTCCCCGGGGCTGTGCCCCTGCTCGTCCCGGTCCCCCTCGTCCCCGGGGCTGTGCCCCTGCTCGTCCCCATCCCGGGGCTGTGCCCCTGGTTGCCCCACTTCCCTCCAGCCCGGAGCTGTGCCGTGGTTGCCCTGATTCCCCCCCCCCGCCTCCCTCCCTCTGCCAGGCCGGAGCTGTGCTTCCCTGCGCATCCCTCTGTCAGCGTGTGTGACAGGCTGCTGTAAATTCCCGCCACCCTTAATTACCTGAGGTCATCAGCAGCGATAAAACATCTCCCGCTCGTTTTGCCCTTCGACTCCGTGCAAACCTGTGGCGTGACAGCGCACTCACTCTCTGCTCTCTGTGTCCCTCAGCCCCAGGTCAGAGGGACCCAGAAACGAGCGCAAAACTCATTCCAGGTTGAAGAAACCCCAGCGGAAGAAATACGGCCTTCTGTCGAACTACGACGAGAACATAGAGATGGCCTCGTTCGACAGCGACGAGGACACGGTGTTTGAAACGAGAAATCTGGGGCGGTAAGAGGGTATTTTGTACGTTTCTCTCTTCCTCGCGAAGGGCTAAGACTCCTTTTCTAAAGACGTGGGAGCTTTGGCACAGATCCTATAACCAGATCTGCATAAATTAAACTTCTGTGTGTGGTCTCGCTGTGTTGGCACACAGACCTTATCTCACCTTCCGTCATTTTCTGACCAACCACACTGAAGGGGACGTACCCCGGTTTGTTTGGAGCATCACTTTGGGCCTTGTGTTGAGCAGGCCCGTGGGAGGGAGAGACAGCCCTCGTGTCCAGTCTGAGCCTCCCTGCATTAGACAGGAAAACAAAAACTCTTTTTTTCAGTTTAGGAATTGCTCCCAAGTCACATCGCAGCTAAAACTCGTGGTCCCGCTGGGGCATCCGTTCCCGCTCTCACAGCGATGTGCTTTCATCCTGCGGATCATGCAAGTTTGATTTCTCTGGAGGATGTTTTTTAAAGCTGAGGAGGAACGTTCCCTCGGCGTAGCTCGCTGTCTGGCCTCTCAGCTCCCCCAGCTGTTTTGAGGTTGGTAGTGATCAGTCGCGTTGTACGTGCTCACTCTGATGCCCGGTGTCTTCTTTTTTCCAGATGATTTGGGACCAGTGGCACCAACTGCACAGACTGACCAAGAGGGTGCAAGTCCAGTGGAATCACCTTACCAGTGCTCAAGTTTTATTTTTTAAAATTGCTTATAATGACTATTAATTAACAGTACAACCACTTCCATAGCTGGGGCAGGGGAAAGGGGACCAAAGCTGTTTTCTTCACACACATTTTTGGGGAAAGGTGGAGCTGCAAGCTAAATGATGCTGCACTGGGAGACGCTGAGGAAAGCGTGACTTCTGGATGAACGCTCAGCATTTGAAATCTTACCGCTCTGGACTCAAGTGCTGCAGCTGTGTCTGCTGGCCTGTCAGTATTTTATAGGTGCTCATATCCCTCTCTCCACTGACTTTTTTTTTTGCAGGCTGATCCTCTTTCCTTCATGCAGTATCAGGTTGTTTCTTTAGGAAGTGTCTCTGTAATCGAGTCTGATCTGGTAGGAGCTGGGAGAGCTCTTGTTGTCTGTTACACTAGTGGTGGGCGTGGATAGTGTTGTGTTAGTTCAGATAGAGAGTAGCTTTGGGAATGAGCAAAATGCATCAATTTCCTTGTAGTTGCAGGGTTAGCAGTTACACCTGATAATACAGGTCCTTACATGGGTTTACAGAGCAAAGACATGTTTACAATTGAAAGGTGCCACTTAGGCCAAAGGAGCATTTCTCCAAAAGAGCAATCAGTTGTGTAGTCTGTGGGGCTGCGGGTGTTCGCACTGTTCTGCCCAGCTTCAGTGGTGCGTTCGCCAGAGAAATGTGTGACATCTACCAAGCTTCTGGATTTTGAGCTGCTGGCTCTGTCTGAGAGCACCTGAGGAAGAGCCAGAGCACTGCGCTTCGAGTCGGAGAACCTTAACTGTTAGTGTGACCTGTCTCTGCGCATCTGATGACTGGAAAAGGAGGACCCAAACCCCTATGAACTGTGATTCTTAAACCGAGACAGCCCTGGCTCAGAAATAATCTCTTCTTGAAGGGTACTGGAGTTTCACTCCATTTGCTGGTACTCAAGCTGTGTCCCAGTGTCAGCTCAGCAAACTGGGATGTTTCTCTGCAGCCCATTGTGTTGATATTTGGCTTCTCATTGTGTAGGACCAAATGTGAATGTGTTAGAAGGTCATTGTTGGGTGGATCTGCTGCTAAAATGGTGAAAACTGCTTGCAAAGTGCTCCTGTTTACAGCACGTTTCAGCCTTGAAGGAAGGGCTCTTCCTTGAAAACTATGGGCAGTGCAGACCTGTATCCTTAAGTCCCACTTCCACCCCAAACTGGTAGTGCCTTTGTTGGGAGAACCCAGGGAGTTACCTGCAGGCCAGGGAGTTCCCTGCTTGACCTTACCTTTAAGATGAAGATTGAGAATGTCTTTGGAGTAATGGCTCCTTTCTTTTGGTTAGCAAATCCTCTGTAGATAAGGGGACAAAACTGACAGTTAACAAAAAGCGGGGGGCAGAAGGGGTGTCCTTATCAAGTAGCAAGGACAAAGGGTTTTGCTGCAAGTCACCTGGGAGCTCGGGGTCTAGCTGCTGCGCTGAAATCCCTCATGAGGCAGCTGAGGGAGTGGTGTGATCCTGGTGCTCACCCGTGCGAGGGGCAGCATTTCTCAGCGCAGAGTGGGTGAGGTTTCCTGGAGAAATGTCACCCCAGGTGCCGGCAGCTCCACCTTGCACACGTGCAAAAGATTTTTAAATATATATATATTTTTAGTAATGCTGTCATGTGAACACCGCACTTGGATGTGCCCTAATTTCATATCATTTGTATCCTTTCATGCCTCTTTTAGGTACTTTCTGCTTGTTTAGCTGATGCAGAGATGAAAGCGTTTGCTGCGTTCCTCTGTGAGGATAGCAGTAATGGCTAAATCTGGCTGTTGCTGCCTCTTGGGTGATCAGAGAGCTGGATTGTTTGATTCGTGGTAGTGTATCTTCCTTGATCCCGCACAGGCTAGCAGGTCTATGCACATGCTGATACCTTTCTCTGGCTCTTCAACTCCCTCTGCAAAGCTGTTTCTTGCTTTGTGCCGAAGCCAGGTAAGCCTGACTGTGTTTCAGGCCACTGACATGCCCTGGCTCAGTGTTTTGACTGACACGTTCGTTGGCCTTTCTTTATCTGAGGCGATTAACCTGATCGTTCTTTAGGCTCTGCTCTTCATGGGACAGATGGGTTTTGCAATTTTGAAGTTTCCTTACCTTGCAGGAGTGGATGATTTTTTTTTTTAATGTTAACAGTTGAATGATTTTGATCAAAGAGGGGCCCTCAAGCTGTAGGTCCTGCCATGAAAATAATTTTGATAGAATTTGGTTTTGCTGTAATAGGTATTTAGAATTTGAGCAGGGAAAGATGTGGAGGTATACAGCCAGAGCGCATAACGAGGTCCCTATTCTGGTACTCTGTATGCAAATGGTAATTAAGTTGAAGGCCCGGAGGCTGTGCCAGCCCAGTATCTATGCACCACGTACATGTTTTCAGAGTCCTTCTTCTAGCCCTTTTAAAGAAGAGGAGTGGGTTTCATCACGGGGAGAATAAAAAGGTGACTGTGGAACTGCAGTCTAGCATTGCTGTCACTTTTATTCTGATCCTGTTTTGGCTGGAGACGGGTTTGAGCTGTAATCAATGACCCTGTGTGGCTAGTTCCATTTTCCCCTGAAGCATCCTGCATCTTGGAAGCGGTCGGTAGTCTGGATTTGCTCTTCGCAGGCCAAGACATTACATTGCTGCTCCGTTCTGAATCATTGTGAAAGGCATCTTCTGAGAGGAGAAAACAAAGATGCTGATTACAGATCTGAGACCCCTTCGAGGACAAATCTGTTGCTCGGCACAGCTGTTACTGATCTCCATTTCTCCTGGAAGAATAAATTGGAGCTATCGCAGCGGCTTCTTCTCACAGCGGTGGAACAGTGCACCCATGGGCATCAGCGCGAGGCCAGTGCAGGCTTTTTGGGGGGGAGATCTTGCTAATAATAGTGTCTTTTAAAGCCTTGCATTATGTTCCCATAATAAGAGAGCAGTTTAGTAGTTACTTCAGTTGTATTTTTAGGTACCTTCTGTGTATTCGGTACCCATGTTGATAGCCTAGTAGGTCTCTTTGGAACGGTTAGAACTTCTAGTAGTTTTTCAGAACAGATTTAAATACACGGATGCAAACAGATGCACGTGCGTGCGAGTCAGCTCTGGCCTGGGAGCTGCACGGCTGCATCAGTGCAGGGCTGCGCTCGTATGAGGAATGCGTGTCTGTCCCTGGGCAGGCTGATCCTTCACCAGCTGCTGCTGCACTTTGCTTTCTCCAGCGTGAATCAGGGTGTTAGTGGGAGGCTCTGTGGACTCCGGCTGCCCTTTACTGTTGGCCTGCGCAGGGCTTCTGCCGATCCTTGCCAAAAGGCTGTCGGAGCTGATGAGCACAGGGTGATGAGGACCGAGAGTGGAGTGCGCGGTTCCCTACGATGCTGCGCAGTCACTGGCCTGTGTGTGTCACAAGTGACTGCTGCAAAGTTCGCCTGAAACAATCACTATTGTTTAAGCCAAAGCCTAATTTCAAAAGTTTACGTAATTGCCTCTCTGATCTTCTTGGAGGGCTGTATCGAATCCTCTACTGTTGATATCGAACTAGTAGGCAAATCGACTGGACTGTCTGCTGAGGTTAATGAGATTGACTGAGAGCGATATGAGCATCAGCTCTCCATTGTTAATAACGTGCGTCTGTTTTGTTTCATTTGTACATGTGACTGGAATGGGATCTGCAGCGTTGAAGTGCTGGGAGATGGACCTGTGGTCTGAGCAGATTGCCAAGAAGTCAATAAAACAGCGCTTGAGTGCATTGTGTTGTCTGTGCTCTCAGAAATGGTGGAGCTAGTCTTTCACTCTCCTGCTTGAATTGTTGATTTATTTTTAAATGGCAGCCAGCCCTGTATTGATTGATTGGTTTACTTTCGTTTACAGCACACCCCCCTCCATTGTATCTTCAAACAAATGAAATAAAGCATTCCGTTTCACCCGATCCCTCCATGGCAGTGTGCTTGGCCGCCGGCGTTCGGGGTTGTTCTGCGGTGCCGCCTCACGTGGCCGGCTTGCTGCCGAGCCGACGGGATGGTGCTTTTGCAGAGCCTTTTTCTGCTCGGCTGCCCTAGCTGAGCATTGCCTTGCGCCCTGCTTGGCAAGAGAGTTACGCTATCAACCCCATTTTTGTGCATTAGATCCACACTTCTCCCTCGTTGCCTGCTGCTCACCTTCACCCATCGTCCTGGGGTTTAAGTTTCCTAAAGCATCCTCCCTTTCCTTTCTCCCTGTTCTTACATTAATCCCTGTTCTTGAACAGGAGACTAAAATCCCAGCAAGGGTGATTCCATCCTCTCTGCAACAGAAGAACCAAGTTACGTTTTGCTTATTTGGGAGTCGGGAAGGAGAGGCTGTCCCCTGGGAGGGGATGTCCCGGCTCCTCGGCACAGAGAATTAAAGCCTGAACAAAATTAAGGGCATTGCCTGGTATTAAGATCTGCTTTTCATCCATCTTGCAAAGGAGGGTGGTTGTGCAGATTTCGGCTGCGTAGATTAGCGGCACTGAAGAAACGAGAAGCCAAGTTCTGCCACCCTGCTCTCTTGGTCCTGTCTCCATGTCCTGTGCAGAGGAGGCAGGTGGCTGCACGCTCGTCCTGGAGCGTGGCACAGCTAAGAGGCTTTCCTTTGCACCGTGGTTTAACCTGGTTACTGCCAGGGGCTTCTGTGCGCCGAGGGCAGGCGGTGTTAGGGCTGGGCAGGGAGCTGGCAGGAGAGGGGAACCCTGTAGATGGCACTCGCAGACCAAGCATGCCGGCTGACGGGGCACCGGCATCGCCTGGTGAAGCTGAAAATAAATCCTGATGCCTCAAAAAGGCAAGTCTGCCCTCCAGCAGCTGTCTGGGAGCGAGGTGGAAGGGCCCGCTCAGGGGCTGCGTCTCTTGGCTTCGGGGTGGGGGGAGCGGCAGGTTTTGGGGTGGCTCTTTGGGAGCTGTGTGCCTGGAGAGGGTTTCCCCAGCTGCGGTGGTGCTCTCGCCCCGGCTTTCTCTCAGCCGGATTTAACCCAGCCCTGTTAGTACTTGTTTGCAAAGGCTTTTTATGATTCTGGGACAAACTTTTAAGATACCCTAATTTGATTGAATTAAGCCGTAGGTTCCCGGCTCGCACGGGAGCTCGCTACTGCGAGGGAGAGGCTTGTCTGTGCAGAGCGCAGCGTTGTCCTGGGCTGGTCCATGGCTTGGCGAAAACCCCGGCAGGACTAAAGCCCAGCCCAGAGTTTGCTCCCTTCTCCTTCAAGCCGTGTTTCCCAGTCCGCCTGCCTCCAGTAAGCATGGCACAGCGTTGCACAGACATGTGAAAACCCAACCCCGCCGCAGCAGCAGCACCCTTAGGTGCGCGCCTGGCTTTCCCTGGGGAGCGCTGTGCAAAATTAACCGCGGTGCTTAATGAACTAATGGAGAGTGTTCACCGTGGCAGCAGTATGGGCAGGACAAGAGGAAACAGCCTCAAGTTGCACCAGGGGAGGTACAGGCTGGATATTAGGAAAATTTTCTTTACGGAGAGAGCGGTGAAGCACTGGAAGAGGCTGCCCAGGGAGGTGGGGGAGTCACCGTCACTGGAGGCGTTCAAGGAACGTGTGGATGTGGCACTGCGGGACACAGATTAGTGGGCATGGTGGGGTTGGGTTGGTGGTTGGACTTGATCTTACAGGTCTTTTCCAACCTTAGCAGTTCTGTGACAGCAGCGTGCCTTCAAGCCCTGCTCTGTGTGAGGTGCCGGGAGCTGCAATGGGCTGCAAACCAAGTGCTCGTTCATTTTCAGGCTCAGGGGGCTGGTAGCCCCAATTAGCGCTAATGACCGTGGCCTGTGCATGCTGGATTAGCTGCAGATGTGTTGTCCTCCACACCATTTTCCTGGCCCTGTTCTCTGCTCCGTGCTACAAGCCGGAGCTCTCACCTCTGCCGAGGAGAGGCTCTCGCCGCGGTCCCCAGCTGGGGAGAAGCTCGGGCTGGCGCTGGCTGGGATTCTGGTCACAAACGCAAGCTGGTGGCATGGATCTGCTCTGACTTTACTTTAAACTCAAGTTAAAGTGCTCTTGGTGCTCTGGATGCAAATTTCCTTCCTCGAAATGGGAACTGCAGGCCGTTTGCTGAGTGCAGGTAAGCTCTTTTGATTTCACGAGCCTGTTTGCTGCTGCGGCGCTGTACCTCGCCGGCGTGCTCCGTGGAGTGCAAAATAACCTCTGCATCTGGGTCCTGGGGGAGGAACCGCCTCTCGGCTTTCTGCTGGCGGAGGAGAGCGCTTTTCCTGCTCTCTGTGCCCAGACCTGTTTTTTAATGAGGGTTCACGTGTAAAGTCGGAGTTCTCTGGGTGTGGACAATAGCCTGTGTGTGTGTTTTCTGGTCGCTGTGGGGAAAATGAGGTGGTCCAAGTCCCCCCAGTCACCCGGGGAGGAAAAAAAGAGAGAAATGTAACATTTGGCTATGGGTAAAGGGTGCTTCATTCATGGATTTCGGGGTTCTGTTTCAAGGAGGTAGATTCCTCTACTACTGCAAAGAAGCTCAGCTGTAGTAAGTGGTATTACTGGTACGGGCAGATCCCCGTCCCCTGCATCGGGGACCTTCCAGCGTGCTCTCTGTTACCGACATCACCCTGAACGCACCGGGCTCTCGGTCCCCTTCCGTGGAAGGGCAGCGTGGTGGGTTAAGCGTTGTATTCTGCTTCTTGCTGTTCATCTGGCTTCACGCGGGTCACCCGTGCTTTAGGCTTCGTATTTGTGAAATAAGGCGAAAATGAGGAGTTTTCTTCACAGCTGGCTGGCAAACGGTGCTTGAAACCACGACCTGGGGTGGGACTGGCCGGACGCGGCGTTAAGCAGCAAGAGGCAGCCCTCGATGAGCGAGGAAATGAGTGTCGTCGTGGTAAGGTGTCGCAAGCGTTTTGTTCAATTTATCGCTAATCCGCTTGCTGAGTGGCTCTAGGGACTTCGGGGGTGACCGTGTCTCTTGGAAGTGGAACTTCCACGCACGCACGTTTTTAGCCGCACTCACGATTTTGCTCCCGTGTTTCCGAAGGCGCTGTCGGTGTCCCTCCAGCCCCGGGATAGTTTTCCTCGCCCAATGCGGCTAACAAGATGGTAGACTTAATCCTGCGGCGCTCTGTGGGCACTGGAGCTGCTCTGAAATGGTGTCCCTGTGTTTGTTGTGGAAGAGGGGCTGCACGGTGGGAAGGCAGCTGGAAATATTTGAAAACCTGCTGTAGGGTCTGCTCTGATGTCTCTTCTGCTCCACTCAACAAGCTCTTCTACACAACTAGCAGGATTCTTCTGTATAAAAAATTAGCTTTACTTGTGTGGCTTTTTGTCTAAATCCTTCTTCTGATCTTTGTTTTCTTCCCTTACGTGATGGAAAGGTGAATGGAAGTGGCACTTCAGCCACAAAAGCCTTTCCTTTAGAAACGTTGGTTGGTTTTGTTTTAAAGGGGGCTTTGCAGGGGAGAATGGAGAAGCGTTTTCTTTTTAAGTTACACTGGGGAATAAAAGTATAAAGGAAAGAAATGATCATAACTGTACTGGCAATGGAACAATATTTTTTTTTTCGCGTACCAGAGCTAATTGAAGAAGGAATTCACACAACAATTTTTGCAATCTAAGGATGAGTAAACATTAAAGGGGATGCTGTACTTCTGATGCATGCTAATGTGTGACTGCATGCATGGAAGGGAGAAGATGTCCCTAAAATTAAATTTGAGATGAACGTCTCAGATGTTACACTTCAGTATTTTCTTCTTTACGTTGCCGGATCAAAGACGCGCGCTAAAGCCCACGTCCAAGGATACCTGCTGAGAGGAGGAAACTTCAATGCACCTATGAGATGGAATCGCTGGAAAACGGGCATGTCGGGTCTGATTCAGTGGAAGTGCTTCCATGGGCTGCGGGGTTTCTGTGGATCTGTACGGATCCTGTTTGCTTCAGCAGGGTTTCTTATGGGTTCGGAGAGGCCAACCCACGTAGAGGTGCTTGCAGACAATTACCGGCCGCTTTAATTAACATCAGTTTCTGGGATGTAGGCAAATGGGGGGCTGACGTGTTAGAGCACATCACCCGATTCCCGGTAATCGTGGCTCCTGGGCGTCAAAAGGTTTGTGCCGTCGCTTCCAGTGCCGGCAAATCGAACTGAACAGCACTGAACTTGCGCGTGAACGTACGGTCGCATCGGCTGATGCCTCCTCGCTCCCTCGCCTGTTGGAAGCTTCTCCTGATTTTGGTACGTTTCCATGCTGGCCACGCTGCAAACCACAGCGACTGCTGTCGGCACTCAGGGATCCTCTTGCTCTCTTTGCAATCAGAGTAACGCTCCCGTCTGCTGGTTAATAAGACCCGGGAAATGGAAATGTTGAGGTTTGCAGGTTTTGCAGCTAGAAGAGACTATTATGTTCATTGTGCTCAGCCTCCCGCAGAGCACCGGCTGGTTTGTCCTTTTTTGTGTGCAGTGAAACTAGAAGGTTTCTCTTGGAAAGGATGCCAGCCTTCGTCTGAAGCAACGGAGTGATGGAGCATTTACTGCATCCCTGATACGCAGCTAATATGTTCTGGTGGTTAATTACTCTCGCTCTTTTAAAGAAAAAAAACCTCACGTACTTAAAATAAACCTAATCGTTTCATTGTTCAACCTGAGCTGAGCGCGCGCTACCCCCTCTCTCTGACAGAAGTGGTGTAAATACTGTTTCTGATAACGCCCATCAGGTTTTTCACTAACGCCGTGAATAAGCAGTTGGGGGTTTTGAGCCTTTTTGGGGGGCTCACGGTGCTGCTTTTCCTCCAGACCCCCAGGCAGGGCTGCGGAGTGGTTTTATCCCGGCACTACCTTACAGCGGTGCCTTCTCCAAGGACATCCCAGCTGAGGTCGCCTCTTCCAGCAAGCGCAATATTCGGCTCTCCCTGCCCGGTGTTTGCTCGGCCCGGGACAATCCTGCTCGTGACCGACGTGATCCTTTAAAGCAGCCGCTGCCTGTGGGCAGTGCCCGTGCCTGTCTGCCTCGATGCCTTCTCGGGGTGTTTTGCAAAGCTGTCCCCGCAGGTCCCGTGCCCGCGGGCGCTGCCGGAGCTGTCGCCCAGCCCTGGAGCGTCGACGCACCCACTGAAGGCTGCGTGGTCGTAATCTGTTCATTCAGCTTTTGTGCGCATCAAATCTAAACCTTCCGCCTCCGCTCAAAGCGGGCCAGAGGCATCCTGCCGAAATCCCCACTGGCGGGGCAGCCTGCAGCCGAGGACGTCCCCGGGGAGCCGTTCCCGACGGGATGTTTTCCTGGAGGGATGGAGGGTTCGCTGCGGCACCAGGCTGGGGAGCCGCATCGTACGATGGGGAATCTCGGAAAAGACGAGCAGGACTGCGGCGGTCATTGTGTGCCGCGGAAGGCACAGCGGGACCCGGGGCCGCGCTGGTTCACGTTCTCTGGTACCAGGGTATATTCTGATCTCTCTCTCCTTTTTGCTGGTGTTATTTTAATCTGCTTTTCTCTCACATCAAACCCCCTCTTTCTAAAGAATGCAGAGAGGTATTAGGTTTGTGCCCTTTGTGAAATATAGCAAAGGTTTGAGATACTGCTTTTTTCTTTTAGAAGTGGAGGGTTTTGTTCGTGTTATAACTTTAGCTTCTCCGCAGTCATCGTTTGGGCTTCTCGACTGGCTTGGATGAGTGCGCTGAAAACGTTCTCTGTGTTTATTAGAGGAAGGGAGGACTATGTGTCCTTAATGAAGGTTCCCGTTCCTTTCACACATGCGCGTGCAGGTATTGACTGGTGGCTCAGGCCGTTTTAGAAAGCGGTGTTCAAACCAAAATAACTTTCTTCCTCCCTCTGAAGCCGGCAGGAATGTCCCCATTGCCTTATCAGACTTCAGATCGAGGTGTTCATTATGCACCGCTTCCAGGGTGGACGTGTTTCCAGGAGCATGTGAAGTCCCCGAGAGAAGCCTGGTTTCGCCGGAAGCCGCGCGGATGCGCAGTCAGAGAGCCCTTTCCCTCCAAAGCGTGTGTTTTCCACGTAGAAAATAACGTGTAGGGAACCTTTTTTTTTAAATGAAGGCAGGATTAAGGCACAGCGAGAAGTGATTTGCCGAAGGGCATCCAGGGAAGCGGTGGCAGATCAGAGAACCGAAGCGAGATCCTCGGGTCTCAGCCCGTGCCTGCCTCGCCACCACTTTTCTTCCCTGCTCTTGGCTGCCCGCAGCATCTTGTGGGATGACCAGGGCTTGGATTTCCATCCTCTTCAAGAGGCAATTTAAGGAGATTTCCAGGGGAGCAAAGCTGCCGGCACGTTCCTCGTCCGCCTCCCCTTCCCCTCCGTTTCCGCAGGTCACCTCTTCGCGGCCGAAGATGTTTTTCTCCCCCTTTCTCCATCCACGTGCGCCTTTTAGAGGCTCTTTGCTCTCCTCGCTTTCCCACAGCTCAGAGCCATTCTCCCAGCTTCAAAAGGTTTACTAATTACCCTAATGAGGTCAGGAGAGACCAAAGGCTTCTGTGACTTGGAACAGGGGTGGGAGGGGTTTGGAAGGGGGGAAAATATCTTGACTTGTGCCTATACCGACGTGTCTGCGGGAAGGTAACGTCTCTACCTCCGCTCGTTCTCCCCCACCTTCCCATCTCCAGCAGGAAAAAAGAAAATGTGGACAGAAGGTCTCAAATGTATCAAACAGCTTTTAAAAAGAAATTCCTTTTGCCTGTCAAAAGAACAAACAGATACACCAAAAACTGTCAGAATTAGTGTTGGAGTAATTGCAGAAGCTCTCCAAGGTTAATGCTCCATTAGCGAACAGCTCTCACGCAGCTAAAAGCCAGGACGAGACAGGTTGTCAAAGGCTTGCTGGAGATTAAAGAGCTGCGTTCCCAGCCTAAACTCTCCTGCGGATGTTGTTTGGAAGGGGAGGGAAGGGGGGTGTTTGCGGGATGAGGATAACGCCAGCCGTGGCTCCTGCTGCCATGGCATCGATGGAGGAGCGTGACCCAGAGCTGGAGGAATGGTTTTCAGACCTCGGCGAGGCCCCTGCTCCCCGGGTCGCAGCGTTTGGAGGGTTTGCTCTCGTTGAGACACTCCACAAATTCTTTAGCCCGTTCAGGCCAGATTTAAAGCAGATCCTGAGGGCAGCGCCAGCCCCGCGTCTGCGGCAGCCCACAACGGCGGCGCGGGGCAGGGGGAACCGTCCTGGTTTGGGCGAAGTTGGAGAGGCGCTGGGTCCCCGGAGAGGAGCGGGGCTGGGGGGGAGCGGGGTGCTGGGGGCCCTGGCAGTTCAGAAATTAATTCTGCCTGGGTTTCAGCCAGCCCGGTGGGATTTGTAGCGAGCAGGGCATCAGTTTTAAACTGAATTGGGCCCCGATTTCATCTCCCAGGACAGTGTAAGGCTCATTTAAATAGAATTGACCTTGATTTTTTTTCCTTTTGTGGAAGAAAGGAAAGCCATTCCCAACTTCCAGTCAGGCAGCACCCTCTGTGCCCCAGACGTTGCCCCGGGGGGGTTCTGATTTAACAGCGCCTGGGAAGACGCAATAGCGGATCACCTTTTCACGTGGACCAGGGTTTTCGGCGTCTTCCAGCAAGGTAGTGACCTGTCTTAATGCGTGTGGGTCTGAGCTCAGGTTTTTACTTCTTACAAAGCAGAGCTTTGCCTAGGAGTGTTTCACCTGCGGCGAAGGTGCGTTTAGAGAGTGGAAAGAGGCAGTTAAACTCACGCAGCCTTGGAAATGCCACGCCGAGGACCAGCCCCAGCCATTTCCATCGCAACTTCCCTGCGTGTAAACAAATACCCACTCAAAAGAAGCCAGCGGGCTCCCGCTGCCGCTCTTGATCTGAATGCGGACAAGGCTGGCGTGACTGCGTTCTTTGTCAGGGCTGTCGCTGCTTTAAAGCTATTATGATGGTGTTATGATAGTGCCCGAGATCCCTGCCAGGATCAGGGCTTTGTTATGCTGGATGCTCTGCGTGCAGATGCCGAGAGCCGGTCCCCATGCCGTAGCGTGGCAGCCTCGGCTCTAAAGGCTGATGAGAGAAGGGAAAAGGAGAGGAAAAAAATAACTGTGCGTGAGGCAGAGCCTCGCCGAAGGGGCTGGCTGGAGAGCAGGGTGGTCCCGCGGCTCCCGGACCCAGCCTGGGCGATGGCGTTCTCCTGCTGCCGCCTGGGCTGTGGAGGAGACGTGGCTCCGAGCAGCGCGGCCCCGACGTCCCCTGGTACCTGCAGGAGCAGCCGCACCCCCCTAACGTGGGACCGGGGTCCCGAGCCCGGGATCCGCTCCGGCACAGCAGGACCTGCGTGGCGACGGGCCGATTTCCGGTAGTAAATGGCTGGAAGTTAACTTGAGGGAGGTGAGTTTTGAGCTACTTGCGAAGGGCCGGTGTGAGAGGCCTCTTGACACGAACAGCCATGAGCAGGGGAAATGAACAATGTCATAATTAGAGAATTAAACCTTTCCCGTTCTTTTCTTTTCCTATCCTGATATAATTTGTAATGATTAGACCCAGGGTGCAGCGCAACCAGACAATGCAGGTCTTCCATACAAGAGCAAAACAAGGCTCCTGCACAGACCCTGTCTCTTTATTAAGTTGATTTGCATTCATAATCTTCATTTGCCGTTATTATTTTTCCCCCTTGTGCTTAGTGAGTAATATTAGCATAAAGTCCCTTTTTTCTTGTTTTCTGTTCACGCTCAAGGTCAGAGACTTAGTGAGACACTGACGAAAACAATCTCTTCCTCACCCTCTTTTAATTCTTTGCAGAAACATGTCCTGGGGATTTTAACATAACAATTGCTGGAAAAGGAGGGGGGAGACCTGAACAGAGCCCCTTCTGTGCTGCTGCCCAAAAGAGAGATGCAAATCCGCCAGAAGAAGGGAGGGGGGAAATGGATCTCGGGGCAGCACCACTCCTGCCTCATTTCTCTGAAATGGGAGAGCTCATCAAGCCATCGCACAGGCGGGTCTCCGGGAGCTCTGTTCGGAGCAGGTCGCGCTGGCAGGGGGGCTGCCAGGCTCTGCCGGCGGCTCTGCCGATGCACCTCCGACCTGCCGGCTCCCTCGCGCTGTTCAGGCCCGGTGTCCCCAGGGACAGCCCTGCCCCGAGCACCCCACGGTCTCCTGCCGCACCTCGCCGAGCTGGGAGCACCAGCCGGCACACCCGGATTGTGCCGGTGCACGCGCCCACCTGGGTCGGCATGCCTCGGCCAGGGCACGCGTGCTCGGCTCTGCTCGCTGTGCAACAGAATCACAGAATCACTAAGGTTGGAAAAGACCTGTAAGATCATCAAGTCCAACCTTAAAAAAAGCCAAAAAAAACCCCCAAACCAACAACAAACCACAACACACCAAAAACCAACCCACCCAACACCACACAGCACCATGCCCATCAAGCCACATCCCACAACGCCGTGCTGCTCCCAGCTGTGTTCGTGGGGAACGGTGCTTCCCTGCGGATCGTTCTCCAGCTTATCCAGTTTCTTGTTTCAAAGCCCTGCGGTCGCAGGGATGCCCCGTTTGGGGACTGCGCAGGGATATAGAATAGTTGGACCGTCTAGTCCCGCTGCCGTCGCCAGGTCCGCAGCCTCCGCAGCAGGAACAGGCGGCGCTCTGCAGTGGGGAGCGGGGGCTCCTGGGGTCCGTTTCTGAGCTTGGGAAGGGGCAGGGGTCTACCAGCGGAAGACCCGGATCCCCTCATTTCTGCCGTGCCCGTTTGCTACGTGAAGCCAACCCACCCTCTCTGCTTCCGCGCCCTGGGAGCCAGGAGCAGAGCTCCGTGGTGGGGGCACCCACATTGCTCCCACGTTGAGGCGTTGGGACAGGGAGAACAGCCGAGCCAGACAGAGTCCGGTTTCGCCGCGGTTAGAAGGTTAAAGGAGGAGGAAAAATAAAAACCTCAGCGGATTGCTGAGGGACTCGCGTGGAGCAGCCCCCCCGGGCAGCCCCTCTCCCCGGCCGCGGAGCCGTCGGACACCGGCCGGTTTTTGGGCTGGTTTCCAGCTCCTGCACCGGAGCTGCCGACAGGTTTGACGCTGCATTTGGAGCCTGGCACGTGCACGTGGGACGGGACGAAGTGGGCACCCGCGCTCTGCCTGTGCGTAGTCGGGTTCTTCCGAACCCTTCGTCGGAGCCTGCGGCATCGGTGAAACTGGGCATGGAGGGAAAATCCCCTTTTAGGGCCCGAGGCGTTTGCAGTTACTGTCAGTTTTGGTAGTGAGGGCAGTAAGGAGTTGGTTCCTTCTTGTGTGCTCGAGCTGCGATGATTTTAACATGTATAAAACCATGTGCATCTCCGGTCTTGGGCATGAACTCCTCGAGGCAGGCCGTTTCCCGGGAAGCCTGGCGCAGGGGCTGGACCGTGGCAGATGGCGGCTGCTGCCGGTAATGGCCCAAACGCTCCCGAGTGACCCGGCCGGGAGCGGGGGGGGATCGACTTCGGGAGCCGTGAAATGTCTGATGGCCGGGCTGGAAATGGGGCTGGAAAGGCTGGCGGTAGCTGAGATATGGATGTTGTCTGGCACTGCAAGCAGGTTTGCTGTGCACAGAAATATGTCTTATTTTACAGAATTGGTAGGTTGCTTTTTTTCCTGCGGATGCTTCAGGGCTTTCAGCGCTCGGATGCAACGTGAGTGTTTTCATGCCCCTTTAATGCTTCACTAAACAGTTTGAGATGCTGCCTCTTAATGCCCCAGTAAAGCACAGAACGCTCTAGAGCGGAAAGAGCATGCGAGGGGAAGGAGGCTGATGGAAAAAGAGAAGAAAAGAGACTGTGAGGAGAGACAAAACCGGGGAGAAGTCATCTTCTCCCTTTCTCTCTCTGCACATACCCAGTCCTCGCTGTTGTGAAGGCAGCTGGATGCTGAGGGTCCCCCCCGGATTCTGCTGCTCCTCCAGGGAAGAGCCGTGCCCCGCGCACCCTCTCCCAGCCCTTCCCGGGCTCTGTCCTGCAGCCGGTGGACACGCTGCAAGAGGAGAAGGTGGTCCCCGGGCCGCCGGAGCAAGGCACGGGCCGCGGCTCTGCTTCGGACCCTGGGAGGGGATGCTGGGGGGTCGGACGTTTGGGTTTTGTCAGCCTTCTCCTGACCTCTCTCTTGGTCTGGGACGCACGATGGGCCAACATCCATCGGATAAGTGTCTCGCAGACCCGCGCTGTGGGTCCTGGCTCGCGGTCCTCAGCGCATGCGTGTTTCCCAAACAGATGTTAAACCGAGGGAGAGGACGAGGGTGGGGGAAAATAGAGAGATTCAAAGTTTTAACCCAACAAGGCCAAGTTTGTGTCTCCTCCCGACCAGCGCCGAGGGGAGTCGCCGGCTCTCCTGTTGTTAACTCAAGTCATTAAATTTCCTGCACTCCGTGTATTCCTCCCCGGCACCGCTTGCCCTGCCTGTTTGATCTGTAAGTACCAAAAGTACCGCCTCGGGCTGCAACATCGGCATCCTCGGTCGCCATAGGAACGGGAGCCGGGGCTCCCCTGCGCCCCGCTCCCCCGGGACCCAGCTCCTGGGGCTGCGCTCTAACGAGCCTCTGAAGTTGCGCTTATCAAGGCCGGGCTACACGGCCCCCAAGGCCGGCGCGCTCCGCGGCAGGCTGCCGCTAACCTGAAAGGTAGAGTTTTTGTCTGAGCCGGGAAGCACAAAGACAGAGGTTATTGGTGTCAAAGAACTTGCAGATTGAGAGGCTAAACTGCTATTACATTTTTCCTAGCAGAGGGGAGTTCAAAACCGGGAGGAGGGAAGGGGAGAGCTTCGGCGGGGAAGGCGCAGGCTTGGAGCCGGAGCCAATTATCGCTGGTCAGGGTGGGAGGAAGAGGAGGAAGATGATGGAGATGTTTGCGACAGGGAGGGCAGGCGGGGAGGACGGGGGCTGAGGCTCAGGGCACAATTCATCCCTCTGCCACTGATGCGTCGTAGGACCCTGGCTGCTGGCGGGGACGGGCTGCAGCCCTCAGCTTCCCACCTGTGAAATGGGGCTGTTAATTGGTGCGTTCCCCCTAAACCCTTCCGTCAGCGCTGCTTCAGCTGTAAACTCTCTGTGGGGAATTCATCCACGTATCTCTGTGTACTTGCCTTGCGGCTGGTTTTCCCGAAGATACCCCAGGCAGGTAAGGGCCCCGTACCCAACAGAGTTTGTGTCTGGCTCCTGCTGAGAGCCTTCCCCAGCCCCGGCCGGCTCTGCCCGCGGGGTCGTGGGGCAGCGCTCGGGGCTCCGGTCCCGCTGGACCTCTGGGACCCGAGCCCAGGGGCTGTGCGCGTGGTGCAGTGCGCCGTGGGTCTGATCGCTTGAGCACCGGTTTTTCGGGCGTGCAGCCCGGCACCAGACAGGTACTTTTTGAGACTAACGCGGTGGGCAGCGCGCGGGCGGCGTGCCGGGCTCCTGGACCTGCCGGTGCAGCCCTGGGTCTCTGCTGGAGACGCCCCGTGCGCTGGGGATGCGGATGGTGGCACTGCCCGTGCGGGAGGTGATTGCCCGCACCGGAGCGGCGAGGTGCTGCTTGAGGGGCTCCTACCCACGTCCCGCAGAACAACCCGGCTCTGGCAGCCGTGCGCCGGCGTCGTCCCGGCACGGGGCTGTGATGAGCCGTGGGGGACAGTGACCTTTCCCCAAAAAAGGGCGTTTGCAATACAGTCTCTGGGTGCAGCTTTCCACCACATACCTCCACGGCCCCGCGGTGGCCCCGGGCACTGTTGCGGTCCCCGCTGTCAGCAGCGGCGGGTGGCGTGTCCCCATGTCCCTCTGGGGATTCGAGCAGCCCTGCGGACTTCGAAGCCTTGACGGCAGGCTGGGCCCCGCGGTCCAAAGGCAGCTCTGCCCCGGGGGACACGGCCCCAGGGCCGCTGCTCGTGGCCCCCGCTTCCCACCGCCCCGAGATTGATGTGCCGGAGCTGCCTGACTCCCCTCCACAACACCTACACTTTCTAATTGCTGACAGTTATTTACTGTAAAGACAGGCGCACACGCACCACCAACTCTGACAACTCGTGTCAAAACCCCACAAGAAACTCTATCTTTCTGTCTTTATTTGTTTCCCCTCTTTTCTTAAGCAGATCTATTTTCTTTTCCCCCTGCCTGCTGCGTTCTTGCCGGCAGGCGAGCGGTGCCGTGGGGCTCCCCTGCCCCGAACCCCGTCCCGGGAGCGGCGGCGGGTGCGGGGGAGAGCTGCCCTCGCCCCCCCTTTCCCCGGGCCATGCCTGGCTGGTCGCTGACGGACGGGTGCAACCCTACGTACAGTGGATCCCACCACACGCCTGCTTGTTTATTTGCTGTCTCTCAGCCCCTCCGTGTTCAAACATAATTGGTTCTGCTCGGAGCAGTAAACAATGATGTGCAATGCATCAGTGAGCCCGAAACGGCACCTACACGCAATTAAAATAATTGGACGCGTACCTCGCTCTGATTTCAACCCCCCCCATTGCTTTTTCTCTCTTCATCTGCTTTTTCTCCGTCTTTTGTTATATCTGGGCGGCCCCTCGCACGCCTCCCCGCCGGGCTCCTCTCGGAGCGGGTGCCGGAGCCTCTCCTCCGGCCGGCGTGGCGCGAGGCCGCGGATTGGGGAGTCCGGAGCCGCTCGCCTCGTCCCGAGCGCAGAATGAGTTCTCCAGCGCGCGAGTGAGATGATATTCCAGCTCAGGCCCATGAAATATAATGAAGGCCCAAGGGACCGTACCAGCTCCTTGGTTAAAAATGATGCCGTTATATTTAGACAAGGTAACTAGAGGCCCCTCTGGACAGCGAGGAGTACAATTTTTTGTTTAATG
The DNA here is from genome assembly GCF_030936135.1 of Gavia stellata. Taxonomy (NCBI): domain Eukaryota; kingdom Metazoa; phylum Chordata; class Aves; order Gaviiformes; family Gaviidae; genus Gavia; species Gavia stellata. The sequence goes on from NC_082625.1 coordinate 973,191, forward strand.
ATTCCATAATCTGATATAATATCGGGCCTGTAAGACATAATGAAGACCTGGGGGAGTTTACATCTCTGCAGCATTAAAGGGTCTCTGCTCGGGGACGCAGACAGGTGGAGGTTTGAACTTTGATGCAGTCAAACATGTTTTTCTCTGGATTTGTTTGACATGATTGAGAGGGAATCCAGCAGCCGCAGGGAGAGGGGGAAATGGTTGCAAACGCAGCAGTGCTTAAACCAAACCCAGGCAGCCGGTTTGCTTGCGCCGAGGGTGGGAGAGTTCGGGGGGCCCCATCCGGGCTCTGCGGGGCTGCGTGGTCGCGGTCGCGGTGGTCTTCAAGCGGCAGTGATGCCTCCGGAGCGGGACGGCCGTGCCCCGCCGCAGGCTGCGAGCAGGGGCAGAGGGAGGGGAACGGCGCAGCCTTGTCTGGAGAGTAGGGATGCTCCTACCTCAAGTCAGCGTCTGCTTTCGCAAGCACCGTACGTGGAGTTTGAAGTGGTCGGAGCAGTTGGAGCCCTGCCTGGGGACGGCCGCACCTGCGGCAGCTTATGGTGGATCAGCTGGGAAGAGCGGCACCGGTCCCAGCGGTGCCGCCGCTTGGCAGAGCCGCGCTGACCTCCTGAACTTGGCGCGGCAGAGCCACGGTTCCTCCGGCTGCGCCCTCCCTCTCCCACGGGTGAAGCCCGGGCTGACCCCTCGCACCCCTCCCGTGCACGGCGATCTCGAAGCAAGCGCGGGAGCACAGGACCGAGGTGCTTCGCTGGTGGGACCAAAGCTGCCGAGGAACGTGCATGCGGCAGAACCTGCACCCCGCTCCTCCAAACGGGGCGGTCACGGGACGAGGGGTATTTGGTGACTGCCAGACAACGGGGGTGATGTTTGCCCAAAACTCACAGCAACACTCAACGTGTCCAGGACCGGCATCATCCGTAAATCTCTCCTCTGTGTCTGTTTTGGAGCGGATCCTCAGCCGGAGGGCTTGTCCCCCGTCCCGAGCAACTGGTGGCAATGCCTCCACAGGGGCCATCGTGTCTCGGTGAGGAGGAAACCCTCCGGTGAGAGCCCGCCGGCGCAGAGCTGGATGCGCTGGGACCTTGCCCGGTTTGCGCATGTCTCCGTTTCAGTGCCGGGAGATAACCTAATCCCATTTAGGCTTGGAGAGAGCTGGCAGATTCCTCCCCTGGGAGCCAGCGCGCGGCGGGGGGTGGTCTGTAATGAATTCCTATCATTCCAGCACAAAGGTAGCTTACAGGAGTGCTCGCTGCAGAAAATATTAGGGTCGCTGCCCTATCATCCCTCGGAGACATCCGTTGTAGATCAGTGATTCCTGCCTGCTGACAGGCAGGCGGCCCTGGGAGGGCAGCGCCGGCCTCACCTTCCCCGGCTCTTTCCTTCCTGGAAAAGGCCTCTTCTGCCGAACGAAGGGTTTTTACGCCCTGCTCGTGCTGCGTTCGCCCCCGTTACCCGCACGAACGGGTGTGCGGCCCCGCGTGGGGCATCGCTCTGTGGCACCGCTTCCCGTTTTGCCCCGGTTCCTTATTTATCTGCATTTCAGCAGTTCCTCGGGGGTCCCGTCAAGGGCGTAAAGACCCCGCACCGCGTCCTGCCGGGAGCTGGGGAAGCCTTGGCCTCGCGCCACCCTCGGGGCCCGTGGACGGGAGCATGGGGACGATGCTCTGGTCGTCCCAGGGTCCGGCTGTGCCGGGGGAGCGTGCCGGCGCAGGGGAGCCCTGCAAACCCCGGGGACAGGTTTGGGGAGGGAGTGCTGGGGGAGTCGCCCAGGGGGGCCCCGGGAGCCATGCCCCCCGCCGGGGCCCGTTCCAGCTCCCTGCTCTCCCTCCCCTCTCCCCTTTATTTATTTGATTTATTTTTCCTCTGTGGAAAAACGACATAACGAAACCTGCCCCCTTCAAGACGGGTTTTACTACGGCTCCGTGGCTCGGGCCGGGATGTTTCACCTCGGGAGCTGCCAATCCGTCTCTGTCAAGCTGTCAGCCCTGATGGGTTTGCGTGTTGGCTGGAGCCACGCTGCAATTCAAAGTGGATTAACTCTTTGGGCTGCCCTCCCCTCCTCCCCTTCCCATTCCACTTGGGTGGGTTCAGGCCAAACAGAAAACACTTTTCCCCTGCGCTTTCCATATTCAAAAGCTCCTCAAGCGCAGTCGGGTGCCCGTGGGGCGGCTCTGCTCGCCGGGATGGCAGCGGGAGCTGCATGATGTGCTCGGTGCCACGGTGCTGGGGGGGCTCGGGACCTGGTGCGTGGCCAGTGGCGATGCTGGGAGAGGGACCACGTGCCCGGGCTGCGTGGCCGTGGCACCGCGCCGTGTCCTTGCAGCAGCCGTTAACGGGGCGCTTCTGGGAACGGCTTGTGCTGTCCTGCGCAGGGACGGAGGGGCTCCCGCTATCCGAAAGGGGCGAAGTGCTGCAGACCCCCCTGTGAAGCTCCCGGCTGTTCAGCTGCTGCTCGTTCCTGGCTGGCTGTGGGGCTGCGGAGCTGTGGGGCTGCAGGGCTATGGAGCTGCGAGGCTGGGGAGCTATGGGGCTGCAGGGCTGGGGGCTGGGGAGCCATGGGGCTGGGGAGCTATGGGGCTGCGGGGCTATGGGGCTAGGGAGCTATGGGGCTGGGGGACTGCGGATCTATGGGGCTGGGGAGCTATGGGGCTGGGGTCTGGGGGTCTGCGGAGCTATGGGGCTGGGGGCTGGGGAACTATGGGGCTATGGGGCTGGGGGCTGGGGAGCTATGGGGCTGCAGAGCTATGGGGTTGGGGGCTGTGGGGCTGCGGAGCTATGGGGCTGGGGGTCTGCGGAGCTATGGGGCTGCGGAGCTATGGGGCTGGGGTCTGGGGGTCTGCGGAGCTATGGGGCTGGGGGTCTTTGCCCGTTTTCCCAGGGGATAAAACTTCCCCCACCCACGCCAACGGCACTGGGAAAGGCCGGGGCTGCGCGAGCGCCTCTTACGGCCGAGCCGAGGCCACGGTGAGGGCCGCTGCGCCCCGGGCCCGGGCAGCCCGCGGAGGGGCACCGGCACTAGGGGGGGGTATTGGCTCAGCAATGCGGTGCCGCCGCCGCGCGCGGGGCCTCGGCTCGGGGGGGAAATCGCGAGCTCCGGGAGTCGCGGGCCTCGGGGCTGCAGCCGGGGAGCGGGCAGCGCGGCTCGGCCCGGGGCTGGCGGGTGCACCGCCGTCGCCCTGGGCAGAGCGGGAGCGCCTGGCGAGGGGTCTCGGGGGGCCCACGGGCACGCCGCTGTGCCTGCGTGGCGCTGGCTGCGGCCGCCCTCTCGCCACGGCCGTCCTGTGCTGGTCTAACCCCCGTTGGGGCTTTGGAAAATGTTATTATAATGGAAAAATAATAGTTGGACTGCTATAAACCTCTGCCAGCGCGAGACCGACGGCTGCGGCGCTGGCCCGGGCTGGGTGGACCAGGCTGGACCTCGTGTCCCACAGCAGCGGTCAGTGCCGGAGCCGGCGGCGTTATCGCCGTGCGCACCCGCGCAGGGGCCCTCCTCGACTTGGCGGCGGCAGATCAGCAGCTGGGAGATGCAGCTATTCCCGAGGACGGACCGTATTGCTTGCTAACAGGGCGCAGTCATTACGCCTGCAGATATGATCTGCACAAGCTGTTCCTCGCTTCGCAGCCTGCCGCGGGGTCGTCCGTCTGTCCGCGTGCTGTTCGCCTGCCGGAGGGGATGGCCAGGCATCTGTCCGTCCCCTGCCAAGCCCTTGGCAGGCCACGGTGGCTGCTCGGTGCTCGGCTCTGTGCCGGCACTGGGGTCTGTGCTGGTGCTGGCTCAGCCCCGGCTGGGTTTGTTCGCCGGGACGGAGGCGCTGGGGCTGCGGCGAGTGTTTCCCGGTAGAGGCAGGAGGAAGGCTTCGTCGCTGGGGCACACGTGGGGAGCTGGAGGCTTTTCACAAAGAGCCGTTGCCTTTCCTGCATTTAGCCACCTTGGGTGTTTCGGTACGCCCAGCTCAGCTCCGCCGGCAGCTTAAACAAACCCCTGGGCTCCGGGAGGAGCGAGGGCTCGGCCCGGCTCTACCCCGGTCCTCACGTGCAGCCCCGATTCCCCCGGCCTGCCCGACCAGGGGTGAGGTTTGTCCCGGAGGCGGCTGCCCCAGCCCTGCCCGTGGGCTGAATTCGTGAGCAAAGCGACCTGCTCCGGTAAGGAGGGCCCGGGCTTCGGTCCCCGGGGGAAATCTCTGCGGCAGGAGCGAGCACAGCCTGCCCCGGCCAGCGCTCCCACCTCCCTGGGCTCCGGGGACGTCCAGAACCCTGCGGAGGGCACGCGAGCCTTGCTGTGAAAATAAGCAAAATATATGCTACCCCCGCCCGGGATGGCAGAGGTGACCGCGGGAGGGAGGGGACAGTGCTCGGAGCAGAGCTCCGGGGTCCAGCTCCCACCCTGGGCAGAGCCGGGGGGATGCTGCTGCTGCCCTGCAAAGCGAGCGTGTGCCTGGTCCGAGCGATGCTGGGCTGCGATTCGGGGCTCCCGGGCTCCGCTGCCTCCTCCCACGAGGGTCACCTCCGTCTGACCTTGAGAGACATCCCTGCGTGCCTCAGTTTCCCGTGCTGCCGCAGGGTGGTTTTTACCGGGCTGGTTTTAGAGGTGTCAGCTGCTTTTGTATCCAGGTGACATTCTGCATCATTTCCCACCCCCCTTCGTGAAGGGGCCGTGGTTTAATTAATGTTTGCAAATTGCTTTGAGGACGGCTGCTGCGAGAGGGGCGCGGATGCTCGCGGTGCCCGCGTCACTGACAGCCGAGCGCTCGCGTCTCGCAGGGGGCCGCGGCGGGCGCAAATTGCCACCGTGCTCACCTGTGCCGGCACGGCTCCGGCGTGGGGACAGCTCGGCAGCCGGGGGAAGGATTTATCTGCAGCTGGATTTCGAGGCTGGGTGTTTTAACAAGCGTCGGATGAGGCAGCAAAACGTGCCCGGTGCTGCTGGGGGAAAGGTGTGTGCCTGCTCCCGGGGAGGCAGCGCCCGGGACGGCCCCGGGCAGAGCGTGTCTGTGCGTGGAGGGTGCGGGAGAGGTTTGGGTGTTTCCCTGCTCTGGATTTCCACCCTGAGCTGTGGTTTGGGGCTGTTCCACCCTTCTGCTGGAGGGGAGACAGTGCCTGGGGTCCGGGGCACCCGCGCAGCAGCTCTGGGCTCAGGGTGCAGCCGGGTTTGGGTTATAATCGCGGTGTTTTGCACCACTGCGTCTACTTATTTGGAAGGGGTTTCCTAGGTAAAGCTCGACCCCAAGTGACGGGAGCCCCTGGGCAGGGCCGATGTCGGCCGCTTGTGAACAGCTCCGGGGCGGCTCTCACCGCACGTTGGGACGGTTTCTGGGCTGGGGGGCTCGTGCGAGGCTGCCCCACTGCAGGCAGCCCGACGGATGGAGATGAAGCGAGCAGCAGGTTTCGGCATCCTTCTACAAGCTCCCTCCAACCTGAGGGCTGGGGCAGAGCCAGGCCTGTCTCCCAGCCAGGCATCGCGGCGCTTGGCTCCAGCCGCCCCGGAGATGGAGAAGCCACCGCCGGCAGCTCGCCGCAGCGGCTCATCGCCCTCGCCGTGCGGCTGCCCGCCTCCTGCCCGCTCGCCGGCCCGGTGCCAGCCCGTCCCTCCCGGCCGGGGGCAGCAGCCGTTCCCGGCACGTGCCCCCGCGGTCAGGAGCTTTGCCATCAGCGCCGGCGCGGCTCGGGGGAGCAGAGAGGCCCAAGCTGACAGCAGCCACTAATGAGCCGAAAGTAATGCGCTCGTGGCTGTCCATTACTTTGGGGTTTCTGACATTTGGGTCAGTTAATGGATTTGTCTCTCCCCCCCCCGCGCGTCCTCCCCCTCCCCTGCCAGGGCTGCCCAGGACCAGCTGTAAATTAGCCCTTAGTTCCTCACATGTGTCTTTACTTAAATAGCAAACGCGCTAAACAGCAAACTCCCCCCTGCCCGCCCCCTCCCCGGCCTCTCCGGCGTTTGGGGGGTCGGTGCTGGTGGACGCCGAGGGCTGCCGCGCTGGCTCTCTGCCGGGGCATCGGCGTGGCCTGCCGCCGCTGTACCGCATGGACGGACCCTGCTGCCGGCCGGGATCCCCCCGCGCTCAGACCCTGCGTTTGTGTTCCGGCTCGGAAGGCTCACAGGGACCCGCCTGGGCCCCTTTTTTTCCTGTTGCAGCTAAATTATAACCAGCCTGTGTAAGGAGGCGGCGGGCTTGCCTCCGCGCCGGCTCTTCCCGGCGTTTCTGCTGCGACTCTTCACCTTCTAAGTGGGAAGTTTTTTCTTTCGGTGGCAAATATTTTCTGTAATTTCTAGGCTGATACAATTAAAGCTAAAGAAGACGGGTGTGAATTATACCTCCCTGCAACCAGCCTCGCCCCCCCAGAGTAGCTGGGGGCTGGAAATGCCAGGATTTGCAATAATTAAGGCAAATAGTTGTTTTTGTTTGGTAAGAAAAACAGCCCGGTGCTGTTAGAAGGCAAGAAAAAACATGGAAAATGTTTTCCTTCCAGTCACCAAGACGGGGGGAAGAAAAAGTCGTTACATGCAAAGCTGGTGCTGGGCTCTGCGCCGGGCGGAGGCATGCAGAAACCAAACCAGGGCCGGGCTGGGAAGCCAACACCGGGCGGGGAGCTGGATGGCGAGGATTAACCGGGCTGTTTCCTTGTGCTCGCCTCTCACCGGCCATTTTCCAGGGAATTTAATCCGTGACTTCCTGCAGCTCCAGTGGAGCATGAGCCGGGATGCGCGGGGCTGAGCTGGGTTTGCTGCCTGCGCGTGAACCGGCAGCCGCCCGCACGTTGCCTGCACGGGCAGAGAAAAGCCGCGCGGAGCACTGGGGGAAGCAGCGGGACTCGCCGGTGCTGCCCGGCACCCGCCGTGGCCTCTCCGCGCAACCGTGCTTTGCCGAACGGCCGCGGGTTCGCCAGCCGGCGAGTGCCTGGGCGGGAGCCGGCACCCCCAAACTGCGGCCGACCGAGGTCAATAGCCGCCACGAAGGCAGCGCAATGGCCGTTTTATTGGTTCCGTTTCTCGATCCACAAAATAACTACGGAATTGATGAGTCTCGAGGGATATGGTGAAGCTTGATTAATTCAGTAATTACTACTTCAGCGTATTGCCCTCCGCGAGGGCACGATCCCCATCCAAAGCCCTTTGGAGACCCTCGGCAGCGTTTGGGCAGCTCTGAGCCCGGCACCGGCCGTGCCCCCGCAGCAGTGGGGTGTCGGGGGCCGTGGGGCACGGTGTCCCATCAGGCAGGATGGCCCCTCACTCTGCGGGGGGGGGTTTCCCCTGCCCCAGGGGCAGAAACGCCTGGAGTGGGGACCTGGGAAACGTCTCACGTGCTCGGAAGCTGATCTGCATCCCCCAGCTCCATCAGTTGGTCTGAGAACAGGCACTGCCTCTCCCGGCAAGCCGTGCCTGCGGTGTCGGCAGCGCTGGAGCCGACCCTGCGACCCAGTACCCGGTGCTTTAGCTGCTTATGACTTTACTGTCGGGGCTGAATTTCTCAGTCCAGGCTGCTTCTCCTGTGATTTCAGCCCAATTGGTTTAGCTATTTCCAAGAGCAAGGCTTGGGAAAAAGACATTTGGTTTTTTTAATTGTGTTAAAATATCCCAGTGACCTTTTCTTTGAAAAGCCCGAGTGCCCGGTGCCTGGGAGAAGGGACACGGAGGGGCGGCAGCTCCCTGCCGGCTGCCGTCCCGCGGTCCAGCTGGGAGCCCGAACCACGCGAGGGCTCGGCAGTTCGCAGGGGCTCAGCGGAGGAGCCGGGGGGGCAGCGGGGTGTCCCGCAGGCTGTGTCCCCTCTGGCTGGCTGGAGCTGGGGGGGCCGGCGTCCCCGGCAGTGCTGCCACCGGCGCTCGAACAGTTCGGTGGCCTAAATGAGGCTGGATAGCCAAAACCTGGAGCCCAGGAGCGCCGGGAGAGCCCGGTCCTGAGCTTGCCTTGCGTTCCTGGGGAGGGAAAGTAATCGCCTGTCCCCAGTCCAGACCTTGGAGTTATCGAGCCTGGAGGCGATGGAAATCCGGCTCAGTTCCTTGATGCAACGGCCTGAGCCGGGCTGGGACTCCCATCCCCTCCCGAGCCCTCGCGGATCCTCCTGGCCTCAGCCACGGGTTTCCTGCTGATGTTGTTCTCATTTTGCAAACGCCCGGCGAGGAGCGGGGTGGCCGGCTGGGAGCGTTCGGGGCTCCCGCAGCCCCCTCCGTGCCTGCGCGGGGGGGCCGTGCTCCCTTCCCGCTTTTTAGCTTTCTTGATTACATTTGAAATTTAAGGTTTTTTGATCTTAAGTGGCATTTGCGAGTCTCCTGCCAGCAGCCACCATCCCGCTGCGCAGTGGTTTAGTGTTAGGGAGTGGGAACCGGTTCCCCAGCAGCTCCCGCGCCGGTTTGGCCGTGGAGGACGCGTGCTTTGCCTCCGCCGGTGGTCCCGCTGGTGCTGGGTGCTGGGCACCCCTCCGGCACCCCGGGGAGAACCGTCCCTCCGCCCGCCTCCGGTGTCAGACCTCCACGGGTGACCGGAGACCTCGGGGGTCAAGGAGCACCTCAAGCAGGGTTATTAGGGAGCTTAGCCGGGGTTACTCCCTCGGGATGTTTGCCTTTGGTTTTGGAGGGCGGCTGGAGCCCCCAGCGCGGTTCTGCCCCGGCACAGCCCTCGCCGTCAGCAAACCAGATGCAGTCGCAACGTGCGTGAACCCCGTTGTGGATGGGCTGGGTCAAGGTCCACCTCTTCCAGCTGGATCCGCCCCAGGAAAGCTTCTTCCAGCATCCCTGAGAAGGTTCTTCCATCGGCCGCAGCAGTCTCCTGGCGGTCCGGCTTCAGGGGCTTCCAGTCCCCAAATATCCCCGTTGCGGGGGGTGTCAGCTCCGGTTTTGGCCGAGCTGCCGGTCCCCCCCGGAGCTCCCCCCGGGGCTGCGCTGTTTGGACGGGCTCTGCTGGGGCTCCCTTTGCCGTCCCCCATGCCGGCCGCAGCCCCGCGCCGGGGAGGGACCGCCGCTGGCCCTGTCGGCGTGCCCGGAAAGGCTTTTAGTGGCTCGGCTTGATGAATGAAAACAAATAAACTTGATAGACAAGTGGACAGCTTTATGATAGCTTCCACTGACAGGAGAAAGATTGGTTGTCGGTGGCTTGATAGAGAAATATCTTGATGGGAGGCGGATAAAGAGACGTATAACCTTGATGGCGGAGGGTGAGGAGCTGGCTGCGCCGGAGGACGCTCCGGCAGCGTTATTCAAAAATAATTCTGCCTTTATTTGTTTTACTTTTTTTGGTCGGGGGGGGGGTGGGGGGGTGGGTGCAGAGCCCCACAGTTCATTGAGTTTTTCAAAATAGATTTGCTGAATAAATAATGCCGATGAGCCATGTTTTATTTATATCCCACCTATCTGCATGCAGCACTGGAGGTGTTTTCCGACGGACCTCTTTCTCCCTTTTCAAGCTAACAAACTCAAAACTAAAAGCACATTAGACGGAGACAGATTTACAAGGGTATTCAGATGCCGAAGCGCAAAGACAGGCGGCGAGCGGGATGTGCGGAAGCGCCTCGGCTGCTCGCTCCCCTTGGTTTTAATGGGCACCTTGTTGCTCTTGTGAATCCAACTGGATGTGTATTTGCATCCGGAGGCACCTGAGGAGCTCCGGGGAGCTGGCTCCGGCTCCGAGGGGCACAGGGGATGCCTCGGTGGCCTGAACACCCCGGGGGGACCCGCCAGGGAGGGGGGTTCATGGCCCGCCCGCGTCTCCTCGTCCTTCTGCGGCAACAGCGAGTCGTATATTAAGTTTTCCGAACTTGGGGGGGAGACCCGGGGGGTCTGGGAGCGGAGTGGCTCCCGCCCCGGCGAGTGCCGGCCTTCCCGGGCAGCCGGAGAAGGGCGTCCTGGCTTGGGGACGTGGCTCCCCGCGACGCGGCCTCCAGCGCCGGGACCGGACAGCACACCTGCAGCCGAAAATCCCCCCGGCTTTTCCCACGCGTCTGTTTTCTGCGGTCGAGCTCCGTCCTCCCCGGCGCCGGACGCGGCCCCGCAGCCGCGCGGGTGCTCCGGCAGGCCGCGGTGCCCGTCGTGCGGGGCGAGGGCCGCGGCACGCGGTGGCCCTGGCCGGGGAGGACGCGAGGCCGGGGGCTGGCGGCGCGGGCAGGCTCTGCCCGAGGTGCCGCCTGTGCCGTGACATTCGCATCAGCGTTTTCCAAGAGCTCGACAATGAAAGCGATACGTTAATGCAAATTATTGTTTAATTTTATCCCGGGGTCGGAGGTGGGAAGCTGCATATGCATGGCGGGGAGGAGGGCTCGGCCCTCCCGCCTGCCCCCGGGTGGGGGTCCGTCCGTCCGTCTGTCCCTCTGGCTCTGGCCCTGCCCTTGGGGCGCCCCGGCTGCCTGATGCGTCACCAGCCATAACCCCCCCAAAGCAACCCCCCCCCCTGTGACCCCCTCCCCTCCTCAAGGTAAAGCACCCCCAAACCTCCCCCCCCCCGCACTGCACCCCGCAGTGCGGAACCTCCCTGCGCCCTTTGCAGAGCCCCCCCAGCCCCGCTGGTGTGACCCCCCCTTGCAGAGCCCCCTCAGTCCCCCCGCTGTGACCCCCCCCGGCAGAGCCCCCCCAACCCCGCCGGTGTGACACACACCCCCCGGCAGAGCCCCCCCAGCCCCGCCGGTGTGACCCCCGCCTTGCGGAGCCCCTCCAGTGTGACCCCCCCCATTTGCAGAGCCCCCCCGAACCCCACCGGTGTGACCCCCCCCATGCAGAGCCCCCCCGAACCCCGCCGGTGTGACACCCCCCATTTGCAGAGCCCCCCCGAACCCCGCCGGTGTGACCCCCCCCATGCAGAGCCCCCCCAAACCCCGCCGGTGTGACCCCCCTTGCAGAGCCCCCTCAGTCCCCCCGCTGTGACCCTCCGCGGCAGAGCCCCCCCAAACCCGCCGGTGTGACCCCCCCCCCCGGCAGAGCCCTCCCAGTGTGACCCCCCCCATTTGCAGAGCCCCCCCAGCCCCACCGCTGTGACCCCCCCATGCAGAGCCCCCCCTGAACCCCGCCGGTGTGACCCCCCCCCATGCAGAGCCCCCCCTGAACCCCACCGCTGTGACACCCCCCCCATGCAGAGCCCCCCCAGCCCCGCCGGTGTGACCCCCCCCCGGCAGAGCCCCCCCGAACCCGCCGGTGTGACCCCCCCCCGGCAGAGCCCCCCCGAACCCCACCGCTGTGACACCCCCCCCCATGCAGAGCCCCCCCAGCCCCGCCGGTGTGACCCCCCCCCGGCAGAGCCCCCCCGCCCCGTTCCCCCCCGCAGAGGTGGGGCCGCGGCGGCGGTGCGGACCGAGGCGGCGCGCGGGGCCCCGCCCTGGGACCGGGCCGGGCGCGCGCGGCGGCCGCCGGTGGCAACAATGTGTCAGAGGCGGCGGCGGCGGCGGCGGCGCGCGGGCCCCGCGCGGGGCGGGGCGGGGCGGGGCCGGGGCGGGGCGGGGCGGGCGGCGCGCGGGGCGGGCGGGGGGCGCGGGCGGCGGGCGCAGCATGGCGCGGCGGCACTGAGGGAGCGGCGGCCTCCCCGGCCCGGCCTTTGTCTCTCCGGTGTCCCCGGAGCGGAGGAGCCCGCGCGGGGGCCTGGGGCTGCGCCCGCGCCGCCCCGCAGGTGCGGGGACAGCAGCGGGGCTCGGTACCGGGCGGCGGCGGCGGCGGCGCCCGGAGGAACTTGGCCGAAGTTCGGCGGGGGGACGTTCCCGGTGCCGGGGCCATCCCGGGGCGCCGCGGGAGCCGGCCGGTCCCCGCCGCCCGGGCGCGGTGATGCGGCTGCCCCGGCGCCGCCGCGCCGCGGCCGCCCCCGACTGCCCCCGCTGACGGCGCCCGGGGCCGCGGGCGATGGTGAGGGCTGGCCGCCCGCCCGCCGCCGCCCGCCGCCCGCCCGCCGCCCCCGGCCGCCCCCAGGGCCCCGCCGGCCGCCGCCCCGCCGCCCCCTGAAGCGGCCGGAGCCGCGCCCGCCGCCGGCCGGGACGATGGTGCGCTGGGAGGCGGCCGCGCTGCTCGCCGCGCTCGTCGGCGTCTGCGTCTGGAGCGACGAGACCGGGAAAGTTGTCTCGGACCGGTACGCGGTCTACTGGAACCGGAGCAACCCCAGGTGAGGCCGGGGCCGGTCCCGCGGCGGCGGCGGCCGAGTGGTGCTCCGCACCCCCCCGCCCCGGGCCCCGCGGCCGCCCGCCCCGTCGGTGGGTGACAGCGGCCGCCGCCCTCCGCTGCCCGTCGGGTCCCGCTCCGCCGCCGGTTTGCCCCGGGGAGCGGTGGGACCCCCGCCTTGCGGAGCCCCGGGGGCGGTTTGCGCCGGGGAGCGGTGCGGGGGGGGCGGCGCGGGTCCCCGGGGCTGCGCCGCCCCCCGAAGTTCTCCGCGGCCGGGGGGGGCCCGGGCGCATCGCGCTCCCCGGGGGCGGGGGGGGGGGTCGGCACCCACAGCCCCTCCGCGCCCAACTCCGGGGAAGTTCGGGTTCCCGCTCCCCGCCGGTGCCCCCCCACCCCCGGCCCCTCTCCCGGGGGGGGCCCGGCGGAGGCCCCCGAAGCCCCCGGGCCGCGGGGGGGGGGGGCGGCCGGTGCCGGGGTTCAGGGAGCGGTTTGGGGGGCACTGGCGGGGGGGCTGGGGGCCCCGGCCCCGCGGCTGCCAGTTCGTCCTCACCTTGGGAACGGAGCTGCCGCCGCGTCGGTTTACTTTCCCTCGTCTTTGCAGTTACCTTTATTTTTTTATCATTCCCCCCCCCAAGCATCCGTTTTTCTCTCCGGTGAGAGTCGCGTTCCTGCCGTATTTCTTTGTTCGCAATTTTGAGGAACCGACAACTGCGGGAGAGTTGGAAGCGTGGATGAATCCTGCTCCCGGCTCAGGTGGCTGCGACCGCCGGGACCCCCACGCCCGCCTTCCCCCCGGACGCCACCCGCGGGGGCCCAGCGGGCCGGACTGCCGGGACTCTCCGGAAGACGCAAAAATAAAACCCCACCGCCACCGAACCCACCGTTTTTTCCCCCCCCAATTACTCAAAGTTGAGGCGGCCCCGGCAGCGTCCCCCGCCGAGCCCAGCGCGGGGTCGCGGGTCGCCCGGCGATGCTCAGCCCGCTTCTGCGGCGGGTGCCGCTGCCCCCGCTGCCCTCGGGTTCGGGCGCTTCCGTTCTCTGGGTGCAAGGGGTGTTTCTTTGTCGTCCCCGCGGGGCGAGGGGCCCTGCGGGGTGCGCGGCGAGGCCTGGCCCTTGTCCCCCCGACCAGGGCCCTGGCCGCGGCAGAGCTGGCACGAGCTGCGGCCGCCGGCGAGGCGGCTCCTCCGGCGCTCCCGGCTGGGGGCTCTTCCCCTCGTGCAGCGGGCGAGCTGGGAGGGGACCCTCGGTGGCACCTTCTCCCCTCCCGGCGCATCCTGGCAGCGTCCTGGTGACGCCAGCGCAGTTTATTGGAGTTCCCGGCTGCGTGTCGGCGGGTGGCCGCAGGCACCCAGAGCCGGGGGGATGCGCGCGGGGCCACGGACCCTCGTGAGCGGTGGCCGGCCGGCCACTGCGTGCCCCCTCGGGCGCCGTCACCCCCGGCCTCGCACCTTCGCACCGCCCCGAAATTGGGGCGAGCCCGTCCCTTTGTGCGCGGCGGTGCCTTCGCCGCGGGCCGCCTGCGGTGCATATGGATTTTATTATCTCCCTCACATTTTTGTGGGGGATTGTAAGAGGCAGGGATTTTTTTTTTTTGCCCGTTGCAAAGTTTTTGGTTACAGTTCCTGGTCCTCCCCAGCTCCCACACTTTGGGCTCTTTTCTTTTGTTCTCCCAAATGCCAAACATGTGCGAGGGCCCCCCCCGGTCAAACTCCGCCATCCTGGCCGCTGGAGACGAGGGCGGCATCGCCGGGCGGTCAGGGCCGCGGCTGAGCTTTAGCACCCAAGGGTTCCTGCGGCGGTGCTGAGAGCCGAAAGTGGCCCCCGGACCTTGCTTGGGTGACGGGTGTCCCGGGAGCCGGCGCGGGACCGGGCGTCGGTGGTGGCTTCGGCTCAGCCCCGCGAGCTGCCCGCGTCCCCAGCGGGATGGGCGCCGTGGAGGAGGCAGGGGCAATTTATCCTCAAAAACAGGCGGTGGTTTATGATTACATATAAATATATATATTTTAAATCTGGCGTTGGCAGGGAAAAATATTTTCAAGGGGGAAAATAAACTGGGGCAAAGGAAGTGCGAAGGGATAGGAGGGAAGAGCAGACAATGGCTGGTGGGTTTTGCAGGCACGTCCGCAGCGCCTGGCTCCGGGATGTGACCCAAATTTCCCCACTGTGGGAGCACCCCGCGTCGCAGCCGGCCGCTGCGCTCCCTGCGTGTACGTTCAGGTCGCGGAATTCAAGGCGATTTATTAGACGTTGCAAATACAGAAATTGCCATTGAGTTTTCTGCTTATTTTCCTTTTTGCAGCCAGCGGTGTTTTTATTTTGCCTGTCTCTGGAGTTAGTAGAAGACTATCTCACCCTCAAACGTGAACAACAACGGATATATGCTTTTTCTGGTCCCTTGTTTTCCACCGTCTTTTTTTTTTTCCACCTACCATCTCATTTAATAAGGGGGAAATCAAGAGATTAAAAAAAAAAAAGGGTGAGGGGGGAAGGTTAAAATGCCGGGTGCGTGCCTGAACCCACAGACCTGATCTAGCGATAAGTATTTTTCTTTAGGTTTATATTGCAATCTGTACTTTATAAAGGATGGTAATACATCTCACGGCCAATATGATTTGCCCAGATTAGAATAATTCTGTATTTCATAACTGGGTCTCAATTAAAAATAAGCGGTACCTCGGGATGCTGCATTTTGCCTGTTCCGTGGAGATATTTAGCCACTCGCTGTGGATTTACAGTGGGTTTTTTTTTTAAATGATTTTTGTAAGCGTGCGTTTGGAAAAGGTTGCATGGGCTTTGCTGGGTGTAACTCCCGGGTTGTCCTGGAAATAGCCGAAGGAGGAAGAACGTGCCTTTATATAATAACGCGCTGTTCCGATACCCACGTTTAACTGTGGATTTTCGCTCTACAGCGCGTACAGACGCGCCAACGCTGTTCTGTCGCCCCCGGTGTGGGATGCGCCGGCCGTGCCCCGGCAGCAGCAGGGCCGGGGCCGGTCATGGGCGCAGGTGCTGCGTGTCCGGGGCCATGCGCCCGTGGATGGGACCGTGGGAGCTTAGCAGGGCTCTTGCCGGCTCCGGCATCGTGGGCAGGGCTCCGGCCAGGGCAGAGCTCTTCCCGCCGCGGGGTCTTGGGGGGGCCGCACGGTCCCTCTGTGTTTCCCAGCCGATGGGGCCAGTGGCGCGGGAGCTGCTCGCCCGTGGGGTTCTTGGGTGGATTTGCAGCCTTGGGACCCGACGAGAGGCGCAGCGGGTCGAGCCGGGCGTCCCGGTGTATCCGCCGGTGGGACGGCATCGCCTGGGCGGGTCGGGGTCTCCAGCTTCGGCCCCCCTCACTTGGGCGACCCCCGTGCTGCAGCAGGATTTGGGATGAAATCCCAAATTTTGGGATGAATGTCTCGGGTGCACTACAATGCAGCGTGCGGCAAAAAATCGGGGGGCTGGGAAACTGCCGCACTCCGGGGGGGAAAAGGTCTGCGGGAAGGAGCGACCTGTGCTCGGGGGGTCCCCGATCCCGGGACCCCCCGACCTGCAGCCTCGGGGCTGCGACTGGAAACCTCTCGAAGGCCAAGGAAGGACGGAGGATTTAAGATGCGTTCTCGTCCCCTGCTCTACCTACAGCTGTGTAATGGGCAGGTTATAGTAATTCCAGGATGACAGTGTTCCTGCAGCCAGACGCAATTCCCCCATACGCTGCCGTGTGTTTCTGTATCTACGGAGGGGGAAATGTGCAAAGTATGAGGTATTTTCCTCTCTCTGTTTACAGTACAGATACAAATGCTGTAAATGGTCTAGATTTTACCCGTGGCCTATATTTAACTGTGAAGTCATTTCTTTGCCTTGGAAGGCTTATTTTCTGATTCTTTTTTTTTTTCTTTTCTTTTTGGTTTTGTGAGCACAGCTGGGATTTCTGTTCTGCTCCTCTGCACTCCCCAATCCCGGGATCGTGAAGCCGGAGAAACGGTTTCTAGCAGGGGGATTTACCGCGGCTGGCGGGAGCCCGGGTGATGCTCAGGGACAGCGGTGACGGCAGAGCAGGACTTTCGGGGGGGTCCTTTTGTGCGCCCTCCCCTTCGGGAGCGGGCGAGGTGTCCGTGCCGCAGGGATGGTGGAGTTGGGGCGAAGGGGGCACGTCTTGGGGGGGGTCTGGATCGTGCTCCCCGGCCCGTCGGCTTTTGTGCTCCTTTTCTCCGGCGTTGCCGTCTCCCAGAGCCGTAGCCCCGGTGCCCGCCGGTGCTTTGTCCGAGAGCTCGGTGCGTGGCAGCCGGGGCGAGGGGAGCCGTGGCGAAGCCCCAACCAGCCGGGGCTGGGGCCGTGCCCCATTACCTGCCCGAGCCTGGCTTGCCCGTGGGTCAGGAGGGGTTGCGGCCAGGACGATGGCAGCCCGCGTGTGCCGGCTCTCCTTCGAGGGAGCGAAGAAGACGTGTGTTTGTTTTTTCCAGGGGAATTTGGTGCCGGAGAGGGGTGGCGGAGCGAGAAGGCTCGGCCAAGGGGGAGCATGCGTGGTGCTGGACGTGTCCACCCACACCTCCGCGCTGGGGCGGGTTGGGTGCCAGCCCTGCCCCGGGGCTGCTTCCCAAAACCTCCGTGTCCCAGCTCCATCCGGGGCTGCCTGGGCTGGGACCGTGACCGTGACCGCGACCGCCCTCCCCGCTCCCGGAGGCACCGCACCGGGATCTGCACCAGGCTCTGCAAGAAACACGCCCTCTTCCCCCCTCGGAGTGATTTTAACCTGAATTTAGCTCTTGCACTTGGGTGGTTCCCGTATCGCTGGCAGGCCGAGTCCCCTCACCGGGCGCACCGGGCTCAGGGTGCCGGGAGCGGTGCCGGGGTGGTTGGGGATGCCGGCGCTCAGCCACGTCCTGCATCCTGTGCAATTACTGCTCTTCTAGTTTTCAGCTGTTTCGTTTTCCCTTTGTGCCGAGATCATTTGCAGCCCTTCCCACCCCTCTTTTCCAGCCCGTTAAGCCGTGTTAGCTATTCTTCACCAGCCCAGGTCTGCGGCGAGCGCGGTTAATGGAGAGCAGATACAAACAGGTCCAGCGTCCCTGACAAGATTTTCTCTCTCTGCCCGTCTCTGTCTCTCTGCCTGTCCCTTTTGAGGGACCGCAATTACATTCCCTGCTGCTCGCACATTTGGTATCCAAATGCCGGCCATGCGCCGCATCCTAATGCGAGGACGAGCTGGGGGTGCGCGGTGCTGCCGGCGGGTCAGCCGCTCCCCGGCACCCCCAGCGTCCCCCGGCTCGTCCCGGTGCGGGGAGGCACAAAGAGGGTGGGGAGTGAGAACGGTGCAGGGGGTGAGGGTGATGCCTTCGCTTACCACTGGAAAGCTTTAAAAGTGCCCTTTCATATATGTGTGTGTACATACACATGTCTATACGCTTTACGTGTGTACACTTCACACGTATGAACGATGCAGATGCCCGAGCGCACCTAAACCCACCCCGGTGCCTGGGAAGGAGCGCGCCTGCAGCCCTCCCGATGTTATATACACACGCAACGTCCCTGTGGGCTGAGGGATATAAATAGGTTTCTTTTTACATGTCTAGAAACTCAGACCTTGGCATCCAGGTCTGGTCGCGCCCAGCTGTCCGTCTGTCTCGCTGCGTACGCACGTATGTCCCACGTGCCGGTGGCTGTGGCTATCTGTATCTGTACCTGCATACATTTGACAAGGTTCATCTGTCGGGTTGTCTGTAAAATTGCAGCAATTGTTCTTTAAATAGCTCCTCGTTCCCAATGGTGAAAATTTCGGTTCTTTTGTGTTAGATATTAATCACGATTTTAGAGGCTTCATTTTTACCCTAGGTGTTTTTCCCCCGTCGGGGCAGAGATCTTGCCCTGCTTCATTGCATTTAATGGGATTTACGGATGGCAAGCAGATCTTGGCGTTGTTACCTTCGGCCCCTAAGAGGAGTTTAAATTTTTCCCCCCCTCCAGTGTGACCCGTCTGAGCCCGAAGCGCTCCAGCCCAAAGTCCGGCCATTTTCCTGTGCTTTGAGCGTCGCTACAAAACCCAAACCAACCCCGGTTGTGCCTCTGTGAGCGCAGGGGTAAGCGGCGCTTCCAGCAGCACCGACGCCGCGGTCCGAGCCACCGCGGTCTGCACCGCTGCGGTGAACAGGTCTGAAGGCTGAGAAGCGCCGGTATGAGCAGGCGGCTGCCGCTGCCGCTTGGGATTACCAAATCAATTCAGGAGACGTCTCTGAAGCCAGGGACACCCCGAAAACGGGGCTTGTGTTTCGCTGGCGTGTGGGGGGTGTTTGTGTGGGTGCAAACTCTTCGCCGGCAGCCCGGCAAGCCCTTCTCCCCCGGCCGCCAGCCCTGGGGTCCCCATTGCTGTCCCCACCGTGCCGCTGGGCTGGGTGGGAGCCACGTTGGGGTGGCATCACCCGTGGGGCCACTCGGGCTCGTCCAGCCCGTGCCACGCACCGGTTTTGCCCCCAGCAGGTAGAGCGGGGCAGGCGGGAGGGAGCCTGTGCGGGTAGCGCTGTGCCGTGCCGTGCCGTGCCATGCCACCGGCCGGGCAGGGTGCTGCCACCCCGCACAGTCCCAGCTTGTTCCTGGGCGGTCAGAGTGTTGTTATTTATTTATTTCTCCTCCCTCCTCTCCCCCTTTGCGTGTTGATGCTGCTGTGGCTGGGCTGCTAAATAGCTTCCCATTGTTCGAGAGCTAATTACCTCTTAATGAGGCTCCTCACTCAACAGCCAAGGAGAGGGGAGGCCCTGGGGTGGGCTGGTGGGCTGCTTTCCCGGCGGGCTGCCTGGCAGGGTGCTGGGGGACGGAGCGGGCACGGGGCGAGGGGGTCACCGGACCCTCCCGGGGGCAGCGGTTGGGTTTGGCTTGGCGGCACCAACGGTGAGAAATTGGGGCTTCCGTGGCTGGCGGTGGTGAGAGCTGCGGTGATGGAGATGCCAGCCTGGGGCTTCGTCCCCGGGGGTGGCCGGGGACCAAAGGGCTTTGCCCAAAGTCCTGTGTTGAGCCCCGGACTTGCTAAGTGCCAGGGAGAAATGAAAACGCCGCGGGGTTTGCCGAGGCGGCTCCGGCGCGGGGCTGTGCTGGTGCTCGGCACAGAGCCTGGGAGCACGGTCCCCACGTCCCCTCCGGTGTGACACCTCCCCGCAGCACCAGGGAGGTGCCTGACCTTTAGGGTACGTCTTTTATGTTGGCAATAGGTTCTTTAACCAGGGTGCCTCTCAGCTTACCCCGTGTGCGCCCTTGGCGGGACAAATCCTGCTCCGCTCTGCCCCTCTCCTCCTGCCCTTATCCCGTCCTTCGGTGAGAGGCTGGCGTGAGCCCTCGCCCCTGACGGGGCTCAGGAGCTTTGCCGGAGGGAGCTGGGCAGCGTGGATGGAGGGTCCTGTCCCCCCCGGGGCGAGGAGCAGAAGTTTGGTCTCCGGATCCTGGCTCTGCCCCGGAATCGTGCGCATCCCTCGGGCCGGAGTGGCACGGTGGGTACGAGGTGGCGGCGGTTCATGCGGCTCCTCCGTGTGCCGGATGGCGATGCCGCAGACGTGATGGGGGGGAAAAAGGATCCTTCTCCAAAGGGATTGGGAAAGCACCCGCCTCCGCCCTGCCCAGCCGCCCCGCTCCGATTGAAGCTGGGCTTTGTCCCCCCGGGCTGGGGGCGGGTGGGAGGATCCCAAACTTCAGAGGGGGACGAGGCGGTCAAAGCAACAACAGTGGGGAAAAATAAAACAAAGGAGGAAAATTTACTCCCTAGAATAATAACGAAGACGGGGAAAGACTTCCCCTTCCCTTGTGCCCTTGCGGCGTGCCCGGGGCAGCGAGGGGTCCGAGCCCGCAGCCCCCAAAGAGGGGAGTGAGCCCCTCTGAGCTGATGGAAGCGCAAAGGCAGACGAGATGTTGGACTCGAGCCCCAGCCTGGGCTGGCGGGAGCTCTGGGGTCGTCCCCCCTGTCCTGCCCAGCCCTCCCGGGCCACCAGCCGGGGTGGCAGGGGAGACCGGTGGGTCTCACCCACGTCGCGCCGTGGCGGGGACCGGGCTGGGCAGCCGGCACTGACCGGGGGTCTCCAGGGACAGAGGGGGTTCGGGGTTCGGCTGGGGCTCCCCAGCTCCCACGCTGTTCAAAAATGCCCCCGCTCGCTCGTGGCTTGCCTGCCCGGTGAGGCTGGTGGTGGTGGGGGGGGCCCATGGTGCTCTGCCGTATCGAGCCCTGGCAGTGATTGCAATGCCACAAAGCACGGCTATCGATGTCTCGTGGCCTCCGGTGAAGCCAGTCGGCGCTGGGGCCAGCCAGACCCGCGCTCCCGTTTCCAAGCCTTGCTCTGATCCATTTGACGTTTTTCTCCGGGTCATTAACGGAAGGAGAGGGATGCAGACAGAAATGGGGATTAAGACTTTGTTATTTTTTTTTCTTCTTCCTCCTCTTAAATTTTTCCCCTCTTCCCGTGTTTGCTTCCCAAGACCTTCCTGTTAGAGCAGTGAGCGATGCTGCCGCTGGGCTAGGGACCAGCCCCGGTGCTGAGCCACGTCCCGGCGGGGCTGTGCTATCCCGTGGTGGGATCATCCCATGGCCCTGGTGGGATCCCGCGGGATGCAGCCGTGGGCTCCGTCAGCGTGAGCTCTTCCTGACCTGCCAATTTTCTGCTTTTCTTGCCATTTCCCCCCCGCCCCGGCCGTCCTTTGCGTTTGTGGGGTTTTCCATTTTTTTCCGTGCATCCCCAACCTCTGCACGCACCCGCCTGTGCCGGTGCAAACGCCGCCTGCCCGGGGCTGCCCGTGCATCGGTCCCGCCAAACGCCAGCCCGGACCCGCTGCCGCCGGTCCCCCGAGACACGGCAGTGAGTCTGCAGGCATCCGCACAGGCACCGCCGGTATTCCCACCGGCCGCTGCAGGAGCATTACCAGGATCCGTGGAGTTTAAAACCATCCCTCAATACTTTTTATTTGAATACAGGAACGTGCTTTTATTTAAGCTCCTTCCCCACTCCACCCCGAAATCCCCCCAAGAATTAAAACTTGGGATTTTGGATCCTTTGTACAGGAGGTAAATCTCCCCTGGCTCCGTTCCCTGGGGCCGCCGGCTTGGGGAAAAAGGCGAATAAATTGCAAAGGGGGTTTGTAACGACTGGAGGTGGGAAAGGCCGGTTAGATCCCCCAGCCTGTTCCTCCTCCCGATGCATCTGAATTGTCTCCTCCATCTATTTGATTAGCGTGGCGTTCAGCCTAATTTCAGTGGAAATATTTGCTGTTTCCCCTGGTGCGTCTGCAACCGAGTTCTGTAGGATTTTTTTCTGCAGAAGAGGAGAAATTATTTGTATCGGTTTATTTTTTCTTTAACATTACACGGAGAGCAAAACTCTCCCATGTGCTAGGAAACAGATAAAGTGTTTAGGCAGCAAATACAAATATTTCTGAGCACTCAGCCCGGCTACAGATATTTCTGCCTGTCCTTCAGCAGGATTTCTTACCGTGTCTTCTAGTGGGTTTTTATCTAGGCTGGCTTGATATTTTTTTTTTTTTTTAATTTTTAAAAAGCCCTATTTATATTTGCAGTAAAATAAAATCAGCCAAGCCTGACCCTGTAGAGAACTCAAAAAATCCCAATTCTTCCTTTTTCCAATCCTGTTTCCACTGAGAAAAAAAGCCCCTGGACCTCGCGCCCCGCACAAAATCCAACCGCGACGGGATTATTTTGGCGGCTGAGCTTTCTGCAGCCGCGGGTGCTGGGACGGCGGCGGCGGCACCCTCGGCTCCCCCGAGCCGGGATGCGGGGATGGGCTTGCGGAGGCGGGGAGGGAGCTGGGGTCCCCGGGCGCTCCCGCGGGACGCGGGGGGCGAGGGCGGCGGTGGGGTCCCTTGTGCTGCAGGTACCGACCGTGCGTGGTGCATCCAAAAAGGGTTTTATTGTTTTGCTTTTTTTTTTTTTTTTTAATTATACATCAGCTAGCGCTGCTCCCCGGCAGTGTCCCGGCCTCGCCGTGCCCAGCAGCCGTCCCATCCTGCTGGTCGCCCCGCGGGTGTCGTTGCCACTTCGTGCCGGGCACAGGCGCGCGGCTGCCGGTGCCGGGGCGGTCAGGAGCAGCCCGAGCGGCTGCCGGGGCCATCAGGAGCCGGGGAAGCTCTTTCCCAGCCAGCTCGATAATCCCAATTATTATCTGGTGTCTCGATCAGGGTTGCTTATTAAACTTGGCACCACTGGCTTTGCCGTTCCGGCCGCCTGCCTCGGCAGAGGGATTTATCTCCTGCCGACTCGGGAAGGAAATTGAGTGGAAAAACGCGGGGCAGAGCCCCCCGGGACGGCGGGGCCGGGGGTACCCGACCTCCGAAGTGATGGTGGATGCGGGTCCAGCCCCGGGTGGCTTTAGGACGCGGGAGCGATGCTGCGGTGCGGGTGCCCCAGCCCTGCGCGCCGGCGGAGGGTCAGGCTGGTGGTGCGGGCGGCTGTGCCGCCTGGGCCGTGTCCGTCTGTCCATGTCCCCCGGCTGTGCTGGGTGGCTGCATGTGGGGCTTCGCATGGTGGAACGACCCCAATTCTGGGATAGGCCCTTTTATTTTAGCGTTGTTTTGAAGTGGTTGGGTTTTTTAAAAGAACACACAAGCGTTTGCTAAATAGTTGTTATTTTCCCCTTGCCCTGAAATTGAAGGGAACCTTTATCAGCCTCCTCTCCCCTCCACGCCTGGAATATCAGCTTTTTCTCTATTCGGGTCTTCCAGCTTGAATCCCCCAAACGTTCTTCAGTGCTTTGCTAACCAACGCTTCCTCTTGCGTTTCTTCTGCAAATTTTGGTTTATTTTTACCAAGACAATTTGCC
The DNA here is from genome assembly GCF_030936135.1 of Gavia stellata. NCBI lineage: Eukaryota > Metazoa > Chordata > Aves > Gaviiformes > Gaviidae > Gavia > Gavia stellata. Next base: position 996,033 of record NC_082625.1, read on the forward strand.
AGACCCGGCGCCGGAGCTGCCCATGCCTGAGCCGGTGTGCCGGCCCTTGGGAAGGGGATTTTCACAAATCTCGGACCAATTCTCGGCGCGGCCGCGGTGCTGCCGAGCGGAGTGGAGCCGCGGAGCGGCCGGGTGAGCAGGGCTGGAGGTGGGAGATGTGGCTGCCGGAGAAGACGCTCTCCCAAAGGGTTTCCCTCCTGGTGTTTGGTACTTGGGTGTTCACCGAAATTTCCCTTTGCTCTGCTGGAAAGCTCAGAGCCGGGCGGTTGAGCGGTCCCGGACCCGGCCGGGTGCTGAGCGTTGGGGCATCAAATCCCGACGGAGCCTCTTGGGGGGCTGCGGTCGGCCCCTCGCTGCGCTCCCGGCGTCACCCAAAACAGGACCTGCCGCCTTTTGGGCGGGCGTCTCCCGTGGATCAGCCGGGATTTGTTTGTCCGCCCGCGGAACGCCTTGGGGAGCGGGGCTGGCGGGAGGGGAGAGGGCTCTGTGTTTGGGGGAGCAGCCCAGCCGCGGGCGCTGGGGGGGGAAATCGCCCCGCTGGGCTTTTTGCTGGGGGCAGAAGCGTCCCAGGGTCCCTCGCGTGGCTGCGTGCCCCACGCAGCAGCGGTCCCGTCCCACGCGGGGAGGGGGAAATCGCCTCCCCTCCCCTCCCCAGAGCTTCTTCCGTTGGTTTTTATCCCAGCTTCTCTTCCTCGTGCTCGTCCACCATTTTCTTTCGTTTTAAAGCACTGCACAAAACCTGTAGCGCTGCGTTTCCTTCTCCCCGTGGTGCCGGGTCGCCCAGCCGCTCTTCTGCCGGTGGGCGAGCTCCCTGCTCCCGGGGTCCCCTTTTTGGGGTGGGGGCTGTCCCCCGTCCCCTCCCCGTGTGCGGTGCCAGGGTGCTTGGGAGACCGAGGTGGCGCAGAGTGGTTTGGCTGCTGTCACCCATGGGTGGGGGAGCTGGCGCTGCCGGCTGGGTCCCGGCACGGTGGATGCACCTCTGCTCTCCCAGCTGCACCAAGACCCCCCCATTGCCGCGGTGGCTGGTAAGGACAGGGTGGGCTCCAAAATACTTTATTAGGGGAAATTATCGTTATCCTGAACCCCGCAAGGGTCTTATCTCCGGGCGGCCTCGTGCTTCAGGGCATGGTGTCCGTCTTGGAAATCCTCCAAACTCTCTCCGTGGGTTTCCCGAGATCCTTCACGCAGGGTGGTCAGGAGGACCCGCTGCCCGCCCCCCCGGCTCCGGCAGCACTGCAGGACTCGGGACGGAGCCGTGGCCCTGCCGGGCTGTGCCGTGCCGCATCCCCGGGGCTGTGGGGGGCCTGTCCTGCTGCCACCGGCACTGTGTTGGCGGTTGTACAACCACTGTCGGATACAGCACCAGCACGCGGCATTTCTGGCACCAGCTCCAGCTGCAAATGCCGGTCAAAATGATGCTCCCGGGTTGGTTTCCAACAGAGAATCCAAACCGCTGTCCGGATAAAAATGGCTTTTGGCTCCAAGCCCCATCCAACGTTGTCTCCGTTGTGTTGCCCCGGGTTTGCAGGTCTTGGTGGGGCTGGAGCTGGGCGGGCGCATGGGGTGCCGAGTCCCGTGAAACACGGGGGACCCCCTGCACCGCAGCCCCGGCAACGCTGCCGCGCTGCCCAGCCCCATGAGGTGGAATTAAAGGGTAAAACGAGAGATGGGAACAGGGATCACTCTCTGCTGAGGGACGTGTGCTCCGGTGGTGGCATTGTGCCTAATGTGCATCGCCATGAATTGCCTTTGCCTCTGGCCGGGGCTGGGTTCCCGGCGTTCCCTGCCTGTGGTTCCCGGCTTTCCCTGCCTGCAGTCCCTGTCCATGCTGGTTCTTGGGGTTGGTGGCTCTGAGGTCTGGTCGCCTCTCCGGCTGGACCGGCCGGGCTCGTCCCCGCCGCCATCCTCGCTTGTTCATTTTCTGCCTTGGCTGCTTCCCGGAGCGCTCTCCGGCACTGGGATGTGAAGCACCGGCGGGGCTGGGCGGCAGTGGGGGGGTGTCGGGGGCCCGGCATGGGCGTACGGCAGCGGGAATCTGGACTCCAGAAAACGTTTCAAAGCTGATTAATAATAATAAATCATAATGTTGTCTTTTAAAATAGAAAGCTTTTGGATAAGGTGGAGGGATACTCTCATCATTAAGACAGCGAGCTGGGGTGTGAGTTCTGGATCTGGTTTCCAGCTCGTTACACGGAGACAAATGGCTTCCCCCCTCCCAGCCTCAGTTTCTCCGCTGTTAAGGTGAGGATCGCTGCCAGAGGCTAAATTAAGCAATTAATATTTGTAGAGTGCATGGAGAGATTGAGAAGGACATTGCTCCCCCAGCGCTGTACCCCGCTGCACAGCGTGTCCTCCTGCTCCCTGGCCGGACCTGGGAATTTTGGCTGGGAGCCGGAGCGTCCCCCAGCAGCTCCATGAATGCAGCAAGTGGTGCTGATGGTGTCGGCTGCAAAGCGCCTTCTCCTCGGTGTCCGCAGAGCCCGGGCCACGAGGAGGGGCTGCAGCCCCCGGCTCCTTCCGGGCTGTTTGGGGCCCCGGTGGGGACGCGGTTCCCCCGTGCCAGGGACGCGGTGGCTCAGAGCCGTGGCCGGCTCCTGCGTGCGTCGTGTATGACAGCACCGGAGCCCAACTTCATTACGGCATCCCGCGGACGCAGCCCTTTGCCGGGGGGTCCCTCGCTGCCCCATGAGCGGGCAAAAACCTGGTGTCACCAAGGGTCCCCGGTTCACACCGGCAGTCCTGTCCCCGGCAGGAGGGGAGCCCAGCTGGATGGGTTTTTGGGTTTTTTTTCTTAAACATTGTAATATTTGTTTCACCTTATAAATCACCCGACCCGGGCTGCCTTGTAGCGGGAGGATTTATGGACGCAGGTGTAGCCTGAAGCGAGAGGAACGCTGTTCCCGGGGACCGACCTGGTTTAATGTTTTTATAATGATGGCGTTGCAGCAGCGATCTCGTCGAGGGGAGAGGTCTCGCCCGGCTGTAAATCCTGCCTGGGCGGCACTGCCGGGGCCGTGACGGGAGAGGGATCGGTCCCCAGGGCGGGACGGACCCAGCCGGGATGGCGCAAGGTCCGGCATACATCTGCGGTGCCGCTCGGGGTTTCCTCCGTGCTGGAAGGGGTTGCAGCGCTGGCACAGCGGCAGGTTGGCCCCCAAACCACCTTGGGCTGGTGTAAAGCAGCGGAGTGAAACTGGGGGCGCAGAGTCCCCCGAAAAAGGGGTTTCCGAAGCCTGGGGGTGGGTGGGGGTCCAGCAGCCCCGCTGAGCTGTTCCCAGCGTCACTCCTGAGGGATGGAGCCCTACGAGGTGCCGGTGGGTGCCCTGTGATAGCTTGGACCTGGACCCGCTCTCGCGCCCCATACAGATGCCGGTGGGGCCGGATCCTGCTGTGGTGCGTGGGGAGCGTCAGCACCCATGGGGCGAGTGGCCCCGCCAGCCTCCGAGGGGCAAAACGGGCGTCTTGGCCTGTTTAATTGCACTTTCCTTTCACGCCTCAGCCCGGTCCAGCAGCTGGAAAAGGGGGTCTCTGCCCTTCGGGGCTCCATCACGCCGCGGTGGCGGTGGCCTCGGCCCCCGAGGACGTTTGTAGCGCGGCACGGGGACGCTCGAGGAGTTCAACTGAGGGAAAACCGGGTCTGGCAGCTGGTGCAAACCGGGGGGCTTCGCCGAGTCCCACGAAGGCCGGTTTAAATCCCGGGAAGGTCTCGCTTTCCCACCGCAGCCGCATCAGTGTCACGCTGGGGACATGGGAAAGCCATTAGCCGGCTGCTAACGAACGCGGCTCTGACGGCGAGGGGGCCAGGGAGGCGTTGGGGGTGTGCCGTGAGGACTGGGATGCTTGGCCCTGGAAGGGCTGGGGGGACCCTGCCGGGGCTCCCCATGCTCCCCGGGGGCTGGGGAAGCTCCAAGGGGATTTTCCCTCTGCCAGCGCTGCCCGCAGCAGCACAAACGAACCAAGTAATTGGCAACACGGAAATATTTTGTGCTCATTAAGCAGTGGGAAGCGGTGGGCAAGGAAGCGGTGTTCTCCAGCACGGGCAGGGGCTGCCGGCGGTGTCCCCAGGGGTTGCCGGTGATCAAAACCCCACCGGCCTCCGGCTGGAACATGGAGCTGGCGATTTTGGCTGAGAGCCGGGGCAGGGACCGTGGCCGTCCCGGGGGCACGGAAACACCGTGGGGTTGAGGGGCTGGAGGTGGGAAGCCCTGCGCCCCGGAGTGCTGCGGGGAGCAGAGGAGCTGGGTCCTGGCATTGTGCAGTCGGGACCCCCGTGTTTGTTTGGGGGTGAGAACAAACCCGGGGAGCGGCGCGGTTCGTAGGAGCCGTACAGGGGACTGGGGCTGTCACCGCGTGTTTTCTCCTAACTACCCTAAATCCCACGGATTAAAACTTGAAACGGCGAATCTCGGCAGCTGCCTTTGAGCTCCGCTAACCCCGGCGCCGTGTGCCGCAGGTTCCCAGGAGGAGTGTCGAGGGGAGCCCTGGGGGACTCTGCGTCCCTTCCCGGTCCCCTCCGCTCCCAGCGCAGCAAGGGAGAGCAGCGGAAGCGGGGGGCGATCCCCAGGGATGCCATGGGGGGGACACCCTGCTGGGTGGCCTCGTCCCTGCGAAGGTCGGTGAACCAGGGACGGCTGCTCCCTCGCACCCTTGACACGGAGCCGCAGGCTGGCGCCGGCGCCGGCAGCATCCTTTGCCATGCTCGGACCCGAGCACGTGCTTACGGCCTCGGCGGGGCCGAGGCTTTGCCATCTGTCCCCCCGCCCCGAGAGAGCCCCCGGGGCGGTGCGTGCCCCGGCGCGGCGCGGGGAGCGCCCAGCAGTGCTGCAGGCGGGGGAAGCTTTATGGCTGTAGTTAAAGTGACTTTATGATATTGTAGCTGAACAATTGCCGGCTATTATCTGGATCGATGCTGCGTGATTGAGACACCGGTTGATAACCCAGCCGGGGCCTCTAATCGCTTTTAAACCGCGCGGGGTCATTTCTGCTTTCGATAAAACCCCTCCGCATTTTCTATTTTAGCTCTCTGCCCCAGGCTCCCGCGGGTTTTCCCCAGGGGCTGCGTGCCGGCGGCTCTGCCCGCCGCGATGGGTGCAGGCTGGCGGGGACGCGGCAGGTCCCGGCTCGTGCGTGGTGCTGTGGCCCCGTCTCCTGCCCCTCTGACTCTGGTGGGAACCGGGATGCTGGGACCCGGCTCGGGGTGGCGGGATGCACGCCGGCTGCAGGGGGGCTTCGGGGTGCTGCATGGTGCCCAGCGCTGCCGGGTCCTGTCCTGCTCAGGGATGGCAGGAGGCAAGGGGTGTGCGGGGGAGATTTTGGGGTCCCCGTCCCACCTTCGCCCATCTCACAGTGACCTTGGGTGAGTCACGTCACCTCTGCGCGCTTCATTTTCCGCAGCTGTAAAACGAGGACAATGATACCTTTCCCACCTCGCAGAGGGGTTGGGAGGCTTAATTAGTTAATGTTCGTAAAGTGCTTTGAGGATTAATTAATATTGTGACTAATTTTTTCCGATGGTAAAACGCTGCTTAAACATCTCCGCGCTGGTACCTTCCTCCGTGACCCTATAAAGCAAATCGACCCGGGGACGTCGCTGGTCTCCACAGGGGCCCCGTCCCTGGCAGGCGTCGTCTCCCCAGTGCTGAACTGGGAGACCACTGGTATCGGGAGTAGAGCAGGGCTGAGCAGGAGGCCCCGGGGTCGGTGCTTTCCCAGGCTTTCCCTGCTGGAAGGAGTTTGTATGTTGGGATTATGCCACTGTCACCGCCCTGTGACGCTGCTCATCCCTGCCGAGCCTGCTCGGGCACCTCTGGCAGCCCCATCGCCAGCGGGCTCGACCTGCTCGGACACTCCTGTCCCCCCGCCGTGCTGCGGGAAACCACCCCCAGCAAATCCCACATCCGATCCCGTCCAGCATCTCCGGGGCTGCTGGGCTGGGAGCGGGGCTGCAGGGACCGGCTGGGAGGGTGGCTCGGTCCCGGGAGGGTCGGGGATGCTGTGCTGGGAGAGGTGCGAACCAAAGTGCTGAGCACACCTCGTCAGCGCTGCGCAGGCACGAACCCGGCTTTCCCCGTGAAAACAAGTTGTTGCGAACACACCTGCCTGGGAAGCTGCTGGCAGGCGCGGGAGGGCATTTTCTGGTATCTTAATTCCCATATGCCATTAGTCAGATCGCTGACTGGCAGGTTTTGTTTCCTCCGAGATGATTTCTCAGCAGCGGCTCTGCTCTGCCGTGCGCTCCTGCCTCCCTCCTGCTCCGCCGCTGCGAGCTGCGGGGACAGAGCTGCCGGGGACGGGGATGGCGGAGGGGTCCCTGCGATGGCAGGGCTGTCCCCGGGGGGCCTTTGAGGTGTCGGGTGTGAAACCCGGGATTAGCTCAGCTCCAGAGCTGGGAGGGTATTGGGCATCTCTGGACTATCACCGGTGGGAGGTTTCCTGCACGGGAGCAGCCAAGGCAAGAGCTGAGCCTGTGTCCCAGCTCCTGATGACCCGAGGGGGCCCAGCCGCAAGCGCTGGCACGAACCGGGAGCTTTCTGCCGTCTTGGAGACATGTAATTTCCAAGAGGGGCTGGTGGGAGGGAGACTGCGGGAGGACGGTGTGGTCCCAGGCGGGACGGGGTGATGGGGTGCGATGGAGCCCTGGGGCTGGAGAATTGGTGACGGTGGGAGCGTCCCCAGTTGCAGGGCACTGGAGGGGACTGGGAGCCGCAGTGGAGTGAGGAGGAGGGAGGACTGGGGGGAAGCCACCGTCCTGCTCCGCGGTGCTGCTGAATGGAGCCAGAGGAGAAGGAGCATCCAGGCTGGAGAAGGTGGGAGAGGACGAACCAGGAGGCTCCGGCGCTGGTCGGTGGCTCCTGTCCCCGTTGTCACCAAACGCAGCGTGGAGCTGCAGCCATGCAGAGAAGCAGCATGTGCTGGCGTGCAGCGAGTGTGCTGGGTCTCAAACCCCGCTCCGCCGGGGTGGGAGGCAGGACAGACTGACAGCAGCGTCCCCGCTGCTCGGACCCTGCTCCGTGCAGTTAATAATATCCCGGCAATTAAACTGGAACTAATGCAACGATAAAAATAACACGCTGTCCTTCTGCAGCGTGCTGCATCCCACAAGCTCAGAGGTGTTCAAAAACCCATTTAAAGCCGGATCCTGCCTTCAGACCGGCTCCGGGTGCGGAGGGGTGGCACTGGGCGCTGCCTGGCCACGGGGCTGGCATCGTGGTTTCCAGCCCCGATAGTCTCCCCGCCTTCCGCAGGGTATGAATGGCCCCAGTTCCCTCCAGTCTCTCGACTGGTTTGCCAACTGCCAGGTTTTAAATAATATAAATTACATGAATTTTTTATTTTTCTTCTTTCTAGAGTTGTTTAATCCCCAGGGGTTGGTTTTCAGGCTTTTCTCCATAATGCAAAGAGCAGCAACGCATTCTTTTAATGGTAATTGAGATTCTCACATCATTGCAGGACTTGGAAGCTGCGATGGGCTTTAAATAACGTGAGAGTGGGTGAATTTGGGTTCTGGCTCTTCAGGCGGGTTTCTGAGGTTTTCTTGTGGTTTTCCTTGCTCTGCTCTGAGGTTGGAGGGGCCAGAAAGCCGCGTCCCTGTCCGGTGTGGGGAGATGCTGCCCTGGGCACCCTCCCAAAGCAGGATGTGGGTCGTGGTGTCCTTCAGACCTCTCGGGAACAGCTTTGGCAGTGACCTGCATCCAGCGTTGCCTGGAGCTGCCTGCCAGCCCTTTCCCAACCCGCTCGCGTCCGGACGTTGGAGCTGGGTCCTCCCAGACTGAGGTTTGGGGGTTTTTTTGGCTTTGCTACCATTTGCCTGGCACGATGGGCACCGGCCCGGTGGGCACCCGGCCCTGCTTCTGTGGCGGGGCAGAGGATGCTCGTGCCGGCGGGTTGGAGCAAACCTCCCGCCTGTGGGGTGACGCCGCGTCTGCAGAGGAGGAAGCTCTGGGGCAGGGACGTGGCTCTCCTTGAGCAGAGCAGCTCCGCAGGGGCTTCGTCCCGGCCCCTGTGCCAGCCGTCGGCGGGCTCCTGCCCCTTCGGTGAGCCCTCGGGAGCCCTGGCTCTCCTTTTCCTTTTGCTGCAAGGGAGCAGGCGGTGGCGGAGGGGACGGTCTCCTCCCCGCCTGCCGCAGCAGCTCCCTCCTTCGCCACGCGTGAGACCGGGTGGTTTTGGAAGGGAGGCACATGCGGATGAGCAGGCGGTGAGGCGCGGCAGCTGGCCGGGCACCCGTGTGCCAGCCCGGCTGGAGGAGCTGGATGCACAGCCTGAGCGGGGGTCCTGTCACTGCAAGTCCCGAAACCTTGAGCGCAGGAGCCCCATGGCAGGGCTGGCCCCATGGCAGGGCTGGCGTTGCCGTGCCTGTGCCCTGCCGAGCTGCGCCGTCCCTCTGCCCGGCCTCGCCGTGCTGGGGTAAATCCCTGCCCCAGCACCGGCGGCACACAGCCGTGCCGGCGGGGCTCGCCCGCCTCTGCCCATCCCCACCAAAGCCGGCGCAGGGCAGTGGAAGGGGCTGCTGAGCACTTTCCGGATGGGGGGAAGTGGTTTCCGGCTGTTGGGGGAAACATCTGGATCCAATTGCTGCTCTGTGTGCCTCCGGCCGTGCCGGACCCGCTCCTGCACGGGGTGACGGGAGTCGCTTTGCTGCAGAGGGACCCACCGGGTCCCCGTCCCATGGCTGGCAGCCCCCCACCATGTCCCAATCCCGCTGGGAGCCCCGCCATCCTGCCCTGCAGGTCCCCTTGGCCAGGCGGCATCGCTCGGGGCTGCCGGTGCCCGTCCGCAGCGTCCTGCCGCCCCGTCCTGGACCGTGGCGAGGGAGCCGCTGCCCGCCCGTGCCTTTTGTCAGCCTCAGAAAAATTGACCTTGAAGCGCGCTGGAAGAGCCCTGCAGCTAATCGTGTTAGGAGGTGTCTGACTGCGGCTCCGCGCGGCTCTACCTGAGCGGCATTAGCAAGGGGGACACGTCGGGTTCGCGGCGCCCCGGCTCAATAATTGATGCGTTTTTCTCAGCTCCCCCTTCCGTGAAAGGAAACCCAAGTGCCGGGAGGATGGCGGCTCCAGCGGGGATGGGGGAGCGGCGAGGGGCTGGGGTGCCACGTGTGATGCTCAGGGACAGCGTCGAGGGGCCACCATGCTCCTTGCCGGGGACAGGGGCGGATGGGGATGTGCCGAGGGTGCTGTGCAGCCCGGGGGCCCTGGGCAGCACGTCTCTCCCCGCTCTTTTTGGGACTCCCTGCAGAAACCCTCGGAACCTGCGATCCCGCGGGAGCACCAAGCATCCTCGTGCCGAGCATCTCCCGTTTCCCCGTGAACATCTGCTCCAGAGCACGGCGCAGCCCCCTCGACCTCTCCTGCGCTCGCCAGCGGTCCCCGTCACCCTCGGCCACCCTGGACCCCACAGGGGGGGTGTTGGCTCTGGGTGCCCCCCGCCTCGGCCGCCCCCCGCCCAGCAGAGCTTGTGCCTTGACACAACCCTCCTCCCTGCCTCCTCCCCTCCACCTCTTTCCCTCTGCCTCTTTTTTCCCCCCTTTCCCCTCTTAGAAGAGCGTGCAGGGAAGGGGAGAGATTTTAACCTTCTGCCTGGAACCAATTAAAAAGGTCTTTCCACAGAGACGAAAGTGCTCGTGCACCTTTGTGTGCTGCTAACGGGGGGAAGAAAGCAGAGGCAGCCTTTGAAGGGGGAGATGGAGGTCTCTCCGCTGGGACCCCTCCGGGCTTTCAAAGCCTGTGTTATTTCTTTATTTTTAAATAGCCAAATTAAAGTGACTCCCGCTTCCTTTCCTCCCCGTTAGCGCATCGTGCGGCGAGCACGTGGCCCCCGCCAGTTGTGGGGCGGGGGGATGCGGCCGACGGGCGCAGCCGGTCCCACGCCGGGCGCTGGGCTCGGCGCTCTGGGCATGGGGGGGTGCGGGCACCCCAAAACCCAGCCCGGCCCCGCGGGACCCCTCCGGGATGGGGCAGAGCCTCCCTCCTTCTCCCTGGGCTTGTACAGTCCATCGGCGGGAGGCAGAGGTGGCCCCGGCAGGGCGATGCTGGGGGGTGCCGGGGGGGTCCTGGCTGAGCCGGCGCAGGGGCACGCCGCCCCCCCACCGGCCCCGCGGCCAGGACAGCCCCCCGCTCGCCCCAGCACGCTGCCCCTTGAACTCAACCAGCCGAACGGATGAGTGGGTTTCTTCAAAGGGACCCCCCCAAGCGCTCTCTGCCCCCCTCCCCGCCGCCCTCTCCCCAGCTCGGTAAGGCTCGGGTGAAAAGGCAGCAGAACAAAGCACAGGAAGGATTTTAGGTGGTTTCCGCGCAGACCTGAATGTCGAGTTGCTCAATGGAAGAGGAGATGCCGACGCGCCGACGCTTTCATCCCCGCGCCCAAGTTTGGCCGAGGGGGCGAAGGGGCGAGAGCTGCCTCCCTGCGCCCCCCAGCCTCTTTTTTCTTTTTTTTTTTTTAATATAGTCTCAGATTTATTTTTCCACAGTATAATTCTGAAAGACAGCGGAGTATGAATTATTCATTGACCCCTAACTGCCTTTGCATACAATCCTGGCTGGGGGAGAGTGCCCGTGTCGAATGCATTTGTGCGCAGAGCTGGGCCAAAGTGAATTGAAATCAATTTTTAAGGTTGGGGGGGGGCGTTTGGTGATTTTGGGGCTGGGGGGTGTGCTGGAGCATGCGGGGAGGCAAGTGGAATGGGGCCAGAAAGTTTCTAGTGGGGAATTCCTCCCTTTCCAAAGCTGCCGAGGAGCGAGGCTGGGCGGTGGGGTGCTGCTGGTGGAGCCGGGAGCGGGGGTCCCGTGGGACGGGGTGTGGGCACTGCTGGGTGGCCCTGGTGGGTCCAGGTCTCGTGTGCGGCCGGGGGGCTTTGGGGCCGGAGCCGGGGTCCTGGTTTCGTCCATCACTGCCCGCGGGCAGGTGCCTGTTGTGCTCCCCGGTCGTTGGTGAAGGGCAGCTGGCGCGGAGCAGTCCTGGTGCACGTGGCTCCTGGGTGAAAAGAAGGGAAAAAATAAAAAAACCCCCTTTTTCCTAAATTTATTCTGTTCTTAGATACTCCTTTAGCCTGACTTGAAATGTGAGGCATGGCTGAGAAGGGAGAGGGATTCCCCGAAGAGCGTGATGGCTTTGGGGGGAGAGCTGCTGCCGCCGCTGCCTTCATCCCCATCCTGCTGCCCCCGTTGCTCCCTCACCCCCGCAGCCCCCCCACCCTGCGCCCTTCCCCGGGGGCACCTCGGCTGCCCAGTGCCACCGCCGGCCCCTGGCCCGGCAGCGCCCGGACCTCGAAGGCAGCTGCCAAAACCTGCCGGGGGATGAGGGGGTGAAGCGGGGCGCGGGGGGGAGCACCCTGGGCAGGGCTTTAATCTGATTAGTCTTGGAGTGAATGGACAAAGCGAAAAGGCTTAAAGCCCGGTGAAAGGCGCGGGGAGGGGCGGGGGGGCCGCGGTGCCCTGAGAAGTGGAGACCCCGGCTGATCTCGCCAAATTAGGTCAAATTTGGCCAGGGGAACACGAGGGGAAGGAATAAGGGGGGGAAGAGCCAGGCGAAGAAATCAGTGTGGTTCTGTCAGCCCTGCGACCTCCCCCGGCTCGTGAAGGCGACTGGTGGCCCCCCTGCCATGGGTGCCCCCCCCTCCCCTGCCCCACTCCCCTCCAGCCTCGCACGGCGGCAGGGGTGCCGGGGAGGAGCCCCCCTGCGCCCCGCGGTCACCCCGCTCCTTGGATGGGGACGAGGGGCTTCCCTGTGCCCCCCACCCGGGACCCGCCGGGGTGCCACCGAGCTGGGTGCAGGGGGAGCTCCCGGTGCCGGGGTGCTGGTGGCAGCCCCTCGCTCAGCGAGTGCGGCTCAGGCACCGCCGTGCCGGTGAGTCGGTAAAACCTGCCGTATCTCCGGTCACTGCGTATCGATTGCTTCTGCTCCCCAGGGAGCCGCGCTGTCCAGGCATAGCCCACGGTGCTCACCGGCAGAGCCGGGCTGTGCCGCAGAGGAGCCAAAGGCGCGACCGAGCCCCACAGGGTGGAGGTGCCAGGCTGCAGCGAGGCATGGCCGCTGGCGTGGGCAGAGCCATGCCGGACCGGGCTCTGCCCTCCCGTCTGTCCGGCTCCCAGCATGTGCCGGGTCGGGACGTGGCACCCTGTGCCTCCTCCGCAGCCCGCGCCAGCGGCACCTCCAGATGGGTTGTGATACAAACGTCATTTTGCTCCAGCAATGCACAGGGGTCGCACCTGGGATTTTTTTTGGGGGGGCAACGGAGCCGCGATGGGCAAAGCCAGCAAAGCGCGGCATGTTGCAGGACAGGCGGTTGCGGCTGTGACTGCGCGTGTGTGCTACAGGCTCGCGCAGCTGGTGCCAGCTGTGCCGGTTGCCATCAGCAGTGGCACAAGCACGTCCGTGTGCGGGAGGAACCTGGCAGCTGCCTGCTGCTGGGAGGAGGCTCGGGAAGACAGGATACCCCGTCGGCATGGCCGGGAGGGTCACCCCGGCTCCATGCACGGTCGCTGACTTCGCCTGCGGTGCCTCAGGGTTGGGCCAAGTGGGAGCAAAGGCTGTCCGGGGCTCTGCTCCCCCCAGTCCCCTCCGCGGGGGTGGTCGCCTCCCCTGCATCCTCTTCTCCATCCCATCGATCCTTGCCCGGATCGATGGGCGCTTCCCTGCGGGCGAGGGGCGGTGCTGCCCGGCTGGGCAGGCAGGCGGGGAGGGAGGAATGGCTTTTCGCAGAGCCTTGAGCGGGTTCCAGCATCGATCTCCCGGCGAGGAGCAGAGCCTCGTCAGAGATCAATTAGGCCAGTTATTAGCCGTGCCCCAGAGCGAAGCGCGAGGCTGGGTGGGGAGCTGGGAGGGGAGCGGGGGAAGTGCCAGGCTGGGAGGAGGAGGAGGCAGGAGGAGGTGCCCACCTGGGCCCACCGCTGCTGCCCTGGGCTGCCAAGCGGGACTGGAGCTGCCGGGGAGGGTCCCCCGGGTGACGGAGTGGGGACATCCCGGCAGCTGGCCTGCACCCCGAGGCTTTGGGAGCTGCCAAGCGCACGCGTCTCACCCCAAGCATGCACAGACCCCTCTGTGCCTCAGTTTCCCAGATCAGCAGCCGGGATGGAGGCTCTTCCCAGCGGGACCGAGGGGCTGGCCATGCTCCCGGGGGCTGTGAGAGCCTTGTGGCAGCCCCGTGGCCGGGGCTGGCCGGGGCTGCGCAGCAGCAGCATCCTCCTGACGGGGAATGTTTGTTTATAAAGCACTTCGGAGGCTGTTGGCGTGGCCAGAGCTGTCCCGAGGAGCAGGAAGGGGCCGGCGAGGAGCGTGGCCGGAGGCACCGCGCGGCTGTCCTGGGAGCTGACAAGTGACGCGCGGCGTTCGCAAGCGCCCGGGCGTGTGTCCATCCCGGCTTAGGGAAAACAGCCCGTGGGAGGCCCCGCGGGGACCGGCGTGCGGAGAAGCAGGACGTTGGCGAAGTCATTATCTTTCTGCTGGGAGGCACGCGAGGCAGAGCGGCGTGGCCGAGGCCACCCAGGCGGTGATGCGGGGGCTGGATGGGACCCCCGGCTCGGCCCTGGGGACAGCAGAACGTGGGCTGGGAGACGGCTGCGGATGCCCCAGGGTACGGGAGCGTGGGGCAGCAGGAGGAATCATGCCCTGGGGTTTTGTGGAGGGGAGCAGGGCTGGTCCCCCGAGGGCAGCGCTGGCACAGCACAGCACCCGTCCCTTCTCCAGCAGTTCGCCAAGGAGCGACCCTGGGGACCAGAGGGGACCTGGGGGTTGTCTGGACCGAGACCCTCTGCCCCCGGCATCCCCCAGACCCGACATCCCCCAGACCCGGCACCCCCAGACCCGGCACCCCCAGACCCGGCACCCCCAGCCTCATCCTGTGCCTGTTTTTCCCCCCAGCTCATCGGTTTGTGCCCGGCCAGGAGCGCTCGCGGGCAGCAGAGGATGGAGGGAGCAGCGTGGTTCGGCGTGTGGCATCCACCCTTCGTGCCGCTGCTCCCGCCATCCTCCCCGCTTCCTTCGGCCAAAACGCGGTCAGAGAGCGAAGCCGAACAAAGCAACTTGGGTGAGGGGAGGAATGACCTGGAGCGGGTACCGCCTGCGACAGCCGCCTCTGCCCGGGAGCTGCAGCTTCTAAGAAACGGAAAATAAGGAGGGTTTCAGAAAAAAAAAAGAAAAAAGTTCCCCGATTACATCTGGTGAAGTGACAAATCTGCCAGGCAGGTGATTATTCTGTGTACGGACGTGCTGAACACAGATGCCGATAGGATTAAAGGGGAAGGGGAAGGGGGGGAGCTCACCCTGTTAAACCAACACCTGATAAAAGAATAAACCAGCCGGAGGAATAAATTGCCTGTGCTGCCAAGGTCGTGCGCTGCCGGTCCCGCTGCTGCCACGCGGGGAGGGGGCAGCGGCCGAGCTCCAGCCGGCAAAGAGCCCCCCGCGCCCGGGCACCCGGCGGCACCGCCGCAGCCCCCGCTCCCCGGTGCGCCCGTACCCGGCATGCCCTCGGCTGCCTGGTTGCTTTCCAGGCACGTCCCGGGCATCCCCTTGGGATGGCGCAGAAAATTAACAGCAGTTCAGATCTGAGGAACTTTATGACACGTGTATGATAGGACTGAACCAGGGCGTAATTGAATGACGGATGAGCTTCCAAGAGCCACATTTCCAGGGAGTAATGAAAAATAGAAGTGCTATTGACTAAAGGAGCTTTCGGCGGCCGGGCGGCGCGGCGCGGGATGAGCAGGCTGCCGGCAGGGGGAATGCATCAATACGGCAAGTAATAGCTCAGTTATTATAACTCTGGAAATGTCATTCAGGCCTAACCAGAGAACACTAGCTATTAACTAGCCTTAAACAGAAAGCACCAGGCGGGGAGGCCGAGCTGGGAGCTCCCGATAATTATTTTACTTCTTTTCACGGCTCCGTCGCTTCTTCCGTTGCGGGGGGCCGGCCCGAGCGTGCCTTCCTGCCGCCGGCAGCCCCGGGGGTCCCCGCTCCTGCCTGCGCCTGCCTGCGCCTGCCTGCGCCTGCTGCCCTGCCCACGCTGCCCGTGCCGCAGCGCCGAGCCAGGCTGGGCTCCCTGGGAGCTGCTGCGGGGCAGGGTCCCCATCGCAACCCCGGAGTCTGCCCTGCCTGCTGCTGCCCGTCCCTCGCAGGGCTGCGGGCAGCGGGATGCTGGTGCTGCTCTCGCCACCTGCGGCCACGAGCTCGGGGCTGAAGCCCTCAGCATGCATCCCTCCCCGTGTGCGCATCCCTCCCCGCGCACGCATCCCTCCCCGCATCCCACCAGAGCCTCTGCCGCGAGGCAGATCAACGGCAGAGATGTGATCTGGGCTTGCAGCTTGGCCGTATCAGGGCCCCGCGCACCGCAGACCCCTGAGGTGTAATGAAAGCCTGTGGGAGAGTATCGAGTGAACCTAAATGGATTTTCTCCATTAACACAGACCCATCATCCAGTTATCAGCTCCTCGGCACAGAGCGCTCTGGGGTTGCGGTCGCAGCGGCTGGCACTTAAAGTGCTCTCCGCCGGCGCAGCCGACATCTGCTGCAGCGCAGCACCCACCCGCCAGCACCGCCAAAGTGGGCTCCATCCCACCGCCCCGGCTCTGCCGGCGCCCTCTCCCCGGCACACTCCCCGTGCGCCTTTGAACTGGCATCTTCCTTCTTGCTTATGGGGCCGTCTGGTTTCGGGGCACCCTTTTTGGGGGACAGCGTGCCCGTGGGAAGGGTGGCGGGATGCAGCGGGGTTCCAAAGCCCAACCTGAGCCCCAGGTACCCCGACATCGCCCTGCCCCGATCCGCCATGGGGGAGGTGGGGGAGGTCCCGTGGTGGGGAGAGGGCGCGGCGGGGTGAGGGAGAGGAGCGAAGGGAACGGCTCTCATTCCTGCACACAGCCGCTACCTGCTTTGCAAGTCGGAGTTCATCATTAGCCAGGAAATAATTAATTGTTGGGCAGACAAAAGGCATCGCTCGGCCCCCCCGGGGACCCCGTCAAAGGGAGCTGTCAGGGGCTGGCGTGATAAATTACGGCTCCGCCGGCTCCGCAGCCCGTCACCGTCAGGGCTGGGGGGAAGAGTCCCGCGTTGTCCTTTTGATTGGGGGTCACCGCGGGTCTGGCTCCCGCCTGGCGTCCCCCGGGGACGCTGGGGTGGCATGGGGCAGGGGGGCCGGGAGAGGGGCTGGGGGGTGAGCAGGCAGGTCTCTGCCCCATGCCGCGGTTGTGCCCGCTGTGTCTGTCCTTCTGAGCCGCGTCCCTCTGTCCACCTCTGAGCACCCGCCTGTCCCCGCCGTGGCGTCCCGCTGAGCTGCCGGCGGCACGTCGGGTGGCCGATTTCCACCGCGTCGGCATTTTTTGCAGTGATTGTGGGGCCGGCGCGCTCCCCGGCTCCTGCCGATCAGATTACCACGGCCGCACTGGCCGACAAACGCGCTCAGAAATCGCTCCCGCCGCTCGCGTGAAATTTCCTGCGAATTAAAGTGTTGCAAGGTTAAAGAGTCACCCGTGCGCCCCGCTGCCCCCCCGGCCCCTGCGACCGCCTGGGACCGAGACGCTGCCGGAAAATAAAGTGGCCGATGACCGAAATAATGCAATAGTACGTGTTTATTAATTTGTGTGTCTCAAACAAAGTGGGGTGGCGAAGGTGCTCCTTGTTTGTTGCTCGTGCTGCTGGACCCGTGCCGTGCAGGATGGTCCAGCCCTGGGACAGGGAAACTGAGGCATGGAGGCAGCGGCTGCCGCACCGGCGTCACGGCAGGTCGGCGCCAAGTCCCGGTCGTGGCTCTGGGATGAGACCGAGGGAGACAGCTCCGGGGAGCACCAGGGCAGTGGCTGGTTTGGGTCAGAGACCCAAGGTTGATGCTCGTCTCCCCAGTGCCCTTTGCAGCCGGGCGGTTTGAGTCACTGCCGCCACCCGTCCCCGCGCTTGGCCCTCACAGCACCCGGCTGCACCCCGGCCACCGGTCCGTGAGCCACTCAGCTGAGTGCCAACACCGCAGCCGGGCTGGGAGTGCGCTGCACGCCGAGTACGAGCTAAAGAGATTAGGGCGGTGGTGGGCGTTAGGGAAAGGCGAGATGGTGGCTGTCACCCGGCGGGGACCGACGGGCTGCTCTGAGCATCTCCCTCTGGCCTGGCAGCGTGGGGCTGGCAGGGTGGGCGCCCCAAGAAAGGGCTGTCCCTCACCCCTGCGATGGCTCTGCGGGACGGCGGGGAGGTGACGGCAGATGGGACGAGAGGCTGGCACGGTGCCGCTGCCCGTGCCGTGGGGCCGAGTGCTGATGGCCGCGGTGCTGGGGACTCCATAGCCTGGGGCTCTGCCCGCAGCGTGCCAGGGCCAGCCTTAACGAGTGTCGGGGCTTGGCAGTGCTAACGAGGTCAGCGCCGGGGGCTGTTTACCCTCTCGCCCTGCGGGAGACCCCCAAACAGGCGCCTTGATCTGGCTGTCCCAGCGGGCTGTGGCGTGGAGCCGGCGCGGGCGGTGGGGGGCCCGGCTGCCGCCAGCAGATAACCCCCAGCAGCTCCCGTCCCGTGCCCGTTATCAGCGCCCGCCCGCTTCGCCAGACGTGTTAATTAGGGCGCTCAGCGTGAGCAGCCGGAGCATGTATGAGCACGCGTGGCCTCGTGCACGGGCTGGCACGTGTCTGGTGTCCGACTGGGAGCGACGTGTCGGGCCCAACGGCTGCGGGAGCTCCTGCACGGCTCCGGGGACGTGAGCGGGGCACAGGCGTGGGCATGCGTGGGGCAGGGCGTGCACGGGTGCATCCATGTCAGGCTGGGCGTGTGCAGGACAGGGTGTGCACGGGTGCTGGGTCGGGAGTGCATGGGTGCACGCATGCTGGGGTGGGTGCGCACGGGTGCACGCATGCCGGACCGTGGCAGGCTGTGATCTGGAGAGCGCGGGTGGCCTCTCCTCCTGTCACCTCCCCGCCGGAGCCCGCTGCCCCTCTCACCTTTGCTGTCAGCCGCCACTGTAAACACCTTCTGCCGCCGCGGCTCTGCCCTCTCCTGAGCCATCTGGCCGCCTGCTTTTGCAGAGCTCCGCTCGCCCTCCCCTGGCCCCCTCCCTGCTCCCTCCCTCCCTCCCGGATCCTCCGTCCTCTCTGCCTGCTCCCCGCCAGGACCGGGGGGCTATGGGCCCCCAGCGAGCCCCCTGCCCCGGCATTGCCGTGCCCATCCGGCTGTGCCCCCGCGGCTCTCCATGAAGAGCGTGGCGAGCCGAGGCCGCAGGACTGGCGGCACTAACGCAATTATCGTTACACTTCCCAGCCGCCGTCTCTCTGACGATGAATTTCTGATCTGATTAAATTTGCCCGGACCCCGGCTGCACGTATGGCTGTCTGCCGCCATCCCTGGAGCCGGGCGGGCGCAGGCACTCCCCGGGGAGGGCAAGGGGCAGCCGCGGACGGAGACCCCCCCCAGTGCCGTCCCGCTGGAGAGGAGCGGAGCGAGCACCGCTTCACCTCTGCGCCGAGAGCTGGCAGCAAGAGATGTTGCATTCACGATTCCAGAGGCGAGCGGCTCCTTGCGTCTCGTTAGCTGGGAGTTGCTGCTGTGGCGATGCCCGGCGGTGCCGCTGGTGAAGCCGTGCCGGGGCGTGAGGGCAGTGGTCGGCCTCGCTCGTGGCCGCAGCCCTGCAGGCACGCATGGCGCTCCCAAAAGCATGCGGGAAGGGATGCGGGGCAGCGTGTCCCGGTCTGGCTGGGATGCTGAGTGGAGAAGATGGGGACGGTGCTGGGTCGCGGATCCGGCAGGGCCTGGGGGTGCCGCGGGCGAGTGGCCGGCAGGAGGGGGGCACAGAGGAGCATCAGGGCAGGGAGGTCAGGGTGGGGGTCCCGGGGTGGCTGGGCACGGTGCAGCGAGGGGCATTGGGGCCGTTCCCCCACATGCGGCCCCGCGGGATCTCTGTGCCTCGCCGGTCCCCGTCCCCATCCCCGTCCCCGTCCCCTGGGCTCGTGGCCGGCACAGCTCGGTGGCCGCAGAGTGGGGCCGGGAGCAGAGGGGAGTGGGCTGCAGGAGGGGGAGCGGGGACCTCTGCGCGCCCCGCTTTATTATCGAGTTTAACCTACAGTCTTCCTTACATGCCACAGTGTCCGTAACCAGTGCAGAGGCTGCTTTTATGTGCAAATGAGCCTTTTTTTTTTTAATCTTTGACAGAGAATGTGCTGTGTTTACATAACAGAGGGCCCTGGTACTCTGGAGAGGGCCACTGACAGTGCTGGCAGGAGATGTTAAGAAAGATCTAACATTTCTGATCTCTGGTTAGCCAGAGGCACTGCGAGGCAGGCGGGAGCAGCAGGGGAGGGTGGCTCTGGGGTGCTGGGGGGGGACAGCTCGGCTCCTGCTGCCCCGGGGTCTGGGGAGGGCGCGGGGGCCGGAGGGTGGGCTCCGGGCTCCAGGGACCCGGGGGCCATCACCTGTGGCAGCGCTGACGGACCAGCCTGGGCATGCTGCGGCGATGCGGCGGCACCGGAGGGTCGACGACCCGGGGGTCCCCGTGCTGGGGCGGAGGCCACAGAGCCCTCTCGGGGGTCCCCAGCCCCGCGGTCGTGGGGCAGAGGCCGCCCTTCCCTTGCGTTGAGGATGCTCCCTGAGGTTCCGGAGCATCCGCCAACCGTGGGCCGACCAAAAGCTGGCAGCGAAGCCAAAGGCTGGCGGCGAAACGCTGCCTTCAGCGGCAGCCCGGGGAGAGGGGCTCCCGGCGCGGTTGCCTCCAGCCCTCCCAAGCAGCCGTCCCCTCCGGGGCTCCGGGGCAGGGGTCGTGCGCCCCTTCGGCAGCATCTCGGCGGGACGGGTCTGGTTGGGGTAAACTGTCCCCGCATCCCTCCCGAGCCACTGCCACGCTCACCGGGCACCGGCAAAGGGAAAAACTCCTCCTGCCAGGTTAAGCGGAAGAATGACCAATATCCTAAGGCCTGCCAGGTTAAAATGCATTAATTCAGGATAGTCCGTTAATGGCAGTATTGATTAGTCTCAGTGCTGGGCTAACGAGCATCCATGTTAACGAGGGTTTGAGTGGTGTGAATTGCAGCAGCTGGGGCGCTTCCAGGGAGCTTTGGTTGGGGGGTGACGGTAGAGCACCCCAAAAAGGGGCTGCCGCCGCAAGGACTGGCTTCGCCTGGCTGGGGAGCGGGCTCGTCCCCCCAGGATAGGCTCTGGCACACGGAAAATGGAGTACTCATGTGCCAAAAATACATGCTTCTGATGGACACCTGCTTTTTTTTCTGGGAAAGCGAGTAACCTTGTAAGCCCAAGGAAAACCTGCCTGGTCCGCACCTGCATCACGGGAGCAGCGTGCAGGATCCGTCCAGCCGGCTCGTTCGTGCTGGACGTGGCCATCGCGGAGCAGCTCCCGTCTCATCAGCACTTGTGTTAAAAGCGCTGCCTTGTCTGGTCAGATTGGGTGCCAAACGTGTGTGCTGCTAAAAGCTCCGGCTTCCCTTGTAACGAGGCGGGAAGGGATCTGGGGAGGCAGAAAGCAAAATCCGTGGCAGGTTCCCGTTCCTTTGCACAGCGAAACGCAGCCTGGAGCGCGGCACGGGGCTGGAGAGGTGAAGCAGCCCTGGCTGTTCCCAGAAAAGTTTCTCATTTTTTAACTCCTTTGCTTTTTTCTTCTTTTTTCTCCTTGAAAATACTTGAAAGACCAAGTTTCTTCCCCCTCCACTTTTTCTAGCAGCTCCCCCTTGCTCCACGCCGCCGGCGCTGTTACGCCCCGCTCCCCGTGCAGTGCGGGAGGAGGGACGATGCCCAAGTTTGGCTTTTCCGCTTCTTTGTGCAACTTTGCAAAAAGTGGTGGTGGGGGAGAATAAACTTGGTCTTTCGAGTGTCAAGAGCAGTTTTGCTTTGGGGTGCCCATGAGTGCCCTTGGGGGTGGCCCTGCAGATGGGGTACCGGCCCCGCGGTGGGGTACCAGCCCCAGCCCCGTGCCGGCTGCCCACGAGCGCCGATGAGGATCGATTCATACATGAAAAGCCCATGAGAAGAGTTATTCCATCCAAGTCACTCTGTCGCTTGCCTGGTGCGCCCAGCGCCGGCCGGCGTGATTCGGCCTCCAAATTAATCTGTGGTTGAGGGCACATCTTGTAAGATAAGTGTGTCGTCTGGAGAGTATTTGAGAGGGGAGAGTGGCTGAGTGCTTCCGTGCTGACCGGCGATAGGACGTGCCTGGCATGCGCAGGCTCTGCCGTAGGACCGCTCGCCGCAGCGGGAGGGAGGCTGGGGCTGCGTCGGCTGCGTTTCCAGCACCGGTTCGGTGGGAAACCTTTCCGACGTGGCATGTGTCCAGGGAGCAGCTGCGGGACGTGGTGTCGGCACTTTGGCACCATGCGCCGCCGGTTCGGCAGGCTGGCGCTTGCATTTAAACAAATTTTGTTTTCTTCTCTGTTATAAAGCGTACCCTTAGCCCGGGGGAGTGGGGATTGCTGCTCTTTTTCTAGATCTGCAAACAGGCTGAAATAATAGCTCCGGGTGTACCCATTTATCTCTGTGTCTATCTCGTCGTGCATCCCATCTCATCCCACTCTGTCACCCGGTCCTGTAATATCTCAGCATCTCCCTAAAGCGAAAGATGACAATAAAGTGTAAATGGGGAGTGTTGGCTCTGGAGCATAATGATGGCAATTTAGATGCCAGCCATAATTTCCCCGCCGTTGCCCCAGGTAACAGAAGCCGTTGTCTCCTGTGGGAGCGCGGCCGAGCCGGGACGAGGTTACCTCCGCTCTCCCGCGTCTGATCACCGCCGTGGGATTTTCTGTCATTTACATTAAAAGAAAGGAAAGGGAAATATCGTTAAATGAAGGAGCGAGCCTCAGGAGGGCCGGGCTGAACCAGCCGGCGAGGCCGCTGCTCCCCGGTCTTGGCTGGACCAGCACCAGTCCTTGACCAGCAGCATCCCTGGTGCCAGCCTGCACCGGCTCGAGGGGTGCCGGGGCTGGGGAAGGTGCTCACCGGCTGGCGAGTGGCGGTTCTGCATGGGAATTTGCATACATTACCCACAATGCCCTGCCCTCCGCGGTCCGCCCGGGTGGCTGCATGTGCCGGCTCATCCGTAACCGCGTGGTGCCAATGCAGGCGAGCCAGTGGCCTCTGCGGCACGCCCATAAAGATGGAAAAAGGCATTTTTTAGAAGGAGCGAGTTTGGGGTTCGCAGCAGAGCTGGCCCTGCACCGCGGGCACGGTGCCCGCCGGGGAACCGCCTGTGCCACGAAACCGCCGCTCGGTGAAACCGCTGCTCGGTGCTGCAAACCGGCACCCGGCGCAGAGGCTCACAGCCCATAGTTGCCAAGTGTATAAGGATGAAAAAAGTAACTGAGACTTGGTTCCCGGGGTCCTTCCCCACCAGGTTGTGCATCCTTTGGATGCTGGGTGGGAAAACATACTCACGATGGATCCACTAACAGTTTGCCGATGCCGGAGCATGCTGTCCCTGCGGGCTGGGGGTGACTCAGGGAGGCTGATGCCGAAGCCAAGCCGGGGCACGCCGGGCCGGCCCCGGTGACTAAGGAGGCGAGGTGTGTTGGGAGCGGCTCGCGGGGCATGTCAGAGCAGGCAGGGTTGGGCAGCCCCTGCACACTGCCCTGTGCCGGCTGCTGCCGGGGAGAACGGGTGCCAGGGGGGCTCGGTGGGCTGCCGGGGGGCCCGTGGTGCTCACACCATGCTATGCGGGTCGCACATCCCACCGCCAGCACGGCAGCTCTTGGCACGGTTTGGTCTCTCCGGTTAAGGTGATGGGGACAGGCAGTGCTGCCTGTCCCTGTTGCAGTCCCTATCCCCGTCCCCATCCCTGTCCCCGTCCCCATCCCTGCCGCGTGGCTGCCAGCCACGGCTGCGCCGGGGCTGTCAAATGGCATTAAGCCGAAACTAACCCCCCGTCCGTGGGAGCCATCACCGTCATTCCAGATAACTGTAATCGAGCTGCTGAATATGTAGCTGGGCTCGGAGTTTTGTAGTTGAGATAAATATTGATATTAAAGCTGTCAGGGCTGGCGAGGTGACGCTGACACCCGCTCCGCCAGTATCTCGCCGCCTGACCAGTCAGCTCCCACCGGCCGCGGCTCTGCACGGCCCCGGCTCCCACCGGCGGCCCCGGGGGGGTCACCCTGTCCCCCTGCTCCCCAAGGAGGGGGGACTGTTTCCCGGAGCACTGGCCGGGTTGGTGGCTGGCTGCCGCCAGCTGAAGCAAAGGGACGACCCCCGGCTCTCAGCCTCCGGGATGGCACCCGCGGTCCCCAACCGAAACGGTCCCCACGTCCCTCTTTTCACCGACCTGGGGGGTTCAGGGAGCTCCCGCACACCCCGCGGCGGCGATCAGGAGGACCAAGACCCCCCGCCCTGCCTGTGGTTTGGCCACCACCGGCATTTCCAGGTGACGTGGTTGCAGCCGGGACCGGCGCAGTCCCGGGGCTCCCCAGCTGGAAAGCTCCTGGAGAGCTGGTGATTTGTTGCTTAGGGGAAAAAAGGGTCCCTGGGTGGGGGGGCAGCGGGAGATGGGTGCTGCAGCCCATGGGGTGGCACCCGCAGCCCGGCTGGCCCGGCAGAGCCGCGGCCGGCAGGCTTGGGGCTCAAACATTTGGGAAATTCAAAAGTAAATACAATCCCACTGCCACCATCCCTGCGTTTCGGTTTGTTCCTGCCGGATTTTGCTTGACGCCGCCTCTCCCGCTCTGCCAGGCTGGCTGCTGAGCCGTCGGTGAGGTGGGGACGGGCGGTGAGGGCTGGGCGTGGGCTCTCCATCCCCGGGGAAAAGAAAAGGGGAAAAACGTAACGGGCATCCCTAAACCACCCACCGTCCCCCCATCGCCACCCGGCCGGGTCGTGGGGAGCCCTTGTGCCGGGAGTCCTCGCGCCCACTGCCCCGCCCCAGTGCCCGTCCCTCCTCCCGCCCCGCCGCGCTCCCGCTCGCTCCTTTATTTTTTTAATTAGCTGATTCGCTATCTGGTGCCGAAGTGTGTTTCCAACCACCGCACTCAGGAAACCTCATTAACACAGATCAAAAGGAGCTTTTAATGATTTATAAAGGTGCAGCAGTTTGGAGAAATTAAATAATTTAGGTGGTGTGTGTACGGCGGGTCCCTCAGGACCACATTACAGGCGTACCGTGAGCTGCAGCCCGAGACGCGCTTCCCCGCTCTGCCCTGCCGCCGCGGCGCTGGGGACGCTGCCGGAGCGCGCACGGCGCTGCACGGCCCCGCCGGGACCAGGGCTGATCACCGCCTCCGTTCTGCGGGGCTGGGAGAGACGAGGCTGAGGACGGGGCGGCTCCTGCCGTAACACCGAGCATCGCCTCGTTCCTTCAAGCACCGGGGCTCGGCCGGATTGGGATGCTGGGATCCTCCGGCACAGCCTGGAGGAGGTTTGGGAGGCGGTGGGTGCTGGTGCCACCGCCGGGGTGGCCGCGCTCGCTCTCCGGCCATGCAAAACATTTTACCAACACGGTTAAAATAAACCTTGGCACTGGTGGGGCGGTGGGACGGGGCGGGGGGATGCCCGACCCCGCTGGACCGACGCCGGATGGACCCAGGTGGCCGGGCGCATCCGGCTTCGGCTCCATCCCCTCCCAGACCCTGCAAGTGGCTTTTGCCTTGAGCACCGCGACCGCTCTTGAGCGGTGAAAATGAATCTGCCTCCAGAACACTGTGACCAGCACGTGGCCAAAATCCCCTGACGGCCCCGTCCGGATCCCGCCGCTCGTGCCCGGCGCTGCCTTCAGCATCCCGCGGGACGGCGCTCGGCTCTGCGGCACGGCGGTGCCGGCTGTCCAAGGAGAAAGAGAAACAGATGGGAAAACCAGCTTAAATGTTCCCGGCGTGAAGTCCATTGCCGGCTACGGACATGCCAGGAACCAGCCGAGCAGCAGGATTAATGGAGAAAAGAGCCGGAACGCTGCTGAAACGAGTCGGGGGGGCACCTCCTCCTGGGGGGGCCGTTCCCCGCCGCTCCCCCAGCGCCGAGGAGCCGCTTTGTGGCTATTTCCCGGGGGGGGACCACGATGGAGGCTGGCGGGGGGCTGGCGTTGGCCGCTCCGCGGCTGAATTTTCATCAGGTTGTGTTTAAAAGACAGCGAGAGGGCGGCGGGCGAGGTTGGGGGCTGGTTTCAGGGGGGGCGGGGGCCGCTGTGTTTTATTTTGCTCTGTAATAGGCTTATTACTCCTGATCACGCTGTGACTATTTGAATGAAGGAGATTTCAGGAGATGAAAGCGTAAGGGAGATTTTAAGTATCTCAGTGCCCGGCCCTGCGAGGACGGGTGCCCTTGGAGCTGGGGGACCCCGCACCCGGCACCCCGGCACCAGCAGCACCCTGCCCCAGACCCCTCCTCGCCTCGCTGCCCCCGCCGCCGCGAGCCCCTTCCAGCCCCCCGCTCCTCCAGTGGTTACAAGCCTCCTAATTTCCAGCCTCAATTTATTCATGGCCAGTTTATACCCATTTGTTTATGTGCCAGCACTGTTCTTCAGCTTAAATAGCTCTTTTCCATCCATAATATCTCCCCCCCCCCCGTATTTCAGCGAGCGCAATCATATCTCTTTTCAAGCTGTTCAGGAAAGAAAAATCTGAATTATTTAACCCTTGGGACACTGGCTGGTCTTGCAGGGTGTAGCAAGACCGAGAAACAAATGCGCTTTGTTCTTGCACCAGGTCGCTGCCCTTGTTTGGGAGTTTTGGGGGGAGCCACTGCTACCCAGGGGGGAAACTGAGGCACCGGCCGCGGTGGCGGGGGCCGGGACCAGGGTTGGGGTGTCGCGACAGCCAGCCCCGGGGCCGGGAGAGCCGCAGGGGTCTGGGCACGGGCAGGGTTTGCTCTCCCGGTTGGCTCTGCCCCGCGGGGGCCGGGGTCTCGGGCTGAGGAAGCCTCCGGCGCGCGGGTTTGCAGGATGGGCTCTCGGAAGGGTTCTTCCCCTCCATGGTGGATATCCAAGAGGTGAAAACTTTGGAAGCCCACGGAGATGCCGCCCTGCCTGGCGCGGGGCCGTGGGCAGGGTTCGGGTGCTGCCGCGGTGCAGGAGGAAGGGAGGGCGGCGGAGCCGCTTCACCAGCTCCAATATTTTATTCCAGGCAATTTCACTCCAATGGATTCCCGCTCTTGTCATGCGAAGGGGCAGGCGCGTGACAGCACTGGGAAAGTTATCAATTAAACGCAAACCAAGACGGAGCCAGGGGAGAGCAGGGCGGCTGCCAGCAGCACGGGGCTCGGTGGGTGACGGGTCCCGGCACCGGCACCGCAGGGTGCTGTGGGGTGGCAGCACGGCACAGCCACCCCTGGCTCTGCGGTGCTGCCGTCCGGTGGGAGCCGTGGCTCTCCTGGGGAGGGTGTGCTGGCGAGGCCCTGGGTTGTCCCCGGGGGGTTTCCTCCACGCCAGAGCCCCCGCGCATGGGGGGCAGCGAAGGGGCGACGGGGCGAGCGAGCCCGCCGAGCAGCCTGCCTGTCCCCTGCCCTGCCGGCAGAGCTGGCCCGGCTGTCAGGCAGCGCTAACGGTAACGAATGCCCCTAATGAAGCACCCAATTAGCCAGGATCCCAGCCTTAATAGTAGCTGACAGAGCTGAAAGCTGCGAGTAGTCAATTGTCAAGTGTAACATCCCGCCGGGGTGAGGCGGGGAGGCTGCTCCATCCGTCTCTGTCAGGGAAAAACAAAGCTCCCGCGTTAACCCCTTTGGCGGTGAGCGAGCTCTGTGCCCGCTGGCGGGGCTCCGGCGGCCGTGGTGGACCGTGGCGTCGGCCCCAGTGATGGCATCGGCGCCGGTCCATGGCATCGGCCCCGCTGATGGCATCAACCCCATCCCATGGCATCAGCCCTGGTGATGGCATCGGCCCCGGTGATGGCATCAACCCCATCCCATGGCATCAGCCCTGGTGATGGCATCGGCCCTGGTGATGGCATTAGCCCCATCCCATGGCGTCGGCCCCGGTGATGGCATCAGCCCAAGTGATGGCATCAACCCCATCCCGTGGCATCGGCCCCGTCCCATGGTGTGCATCACCCTGGCCATGGCATCGGCCCGGCGTCTGTCCTAGAGGGGTGGGGGCTGTCCTGCGCCCAATAGTGGGGTGACCCCCAGACACCCCTCCAGCCCCGTGCAGCCCAGCACCCTCCTCTTTTATTTTTCCACGCGCCGCAGGGCATGAAGACGAGGCAGCAGAAGCTGCTGCCAGCCCTGTGCCCGGGGGGCTGCCACCCCCCCGGGCAACCCCCCCGCCCCTGCTGAGCTCTCCAGCGTCGGGGCGGGGGCTGGCCGGGGCGCAGGGGGAGCCCCCCAGCCTCTCCTGGCAAAGCCGTCCCATGGCGAGGTGCCACGAGGTGCCGGCTGTGTGCAGCTTGCGGAGGCGCAGCGCCGAGGATGCCGCTGTTGGTCCCCGATGGGCCGCGGTGAGCCCCGGCGTGCAGCCCTGCCACCGGCACGTCCTCCGGAGCACGCCCATGGTTTCTGTTTTCCCAAGTGTTTAAGCACAAGCTGCTGAGAGGACAGTAATTACCCCATAGCTGCTGGATGGAGAATCACCCGGCTGCCACCGCAGCCCCGGCACCGCGCCGGAGGTACCTGCCCCAGCTCCATGGCCGGGGGAACGTGGGGTCCCTGCTGCCGAGAGGGGCCGGGGCTGCGCGTTTCCAGTTGGAGTATCAGAAACCTGGATTTGCTCAAAGCTGAGCTTTTCACTTGGCTTGAAAACATTGTGATTTGGCATCTGTTGGTGTGCCAACGCGGGGTCCCTCCTCTCGCTTACTGCACTTCCCGGTGGACCCAGGGGTTTGCCCTGTCCTTGCCCCGAGCCGGCGTCCCCGTGCCTCAGGGACTCGGGGCTCAGTGGAAGTGGGGACAGGGCTCCTTGTCCCGCTTGCCCCAGGCTGGCACCCGTAGGGAGGGGGAATCCCCGAGACCGGGACGCAGGTCCATGGGCGCGGGGACTGCAAGGGTGTGCCGGCCCAAGCGGTGCATGCCCTGCGTGGAGCACGGCGTGCCAGGCTGGAGCACGGTGTGCCGGGCGCAGGGCTCTGCCCGGGCTCCTGCTGCCGCTCCCCGCAGCCTCCCAGCTGCGGTTTGCAAAGCTGCAGCTCCTGCAAGCCTGCCGCCGCTCACCGGGAGCGCGCCGAAACCAGGGAGCAGGAGAGGGGCACTGGCGCCCGGCTCGGCCCCGGCCGCTCGCCCTTTTCTGCCCCGCAGAAGGGCGTATTTTATTTTTCCTATTTTGAAGCAGACGAATTAGCGATGTGCCTCGTTTAGACAGTTCAAATCCCACTCATTTTAATTAGCGCGGCCTGGCAGCCCTGCTGCGGGTATTACACGGGGCGACGGCGCGCTTTCCAGGTGGCGGGTTTTTAAAATGCTGTTGACATTTTGTGAACTGAATGACTTAAACGATAACAAATTAACAGACGGCTCCGTGCGTGCGCGCGGGGCTGGCTCGGCGTGAGCCTCCGCCACGCGCCTCTATGAGCAAATTCGGTTATCTGAGCGTATCCGAGCGCCGGCGCCAGCGCATCTCCCCACGCACTCGGCTGCTCCGCGCTGAGGTGCGCCCCGTGCCTCCGGCGGGTGCTCGGGTCTCTGCATGGACGCTGCTGCTTGGGGGCGGCTTTCGGGGTGGTGTGTGCTGGATCCATCCCTGCTGCTCCGGTGCTGGGGTCCCGGCGGCACCGCGGTGCCGGCTGCTCCGCCGGAGCTGGCTGCAAGCAGTAACTGCCGGAGGGACGGGGGCTCGGTCCTGCTAACCCCCAGATTGGGGCTGTCGGTGTGGTTATCAGCCCAATGGTGGCAGAGAAATTCAAAGCCAAAGCCAGCCGGGACGAGGCGGTGGCAGCTCCGGTCCCACACCGAGCGGAGGTCGGTAGTGGCTCTGGATGGCCGGCGCCAGGGATGGGACAAGGACAGAGCAGCTCCCCAAGCCACCATCCCTGCACCGGGCATTCTGCCCAGCCGTGGGGTGCCCCGTGCCCGGCACAGTGGCCCAGACCCCCATCCCCACATCCCCCTCCTGAGAGCATCCCCAGAGTGCCTCTGAATCAGCCCCTTCCCTCCTCGGTGGAACCGCCTGTGCTCGGCTTTGCCCGGTGTGCCGGGGCAGCGGCTCCCGGTGCCGCGGCACAGCCACCCTCCTGCCGAGCGGCTGCTTTGGGCCCCTGGGTCGCGCGTGTCGCGGCGTTCGGCAGAGCTGCTGGGAGGGAATATTTGATCAGGCAAAAATGTAATATTTATAGGAGGGGGTGAATCAGCGGGGGGAAACGGAGACATAAATGAAGATTTGCCAGCAACGAAAAGCCAGGACAGAGCTGAGACAAAGTCACCTGGCGCCTGGGGACGCGCAGCCCCGGGGGTGGCAGCGCCCCGGTCCCATCCTGCTCCCCAAACGTGGGTCCGGGGAGCCCCAGGGCCCCGCCGGCGCACGAGGGGACGCAGGAGGATCCGGGCTGCGGCATGGGTGTGCCGCGATGGCAGACAGGGACGTCCACTGCCCATCGCATCCCACCGGGGTCTGTCTGTGCCGCGGGGGCTGCGGCCGCGGTGCGATGAGAGGGACGCCCGGTCCAGCCCTGTCCTGGACTCCGGCGCAGCGTCCCCCGGGGCCAGTTAATGCCTCGTGCCATCCCGGACCCTGACTGATCCATTCGGAGCCACCTGGGCACCATCTGCCGCTTGCGGCCCCGGTGAGGGGCCGATGGGGACGGGAATGGGATGGGGACGGGGATGGGGACGGGGACAGGGCACTGCCCCTGCAGCCCGGCGTGGCAGGTGCCACCGTCCCTCGGCCAGCCCTGCTGGGGGGCAACCGGCCAGGGGGGCTGCGAGGCTGGAGCCCCCCACCCCTCATCCGTCCCCCCAAAACCTGTCCTTGGCTTTAAACCCCACTTTGTGCCTTGTCACCCCGCAAGCGCTGGGCTGGGCGGGACGGTGGGCTCGCGGGTGGTGGGGACGGGGACACCAAGGGGCATCGGGCGGGGGTGCCGGCTGGGCAGGGGGGTCTCCTCCACGCTCAGTGGGGCCGGGGCAGCCCAGGACCTGCCGCAGGCTGGGGGTACCGTGCTGGGGGTCCCTGCGGCTCCCCAGCACCCGCCGCCCCCCCAGCGGAGGGTGACCCGCCCCCGCCAGCGCCCGCCAGCGCCCGTCTCCGTCTGTGCCATTTATCACAGCTAATCAGCTTTAATTCAGCAATTTGTCAGTCTGGAGGAGGCCCTTGGAGTTAGTTGATTCTTCTAAAAAAAAAAATATAATTATTATTATTATTATTCCCCTGATAAGCATGGGCCCTCCCGTTACAATCGCCTTTGCTTGGGCTTTAATAACGATCATTAAAATAAATAATTTTTTAAAATAAAAGGCAGAGAGAAGAAGGGGGGTTTTAAATTTTTTTTTATTGTTTTGTATGCGTTTGAAAATTGTTTCCCAGTAAATCCCGGCCCTTTGTATTAATTTTACATTTTAAAATGTTACCTTGCCAGGGGCAGGGTTGGCACAGCCGACTCAGGAAAGGAGAGAGAAGGAGAGAGAGAAAAACCCTTCTCCTTAATTAGCGTATTTCCCTGTGTGATCAGAGTGCTTATGAAGCAGGTAATGAGCTGGATGGGGGCTGGACGAGGCCGCTCGGCTGCTCCGGCGAGGCTGCAGCACCAGCTCCCCCGCCTCCTGTCTTCGGTCCCCGCTTCCCTTTTTGGGGTGCTGGGCACCTTTTGGGTCACCCTCTGCCACCACTGGCACTTCGCTGCCGTGCCCGCCTTGCCCGTCGGCGCTCGGCCGCCCTGGGGATGCAGGGATGCATGCTTGGGGCATCCCCTGTGATGAGTTTGAGCCAGTCTCAGCCCTGCTCGCAGCTGCTGGAGACTCAGGTGGGCACAGGGTGTGTTGGGGAGCCCCGAGATGCTGCTTTGGGGTGGCTGGGGGGACCGTGACCACCGTCCCCATCCCACCCAGAGCCACACTGACT
This sequence comes from Gavia stellata, assembly GCF_030936135.1. Classification (NCBI taxonomy): domain Eukaryota; kingdom Metazoa; phylum Chordata; class Aves; order Gaviiformes; family Gaviidae; genus Gavia; species Gavia stellata. The sequence goes on from NC_082625.1 coordinate 1,026,892, forward strand.
CCTCCAGGTGCTGACCACCCTGGGGCTGAGCTGCGGTGGTGCGTGCGGAGCTGGTCCTCGGGGTCTGGGAGCGCTGGCCCTGGAGCCGTGGGGCGTCCCCTGCCCCTGGTTGTGCCGAGGCGGGGGGGCTTTCTGCTGGCGGGAGAGCCGCGCCGCAGGAGCCCCAAATTAATTAGCAAAGAAAACGCGCTCGACATGGAAGCGGGGGAAAAGCCAAGCTGCCAGGTTGGCTCCTGGGGGAGCCGGAGAGTTTGGCCGGCGAGCTTCATCGGCTGCGGTGCCGGTAGCGCCGGGGGGTTGCAGCATCCCCTTACAGGGTGCAGTTTGGGGATGGGAGGTCACAGGGGTTGCCCTGAGGAGCCGGGGCAGGCGGCTGCCGGGCGGGAGCTGCCGGTGTGCACCGCGGCATGCACCGCGGCGTTCTCCAGCACCGCTAATCCCTTAATCTCTCAGATAATCAGCGCCAGAAACGCAAATTACACTGGGATTGCAGCGCACAGCTGCGGCGATGCCAACGCTGCGACGGTGTCGCCGTGAATAATGATTTTTTTGTGCTTTACTGCCAAGTGGTGCCGGTTTATCGGGCGTAAAACAAAGAGGTTTATTTCGTAGGTTAATGGGGGTGCAGGGGTGGGCAGGGGGCTGGGGTGCCGGGGGGGGGTGATGGGGAGAGGAGAGCGGCTCAAGGCTGGGCTGGGCTGGATCGGGCCCTGCGTCATGGGCAAACCAAGGTTTCGGTGTGCCCGGGGGCGTCGGCATCCCCACGGCGGGATCCGGTGAAACGCGGTCCCGCTGACGCCGGCTTCTCCCGCAGGTTTTACCGCGGGGACTACACGGTGGAGGTGAGCATCAACGACTACCTGGACATCTACTGCCCGCACTACGAGGAGCCGCTGCCCGAGCGGATGGAGCGCTACATCCTCTACATGGTCAACTACGAGGGGCACGCGTCCTGCGACCACCGGCAAAGGGGCTTCAAGCGCTGGGAGTGCAACCGGCCCGACTCCCCCAACGGGCCCCTCAAGTTCTCGGAGAAGTTCCAGCTCTTCACCCCCTTCTCGCTGGGCTTCGAGTTCAGACCCGGCCACGAGTACTACTACATCTGTGAGTGGGGGCTGCCGTGGGGACGGTGGGGAGGGGGTGCGCGGGGCTCTGGCGAGCGCGTGCCGGGGACGTTCCCTGCGTCGCCCCGCGGTGCAGACCGGAGCCGGACGCGGAACCGCAGCTCGGTTTGCGTTGGTGACCCAAAATGCTACAAAGCCCCCAAACCCAGCCGTGCCCTTGTGCCTGCAGCGCTGGCGTGTCCGGCTCAAGGCAGAGATCCTGGCCGGCACACGCTTGGTGCCAAAAGCCTTCGCCGGGGCTGAGTCACAGCCATGGGCGTGAGGTGGCCACGAGAGTGACCAGGGCTTTCCAGGGACCACAGGATGATGGGGACACTGGTCTCATCCCCGTGGGACCACCACTGGGCACCAGTAAAGGTGCTGCACTGGCGCGGTGGTGCAGCCCTGCCAGCCCCAGGCAGTGGCTCCGCGCGCTCCCGTGCTGTCCTGCACGCTCCCGTGTATTCCCACATGCTCCCGCACGCTCCTGTGTATTCCCACACACTCCTGTGTATTCCCGTGCTCTCCCACATGCTCCCGTGTATTCCCTCACACTCCCGTGTATTCCCACAGGCCTGCACACGCTCCTATGTATTCCCACATGCTCCTGTGTATTCCCACACACTCCTGTGTATTCCCGTGCTCTCCCACATGCTCCCGTGTATTCCCTCACACTCCCGTGTATTCCCACAGGCCTGCACACACTCCTATGTATTCCCACATGCTCCTGCACCCTCCCACATATTCCCGCACGCTGCTGTGTATTCCTGTGCTCTCCCACATGCTCCTGTGTATTCCCACATGCTCCCGCATGCTCCCGCGTATTCCCACACACTCCTGTGTATTCCCGTGGTCTCCCGCACGCTCCCATGTATTCCTGCACGCTCCTGCACGCTCCCACATATTCCCTCGTACTCCCGTGTATTCCCACACGCTCGTGCCCTCTCCCATGTATTCCCAGACACTCCTGTGTATTCCCATGCTCTCCCACATGCTCCTGTGTATTCTCACACACTCACGCATGCTCCCATGTATTCCCACACGCTCCCGTGTATTCCCACGCACTCCTGTGTATTCCTGTGCTCTCCCGCACGCTCCTGTGTATTCCCGCAGGCTCGCTCATGCTCCCATGTATTCCCGCAGACTCCTGTGTATTCCCACACACTCACGCATGCTCCTGTGTATTCCCACATGCTCCCGCACGCTCCTGTGTATTCCTGCACACTCCTATGTATTCCCGTGCTCTCCCACACGCTCCCGTGTATTCCCACACGCGCACGCTCCCATGTATTCCCGCACACTCCTGTGTGTTCCTGTGCTCTCCCACACGCTCCCGCGTGTTCCCGCAGGCTCCCGCGTGCTCCCGGGCTCTCCCGGGGCTGTGCTCCCCTTTCCCGCCCCCCAGACGAAGCCCGAGCCGGCCGACCCGCTCGGGGGGAACTTTGCTGCGGGCGCCCGGGCGCTGCTGCGGGACCGGGGCGCTGCGGTGGGGCGGATGCGGCCCCTCCTCGAATTGCCGCCCCCGGAGCCGTGGAAAAATAAGGTACTGGGGCTCAGCTCAGGCGCTGGGAGTCTGGCAATCAATAAAGGGTAAAAAAAATAAAAAAGACATGAGCAAGCACGACCCCCCAGCGCCCGGCGGTGTCACGGGGAGACAGGGAGGGCTCTCTCCTCGCGCAGGAGCCAGCCGGCACGCTTCTCTCCCGTATTATTTCTCCCCCTTTTTCCTAAAGCATCTGTTTTCAGCCCACTTAATTTGTTCCTTTTATCTATATTAAATTACCATTTTTTCCCCCTTCTCCCTCTTCCCCTGTAAAATGTCACTCGCGAAATAACTGCATCTACAACTCTCTCTTCCCCCCCCCATTTTATTTTATTTTTTTTTTATTTTTAATGTCGTTAGGGAGAGATTACACAGAAGTAAATGGTGAAGCTGATCATTGCTAAACCGGTTAGAATTCATGTCATGCGGAACATTAGAAATTATGCCTCTTTGAGGAACCGTATTTAGCAGACATGAAAGAAAAGAAATTACCTCCTCCTCGAGCTCGCAAATTGGAATGCCATTAACCTCGCAGGCACGGGGACGCGCTCGTGCTCCCCGTGCCGGGTCAAGGGCACGGGCTGGCCCTGGGGATGGAGCTGGCGACGGAGCTGCTGCGGGATGCCCGCTGTGCGGCTCAGCTCGGCACGGCACGGCGTGGCTCGGCACGGCACGGTGTGGCTCGGCACAGCACGGTGTGGCGTGGCACAGCACGTCATGGCGGGCGCTGGGCACAGCTGGCGTGACCTTCGCCTTCCCCGCCTGGCGGGTTGCGCCGGGGAGGAAAAGAAAAGGGAAGGGGGGAAAAAAAGCCCACGGAGGCTCTGCAGCGTCCCGGCACCTCCCCGAAATGGCCGTGCCGAGGGGCGCCGGCGCTGCGCCCACTGCCAAGGGAGCGCTGGCGGCGCGGGCGAGATGCTGATGCGGGCGCAGGGACTGGGTGCGACCGTCGAGGGGTCCGGGGGTGCACGGTGCCCATGGCGGGTGGGTGCTGGGGTGCGCGTGGTGGACGCGCGGCTCTGGGGCGCGGGGGGGGCAGGTGGGGTTGGGGACCCCAACCCAGCCGGCGGACCCTCTGCGGCTGCCCCGCGGTTTTATTTGCTAAAAATAAATCAAACAGGTCCTGTGGAGCAGCGGGGGGTGGTCCCCGTGCCACCAACCGTACCGGGGACCCCGCCGTGTCCCTCCCTAAGCGCCGGAGGGGAGGGACGGTGGTGGCCCGGTGCTGCCGCAGGGGACCGCGTGTGCCCGGGCAGGGCTGGCCCCTTGCTGCCGCCTCTCCTGCGAGCAGCATCCCAATTCCTCCTCCTTCCAGCTGAAATTAAACTTTATCGCGAATAATGCTCTCTCCCCTTCCTTAATCCAAAAAAAAAGACAAGAAAATTAAATTCCTCCAAAAACATATATATAAAAATCACATTTTCTCATATTGAGAGGGGACTTTCACCAAGATAATTATTGCAATTACTCCCTTTCTCTCTCCCAACGAGTATTATTTTTATTCCGTGCCTTTATCCTCCTTTTGCCTGTTCAGGGAGAGCCGCGCAGCCCTGCCAGCGCTCTCGCAGCCCTCCGCAACGCAGGCGACGGACAAGGGCGACGCGAGCCATCGTCCCCTGTCCCCAGAGGGAAGCTCCAGCTGTGCTGGGACCATCAGGGACCCTTCACTGGGCTCACCTGGGGCAGGGGCCGCCCCAGCCCACCCTCCCACTATAAAGTGGGGCAGAGGGGCGGGTGAGGGCTCTGCTGTGCTGGGGGTGCTGTGGGGCAGCTCAGGCGCTGGGTCCCTGCAGGATGTGCCCCCCGGAGCGGGTGGGTGCTGGGACCCCCGTTTCCCTCTGCCGGAGGCGATGCCCGGGGGGAGCCCCCGTGGTGGAGCACCTCACGATCTGCGTTTCAAGCTGCTTCAGCCGATTCTTTGAGGTGACCCCGGGAGGGGACGCGGACCCGGCTGCTCCGGGCGGGATGTTCCCCCCCGCCACGTCCACGGCAGCCGGAGCAGCCCTGGCGTGGGCTTGGCAGGCAGGGTTTGCCGCTGGCGCGGTGCCGGGGCAGGGCAGCCCCCATGGCGGCTTTTAAGGTTTGGTGACACCGTGGGGGGGCTGTACCCCTCCCGGCTCAGACCCCCCATCACCGGTCCTGTGCGGCGGGGCTGGATGCGGCCACCCATCTCCCTGCCCTGCCCCGGGCATCCCGGCAGTGCCGCAGGGGGTCCCGGCGTGCGCGGACCCTCGAGGGGTCCCTGAGGTGGGTCCCTGCCCCGATCCGGGCTCTGCTGCGTCCCCGCGGGGGGGCCGAGCCGCTGCCCCCCCTAACCCAGCCCTTCTCTCCCCTTTGCTTCCCTGCAGCCGCGTCCCCCCCGAACATGGTGGACAGACCCTGCCTGAAGCTGAAGGTTTACGTTCGGCCAACAAGTGAGTGAGCGGTGGGGGGCTCTGCGTCCCCGGGGGGAGCGGTCCTGCCCCACGGGGCGAGGGGGTGCTCTCGGTGGCCGGCGGTCCCGGGCGAGTGGGGACCGGGGACGGGGTGCCCTGGGTAGCACCCCGGTGGGGTTGGGCACGGTGCCCGCAGCCCCACCAGAGCCATCCCGGCGGTGTCTGGACCGCGCGGGCCCGTCGCCGGCGTGGTGGGCATTTGGCGCTGGGTTTCAGCTGGGGGGAAAAAATAATAACAATCTCTGCACAGTGGCTACTTTTCAGAATCAAATAACTCAGCCATTTAAAAAAACAAATTAATAATTTTCTTCTCCTGTTAACGTGTAATTAGCAAATGGCAGCAGCTCTCCCTGGGGAAGGGCTGAGTGCCTGCGAAATGTCACCATTTAAAAGGATGTCTTTCTTTTTTTTTATTTGCATGGCTTTAAAATAAAACCCAATATAATGAAACCATCTGTAAAAAATCATTCTGTTTTGTTCAGGACTAGGGCATGTTAGAGGGGGGGAAAAATCTCCCACGACATTATTTTTCAGTATTTTAATAATATCAGGATTTTATTACGTCGATGCCTTGCGGAGAGGAAGGGCTGCCTTTGTACTGCTCGGGGCGAGGGGCTTTGGCCGTGGGGGCTCCCCGAGAGCCGCCCCAGGCTGGGCACCCCTCGATTGGGTCTGGCCCCAGGACGAGTCCTTGAAACCTTCTCAATTGCAAGCGCCCAGCACGGGGGTCCCCGGTCTCGGGTGACCCCACACAGGGACCCTCCAGGACAGGGCGGGGACGAGGGGACCGGGTGCGTGGGGGGACAGGACCAGGCTCTGCTTTTCCTGGCTCCGGGTCCGTAAAAATCCTTAATCCAGTAACAAACATGAGCGAGCCAAGCCTGGGGAGCGTGTTAACGCTTTAGCCGTAGTTTAACGTGTTCCCCTGCACCCTCTGAGCTGCCGCCAGTCGGGGTTTGGCTGCGGGACCACCGGGTGTTGGCGAGTGGGTGCCCCTGTCCCACGCGGGTGCCACATCCGAGCCGCCCCGGCCGCCACAGCTAATCCCCCTCCGCAACGGCACCCGCCTCTGGCACACGGGGCTGTCAGGGGGGTTAGGAGGGGATGGGATGAAACGCTGCCTAATCCCATTTGGAGGGGGAACTGGAGCGCCCTGTGCCCTCGCCCACCCTCCAGCCTTGGAGGGCACCCACCGTGTCCCCATGCTGCCCATCCCCCTGGCACGGGGCTGCCGGAGCTGTGCGTTGGTGTCCCTGCTTCAGGTCCGGGGAAGCCGGGAAACCCCGAGCCCTTTATTTTTTTTAAACCCCATTAATCCTGAGACGGTGCTGGGGTTTGGGGGGGGTTGGTACCCGGCTCCTCGCTGCGGGGGATGCTGCTGCATCAGCAGCATCAGGACCCCAACCCCCGGGGTGCCGAGCATCACCCCACTTCTGCCAGGCCAGGGTCCGCCCTGGAACGCAGCCGTCCCGCATGGCTCTGCTGCCGGCTCACACCTCCCTCTCTTCCTCCCCTTCCGCAGACGATTCCCTCTACGAGTCCCCGGAGCCCATTTTCACCAGCAACAACTCCTGCTGCAGCCTCAGGGTCCCGCACGCCGTGCTCGTGGTGGTGCCGGTCGTCTGGACGTTCCTGGCCTCGTAGCGCCAACGCCAACGTGCCGGGGAGCGGCTCTGTGGGGAAGGAGCAGCCTGGGGACGGATCCTGGCCACCCCGAGTCGCCTTCAAGCCGTGGCTCCTGCGGCAGCGGGATGGTGCCCGGGGAGGTCGCCGGCGTAAAGGGTTGGTGCTGCCGGCGAGAAGCTCGCCCGAATCCCGTCGCCGTGTGAAGTCCCCATCCTCGCACCGCCACCCGTGCCGGGGCATCGCGCTGGGAACGGGGAAGGGCTGCCCCGCAGGACGGATCCTGGCTGCGCACGCCGAAAGCTCCCATCCCCGCGCTGCAGCTCACTGGGCTCCGGCCCTCCCCATCGGATGTCGCTTTTTACGTTTCTAGACCAAATACAGTCCTCATTGGGTTTTGCTGGTTTTTTTTTTTTTTAAAAAAAAAAAAAGAAAAAAGATTTTTATTTTTATTTGTCGGGTTGTTTCAGTCCAGGCTTCCTCCTGTCAGACTGACCTGCACGGGGCCGGGCTCAGCCCCCTCCCGCGGAGCCCCTCGCCGGGGTGGCTGCAGCGCCGCAGGCAGCGCCTGGACACTGGGAGAGACGGACGCCAGCGATGGTGCCAACGGCTCCGTTGTCACAGACTCCTTCCCAGCCCGGCTCTCCCTCCAGCAGCAGGACGTCGCGGTGCCGGCCCCGCCGCACTTCCCGGCCACCCCCTGCCACGGAGGCGGGGGGCTGGGGTGGACACGAGCCCCCACTGAGCGCCTGGTGGGGCCACCCTGTCCCCACCACTTGTGCCATGGATGTCACCGCTGTCCCCATGGGACCTCGGGACGGCTCTGCGGGTGGCAAAGCAAACTGGACGCACCGGAGGGGAGCACTGGGGGTGCCCAGCTGGCGCCGGGAGCACCGGGGATGGCTGGCCGGCACAGGGAGCACCGGGGATGCCCGGCTGGCACAGGGAGCACCGCCGGGCGCTGGGAGCCGGCGGGCTGGGCTCGCCCAGCAGCTGGGATCGCGCCGAGGGCATTTGGCTGGAGCCGGGGCTGGAGTCCCCCGCACCGTGGCAGGGCTGATCTCGCCGGGGCCGCAGGAGCGTGCCAGCCCCGGTGTTGCCCATGGGGCAGGTTTTCCTCCTTCGCAGCCTTCTGTTCTGCACCACGTCCCCCCCGACGCCTTGGGGGTGCGAGACACCCACACCCCCCCCGGGGGGGCCGGCGGCCGCATGCAGGACCATCGCGGCGCTCCCCAAGGTCGCCCCTTCGTCTGCCGGCGTCCCCGGGGCTCCGGTGCAGGGCTGGCGGATTTTTTCCTTTTCCTTCTTTGCATTAATAAGAAAACCCCACCCAAACCCCCGATCCGAGGTTGGCCCTGACCCCAGGGGTGGCAGGTCCCCAAGGAGGGGTCCCCCGGGGCCCCACCCCTGCTCGCCTTAAATCTGGGGCTGTCCCACCCGGGGCGGGGGTCCCGTGCCCATCCCGCAGAGCCGCCCCACGCCCCGGGGGTCGGTGGTCCCGGGGTTCGAGGGCGATGGGCTCGGACCTGGCCAGAGCCCCTCTGCGGGCGCCTTTTCGGAGCACGCCCCAGACCCCTCCGGCGGCGGGGGGGCGGTGGGGGCTCCATCCCTGTACATACAGCGCTATACTGTGAGCGGTTTTTTTATGTATTGTTGAGAATGAATTTTATGGAAGGGTTTATTTTATTTTTATTTTATTTTTTAGACTAGGAAGCTGAAATCTCGCAATAAGCTCATCTCGACCATCCAAAAAATACAAAAAAAACCCCTAACAATAAAAAAAAATCGCATTCCCTGCCGTCCCTTCCCCGTCCCCGTGTGTCCAGACCAGGTCGTGGTTCTCGAAGGCGAGCGAAAGCACCGTGTTTATCCGGGGGATGAGGGAGGGCACCCACCCAGCTGGGCGCTGAGCACCCACCGGCCTCCGGCAAGGAGCCAGCAGCACCCGCCCGCCGCCGCGGTGCCAGCTCGTGGAGGGGCGGCGACGGCAAAACCTGGCCTTCGGTCTGTGTTTTATATATATATAGATTATATATATAAATATCTATATTGTGTACAGCGACTGTGGGAGAGTGGAAGAGCGAATGCGGCAGCGAGGCTGGCAGGGGCCGGCACCGAGGCGGGGGGTGCTGAGGGCGGGGGGTGCTTCGCTGTGGCCGGGCTGCCCTCGGGAGCAGCCCATCGTGGGCGCTGGTTCTGCGTGTTGGTCTCCGTTCCGCCTAGCTTCGTCCTTAGACACGCCGCTTTCGTCCTCGACGTCGTGCTGATGGTAACCGGATCACCGCCCCATTGGGATTCTGTATTTTTTTATAATAAAATAAAAATAAATGTCATGTGAGGCCCTTGCTTTTGAGAAATTACTTTCCCTCCCGACACCGCGGCGCTTTGAGCGGAGCCGTGCCCTGTCCCCGGAGGGGTCCAGCCCTCCACGGGCACCGGGAGCTGCCGCCGCGGCGAGCCGGGGGGCCAACGCCGGAACCGGGGCGGCCACACTCTGCTCCGGCCCCGCTCCCCATTCAGCCCTCTCCCCCGGTGCAACAGGGCTGAGCCAGCAGACCGCTCTGCTGGGTGGTGTGTTAATTACGGGAAGGATTTAATTACCGCGTTAATGAATAATAATGGATATTAAATTAATTAATATGCAATTGTTGATAGTACTTAATTATTGGAGGCGATGCAGCCTGGCGGGTGGGCGCTCGGAACTGGGATGCTCCGGCGTCTCTCCGGGCGCTGTCGCAGCCCCGGCTGCTCGCCCGCCTCTGCCTCAGTTTCCCCTGGTCTGGGGCAGCGTCGGGCCACCAAGAGGTGACGTCCCGGGAGGCCACCAAAGCCGGGACAGGCTGCTCGTACGTGGCATCACGCGCGCCCTTCGCGAAGGCTGTGGCAACTGCCGCCCCTCGAGAGAGCAGTGCCAGCTGGGGAGGGGTGGGCACCCCCCGCCCGCTCCTCCGAAGTACTGAAGAAGTTTTCTGTGCGGCCCATGTTCATTCCTGGCGTTCAGCGCGTATTCCAGCGTAATTAGCAGAATAGGAACAATCCGCTGTTAATTAATTCAGGCTCGTACAGCTGATCGGAGGCTCTGAAGTTTGCCACGAGAGGGTGAAAGACTAATTTTGCTTTTTAATAAGGGCCATTTGTGTGCCAGGGGCGGGGAGGATACCAGCACCCACGGCCAGGCAGGTGGGTGCCACGTCGAGCTCTGCGGGCGCTGCCGGCTCTGCCAGCGATGGGCTCGGGCAGCGGAAAGTGCCGAGGAAAGAGCCCGGCAGGGACGTGCCCAAAAAAAGGCCATTTTTTAGACCCACTCAATAGGGTTTTTTGAGGCCTGACTCATGATTTTTTTAACACTGGGGGTTGGAAATACGGAGTTAAAAATAGCAAACTGGCAGGCGCAAGGCTGAGATGGATCATCGTTAGTAATTAATTAATAGAGTCATGGATTTTTAAGGCCTGAAAGGGATCATTTAGATCAGGCAGCCCGTCTCTCTCGCAGAGGTGTCGAGGTTTGATTTAAGGACTCGTGGTGATGGAGAGCTGGTCCAGCCCTGGATGCTCTTCCCGCTGCATCCCGCCGGGGCCGGCCCCGCTCCAGGTATCGCCCGCCGGCGCCGTTCAGTCCTTTATTATATTTAAGCCGGGGCTGGATGGGGGCACACGGGGCCGGGCCCCCCCGTCTCGTGCATGGGGGTCCCTGCGGCTCGGGGGTCTCGCCAGCCTCGTGCAGAGCGGAGAGGGGACGTGGGGACCCGCTGCAGCACCCGCGTGCTGCAAACGCCGACGCACGGGTGATGGGAGCTGGGTCATTAACACAGCTGATAATTGGGGCTGAAACAGCCACCGTGGAGTCCAGCTCCGGGTCGAGGGACGCTCGAGGTCCCGGAGCTGCGTCCCCTCCCAGCGAGCGGGGCTGGGGTCGTTCCCTTCCCGAGTGTGGCTGCTGCTCACCGCCTTCCCATCGGCAGCATCCGCGTGACCGTGCGGGGGAACCGCGGCTCCCTGGGGGATAACCCGCCACAGCAGACGGGCTGTGGGGGAACGGGAACTGGTTTCCCGGCTCTTGCCTTATTTAAAGTGTCTGGCACTGCTGGAAAAGAAAGAATTCCGCTGCACGCTGACCTGGAGAAGTGAAACAACGCCTTAAATCTCTTCTTCTCTTTAAACATGGTGGTGTGTGCGAAGGAAGGGGAAGGAAACGGCCCCCAGCCATGGAGGGGGGTCCCCAACCCCCAGTGGGAGCTTCCCCCCAGCCCCATGACCCCCTCAATCTCCTTAGTCCCAGCTGCAGCCGGGATGTCGCTGGTGGCCGGGGGGGCGAGGGGGCAGGACGGGGCGCGGGGACGAGCGGGGGTCCGGGCACCCCCAGGGCAGCGGCTGGAGCGGGGGAGCCAGGGCTGAGGGACGGGAAGGGGCATCCCCAGGACCCCCTGGCCCTGGGGTGCCGTTGGGCTGGGGGGGGCGCAACCACAGGCAGAGCAGCTGCCGGAGCAATGCCCCCGAGTGCGGCCGGCACCGTGGGCCGGTGGGAGGCAGCGGGGGGGCATCACGTATGGCTGGTGATGTCTGAACTGGGGGTTTTTGGGCCATTTTACGTTGTTTCTGCCAGGGCTTTCCAGCCGCGCGGGCACCGGCAGCCCCGAGGTCAACAGCCCCATTACGCCGGCGGTCGAGGTTTCAGGGCTGCCGGAGATACGGCTTCACCTCCCCGTGCTGCACTAAGGGCTGATTGACTCTGGGATATGGCTGCGCCAATTAATCAGGACCGAAGGGCTCGGTGCGGGCACGGGGGGGCCGGGGCCCTGCCCTCCTTCCAGATGTTCAGGCGTGGGGTGGGACGAGGGCGGCTCATGGACCTTCGCTTTCCCACGTGCCGTAATTCCTCTGCTGAGCGGTGAAGGGGAGCTCTCCCAGCACGGCCCTGCTCCCGCACACGCTCTCCCTTCTGCACCCTCCTCCTCCTCTTCCTCCCATCCTGGGACGTGCTCACCCTCCTCCTCCTCTTCCTCCCATCCTGGGACGTGCTCGGCTCCATCTCTCTCCGACCAACTCGCAGACCCACGCCTGGCCGCAGAGGGAGGGGGGAGCTGCCCGCTGCGATCCAGGGGGGACGAAGCTCATGTCTACGCGGGGCGGCTGCTGGGGTGCGGGCAGCCGCGGGCACAGTTGGGTCACCCCAGCTGCGCCTCCAAGGGCACCTCGGGCTGGCAAAGGCACCGGGGCAGCTCGGGGGTCCCGAGCCCCCGTGGCAGCAGCTGCCTGGTCATGGTGTGCGCCTTTGCGGGGAGAGCAGCTGCTGCGCCTCTCCGCCGGCACGCCGCTCCTTTGCTCCGTTTCAGCATTTCAGTTAATGGGTTTTTTTGCCTGATCCCATGAAGGCAGTGGGCGCACCGTGCTCCGCTGGCCCAGGGAATATCCCGCCTGGCCCAGGGAATATCCCGCCTGGCACGACGTTACGGCTGCGGACAGCGCAGGAGCCTGATCCGCAGCTTGCTCAGGAGTGTGTAGCTTCCCCAGCCCTGGCGGTATCGTCCCAGTTTACACCCCGGTGAGGCTGAGGATCCGGCCAGCAGCTCACCAGTTCCTCTGGCACCTTTCCGGCTTCCCTCCTCTTGTTCTTGCTCCAGGTTCGGAAGCCTGCAGGCAAAACACAGCCAGAGGAGGGATGCTCCGCTGGGCAGGTCCGATCCCTGCCATGCTTTGCAGTGGGGTTTTCCTGATTTGCGCCAGGGAGGGGCCAGCCCGGTGCCTGCTCGGGCAGGGATGTCGCCTCGGCTCCTCCGGCAGCCCCGGACGCAGCCCCAGACGCCATGTGCCCAGGGAAACGTTCACCGTGAGGAAGGGCTGAGCCGAGCTCTCCCCGGGGCTGCTCGAGGCAGAGCAGGGGGCTGGGAGCTACAAATGATCCTTTCTGCAAAGCCCTCTTGATTCCCCAAACTTGCTGGCACCCTGACCCCCCCTCCGGCCAACCCACCCACCGAAATGCTGCCCCCCTCCCCACCACGTGCTCTGGGCTCCCTCCCTGGGACCCGCCCCACGTCCCCTCCCCAGCATCTGGCTTCCATTTGCTCCCTTCCAATGAATTCCCAGAGGCCGGGCTGCCCCCTCGCCCGCTGCGTCCCCCCGGGGCGTTGTGCCTTTGCACGTGGCTTGTGGGTGCTGCAGAGCTCCAGCTCCTGCATGCACCAGCTTGCACGGTGGCCGCCGAGGTTTGCACGGTGCCACCAAGGTTGCACGGTGCCATCCGGCTGCCTCCGCCACCACGGTCCCCCCGCAGCCATGCAGAGCAGAGACCCGGCTGCAGCAGGGCTGGGGGGCTCATCCCTGTGTCCCCCGGTCCCATCCCACACAGGGGACCACAGCACCCTGCAGCACCCTGTGCTCACCGCGGCCTCGCTGGCACCTCCCAGGCTCCGTCGCTTCTCTCCGGCAGCTCCCGGCGCAGGCTCCTGCCGGGGCGCAGCCCCATTTCAGCACGGCTCTGATAAGAGCATGCATCCATCACTGCGAGAGGCGGCCGGGCTTGCGGTGGGAAAGCGCTGATAAAGCGGTGCGGGGGGACGCGCCGTCCCTGCTGCTTGTTTTCTGCTACCTGGCTGTCACATCTGCACTTCACTCCCTGCCTCCCCTCCCGCCACCCTCTCCCCAGCCTTATCTCCTGATAGGTACAGGCGATACAACCCGAAACGTTCATGTAACAAGCTGCCGGTGGCTGAGCGCCCAGGAAAACACCAGATTCGGGGGGATGATTTACGAAAACGGCGCGGGAGAAGAGAGCGGGGAGTTTGCTGAGCCGCGGCAGAGATGAGTCGCACGCAGTGAGGGATGCCGGCTCCCATCGCCGCTCCTCGAGCATCACCAGCACCTTCGCTCCCGGCTGAGCTGGCTGCGGGGCCGTGCCCGGCGCTGGCGGGCGGCACAGGGGGGAGGCGGCGGCAGGAGCCCCCGCGCTGTCCCTTTGCGGCCATTGATGTCCATGAAATAAGCCGGACGGGTGTGTAATTGCGCGCAGCGACGGCAGCCTCCTTTACACGCCGTTCGGCGGGGCCCTGCTCGCAGGAAATGAAACTTTGCAGGCCACTAGACATTTGGTTTTCTTCAGCTGTTAATTCCTCCGCTCCGGGGAGAGGAGGGGGCGAGGGCGGCCTCGCAGGGAGGGTGATGGAGGGGTGGATGGGGGGCTGCTGCAGCCCCCCGGGTGTGGGAACAGCCATAGGAATTGATGGGTGAGAGCATCTCGGGAGGTCGGTGCATCTCGCCCGCACCCAGGGCACCTTCCCTGCGCCTTTGTCCCCATCCCGAGCCCGGCTCGGCCGTCCGGAGAGGTGAAGGAAGCACCGAGCCCCCACGTCCCTGCCCACTGCCAGCCCCGAGAGCTTTGCCGGGGAGCGATTTCTCCCCCAGGCACGGAGTGAGCATCCATTCCCCTCGGCGAGCTCCTCTCTCGCAAGGTAACCGGCATTATATTCGGACCAATTGCTCCAGCATGATCCTCCTGAATGTTGCACAGCATGTACACGGCGTCTTATGTAAAATACATGCCCCTGGGTGAGCCTTTTAATAGCAACGGCTCCTGCCCGGGGGGCGGGGGGGCTGCTCTCTGCCACGGCGGTGCCAAGAAATGATTGAAAAGTTGGGGCTCGCCATAGGAAACACCCTGCTGGGGGGAACAACGTGTTTTCATTCCCCTGCCAGGTAACAAATGAAAAGAATTGCAATGAATGCTAATGGGGCGGGGAGCGGGATGCTGCCGGGGCTGGGCAGACGCTGGGGTGAGCGGGGATGGGGGGGTCCGGCCCTGGGAATGCGGGAGCTGCCGGGGGACCCCGGTTTTGCAGGCTGGAGCCGGCCATGCGAAGGACGGCACGCCCCGGCACGAGGCCGGTGGGCGCTGTGGGGAGGATGCTCTGGGATGCTGTACCAGAATCGTTTCTTTTTGTAGCAAACCAGAGCTGGGAGAACGTGCCAGCCCCCCAGATTCCCCTTGGCGGGAGCCCCCATCCCCAGGGAGCCCGTCCTGGCTGTCGCCCTCCCCGTGCCGCGGCTGAGCCGCCGTTGAACCGGCTCCTCGCAGGCAGCCGGCAAAGGGCTGCGCCGGGCTGAGCTGTTTGTAAATGCAGCTGGTCTGGAAAGCGGGAGGGTAAACATGGATGAATAGCCTTCATCCACTCCAGTAAATATTTTATATCACACACCAAGAAAAGACACTCCTATTTAAATGATTTATAAAGGAAGATCATGTAGAGGTTTCTATAAAATATGTAGGGCTCCTAATCCCGACATCATCAAGCAAAGAGGACTGGAATCATATATTACCTTTTCAACAGCCTCGCCGGCTGCAGGGATACAACTGACAAATAAAAGTGTGTTTACAGCTTTTGGGCTCCTCCGGGGAGAGGTAAATCACGGCGGGGCTGGGAAGGGGAAAGGAAGCCGGAAATTAAGTGGCAATTTCTGTCCGTCATGGCGGCGCGGGGTGGGGGGATGCCGGACGCGGGGGGCCCCGGTGTCCCCATCCCGGCTGGCGAAGCTCTGGATGTGGTGATGCTCGTCCCCTGGCAGGACCCCGGGGGTGGGCACGGGGCATAAACCCCTCCGGGGTGCCCAGAGCCGCGCTGAGGCGCAAGGGGTTGGTGGCCCTCGAGGCTGTGCCCTGCTCCGCTCCGCAGCGGGGCTGGACCGAGAGCAGCCAGCAGGGATGGGGTTTCCATGGGCAGCGATGGAGTCAGGGATACGGCCCTTTTAACCTTGGGGCCGGCATCCACCCCCTACGCGCTGCCGCTTGACGCTCCCATTGCCCCATCCCCGCGCCGCGTCCTTTTGGGTCCATTTACTGAGGGTTTTGTCCCCCCGCAGACCCGTCCGCTGCCGCCACCTCCCCACCGGGAGCCGGGGGGACCCGCGGCCCCGCAGACGGCACGCACCGCGCACCCGCGCCGGCGAGGGGCACGGCCGGCCTCTGGCAGCGGCGGCGGCGATTTGGCATGCGGCGGCGGGAGCCACCAGCCGATGGGGCCCCGGCCGCCGCGTTATTAAGGGATTAGCAAGTTGTCTTGGCGCTCAATTGTAGATAAGTGCCGCATTTTGTATTATCTTTTCACGCTGCACCACGAAGGATGACAAAGAGACAACATGGGTGTCATGGCCTTCAGCATATCATTACGGGTAATTTGTCTTGCGGGGAGGAGGAGGGCGAGGGGAGAGAGGGAAGGAGAGGCGGCGAGGGAGAGGAGGGAAAAGCAGCCCGGGAGGAGAGAGGGGATTAAAAACTAAGGAGAGGAGATTAGGAGTGAAACGCGAACTGTATTCAGAGCCAGCCAGGCAGGGAGAAGCAAATAGCCGAGGAGGGGACGGCCGTGCCGCGGGGGCTCAGCCCGGCAGCCGGGGCCCGTGCCGGGGCCAAGCCGGCAGGAGAAAGCCCCGGGGCTGGTGCAGAGGAGGCAGGACGGTGTGGGGGGGCTTCGGAGACCCCCCTCTTCTTTTCCTGCACAGAAGAGCCCCAAATCCATCCCCAGCCTCCATCATGTGCATTAACCTATAATAATAAGCCGGCCGGTGTCACAGGCAACGAGATGCGCAGCGGAGGACTCGAGTGAATCCATTTCCCCCTTTCATGAGTAACCGTTGCCATCAGCCCGCGCCGGGGGGCTCTGGGGGGGTCGGGGGGCTCCGGGGGGCCGGGGCACGGCGGCAGCTCTCTGGTGCAACCCGCTCCTCGGTGCAACCCGCTCCTCGGTGCAACCCCATTTCTCACGGGCTTTGCAGCCCCCTCAGCCCCATCCTCGTGCGGCACACGGCAGCCAACCCCGGCAGGAGCCGGCACCGCGCAGCAGGGTCTGCTCCCCCCTCGCCGGGCAGCGAAGGGTAAAGAAAAGGTACTAGCAAGAGGAAAATGTAGCAGAAATCCAGCAAAGCCCCCCAGGCCTGGAAAAGCGGGGGCTGAGCTGGCGGTGATTCGCTCTATCGGTCAATCAATCAATCAGGAATAAAGGCGCGGGTATTGATCGGGGAAGATGGCTTTTCAGGGGCCGGGTAATGGAAATGTGCATCTGGAGACAGTCAAATGGAACCGCTAATGCCGCGGTCACCGCCACGAGGAGACGCTGACCTGATTTGCCGGAGGAGAAACCCTGTGACGACAGCTCACCCTCACCCAAATGCTGCTCAGGCCCTTCCCGCAGAGCCCGCGCTGGCCGAACCCCGTGGGGCAGTGAGGGGCTGGGGCCGCCCCGGGGGGATGCAGCCACCCTGGGGCGAGGGGCGTCCGGGCACCCCCGTGGTCCCCAGCCTCCTCCTCCACCGCAGGGACCGGGGCTGCTGGGGACGGGGCTGGGGACGGGGCTGGGGACAGGGCTGGGGACAGGGACAGGGCATCCTCCCGCATCCCCTCCCTCCCCTCCCCTTCTGATAATCCTATTTTTGAACCAGGGGATTAGGATCAATACTTCACTCCTAATGCTGTGGTAATACAGTGTTACACCGCCAGCGCCAGTTCCCTGCTGAAACACTTAAGGTAGTTTAAACCCATTTGTGCCGGGGAGTGCCGTGAATCCACAACGAGCTCCTTGCCTGGCCGAGGCTGCGCCGCGGCAAGGCGGCATGGTGGGTGCCAGTCTGGCAGATGCCCGCACGGCTGCTGGCCAAATCCAGCCCGGGGTGGCCGCAGCCAGCGAGGGGACGGTGGCCCTTGGAGCCCAGGGGGCTTCTGGACCCCGAAAGGGCTGCACCGGCCGGGGGCTTGCGTGCACCGGGGCCGCCGCTGTGTCCCCTGCAGCCGGCCGGGCGGGAGCCGTGAGGGACGTGCAGATGGTGGCTGCCCACGCTGCCCATCTTGGCATCTCCGCTGGCCCTGCTCCGGGCAGCCGAGCCCTTGTGCAAGCACCCCTCGTGCAAATTCCCCTCGTGCAAGCACCTCTCGTGCAAATACCCCCCGTGCAATCGAGCCCTCATGCAAACAGTTGTGGCCCCTGGGTTTTGGGTGACCCCGGCTCTGCCCCGGGTTTTGGGTGACCCCGGCTCTGCCCCACACACGGGTGCCCGAGCAGCCCCTCGCCGGCCCCAGCGCGGGGCCGGGGGGAACCCGGCCATCTTTCACTCCAAATTGGCTGAGGGGTTTGGAGGCAAACTCCCAGGGAATAGAAACACAAATATTTCCATCCAGTGCTATAATTATGAATTAGAGCAAAGCTCTGTCTTTATTAGGTGCTAATAGAGATAAAGGGGGTTTTGAAATGCAAGGCACAGCTATATAAATGCTAATTCACCCGGAGACCTTCCTCTCTCCCCAGACCGCAGAGAACCGAGGTTTCAAGGCAACTTCTCTCCAAAAAAAACCCGGCCGAGCAAACTCCGCGAAACCATCTCAGCAACTTAATTAAGTTTGTTGAGCGATGCAGCAGCCCGGCCGCCCTGGCACCAGCGATGCTCCAGTGAAGCCCATCTACGGGGTCCGGGGCAGGAGCTGCCCGCGGGGCCGGGGGGCAGTGGGGGGCTGCGGGGGGACCTACGGCCTGCGAACGCCGAGGCATGGAGAGGGCTGCAGCCCTGGCGCACGCTGGTGTTGCGGCACGTGCTGGTGCACACACGTTGCAGCACGCACCCACATGTACGTTGCAGCACGCACGCGTGCGCGCGCAGGCATTGCTGCATGCACGCAACATGTCGCAGCACACCACAGCGACGTGTCTGTGGCCCCCCCGTGCGCATGCGCTGCCCTTCCTCGAGGCACGGAAGCGGGAAGAAGGCGAATTGCCCCCCTGCGAGCGCAGGGCAGGCTCTTGGCGGCAGCGGCACGGCCACGGCCCCCATTTGCTGCAGCTTCTGGCTCTGCATCGCAGCAGGGAACCGCCTCGCCGCCCCTCGCCCGCCTCGCCGCCCCACCCGGACGCCAGCCCCGGGCTGTCCAGGCGGTGCCCGGGGAAGGAGCGGAGCCTCCAGCCCGGCTCCTGCCTTCAGCAGGGCTGTAGGTGCGTAAGAGCTTCGGAGGCGGGTTATTAGGGAAATGAGCGGCGCGGATCCTAAGGAAGGGAAAGCGGCTCGCTAGCCCTCATCCTGCCTTCCACAGCCAGCCAGTCAATCCTGGCTCCCCTCTGCTCCTGGCTCCTCTTTTCCAGGGAACTCCTTCTGCCGCCCAGCACAGACCAGGCGATGATTTATCCACCCGCCGCCCGCGCGAAGCCCGTTACAAGAGCCCCGGCTTTACCTGGTGCCCCCCATCCCTCTCCCTGTCACCCCAAATATGTATTTTTCCATTTTCTCCCGTATCGATTTTCAATCAGGTGCAGAGAAACAAGACAATCCCGGCTGAGCCGGCCTGGCTCTCGCCGGCGCTCGGCCGCAAAGTCATCCCTGCAATTAATGGCTGGCCTCGGCGGGTGGGGTGCGGGAGGAGGGGGGTGCCTTTGCAGGGGGTCGCTCCCCTCCGTCCGTGGGCATCCTCGGCCTCTCCTTCCCCACCCCACGGGCACGGGGCTGGGCGGCACGAGGGGCACGGTGGGTGCGAGGCTGCAAACCGCCCCCCCGGGGCGTTTCCCCAGGGCGGGAGGATGCTGGGGGTCCCTCGCCAGAGCCGTGGTCCCTCATTCCCCCGGCCGTGCTCGGTCCGGTTCTCGGGGGGGCCGAGCTCCCCGCTCGGGTGGAAGGATGCTCAGGACAGCAGCCGTGAGGGGCCTGGGTGAGACTTGGCAGGGGGGGCAGATCCTGCACTGGCATAAAGTGGTGTCATCCCTCCGAGTGGTGCTGATTGTGCTGGGTTACACCGGCGAGGATCCGGCCCTCTGAGCTCAGAGTAGTTTCCAATTAAAACAAAAATATCCTGTAGTAACCCACAGAGGGGTTTTTATTTCCTTCCCCCCCCTTTTTTTTTTTTTAAATAAATCTATTATGAGGAGCTTAGAGATGTATGTAAAACCGGCAAGGGACGATTTGAGGATTAGGGATCGGCGCTGTCCTGGTGTGACAAGCAAAGAAAAGAAAATCCTGCCGGGGCCGGGAAGGGGACGCCGTGTCCAGCCGGGGCGGTGGAGCAGGAGGGGTCACCGCTGCGGCAGTGGCTGCGGAAGCAGCGGAGAGACCCCGGTGCCGGCAAAAGGGGGTCCCGGAGCGGATCCCCGCGGCCGCCCGTGCTCCTGCCGTGCTCCCACCCCGCTCCCTGCCTGCCCGCATCCAGTTTAGCATAAAAGTCATTTTGGTTTGGGCCCCCGGTCTGCTGCTCCCTCATTTCCAGGCAGCTGATAACTGTCCTGAGCATCAGGGAAACCCACCGGCTGGGACGGATAGCTGTGCGGGGTGAGGAGCGTTTAACCCCCTCCGCCAAGGAGAATTGGCTTGTTTACCATTTTCTTGACCCCAAAAAGACAATGAAATTGTACACGAAACCAATACATTTTAGCCACATGCCTGCAGAGAGAGAGGTGATGTAAATAAAATACAAATAGGGATTTGTGCGGCGGGGATGCGGAATGGATTCACGGCGTGAGCGGGGACGTGCCGGGGCTGCCGGGGGGTCAGGCCGGGCGCCGATGCTCGGGATGGCTTTTTGGGGACCAATTCTGGCTTTCCTGGAAACGGCCCGGTGGGGCTGGCCCGCCCGGGCTGCGGAGCCTGATTTGCAGAGCTGCTTCGGGTGAAAAACCCACGGTCTGAGCCAAACCTGCTGCTGGGGGAGAGCGGCCGTGGCTCTGCGGCAGGCTCGGGGTGCGGACACGGGGGTACCCCCATCACCCCCGGGACGGCTCGTCCCGCATCCCTGCGGCAGGCGCCGAGCTGGCACCCTTGGAGCCCCTGCTCATCCTCTTGCTTTAACGCACCACCTCTACTTA
The DNA here is from genome assembly GCF_030936135.1 of Gavia stellata. Taxonomy (NCBI): domain Eukaryota; kingdom Metazoa; phylum Chordata; class Aves; order Gaviiformes; family Gaviidae; genus Gavia; species Gavia stellata. Next base: position 1,047,410 of record NC_082625.1, read on the forward strand.
TTCTGCTCCTGTAACTGTAAAATTGATTTTCTTGCAACAAGACGCTTGTCTTTCACTACTGAACGCACCCAAATGCTCCAACATAAGACACTGGCAATTTTTAATTAGTTTCCTTTATACCTCTTGCCTCCCCGAGCAGGCATGTGGAACCAGAACAGGGGAGACCGAAAAGGAGCAGGATCCAGAGGTGATAAAAGCACTTTTTATTCTTGATATGGTTATTAATAATACACGCCGTTTACCTAACGAGGCAGGAGCGCGGGAGGGCAGGGGTAAGCGGCAACAGGCGCAGGGAGGTGATTAGTGCCTCTTTGAGCTGCAGGGCTGGAGAAGCATCTTCAACCACCGCAATCTTCAAATATTATCTGAGCAGCTCCTCGCCGCCCGGCCCCCTCCCCGCAAACGCCCACCCGCGCCCCAACCAGCCCTGCTCTGCCCATCGCTTCCCCGGCACGGCGGGACGGCGAGCTGCCGGCGGGACGGAGCTCGGCCGCATCCCGGTCCCCCGGGCAGGGGGGAAGGTGGCGGGAGCCCCTCGAAGGCGAGCTGCGAAGCCACGTGGCTACTGCCAGCAAAGGGCTAATTGAAAGCACCAGGCTTCCCATCCCGCCCCCCTGATAACGAGCCCGGGGTTATTAAAGCCTTAATGGCTGGTCTGCAGAGAGTCCTGCTGCTCTGCCGGACCCCCGCCTGCCCCTGGCAGGGGATGCCCCCAGCTCTGGGGGGGTCCTGCAGCCGCCCTGAGCCCCCCGAGGGGCTGCGCTGAAGCCACAGAACACCTTGGCCGACACTGCAGCGAGGTGTGAAGGTGAGGTGCCGGCACTGCATGTCCTCCTTCACCGCAGCCCCGGGTGGAGGTCGCTGCCGGCGCTCCTGCGGGCTCCCGGCTGGTGCCTGAGCCGGGCAACCCCGGCGCGGGCTCCCCGGCCCCCCATGCGCTCGCCGCTGTTCCCGCTGTGCCTTCCCCAAAGCGCACGGTCAGCTCAGCCTTGTGGGCAGCGATGGGGCGGGAGAGCTGGCCGGACCCCCGAGCGTCCTGGGTGCTGGGCAGGGCCGGGGGGTCCCCAGGAGCGGGGCGAGGTCAGAGGGGTCATTTGGGCTGCGAGGAGAGAGCACAGCCCCGCCGGTGGCGCGGGGCACTGGCACCGCACGAGTGTGAGCACACGAGCGTGCGGACACGTGCGCGCCCAAACGAGCTGCCCAAAAAAAGTTACCGAGGGGGGAAAAGGGGAGGGAAAAAACCCAGAGAAAAAAAGGCAAAGGAAAGTCCTGCAGTCTTTTGCCTTGTCAGTTCTCCGTCTGCTGTCACTCAGCCGCCGAATTCTCCTTCAAGTTGTCATAGCGAGGCTGGCGGGGATTATGCCGAGGCTCTGTCCAGAATTGATTCATGTGGAACGCGTGCTTGACGAGCGGAACCGCTGGTGTGAGCGGGAGCCGCTGAGACCCCCTATTTTCCCACCTTCCTCAGACAATCTGGTATTGTTTGGCCGCAGCCTTAGTGATCCCTGCGCCGGGGCTGTGACTGACACAGCTTTGAGGCTCTAAGGCGTATTTTGAATTTCTAAAACCTCTCAGGAAGTCCCCGGGGTGCCTTCTGCCATTGTCTTGTTTCTCCTTTCGCCTTTTTCCCTTTCCACCCCGAACCCCTCCCGCCTCCCCCGCTGCCTCCTCCCCCCTTTTTTTCCCCTTCCTCCCCCTAATTCCAGGCCCTGCAATCCCTGACACAACCCGCTTTTTTTCTTTCCCCCCACGTTTATGCTCTGACTCTCTCTGGAGCTGCTCAGCCAGTTCGCAAACATGATTTCAAAAAAAAAGGAAAGAAAAACTAAATAAAGCTTTAAAAGTTCCCAAATCCTTGATCCGCCGTGGAGAAGAAGAGCTTTACTTGTTTGCTTTTAATCAGCTGACACAAACCCCGGGATGTGTTGAAAAATAATAATAGAGATAAATCTTTCACCTAATCTACCGCATGCTTGCGTCCGTCCCGCTGCTCTCCGGCCATCCATCACCCGTCCATCCACGCCGGGGCCGTGCGGAGGGACTGTCCCGCAGGATCGGGCCCAGGAGTCTCCGTCCCGGTGAAGCGTTTCCACCAGGAGCCCCCAAAGGGGTGCAGAGCCCCCGGCGAAGGACCGGGCTGTCCCTGGCACGGGGTCCAGGCTCTGCTACCTCCACCTTGGGCTTTCGTGTGCCCGGACCACTGAGCCGGCGCTGCCCCGGCCCCCCGCAGCCCCCGGCCTCTCCTGGGCTCGGCACTATATAACCATTTCCCATTTCCAGTCTTAATCTTATAAGAATGAATTGAGAATGACCAGCGTAAATACACAGGTGCCACTGGGAGCAGAAACCACTCTTTAATCTCAGATATGAAAACAATTCCCTGCTCCGCTCGCTAGCAATCAGCAAGTGCTATCAGTGCCGCGCTCTCCCCGGGAACAGGAGAGCTTATAAATATGAATTAGTGCAGAGAAAATCTACTCTCTTACCTAAAGCTAAATGTTATCTGGGTCCCTTTCCAGCAGTGGCTGACATTTCCAGAGTGCTTTTAGTCACATCTGCGGGAAGACAACTCATTTCTTGTTTTTTTAAAAAAAAAAAAGGAAGAGAGGGAGGAAGGAGGGAAAGAGGAAGCAGAGGAGCAGGAGGAGGACGAGCGGCGGCGCATGGAGATGCTGCCTTTGTTTAAAGAGGGAAATGCTGGACGCCTGAGCCTCCTCCGGGAGAGGGGCGATGCCGGGTGGGCTCTGCCCCGGCACCCAGCGCACGCCGGGGAAAGGAGGCGGCCGCCGAAGCCCCGAGGCAGTGGTACAACGTGCTCCTGCCTGAGCGAGGCCTCGGAACGCCGGTGCTCGTGGCTGGGGCGTCGAGCAGCCCGGGGGTGGCTCCGCGTGCTGCCACCCACCACCCGCCTGCCCCAGGGGGAGCGGGGGCCCCGGCACCTCGGCGTGCAGCGCCAAGCGCAGCCTGCGGCGGTATGGACCACCGAAAGCAGCAGGGTCTGGCCCGAGAGCAGGAGTCAGTGCCTGAGACAGAGCTGGGAGCATCCCCGGCGACACCCCGAAAATGGGGAGGTTCAGCGCCCGTGGTCCTCTGCAAGGCTGGGCTGCTGCCCTGCCAGAGCTGGGGAAACTGAGGCACAGTGTGGGAAATGCTCCCGCAACCCCGGCCGCGGGGATCTCTTCGAAGAGAGGGGAGAGCGCGAGGAAGGAGATGGGGCAGGGGGGACCCTGGGCACCGCCGGCAGCATGTGCCAGGCACGGGGCTTGCTCTGCTCCGGCGGCACCCCGGACGGCCGCGTCTCTCCCTGCCTCTCCTACCCTCCTGCTCTGGGTGCGCGAGGGACCCGCACACGCTGCCGCTGCACCCCAAAGGGCCCCGCGCCTGCTGCTGATGATGGGGAAGGATGCGGCCCCATGGCGGGCGTGCAAACCCCATCCCTCCCTCCTCCCTCCCACCGCCCGGCTCTGATCCCCGCTACCTGCGCACGCCGGCCTCTCACCGCAAACATATCTGCGAGGGAAGGAACGACAGACCACGAGGGTCTCTAATGGGATGCTTAAGCCGTCTTTTAGGTTTTTAATGAGCGGTTCCTGGCAGGAATGCTAAACATCACTAGGTAGACAGACCTGCCTCGCTGTCAGGCGGCGCGATGTGTTTCTGTGTCCTTGTCTGGCTTAAGTGAGCTCTGACCTCATTTGCTTCGTGCCATTCAATTAACAAGGCGAGCGGCGCTGGGGAGGGGGGGGGATGCCGGGGGGAGTTTAACCGTATGTATTAATTTCCATTTTATGTTCCAAACAATTGAGCATCGCTCGGCGGCGGGAGGTGGCAGCCGGCCCCTCTCGCGGGTACCGTGCCCAGCCGCCGCTCTGCCCGGGCTGTGCTTCGCCGGCGACCTCCAGCCCAGCGCTGGCGGCTTGTGGGGTTCAGGGGGACCTCGGGGGTCCCCGCTCCGGCCTCGCCTCCCCATCCTCCACCCAGGGACGGATCCGTGCCCTGCGCAGCCCCTGCGCCGTACTGGGGTTAATGCCCCTCCATCTTGTGCTTCATCCAGAATGTCGATGGCTGCGCAATGAGACAGAAATGATTTGGAAAAGGGCGAGAGAGGGAGAGAAATGTTTCCCGGGATGTTAAAAAAAGCGACTTCAGGCGCCTAAATTTATGCTGCTCTGAAATGGATTTTATTCCAGTGTAATGAGAGAACAAAATAATTAATTCCTCTCCCGCAGACAAAAGGCTAGAGGCTTTCCTCCAGCCCCATCTTCCCACCGAGCTGTCGGGAGGACGGGCCAGTTCCCGGGGCAGCTCACCCGGTGCCAGGGCCGGATCCTGGAGGTGCAGCCCAGCCCCTTCCCTGGCCTGCACCCCGGGAAGGCGTCCCGGCTGGGGACGGGGTGCTGCGAAGGGCAGCCCCCTCCTCCCAGGGCTGACGTGCTTGTGGGGTGCACGGGGGACTGGGGCTGCCCGGCCGCTGCTGCAGCCCCATCCCATCTCCCGCTGCCCAGGCTGGATCCAGCCCCACGCCCCATCCAGCACCCACCCATGGGTCCAGAGCGGGTGTCTGTGGGCGCCGCAGGTGGGATTGCAGCCGCCTCGCCAAGAGGTGTATTCCCGGGTTCCTGAAGGGAAGGGGCTGCCTCCGCTCTTCAAACACAGCCCCCCGCTCTTTCTGGGGCTGGGGACGAACAGGGGGATTGTGCTTGTTCTAGATGAAGCGATAAATATTAATTATGCAAACCAGCCTCTGCCAGCCCCCCCTTGTCTCCACAACATACCAGGACGGGGAGAAACGGGGGCAGAGTCAATTTATTCACTTAGCAGGTCACTCCCTTTAAGAACATCCCTTTCAAAAGAGACTTGCAAGCCGGGCTGAGTTTGCCTCCCTCAGATATGATAAAATATTCTAATAAATACTTGGGAAGCCCATTACAAGGAGGACGTTTCACGCTGGCGAGACCTTTGCGGCGGGTCCTTTCATGCGGGTCTCCTGTCCCAGCTGTGGCAGTGGGGGGGCCGTGCAGCGTCCCCAGGCCCCCGCCAGCATCGGCACCCGTCGGTCCCACGCGGAAGGTTGCTGCCCCGCTGGACGATCTCCCTATTTCCAATTTTTAATAGCGAAACATAAAAATCTGCTCCTCCTCACAGCTCTGTGGAGGAGGGCTTGGAAAGGAGCCCCGCTCGCCCGGGTGGGCCCTGTGGCCAGCGCAGCCCCGGTTCCTGGCCACGGCTGACACGGAGGGGGAATGGAGCGTGCTGCTGAACACCCCCGCGCGCCTCCTGCGCGTTGGGTGTCAGAGCTGACGCTGCCGGTGTGATGCCACCCGCGGCCGGGGGCTCGGCCGGGATTCGTTTCCTCCCCTCGTATGTACAGGAGAAACCTCCTGCTCCGGCCCCTTCGCTGCGGGAAACAAAACCCCACCGGGCTCCCTGACAGCACGGTGGCCCCAGCCACGGGGCCAACTGCACCCCAGCCCTATCCCCATTCCCGTCCCGTCCCACCCCAGCCCTATCCCCATTCCTGTCCCATCCCATCCCAGCTCCATCCCCAGTCCCACCCCAGCCCTATCCCCATTCCCATCCCATCCCAACCCCAGCCTCAGTCCCACTCCAGCCATATCCCCTTTCCTGTCCCATCCCATCCCAATCCTAGCCCCACTCCCAACCCAGCCCTATACCCATTCCCATCCCAGTCCTAGCCCCAGTCCCACCCCAGCCCTATCCGCATTCCCATCCCAACCCGAGACTCAGTTCCACCCCAGCCCTATTCCCATCCCATCCCAGCCCCAGTCCCACCCCAGCCCTATCCCCATTCTCATCCCGTCCCATCCCAGCCCTATTCCCATCCCATCCCAGCCCCAGTCCCACCCCAGCCCTATCCCCATTCTCATCCCAGCCCAGCCCAGCCCCATTCCCATCCCATCCCCAGTCCCATCCCAGCCCTATCCCCATTCTCGTCCCAGTCCCATCCCCAGTCCCATCCCAGCCCTATCCCCATTCTCGTCCCAGTCCCAGCCCCATTCCCATCCCATCCCCATCCCCAGTCCCATCCCAGCCCTGGCCCCATCCCAGCCCCAGTCCCAATCCCACCCCAACCCTATCCCCGTTCCCACCCTGTTCCTGGCCCCAGCCCCCCCCAGTCCCAGTCCCATCCCCAGTCCCGCCCCATTCCCACCCCAACCCCCCCCCACCATGGTCCCCCCGCCCCAGTCCCACTCTCAGCCCCGCCCTGCCCCTCCCCCCCCCTCCCCCCCCGTCCCTCTCCCCCCCCCGCCCCGCTCCCCCCCCCCGCCCCCCCGCTCCATCCGGCGGGCGGTGGCGTCACCGTGCGGCCGCGCCCGGCAGCGCCCGCGTCCTCCCCGGGGCAGGACCCGGCCCCCGGGGCGGGGGGTGCCGGGCTCCGGGTGCTCCCCGGGCCGGGGCAGGACCCGGCCCCCGGGGGGGTGCGGGGCCGGGGGCGCTCCCCGCGACGCGGGGCGGGGTCCGTCCCTCGGCCCCCGGGGGGGTGCCGGGCGCTGGGTGCTCCCCGGGGAGCGGGGCCCAATCCGGCGCCGTCCCCCCCCCCCCCAGCCCGGCGCCGCCGCGGGGCTTCGAGTGATGGGGAGCGGCTGCAGCGTGGGGCGGGGGCCCGCGCCCCCCCGACGGCCGAGCACGGCCCGCAGCCGCGGGGCTGGCGGGGCGCGGTGCAGTGGCGGCGCCGGGCCGTGGGGTGGCACGGCCGAGCCGGCCGGGAAAGCGGCGCCGGGCCGGGATGCTGCCTGGGAGGGTCCCCGTGCCCCGAGCCCCGGCCCCGCATCCCCCCCTCCCTCTCTCCCCGCGTCCCTGCGTTCCTCCATCCCTGCATCCCTGCATCCCTGCATCCCTGCGTTCCTCCATCCCTGCATCCCTGCGTTCCTGCATCCCTGCGTTCCTCCATCCCTGCGTTCCCCCATCCCTCCATCCCTGCATCCCTGCGTTCCTCCATCCCTGCGTTCCCCCATCCCTCCATCCCTGCATCCCTGCGTTCCTCCATCCCTGCGTTCCTCCATCCCTGCATCCCTGCATCCCTGCATCCCTGCGTTTCTCCATCTCTGCGTCCCTCCATCCCTCCGTCCCTCCATCCCTGCGTTCCTCCATCCCTGCGTTCCTCCATCCCTCCGTCCCTGCATCCCTGCGTTCCTGCATCCCTCCATCCCTCCATCCCTGCATCCCCACGCCCCAGCACTGCTCAGCACCGCCAAGGAGCTGAGCCCTGACCCCCCCCCGGCGGGGAGCAGCGCGGGGGCCCTGCCCGCCGGTTGGCAGCACGGGCCTGGGGGGCTGCAGCCGGGCGCAGCGGCAGCACCGAGGCGTGCGGGGGCTGAGCGGCCCCCGCACCCAGCGCCCACCCTCCGCACAGCCGCCCCGCGCCGGGGATGAGGCAGCGCCGAGGGGGACACGGCTCCGCCGTGCAGCGACGCCGCAGCTAACGGTACGTGCTGGGTTCCCAAATCCGACGGGGTTGCAAAGAGCGAGGGGCTGCAAGGCCCCGCGGCGGGGGACGCGCTCCCCGGGACGGTGGGCGTGCTGGATGTCGGGGTGGTTTTGGGGGTGACCGCGGGAATCGGGGTGCAAATACCCCAGTGTGTCCGTGCGTGGGGCACAGCCTGGGCTGGGGGCTCCGGGCCCGGCCTGCCAGGCTCTGAGAAGGCGAGGCAGCCCCAGAAGGATGGGGATGGGGTGGGAAACGGGGGGAGCGTGGGGGCCTGGTGTGACAAGCTGGGGGGGACATGACATAGGTGGGGGGCTATTATCTCCGAAAAGGCAGCGTACGTGCCCGGTGGGAAGCAGATTTGTGGCTGCGACTTTATCGCGCTCGATAATCCCGAGCACTGCTTTTTGCTGGGCCATCTGGGCGCTCGCACGCGGGGGGGCAGCGAGGCGAGGGGGCCGCGGCGATGCTCGAGTCTCCTCTTCCGAGCAGCTGGCGGGAGCTCGCCACCCCCGGCCCACCATGCCCTCCTCCAAGACCGGCAGCGAGTACTGGATCGACGGGTCCCACCGCGAGACAGCCCTGGAAGATTTCTACGTCGTGGGCCCCGAGCTGGGACGGTACCGGCTGGCGGGGGGTTGGGCAGGGGCTGGCGGGGGGGCAGGAGCGTGTGTCCCAATCTGGGCTGGGACTGGCCCGGCGGGGAGCGGGAGGGATGGAGGGATGCAGGAAGGGATGGAGGGATGGATGCAGGAGGATGGAGGGATGGGTAAGGCGGGTGGGATGGAGGGAGACCCTGTCCTCACGTAAGCTGGGGCTTGGGCTCTGTCGTGGCGCTGCAGCAGGGGTTTCGGGAGCGCTCACCGAGGGTTTGCAGGATGGGGCCCGGGTTCCCCGTCTGCGTGGAGCTGTACGTTTCTCACCCCCGTGGTGGGGAGCGGGTCGTGGCGTGACCCGTCTCCCCTCTGAGCAGCCCAAGGCTTAGGGGAGGAGGGCGATGAGCCTGGCACGGCGTGGGGCCGCGGTGGGTCCCTGCCGCAGCAGCCCCCTGCGAAGGACGGGTAGTGTGAGCCCCAGCAAAGGGACCCAGCCCTAGGGGGGGGTTTACTCCCACATCTGGATTTGTCCCCCTGGATTGGAAAGCCCCACCGAGGGTACCGGCTGTGTCCCCACAGCCGTGGGGTGCGCGGTGGTGCCGACGGGAGCTGCCTTGGCAGACACCGGCTGCTTGGTGGAGGCTCTTGTGACGTATTTATCAGAGGTCCTACTGTAAATGTTCTCGGAGAGGGAGCATCAGGGCTGGCGTGCCAGGTCCCGCGGGTGCTGTGTGCCATTTCCCGGGGCTGCCAGGAGACACGTGTTCTAAACCCGCCCGAAGGCAGTGCCCATCTCTGCTTCCCTGGCGGTTTGCCCTCGCCGCTGGCACACACCGCTCCGGCACTGCCATCCTCTGCGGCAGCTCGGCCCTTTCCCAGCCCTCGTGGGGCCCTCAGGATGCGGCGTCTGGGGGGGACCAGGGACGGTGCCACGTGCCGGCGGGCCCAGGATGCTGCCAGTGCCCCATGGGCCACGACGCATCCCGGAGATGTCCGGGCCCAGTTCCCATGTCCCGCGGAGGAGAGCGGCAGCGCTGGCACCGAGGACCTCCCGTGCTGGGAGCGCTCCGAACCAGAGGGCAGGTGACAAGGGGCAGCCGGTGTCCCAGTGTCCCCAGGGCAGGGGGGTGCAGGGGGGTGCTGGGAACCGGTGTGTGGAAAGTCTGACCGTGCTGTTTGAGGGGGGCTCCGGGCTGAGCCGGCAGAGAGGAGGCAGTGCCGCCCGCCGAGCCCTGGCTCTGAAGCAGACGTTTTCAGTGGTGGTGGTTCAGGCTGGGCCAGCCCCAGCCATCCGCAGGGCTTCCGTCAGCAGAGGAGGCTTTGAGCCTGAAAAACAGCAGCTTTGGTAAAAGTGGGTATTTAAGGCTTCTCACTGAGGTGTGGCCGGTGTCAGCCCAGGGCTCGGCAGCACGCAGCCCTGCACAGAGGGATGTAGGACAGAGGGACAGACTCTGAGCCCCCAGACCCCTTTCAACCATCCATCCATCCATCCGTCCATCCATCCATCCCGTCTCAGTGTCCAGGTTTAAATCAAACCGGTTTTGGCCTTGGAGCTGTCCGCTCGCAGCTGCACACCCGGTGCATTGGGCACACGGTGTGATCCGGGGTGGTGGGAGCCCCCTCACCGTGCACAGCTTTTGCTCAGTGCCTCTCTGCTGCGGTGCGCCGATGCTGCCCGAGCCACCGTGCCGGACTGCGAGGTCGGATCCTGCTCTGGCCTTAGAAGCCACAGGGAGCAGGGGACGGATGGAGGGAGCGCGGGGTGGCTGTCCCACCGGCTGTGCTGCCGGGCCAGCGGGGAGGACCCAGCCTGATGTGCCCTGGGGGTGACTCAGAGCAGCCTGGGGACTGCTCTCGGCCGTCGCGGCGTGGCCGTGGGCACCAGCGTCTGGCGGGGTGCTGGTTTGGCTGTGGGTTCACACTGTCCTCCCCACAGGCCGGCCCCAGCACTTGGCAGGCTGCACGTGCCCTGACGCTGGTCCAGGCTCTGTTGGCAAATCCCATTGTTCGACATTTTCCAGTTCATCTGTAAAGCAAATGCAATTATCTCCTGTTGCAGTCAAGGTTGATTGTGGATATTTATTTGAGGCCTTAAGCAGCAGCGAGCGGCGGCTGCTGGGGCTGGCGGGGCGAGGGGCCAGGGTGTAGCGAATGCCGGCACGAATCCAGCCGCTGCCGTAATTGGGAAGGCGCGAGGGGCAGCCGGTGCCACGCCACGGGCACAGCAGGCTGCACCGTGTCTGAGGAGCAGCCCCAGCACCTCCTAAATGCCGAGCCGAGGGCTTCTAAACGATCCTGTTAGCAGCAGGAATCAGGCTGCAAATTGTCCGTGTGGAAAAATCTTTCTGGACAGCGGGAGGGTGAGAGGCGCTGTGTCCGGGCTGGGATTCAGCCGTGGTGAGGTGGCGGAGGGACGAGGAGTGGGGGCTGCCAGGTCCTGCCCCCGTGCCCAGGCCGGCTGGGAAATTAGGATAATAACCAGGCATCCGCTGCGCGTAGAAAGGCGGTGGCAGGGCGGAGTGCTGCTGGTGTACTGCAAAGCACCCGGCACATTTGCGAACCGTGCCTGCCGTGAGCAAGCCCCGGCTGTGGTGGGGCCGCTGGAGCCAGGGGAGATGCTCGTGGCTTTGTCTCCTGCTAGAACCACGTTATTGTTGCGGTCGCAGCAGCAGTGATGCCATTTGGGGTTCAAACTGAAGCCTTCTGCCCATTTTCCTGAGCTGGAGAAGCGGAGGATGATGGCCACCTCTCCCCTCCAAGCCTGAACAATTTGTTTCCAAATTGCTTTTTATTTGTGAAATAAAATTTCATAGAAAATGTTGAGCAAAAGGAAGAAAATGTTTTGAAAATGGCCCAGGTCTCGAATTGCCAGGTTTTGCTGGCCCTGCAGCATCCTCAGGCTCTGTGGTACCCGCTCTGCCGTTGCCATGGGAACGCGATTCCCAAGTTCAGCCGGATGAGTTGCAAAATCCGCTCTCGTTTTTAAAGCAAATCTCTCTCTTTCACAAGAGCACCCCAGGGAGCGCCGGCAGGGCATTCGGCATGCGGTGCTGCAGCAAAAGGTCGTTTGCAGCCATGCTGTGGGTTGGTCTTGGTCTCAGGGGAGATTTTGGTGCAAAAAATGGCCCCTGGGCGCACGGGGCTGGCCTTTCGGGTCGGTGCCTGCCTGGGCCGGGGGCACGGGCAGGCGGGGATGCCGTGCGCCTCGAGGCAGAGCCTGAACTCGGTCCCAGAAGACGGCGAAGCCAAAGAGCAATAAAATGCGGTCGATTACTCAGGGGCAAGAATTAATCTGCTCCGAGGAGCCAGGCAACAAAGATGATATTGCAAACGAGCCCCGTAATGGCCTGAAGCAATGGGTTGATTTCACTGTCCAGTGGTTAGAAAACGTTATTAACCAGATCTAAAAATCAGTGGCAGCTGAGGGGCACTGCTGGGGGGTTAACGGGAACCATCCCTCTTGTAACTTGGAGCGGTTTAACCTGGCGGGGAGGTTTTGCGGCAGTGCAGGATCGCCCCGTGTGCCGTGGCCTTGCCGGCACTGCAGGGATGCGGCTGGGGTGGGGACCCTCGCAAGGTCCCTGCGGTCCCTGCGGTCCCCGCTGAGGTCATCCTCGCGGCCGCAAGTGGGGAGAGGGAGGCTCCGTCCTGTCGTGAAAGCCGCTTAAGGATTTAACCCCCCCGTAGGACTCGGTTTTAATTAAGATGGCTTTACCCGGGAAAGCTGGAAACGACGCAGGGAGGGAGGATGCACGGGGGGAAGACGCACACTGAGCTCCCAGGGTCTGGTGCTGGCAAAGGTTGGGGTGGGGGGCATGGGGTGAGCAGGACCCCGCTCCGTCCCGGCCGCATCCAGGCCACCTCTCACACCTCCGCCCTCCCGCAGGGGAGCCACCTCGGTGGTGTACAGCTGCAAGGAGAAGGGCACGGGCGCCCCGTACGCCGCCAAGATACTGAAGAAGACGGTGAGTGTTGGTGGGTGGGGGGCTGCAGGGCTGGGGGGGGGGGTCTCTGCTCTGCTCCCAAAGCCCCTTGGCACTGGTGGGGCACCGGGATGGGGACGGGGCTGTTGGCCGGGCGTCGCTCCCGCGGTTCGGGGGGCCTGGATGGAGAAAAGTGCCAGGGTGTGGGCTGGGGGTGCAGCAGGCTGGGGGGGTGGGTACTGGGTGCGTGAGAGGGGTCTCTGCACGGTGGGGGGGCTGGACCCAGACCCGGCAGCAGAGGTAACGCCACCTCCGTGCGGGCTCTGCTTTCCAGATTGACAAAAAGATTGTGAGGACAGAGATCGGGGTCCTGCTGCGGCTCTCACACCCCAATATCGTGAGTACGACCCCACGGAAAACCCTGCCTGCACCCTATGTCCCCTCCCTGCCTTGCAGACGGGCTCACGGGTGCCCAGTCCTCGCCGTGGCACAGTGCCTCCCCACTCACTGCTGCCTGAAACTCCTGGTCCTTGCAGCACCTTTGAGCTTCCCAGCTCTGATATCGAAGGCCAGGGCCCCCCTGTCCTTCCGCCCCATCCCCTGGCCTGAGATTTCCATTTGTAAGCAATTTCCATCGAGCAGATCAAATGAATACCACAGAAAATTGCCCATCTGTAATGAATCCTGCAAGGGGAGATAAAAGGCGAGGATGGGGCCGCGGGTGCTGGGTGCTGCGTCCCCACACGGCCGGCCGCTGTTTCTCTTGCTCAGCGCTTCAGGGGATAACTAACGGCAGCTCGGCTGGAACGATTTGCAATGCCCAGGAGCGGATCTAATCACCGCCGGTGTCAGCAGAGCCGGGGCCGCCGTGTCGGCCCCTCTGCAATGGCAGGGGGCTCGGGGGCTGCATGGCCCCCATCCCCCCACCTGCCAAAAAGGCTTTTGGCTGCTTAGTTCTACCAGCAAATTGCAAAAGCATCTTGGGGATGACCTGAGTTAAAGAAATAACACAAAAAGCCACCTGGCAGCTGCCTCTGCGGCGGCGCTGGAGGCTGGGTCTGTGGGGGTGCGACAGACCCCGCTCCAATTGATTTTGTGGCTGCAACATCGCCGGGACATCGCCGGGACATCGCTGGGACATTGCCTTGCCGCTGGCTCTGCTGCCCAAGCTGCCATTTTTTTGCAATATGGCTCAAACCCCTGCGCACGGCTGCTTCCAGCCCTGCCCACGTCAACCGTCCTTAGAACAATAAGGCTTTGCTCTCTGGAGGAGCCCTGGCGGGGATGTCCTTCCTGCCCGCCCGCCGTCATCCCAAACCTTGATGCATGAGATGAAGCCAAAGGAAGTCCAAAAATGAGGATGATGGGGGCAATGGGCTGGAGCCGGGGCATCCCTAAGCCCCTGGGCCAACTCAGCAAGGCCTGCCTTGAGCATTGGGGTGTTCCAGCATTTTGGGTCAATCAGGCGCTTCAGCCTTTTCCACGGAGACGCTCCCCCATTCCAGGACATTTGGGCAGATGCAGGGACAACAGCCAGGATGGGGATCACCCGCTCGGAGCAGCCCGGGAGGATGCTCGGGTGATATCAGCCGTGGATGGGGAGAAGCTCCTCTGAGGGGTTATCAGAAACGCAACAGAAAATTCAATTTCTGCCCTCCCTCCTCCTCTACTCTCCTGGCAGTGGCACCACGGAGACGCAGAGGAGGAACCAGTCGGACAGATTTAATATTTAAATCACTGAGTTTTCCGTAGGGTTCTGCTCACTCCCGAGTTCAAGTGATTTCTTGAAGAAGAGATGCTCTGTTTCATTATTTACGCTGGTGCCATCTATGCGCTCGCTATCGTTCAGCACCAACCTCAACAGCGGATGATAATAGGATTGTAAACTTTTGAAGTTAATAGGAAAATTATAGTGCTTCCGTGTATTATTATAATGCAATAAGCTGCCACATAGTGTCTCTCACCCTGCGGGGTATCACGGCTTGTCACCCAGCCTATGAAGGTAATGATTAAAGCCCCATGAAATTCGCAGTGTCACAAAAGTCTTAAGAAGCATGAAATTCTCTGTTTTCCATAAAAATTTTTTTTTTTAAAATTGCATTTTGACGTATTTTTAAGAGAGACCTGTTAATCCCAGATTTGCTGCAGTGGCACAAAGGTCTCGTGCAGACAAGCTCACCTCGCATGGGAGCTAAAAAACAAAAATCAGGAGAAAACCACTGTTTCTTTAGTGTCTCTTCTGCTGCCAAATGGTCCAAGGGACATTTCCAAAAGCGCCCGTGGGGTCCCAGAGCCCCGATCCCAGAGGTGGCTTTGGCCCCTCGGGACTCTGTGCGTCTCTCCTGCGTCCGTGCAAGTGCAGACGTGCAGGATCCGTCCCCGGTGGGATGAGGGCAGGGCTTTGCTGGGGGTCGCTCCCACGCCACAGGGGTGGACGGAGGCACCTGAGGTGCCAGCGCGGCCGATGAAGCTGCAAAATTAAAAAGCTTTTGGTGAGCTCTTCTTCCAGCTAACGAGCTTGAAGACATGAAGAGGATAAAGGCACCTCGTGCCCGTCTCTTCCCATCCCCAGCATTGTCTTTAATGCATGATTAAGCGAGCAGGGCTGTTCCAAACAGTAAAAAAAATCATGTTCAAACAAATAAAAAGGCAAGGAGGGAAATGTGCTGGCTGCCCCACTAAACCCCTTACACCCCAGCAGCCCGGCACAGCCAGCCTCCGCATCCCGCATCCGCATCCCACATCCCTCCTGTCGTCCCTTTCAGATCAAGCTGAAGGAGATCTTCGAGACGCCCTCCAAGATCGCGCTCATTCTGGAGCTGGTGACAGGAGGAGAGCTCTTCGACAGGTACGCCCGGCCCCGCGATCCCCATCCTGGCTGCTCACGAGGGGGGACGAATCTCACCCCGATGGCAGGGGAGAGGATGAGGATGGAGGGGGCTGATGCACACCGTGGTTGGGGGGATGGGGGGTGAGCGGGGGTCTGTGCGGGGCAGGGCACTGCCACGCTGACCCCATGTGCCCGCAGGATCGTGGAGAGGGGTTTCTACAGTGAGCGGGACGCGGCCCACGTTGTCAAGCAGATCCTGGAAGCCGTTTCGGTAACGTGCCCCCAGCGCGTGTTCCTCCCGCAGCCCCTGGGGACGGCCCAGCGAGGAAGTCTCTGCATGGTTCGGGAGTGTCGCTGCGGGGGCTGCACCTTCCCAGATACCCCTGGGGAGGGGCACCCAGAGCCACACCATCCCAAATATCCCTGGGGAGAGGCACCCGGAGCTGCACCATCCCAAATATCCCTTGGGAGAGGCGTTTGCCCACTCGCCCTTGGCCCACCGAAGGTGTCGCTGGCGGAGGCGCCTCTTCCGCTCTGCGTTTTGGGGGGCATGAAGGAGAGGAGGGAGGAAGGTCAGCGCTGTGCTGCATCACAGGTTGGCTGGAGATGGGGTTTCTATGGCAACGGGTTTCCAAAAATGGAAACTCTTAACAGGAAACGTCCTTCCCGTGCCCCCGCGGCCGTGCCGGCAGCTCCGGCACTGCAGGTGTTGGGTGTTTCCAAAGGAATAGTCGAGCGAGTTGGTCCTGTGTTTGTGCTGGGTCCCGGATCTCTGCCGCCTCTTCCCGAATTCCGTCTGAGGCAGATGGGGCTTCCCTGCCCCTTCCCTTCCTTCCCGCATCCCCGCTTTCTCTCTCTCCGTAGTATTTGCACGAGAACGGAGTCGTCCACCGCGACCTGAAGCCGGAGAACCTACTCTACGCAGACCTGTCCCCTGACGCTCCCCTTAAAATCGGTGGGTTTGCCAGGGGCCCTGCCAGGGGGGTTCGTGGCACGAGGGCCGTTAATGGTGCCTCTCCCTGACGGCAGCGCTGCTCCCCTCTGTCCCTCCAAGGTGACTTCGGGCTCTCCAAGATCGTGGATGAACAGGACACCATGAAAACCGTCTGCGGGACGCCGGGGTACTGCGGTGAGCGGGAGGGAAGAGCTGCGGGGCGGGAGGGAGACTTGGGGAGGCTGCTCCCTGCCTGAGGCCATGCACAGCTCAGTGCAGGGATGGCCAACGGCTGTGCCGGGCTCGGGAGACGCTGCCGGTGCCCAGGAGGTGTTTCCTCTGCCATGAGGTTCCCACCATGGCTGTGCCGCCGGGAGACCCCCAGACCCGTGCATTTGAACCCCAAACTCTGCTTCCAGCCCCCGAAATCCTCCATGGGTGCCCGTATGGCCCTGAAGTGGATATGTGGTCCGTGGGCGTCATCACCTACATCCTGTGAGTAATGCTGCCGGGGCCCCTTGAGCAGTGAAACCGCGGCGGCAAGACGGTTTACTCCACCTCAGCCTGCCACGAGCAGCTGGCAAACGCCAGCACGGCTGTGCCATGGGGCCCAGGCGGTGGCATGTAGCTCCTCTCTCCCATGCTCGCAGGCTGTGTGGCTTCGAGCCCTTCTTTGACCCACGAGGGGACCAGTACATGTACGGCCGCATCCTCACCTGCGACTATGAGTTCGTGTCCCCATGGTGGGATGAAGTTTCCCTCAATGCCAAGGACTTGGTGAGCAACCCAGCGCCGGGGCTCGGGGCTGCCGAGTGCGAAGGCTTCAGATCAATGCTTGTGAAGTAACAAAACCAGGGGCTTTTGACAAATGAAGCCTCTTCCTTGGGTACAGGTCAGAAAATTGATTGTCTTGGACCCCCAGAAGAGACTGACTGTCCACCAGGCTCTGGAGCATCCCTGGGTCACTGGGAAAGCCGCTAAATTTGCTCACATGGACAGCACGCAGAAGAAACTGCAGGAGTTTAATGCCAGGCGGAAACTGAAGGTAAGGTAAAACAGCTCCGTTAACCCCCGGGGCTGGCTCACGTTCGCGGCCCCCTTGCAAACAGCTGTGGCCACCGAGAGCCACTGTTGCTGGGTTTTAAGGATCCCCTGCCCCGAGCAGATAAATGTTCAGCGACATGTGGCAGCTCGGGGGGCTGGCTGGCTTGGGGAGGGCGGTGAAGGACGATGGAGCAGCTCCTTGCGCAGCTGCGTCCCCGGGGAGCAGCAGCTGGGCTGCCCGTGGAGGCAGCTACTGCTGGGAAAAGCCCTGCCGGAGGCGAAGGGCAGCACTTCCCAGCTCAGTGCAGCTGATGGAGCGGGCGCTGCCTCCCCTTCTGCACACTCCGGGGGCTCAAGCACCTCAGGAATGGCATCAAAGGGGAGAAACACATGCTAATAACTGCTCACGCTGCTGTACCTTTGCAACAGGCTGCCATGAAAGCCGTGGTGGCTTCCAGCCGCTTGGGCAACCACGGGCACCACGACTGCTCCCGCAGTGGGCGCAGCCAGGGGGGCCCCCGGGGCACCTGCCTGCCCCAGGAGACAGGGACCGCCGGCCCCGAAGCCACCACCACCGAGGACCGCGACGCTTTCCGGAGCGACTGCCCGGCCGTGTCCAAGGTTCCTGTGAATGCTGCCGGCTGCAAGAGCTAACACGCTCGGCGCCGCTGGCGGCTCACCGCGGCTTCGACAAGCAATACCCCACTGACCCTTGGATGCTGGCACCGGGAGAGGCGGGGGAAGCCGGGGGGAACAGAAGCGCCCCGAGTATAGGTGTGCGTCGGGAGCCCGTGGTCTGTCGTGTGGAGCATCCTTCTTTAGTGTCCTGTTGCCAGTGCAGTCGTACCTGGTCGCTGTGAGTGTGTGTCTGTACGGACCCGACTGAGGAAACAAGGCTGGTGACTCCGTCTTCCAACAAATTAAACGAGTTTTGGCCACTGTGGCTGGAAAAGATGCCAAGCGGCTTAAAAACAAGGAGAAAACAGCAGAAAAAGGATTTCTTTCACCTTCCCTACAAAGGCAGTAAGTTGTCTTTACGACAGAGTTTTGTTCAGTTCCTGTAAATAGTCCTGAAAGGTTTATTTGCTATGGGGAGAGGGTGCGTCTGGATTATTGCTGACCATTGACGTTACATCTACAGTCGCTGTTACAAGACCCAGCTGTAGGTTTACTGCTGTATTAGACAGGGTTTGTAGGAGCCTTTGAAGCCAGCTGTTTGATCCTATCCGGAGAAAAAGTGTTTGCCAGTGGTTCCTTTATTATCTCTAGATGGTAGATGACCTCTGCGTGATTTGTGCTTTGGTTCCACTCCAGTTTCGTTTGTTCCCAGTTCAGTCTTGCTGTGGATACATGATGGTGGTACGATTGTCACGAACCGGAACGCTGGCTCGTCCGGCCTCTGTGTTGGCATTCCAGGTTATGATTTACACAACGAGTTTTAACGAAGAACAATGCAACTCTTTCTACGGCACGTTGTAAGACTTTGTAACATGTAACGGTGCTGTTGTTTCTTGATTGAGGACAATGAGTTTATACGTATTTTGTTTGGTTTTTTAAGACGAATGAAATCAGTTGACAATCTTCTTGAAAAGGAATTTTTTAGGCAGTTATTTACCAAGCCACAGGATAAGCATTTGCAGATTTTAATACAGAACAAGTAATCGGACAGGAAAAGCCATATTACGCATGGGGGATTACGGAAAGCCGGGCGGCTGCTCCGCAGGCCCAGCTGGCGCGATCCAGCGCGAGGTCTGCTAGCCCGAGGCAATGACCGTGACCTGCACCCCTCACAGTTTGGGCCATATGCGTATAACAATGTGTTTGGGCAAAAAAATCTCAACTGGAAAAGAATGAAATTTGTACACGAGGTTCATTTGTCCGGGATGGGGACGTAGAACCCAGTACTTGATAAAGGAGGGGCTGCAAACAGAAATTAAAAGTTTGCTGAAGCTGAAAGTTGCTGTTACAGACAGCCGGCTCAGCGCAGAGGGTGGGTCAGTGGCTCAGAGCTGTAATCAGAGTGGCAGGAGTGCAAATGTGACACCGCGACTTTCATATTTACTTACAGCACAAGCAGAAATCGTAAAGACTACGTGTAAGGGCTGATCCGTACTGTATGAAGCTCATTTATGTTTAGGGTGCCTGTAAAGCTGAACGCAGAGGAGAGATCGGATGTTCAAGAGGGGTTTTTAACTGGAAAAATATTTGGTCTCAACCAGAAATGTGCTTTTTTGTTTAACTAATGGTCATACCTTCAACGGGGAAGCAGATGCACAGGGAGATTCCACTTCAGAGAAAGCAAATGCTGATAAATGCAGGAGAACGCTTCAGCGAGGGGAAAATTGTTTCTTTTGCTTTGCGTTTTGCAGGTGGGGCAGTTGTTTTCTCTCCTTTTTTTAACCTAGAGGGCTGAACCTTGCAGCGTGCTGAACTGTGTCTTTATCCCACGCTTAGGGTGACACTCGCTGTCCTTCAGACTCTGTGATGTGTCCCCATTCACTCCAGCGGGGCCAGAACTCCAACTTTAAGACAAACCCGGGTCTTAAGGGACTATTTTATATCCTTTGACATGAAATACTTATTTAAATGCCTTGCAGGACCAGGCCAGGGTGCTCAGCACACCCAGAGCCCGTGAAACGGGGACCGATGCTGGGAAACGCTGAGTAACCTGCCCGGAGACCACTCCTGGTCCTGCAGAATAATGGGAAATGAGGTATCCATTAGGTAACAGCAAATAAAAAAGTGTCTTCAGCCATGGGAGGCACACGAGGGAAAACTGTAAGCAAAAAAAGGAGTTTGCCTCTTATGTTCTATCAACAAAGTATTATTCCACAAGTATCAGTACTTAAAGGTAGAAAAAAAATGTACTCCTGGGAGTCAAGCTAATAGGAGGTGCCATTTTGGTCTGTATACTGTTTTCAGAATGTGTTTTCATAACTTACTACTTCAGTATAGTGGTGACATTTCCGATATTGCAGGTATTTATAAAGAAGCATAGACAGCTAATAAAGTATCAAACATCAGAATGTGGGCTCCGTTTTCACTGTTATTCTCAGAATACAAGGGCTAAAAACTGGTAGGGCCAATAGCAGCTTGCTGAAGGCCATTTTTTTCTTTTTTAACCTGTTTTCATACAACAATCTATTTTCAGGCTCTGGACAACCGAACGCTCGCTCTATCCGTCGATCTGCCCAGGGTTACGGCCACTTGTCTCAGCACGATCGGTCTGACAGAGATCTTCGCCTCCTTTCGCCTTAGTGTACACGCGAACCAGCCGTTCTGAGCAGGGCCCGCGTTACACGAGGACGCTCGGGCCTGCAAAGCCATTTAACCTGGGGAAACCAAACCAAGACAAATCCCTCCCGGTGTTGAATTAGCACCTTTGACGGGGGCGCTGGGATGAGCGCGGGGGGGCTGCGGGGCCTCTGCCCCGAGGGCCGTGCCCGGTGCCGGAGGCGCACCGAGCGGAGGCGGGGGGGTGCGCCGGGGGGGCCTCCCGGCAGGCGGGCAGCTCCCAGCCGGAGAGGCGGTACAGAGAACCGCGTCCGGCCTCAACGGCGCAGCTCGGCTCGGCCCAAGGGCGGCTCGGGGCCTGCCAGGGCGGCTCGGGGCCTGCCAAGGCGGCTCGGGGCCTGCCAGGCCGCGGGGCCGCTGGGGCCCGCCGGGGCGGTCGGAGCCTCTCGGGGCGGGAGGGCGGGGCGGGGGGGCGGGGCCCAGCAGCCGCACCCCGGGAGCACGGTGCGGCCTCCGCCGTGACGTCACCACCATGGCCCCGTTGCCATGGCGCCCGCAGCCCGTCTCGCCGTGGACACGCAGGGGACGCACAGCCGCCCCGAGCCCTGACGTCACCGCCGAGGCGGCAGGGGGAAGCGCCCCCGCTGGCAAGGACGCTCCGCAGCGGGGGCGGGGCGTGCCCCCCACCTTCCAATGGAAGGGCAAATAGAGGGGCGGAGCACTCGGAGGAGCGGACGCTCTGATTGGCTGGAGCGCGTATGTTTTGGCGCCGGGAAGGAAGCGTTCTGTGCGCGAGCGGGGGTCGCTGATTGGCTGTCGCGTTGCCGGGGGAAAGGCGACGCGTGCGCAGACGCGGACGGCCTGATGTGGAGGGAGGCGGTGCAGCGCTGCTGTCCGCCTCCCCTTCGCGCACGGTAAGGCCCCCCCGCCCCGGGCCCTGAGGGCAGGCCGGCCCGTGGCCTCCCACCGGGACCGGGAAGGGGGGAGAGGGGGCCCCGTGCCCTTACGGTGGGGCTTGCGGGTCGCGGGAAGGGACGGCCCGTCCCCTCAGCGCAGCGGGAGTGCCCCTGGCTGGGGGCACCGGGCCCGCTTCCCCCGGGTCCCGGCCCTTACCTCAGAGGGGGTCCCGGTGGGGCGGCCCACGCCGCCCTTAGCTGGCCCCGGCGCTGGGCGGCGGGAAGCGGAGGGGAAACCAGAGCAGGGGGAGCCGGCTGAGGCGGAGCTGCGGGAGCCTCGTAGTTTCCCGAAACCGCGCAGCAGTGACAGGCTTTGCGTCCCTGCCCCGGGGCCGCGGGGTTGGTGCCTCAGCGCAGCGGTAACTTCTGCGTCTTACTGTCTTTCGGTGGCAGGACCGCGTTCCAGGGTGCCGAGGAAACCGAAGTCCTCGGGTTTGTAAGTACAGAAAGACTTTCTTGGCCTTAATGGGTCTTTCTTAAAGCCTTTCAAGTCTTAAAGAAACATGTGAGAACTCTGTAGCTGGTTCACTCAGATTATAGTTGTAAACTACATATAAAAATTGGCACAGCGCGGCATAATTTGTAGGACGTGACAAGCGGCCTCCATTATCAGGATTTGGTAGTAGGGAGCTGCCGAACGTGCAGGCCTGCAGCAGCATTTTTTTATTTATTTGTGACAGTGTTTTCTAGGCTGACACGTTCAGTAAGACCTTCTTATGTTGCATAGCTGTAGAAAGATACACTGTTAGAACTTAATTTTAGAGAATGTGTGCAAAGCTATATTAGTCCAGTGATCTCAAAGGTAAACCAATACATAACTGTAATAATACATGTTCTATATAAGTCCTATAATTCTTTAAAAAAAAAAAGGACAAAAATGAACCAAGCGTTGGCTAACTCTTTTATTCCTTTTTTCTTCAGAGCACACTGGAATTTTCCTTTTCTACATGAAACACAGTCATGACAGATCAGGAGTATATTCTTTGCATGTGGAAGAAGCGTTTATGGCCAGCAAAGGTAAAACAGATATGTCCACAAACCATTCCTCATTTATATAACTTAGAAATGGATGGAACAGAGTAGTAAGTAAGTAAGAGCTCTGAGTAACCACTTAAAAAAGAGCTAATCTGTAGAGATCCTAATACTGCAACCAGATGCCATGGAATATCAGTTCGTTCTGTGCTCTTCATATTAAAAATGTTTTGATGTCAGATCTGTCCTATAGTCTAACAGACTTGGTCAAAGACTTTAAATGCATGTTTTTCTCTTGAATGTAGGTTTTGTGCAAAACTGGAGTGACTGGGAAAACATCCGTTACTAATAAGAAGGAGATTTCTTTTAAAGTTGAAATACTTGGCTTGGAAGAACAGTTAAGTATCCTCGTTACTGTCATATCTGTGCACTCTTAGACATTAAAAAGAAAAATAAGTAATCCCTTTATCTGAAGATATCTGTAAAACGAGATCATTGATTTACGGAAGGACTAGGTGGCTAACCCAAAACCTGTTGCCTTTTCAGAGCCGGCCATATATATCCATAGACAGCATGCTGTTAGCTCAGGCATTCTTCATGTGGGTTTTTTTTTCTTTAACTTCTACTAAGAAGTATGGGTTTTGGGGAAGAAAATATGGCAGGTTTATTGCCAGATGAAAGCAGTGTGATGCTGTTAGTAATGTTTAATGCTGTGATGTTTTCAGTCAGCTTTGTTGTATTTTCAGGATTTGTGTGAACTGTGCAGATGCTGTACCTCTGAGGGAAGAATGTATAGAAAACATCGCCTCTAACTTAGGTGAGGATATGTCAGAACGTTTGCTGCCTTGCCTATATTCTGGATGTGAAATATACACAAAAACTCAACCCTGGGGACCATAGTTGTATATTTCACTTATGTATTTCTTAAGGGGGTTTTTCTGCATTTCTTTTCCCCTCTTTCCATTCCATCCTGAAAATAAACTAAACATTATCACAGCTAGTTTTGCTCTTCACTGGTGTAGTGTGTTGGAAGGAACGGTGAAGAAACTTGTGTGTGGTTCCATCAAAATAAGGCATTGGAAGCTTGTACTTTGTGTGTCTCTATGTACTTTGCCTTAAGAACCACAGATGATTTAAGTTGCCTCTTAAACAGAAGATATACTAAAAATAAAATTTTGTTTCTTACATACAAAGAGAGCTGATTGCTTTTATTGCATATTCCTCTTCACCAGAGCAAAGGAGTAATTCGAGTGAGGCTGTGGAAGAACTGAAATATCGCCGTTCTCTTAAAATTGCCCTGGATATTCTGAATGAAAATGGCTCAGCCAGACAAGTACCGTCTTCAGAAGAAGGACCAAATACTCAGTTTTCTCAGGAGAACAATGTGGGATCTCTGTCATCTACCCCCTTACGCAGATCTCAATCGCTCTTTCACCCTAAAGAAAAGTTGGAGCCTGAGACTTCCAAGAAAAAAAGAGAACAAAAAAATAACCCCAGCCTGAAGACTGATACAAAAAAACAAAGCCAGAAATGTTCTTTCATTTTGGAGGAGAGTGCTAAAGCACATGAAAGTGGAATAAACCCTTCAAAATGTAGTACTGGGGACTTGTATGATGCATCAAACTCGGATAGTCAAAACTGCAAAATACCAGAATCAAAATCACTACCAAGACAGAAAAAAACCAAGCCCAGACTGTTGACAAAGTCCAAACCAAGAAATAAAGTCTCCCTTAAGCCTGAGGAGGAAAAAAGGAGGCAAGGAAGAGAGAGCCCAAGAAGTGCAGGATCACCTGTGTCTTGTAGGAATGATTTCCCCGGGGATCAAGCACAGCCCCTTGCTGAGGGAGGGTCTCCTCTGTCTGCCCCCTGCAAGCCTGACACAGTGGTACCTGTCAGAAAGGCAAACGCCAGAAGTCAACCTAGAAGGACATTACTGGGTTCCTCTTGTAAAAGTGCCTCGAATGACTTGGAAAAAAGCATCAGTAGTGAGAGTGAAAGTCTAGCAAAGCAACTGGGTGGAAGAAAAAAGCCAGTGAGTTTAAAACAGATTAAAGGAGAACAAGAGATCGGTGCGACTGCGTCCTCGTACAGAAAAAGGAAATGCAGGAATTGCCCTGAATCTTCATCTGGGCCTCCTAACCACAGGACACTTTATGATAGCTTCCTCTCTCAGCGTAAAGAGGAGGAAAATACAAATACTTCACTTGTGGCTACGAATAAAGTAAAGCTGTTTCAGCTGCCTGACTTTGAGGAAGATGAAGGTGGGCATATCGCTTGGGGAAGGGAAAACTTCATCCCATTTTGTCGAGCACCGTTACTTGTCTTGGAATGTTGCAGTGTTTTTGTGAATGTGTTTCTTGAATTGCTGATTTTAATTCCTTTTAAGATTTGGAGAAGCAAAAAATGCAGTCACTTTAATACTGGCTAAATGCTAGTGTGGTATTTAGGTTGTCTGGAGTTTTTTAGGGTTTTGCACTGAAAAACTGTACTTAGCGGTAATTCTTACCCTTCACTAGAGGACTTGCTAATGTCATGCTTAATTTCTTTTTTTCTTTACTGCTGTCTAGCTAGTGTTGAGATGAAATGATGTTACGTAAAGGAACAGGCTGGTACAGAGTCCTGAAATCAGCCTGTCCTTGTTCCTTTCCCTTTTTTGTCTTTTATTCGGATTATTAGGCCTTTGCCTAGGCAGAGAACAGAGTGCGTGTGGTGTGACAGACCCTTGTGTTACGGTGACTTGCGTTGCTGTGGGGTCACTTACACAGTTGTGTGTTTCCCCTGGGCTGAAGCTGATACTTTCTTAATCGCTATTCCACGCTTACGAACACTGGTGCTTGCTGCTGTTGGCAGGACTGGAATTGTCTGACCTGTCTTCAAAGACAGTTTCCTCAGAGAGTCTCTCTTGCCTCTCAGCTCTGGTAGATGAAGAGGAGGATGAGGATGAAGAACTTCCTAGTATTTTATCACATCAAGGTGAGAGATCAGTGTACCTATATGACACTTCTTCACCCAAGACTGGTGTGCTCTTTTAGGGTATGTGTGCTTCTAGTTTGCTGACAAGCCTCGGTAATGAAACCTAACCTTCCTAGAAAGTGAATCCAGCTTTGTTCAAGCTTGGAATAATGCCCTAGAAAGGCTTTTGGAAACAGAATGAAATCACTGTGAAACTGGGCAAGGGCCTAGGATTGACATGTCCAAGTTCCCATGTTCGGAACTACCGGTGCTGCGTTTTTGGGGGGGATGCCCTGTCACCATAGTTGAAACCTGTAACAGCATTGAAGTGAAACCCTGAAAGGAGGCTGCTAAGAGAGGGCGAGCTAACTGTCTTGTCTCTTTTTTTTTTTTTTAAATTACTTTATTTTTCGTCATAGAACCGCAATCAATTGAAGAAGGGATTTTGGTCTGGTGCAAATTGCGAAGGTATCCTTACTGGCCAGCAGTGGTAAGAACAGCTTGCTGCCTTCTTAGAGTGATATTGCAAGGGGTCTGATAAGGAGCAGCTTACCAAGTTCTTGAGTGTCTTTTGCCCTTCTTGACTCGTGTAGAGCTGGAAATGGTATAGAACTTCCAGTTCCAAAGATCATAAAGTAAATTTATGTATGACAAAAGCACATAAATGAATGTGGTTAGTTTGCATCTGTTTACATTGGGGCAGAGGATTGCTACTGAGCCTTTACATCTTGTATCGACAATTAGGGTTGTTGTACCCAACTAACAAAAGAAAGAGGATGGGTCCTTGTGTACTAACAGAAACACTTCATTGGGGTAACTTGCTATTCTTGCCACTTAAATTTAATTTTTCATATTTGTGTAACTTCCTTTAAGTATGGGGTGTACTATATAATATCAATGGAAAATATTCCTGCTTTGTAAGGGTATTAGGGTTTTAGGATGCTAATGAGACCTTATCCTTCCAACAGGTAAAAAAGGTGAAGCGGAAACAGAGAAAGGCATGTGTGCTGTTAATAGAAGGGAATACAAATGACAAGAAAAAAGGGTAAATGTGGATTCCAATCACGTTCTGAACTTTCGGTTTCTTTTAGGCAGTGTCCTGTACTCTTTTCCTGGTACAGGGCACTTACACTGTCGGTTAAAGGTAAGGTTGGTCTCGGAGGGAGGGACCCGGTAAGATTTGCAGGTGCGGGCTACGTGCTCTGTCATGCTGCCAGCTGAGACAGGCTGGCATTCACGTGGACACTGAGGCTTATGTGAGGAATAAAAAAAAAAAAAAAAGGCCCGGGGACCCAGCTACTATTTTTTACCTGTGGTACCCAAACTTTCCAGAAACTGAGGCCTTAGTTTTGTTTGAAAACCACATACTTCTCATTTTTTAAAAGATTCCATAGTTTTAGCTTATTATGAAAACCCAAACTAGTAAAACCTGCATTCCTGAGTTCCTCATGAAACCTAATTTTCAGGGAGGCGTAGAATTGCAGTAAGTAAATAGAGGTGCAACTCAACTGCCTCTTTTCCTAATTGTGTTTCTTTGTTTCATCAAGTTTTTCGGTATCTCTTAAGAATCTGAAGCACTTTGATTGTGAAGAAAAGCAGGACCTTATAGTAAGTACTACCAGCAACATGTAACTGCATGTGTATACATGTCTTGGGGAAAATAAAGTTGTATACACAATGTATACCTGTCCCTGCGGGAGGAGTGTGGTGCAGCTGGCTGCTCTGGCTTTGTCCACTCCTCTCTGTTCTCTCTCTGTTCAACAAAGTAATTAAACGTAGTTTGTGCTCCGCAAAATAGAGAATGATACGGGAACGGGATCCCCTGACACCTTTTTCTGTCTCGGTGAGGCTGCTGCTAAGAATACCTGTGTATGTGGAAGGCAGGCAGTTCCTTAGGACTCTTACTGTGTTTTTGCTTGTGGGGCTTCTGCCTGCAACAAAGCCACTGTCACGCTGCATGGCAAGGTGATGGCAGAATTTCAGGAGAATGCAGAAAACTGCAAGTAAACTTCGATTCATTATCGTTAGCCGTTTCTGTTACCTGGTTAGTGTCCTAGACCTCAACGCTTCAATAGGCTACTCCTTTTTTTAGGACTGTAAATGGCTCTTGTTTTGTAGGAACGAGCCAAAGAAGATTATCGCCAAGAAATTGAGTGGTGTATTCGATTGATTTCTGACTATCGAATTAGAGTAGGTAAGCAGATGAGTCAGATGATGTCATCCATTCTGATATGCATCAGAAAAAATAACACTAAAACTGTTGGCTTTGTTTCATAGGCTTAATTGAACTGATAAATAACCCTGTCTTGGGCTTTTTAGGTTGTCATTCTTTTACGGGATCCTTCTTGGAATATTTTGCTGCTGATATCAGTAAGTAAATTCGTTATCTTCTGTATTCTTCTGTTGGTAGGTATGGTTAGCTCCAGTGTTTTACACGTGTGTTGAGTTATGTGTAAGACCCAGTGAGGGGGTACCATTGAAATTGCTACACACCGTTATTACACTCTTAAGGTTTTTCAGTCCCACAATAAAAGTTAAATATTGACTGTTAACGGCAGTCAGGTAACTGGTTGCTTCACGTTGTAGAGAGTTCATTTCAGAGCTCCTGTCAGAGTTTCACCTCCCTCCTTTTTTTTTAAGGCAAAATTAAGATTTTGGTGGTGGTGGGTTTTTACCCTCTTTGGTAGGGGAGGAAGAAAAAACCCTTCTCACATCAAGAAGTCCCTTATTTTATATTGTATATGTAAGTATGTATGCGAGAAAGCCCTTTATATTTAAGTAAGAATAATTGTGGCTTTTCTTTTCAGGCTACCCAGTTAGAAAGGAAGGTTATCAAGGTTTAGTCCAAATGACCTTTCCAAATGCGGCAGAGGAAGATGTTGAAGAGTCTTCATCAGAAACTTCACCTCAGAAGCCCTCCAAGAAACTTCTTCCTGACAGAACAAGAGCTGCTAGAGATAAAGCGAATAAAAAGATAGTGGAGTTTATAGTGAAGACCAAGGGGGCAGAAGAGCATCTTTTGGCTATTTTGAAAAGCAGAAAACAGTCCCGCTGGCTGAAGGAGTTCCTGAAGTCAAGTCAGTACGTGACCTGTGTTGAAACATATTTGGAGGATGAAGAACAATTAGACCTTGTAGTGGACTACTTGAAGGAAGTGTATCGTGAAATAGACACTAAAAATCTGCATCAAATAAACGGAGATGGAATAAAATTTATTTCAGACGTCCTTTTGCCGGAAGTAAGTAAATGTGAAACACTGAGATAAGTAAGTAAGTAACGCTAGTGTTACCTGATTTGAGTTTAATGACTTGTGGACCGTTCCCCGGGAGCTGGGTG
Organism: Gavia stellata; assembly: GCF_030936135.1. Taxonomy (NCBI): domain Eukaryota; kingdom Metazoa; phylum Chordata; class Aves; order Gaviiformes; family Gaviidae; genus Gavia; species Gavia stellata. Next base: position 1,075,634 of record NC_082625.1, read on the forward strand.
ATGTTTGAGCCGAGCAGGTGTATTTGTGCCTGCCTACCTACCAACTTGGGTTACGGTCCCCTCAGCTCAAGGGACATGAAACTGTGCTTAATTTCTATGTATATCTTGAGCAAAGAATGTTAAAATTAGGGCAGGAGGCTCTTCAGCCATGTCCACGGGCTGGTAATCAGAGAACAAATATGTTCACATGTTGGAGAAAATAAAGCCGCGGTATTGATCGCTACGTGCTTCCTGCGGGTGCTGCAGATGTTGGCCTTAGTAGGCTGGCAGGGTTATGGGTGAGATGTGGACCAACGTAATTCTAGACGCTGGTTTTAAGCCGTTGGCACAGAATGCTAGTATGATGCTTTTAAAGGCAGAATGATGATTTCTGGTGCATTTTGATTACTTCTGAAACTCTTCAAAGCTTTGTTTGTTTTGGGTTTTTTTAATTTGGTAAGTTATCTCTGGGTTTTCTTGGGCTCTTTGTGTGTGTTGGGGGGTGGGTTGTTTGTTTTTACAGTTACACTTTTAGATACTGTTCTTCCTAGGAACTCTCCTGGGAGAACATTAGTAACTTCTGTAGAAACAAAATTACTGTGAAGAATATATTAATCTTGTTATAAAAATACTCCCCTGGGAATGTTAAAGGACAAGTTTGTATTATTTAAGAACTTGAGGTACACAACAAGCAGTTTCCTAAGCGATTGAGGAACCTTATTCCAGAAATGCACTCATTCTGCTGAGGCAGTTTCAAATCGCTGCTTGTAATTTAGTTTTTGTTTCATGAGTATAAATCAGCTAAATACTTTTCTAGGCTATCATTTATGCGATTTCTGCTGTGGACGACATAGACTACAAGAAGGCAGAAGAGAAATACATAAAAGGACCATCTGTGAGCAAAAGGTATCTCTTTATTTTTAGCGTTCTCTGAATTTTTCTTAAAGTTTACTGTTTATATTGGAAAAAAAGTGAGTCTAAGGGCGGGAGAGTTCACTAGCCTCCCTCCTGTAAGGCAAGCTTCCTCGTTGTCTAAGTAACAGAATGATTAAATGTGGGGAATATTCTTGCAGAGTTACTGTAGCACACTGCAAGCTGTTCAATATGTTAAGATTGTTTTTACTGCAGAACTTTGTGTTTCTTCTCAGGGAGAGAGAAATATTTGATGAAGAAATTCTAGAAAGAAAAAAGCGGAAGACCGAACTAGCATCTGCAGGCAGCGTCTGAACAGTGGTACATGCTTTCCCAAGTTATCCTGACACTGAGTGTATATAATGAAGTGGTTATTTGTATAAAACGTGTCGTTCCTGCTTTTTAAAATCTGTGTGTATGTCTTCAAAAGCTGTGGTCACTATAACGCTGTACGACTGTCAGCTACAGTCGTATCTACAATCCTTGCTCTTGATTTCGCGTGCTGGAACCGCACGCTGCTTCCCTTGGTCTTGCCGTGTCGAACTGCCTGTAAAAGACGACGCAAAGCGTGTAGGAGCGCTGTGGGTGCACGGCCACCTCCGTTCTCACCCGGTCAGTGCGCGTAACACGGAACTTGCAAAGGTTGCAGGTGTTTTGCAGAGCTTCTTGGTATAACACTAGGTTTTGTATTATTTTGGCCAAATATCTAAGGAAGGGCTATTGTCCTTGGAAAAACACGTACTGGTAAAATATGTAGCTTGGTGACTTCACTGCTACTGAATGTCTGCAGGTTTCCCCTCTGAAAACGTTTCCAGCGGGTTGGCTGTTCTTGCTTTGCATCTCTCAAAGTGTGGAAATAAAATTGGTACCTAGTGATGCAATCCGAATAACAAAAGCTTTGGTTTTGTTGATAGGACAACTGTAAAATTCCGTGGAAAAGGAATCCAATGTTTGCTTAAACAAAAAACATTCACTTTTTCCCTTTCAAAGTGAAACCATTCTGAATGCTGTTTTAATGTTTGAGGCCCTGATTTTTAGGAACTCTTTCAATTGTCTCTTTCTACAGGATTTAAATATCAAATTTAATCATGTGTAGTTCCCTCCCCCAGCTTTTGATAAAGGTGTAGCCTATTGCAACATGCCTGTGACACTCACAGTGTTATTGATAACTAATTAATGATAAAAGCCCAATGATTAGTATTTTTCTATATTATAATGCAAATGTGATCTACTTGCTTGTTCAGTAGAAACCAAGACGATTTGGAATTAAGGAAGATGTTTAAATGTACATTGGGATACAGATGTGTATTCTGGCTATAGTAATATTCTGAATACATTTTAATTACACTTTTAATTACTCTGTGCTTTATAATGAGTTTCACTATGCATTTGGAATCCTTACTCACGTTACCAAAGGGCCGTTCACAAGTACCTAGATCATAGGAATATAACAGGTAGTTAACTGGCCTGTTCTTTATTTTTCACTAAAGCTTGCGAGCAGGGATAATGCATTTTCTGTGATGGCATAAAACTGTAATGCTGCGTGGCTAGCGAGCTCTGGAGCTGGGGGGGGCACTTGCCTGTGGAGCACTCCTGGGTCACCTACCGTTGTTTCAGAAGGCAGAAGCTTCCACCCTGTAAAGCTGGGCGTCGGGATCAGTGTCTCCCCAGCTTCCCCCTCCTTTAAAACGTAATGCTGCGTAATGGTACGCCGGAGATCCTTCTTCAACCCGTTGCACGGAAGCAGAGCTTCCACAGCATCTTGCCTTTACCTCCGTCCTTACTCCTCATGCCTTTTGGCTAGTACTGGCTTAGGTTGACTCAGTGGGGACAACTTCTCACTTTAAAAATCAAACTGTGTTCTTCTGCCTGGGGCTGACTAAGAGGGTATGTTGTGCCAACACACTCTAAAATGTTTACGTCTTTAAAAAACACTTTCTAACCAGGTGTTAAAGGCTACTTACAGTACTTGGAATATTCATCCCTCAAGACCAAATTCAGTCTCGCCCTGTACAGCACTATGTGGTCTTAAATCAATTAAAGTTGGATGAAGTGAATCATCAAAGGCTTGTCATTACTTTTGTTTGAATATGCCCATTTATTTCAAAGACCGATGTTTTCACTGCGCGCAGGCAGACACTTCCACCTGCCTTTTACAGCGGGTGAAGATTTTTGTGTGTCGGATAAAACCGTAGTATCATGTTTCAGTGTCACAGTTCCATGTTATCAAGTACAAGAAAGCAAACTTACTCTTTTCTGGTCTTGTGCTTTATTTAAACCACCTCCTTCCATCCATCGTCCCTGCCCAGGGCCAGCTCGTCCCTGGGCTTGCCCAGTTTAATCCATGTGCCTTCCATCACCCCAGCTGCCTTCTTCACGGCGTGCAGGGCCACCTCAGCACCGGCTTGTGCTTGGTTCTAGGATAATAAAAAGACACGGGAGCACGATTTGGGGAGGGCGCGACGCCTTCGCGCGCGGGGCGGTGGGTGCGGGGGGAAAGAACCCGCAGGTTTCACCGCGCGAGGCCCGGCGGGAAAAGGAGCAGCTGCCGAAACCCGGGATCGAACCAGGGACCTTTAGATCTTCAGTCTAACGCTCTCCCAACTGAGCTATTTCGGCTGCGTGCGAGCGCTCTCCCCCCCCCCTCCCGTGACCCCCCCCCACCGCTGCGGCCGGGCCCGGGGGGGGGGGGGAGGGCCCGAGGGGGGGAACGGGGGGCGGCGGGCACCGGGAGGGCCCGGCGAGGGGGAACGGGGGGCGGCGGGCACCGGGAGGGCCCGGGGAGGGGCGGGACGCGGGGGGCGGCGGGCACCGGGGGGGCCCGGGGAGGGGCGGGACGCGGGGGGCGGCGGGCACCGGCGGGGTCCCGCGGCCCACAGCGGCGGGCGCGACGGCGGCGGCGGCAGCGCGGTCTCTGTGGCGCAATCGGTTAGCGCGTTCGGCTGTTAACCGAAAGGTTGGTGGTTCGAGCCCACCCAGGGACGGCCGCGTCCTTTTCCTGCGCCGCCGCTCCTCCGGGGCCCCGCGGCAGCGGGATGCGCCCGCCGCCTTCCCCGCTGCTTTTTGCCGCGGGGCCGGGGCGGGGCCCGGCGGGTGCCCGCGGAACCCCTCCGCGCCGCTCCGCGTTCCCCGCCGGCGCGCTGAGGCGGCGCACCGGGTCCGCGCCGGGCCGCTTAGCGGGGGCACCGCGCCCAGAGGTTGCCTGAAGGGCTGCGGGCGAGATGGCGGCGCTGGGCTGTGAGCGGGGCCGGGGCCGGGGCTGGGGCCGGGACCGGGACCGGGACCGGGGGGCCGGGGCCGGGACAGGGACAGGGACAGGGACAGGGACCGGGGCCGGGGCCGGGGCCGGGTGGAGGCCTCGGACCTCTGCGGAAGGACTGAGGCAGGAGGGAGGCCTGAGGGGGGCCTGGAGGCTCCGAGACCCTGAGGGGGACCGGACCGGGCCGGGCTGGAGGCCCAGGGGCCCTGAGGGGGGAGCGGGCCGGGCTGGGGCTCCGGGGGCCCTGAGGGGGGAGCGGGCCGGGCCGGGCTGGGGGCTCCGGGGGCCCTGAGGGGGGGCCGGGCCGGGCTGGGGGCTCCGGGGCGAGGCAGGGACCGCAGCTGTCTTTGGGGGCGACTCTCGTCCGCGGGGCTGAGGGCCCGGGGAGCGGACGGGGGCCGTGGGGTGTCCCTGTTCCCTCCGGGGCAGCCCAGGGCTCGTCCCCGGGGTGGGGGTCCCACATTGAGCTCCCTCCCGGGTTCGGGCCGTTCCCTTTCCCCGGGTGAGGGGCTCCGGCCGGAGCTGAGCTCTCCCCTGCTCTCTCGTTGCAGGTCTTCGCCTCCCTCGGCGCGGCGTGCTGGCCTGCCGGTGAGGGCCGGGGGGTGCTGGGTGTCCGTGCGGGGGGAGCGGGGGCGATGGCACCCCTGAGCCCCGCAGCTGCCAGCGGCTCCCCCCGTGCCGGGGAGCCCCGAGTGAGCTGTGTCGGGGCGCGGGTGGGAGAGTGGGGTGTTCCGCGGGGTTCTCTTCTCCGCCTGGGTTTGCTCCTAAGCGCCTGCTTTCTCTGCTTCTGGGGCCGCCCCGCTCCCCGTGGGGAGAGCAGCGGTGTGTGCTGCTGCGGGGCCGAGGCCGGGGGGGCGGCGTGGACAGTGCGACCGTGTCGGACGAAGGTGCGACGGCTTTTCTTTTATCCAGGCCCGGTGCCGTGACCTCTGTTCGCACTCAGCTGCTCCATCAGACGCCAGCCGCTGACCATGCCGACAGGTAACGCTGGCGCTTCAGGGCAGGTTCCTCAGCTGTGTCCTTCCACGGGTGGGGGATCCCAAGTGGGGATCAACCTTCTGTTTGCTGGAGCTCTGTCTGCGTACGCGTGACAATCTTTTCCTCACTTAAAAGCCAGGATTAACTGGCAGGCTGCTGTCAGTCTGTGAGCCCTGGAGATGAGCCTGCCAGGCACCCTCCGTCATCGGGGTATGGCAAAGAGCGGGGCTCTGCCTGGGCAGCGAACTCCACAGATCTCCCCACAGTGGGGGGAAAAACCCGGTTGTAGACACAGTCTCCAGCGGTAGCAGCGGGTGTGAGATTGTCCATAAGCAATGTACCACGGATTCTTTATGGGATCACAGCTCCTCGAGGCTAATGATTGTATTCTGCAGTTACGCTAAATAATTGGAGACTGATACTACTGCGCCGTTTGTCTTCAGCTCTGTCCAAGTCCAGCAAAAGAGCTCAGCTGTTGTCCAGAAAAAATCCTACGTCCCTACTAGCAAAGGCGAATATATTGTCACCAAACTCGATGACCTGATCAACTGGGCGCGAAGGGTGAGTCGCTGAACCTGTCGTGCTCGCTAGGGAGAAATGGAATCAAATGCTGTGAGGTGCTGGTGGGAAATGGATTTGAGCCATCTCCTCCTCAGGATAAAAATAGGTTCAAAATTCTCCATGGGGAAATAGCCAAGTTTCTTGGCCAGAGGTTGACATTTGGGGTACTGTGTCAGAGTGGGAGAGAGACGCTTAATGTGAGGGTGGCGCAAAGCCGCGCAGGCTGCCTGTCTGAACAGAGCTGTCCTTCAGGAACGGGCAAAAGGCGCTTTCTGGTTTTACGCAGTCCTGTAATGAGCAGCTGCTCCGTGCCCTGGAGAAGGCTGCACAAGTGGCACTGCCCTGAATCCCATGTGCTCTGGCTTACAGCTGAGTTTTGCCTTCTCCAGTCACTGCTGCCCTTGCGCGGGGCTCCTGAGGTGGCCGCTTTAGCAGCATGAGATATAGAGGAGAGCGTCTACGGCGTTGAGCGCATTCAGCATCCCTGAGGCTGTGAATGCACAGATCTCTACGCATCTATTTCCCTGCAGCCCTGGGTTTTGCTTTCCTGTATAATGGCAAACACTGTTTCTGTTTGCGATGCTCTTGACTAAACAGACCTTGAAACTTTTCTTGGTCTGTTTCCTTTTCTGTCTGATCAACTCTTGTTCTTTGAGTCACCCGACCAGGGTCTCGGCTCCTGCCTTCAGCGTTCTGACCCATGACCCGCGTCTCTCCTGCTGCAGAGCTCCTTATGGCCGATGACGTTTGGCTTGGCGTGCTGCGCCGTGGAGATGATGCACATGGCGGCTCCTCGCTACGACATGGACCGCTTTGGGGTGGTGTTTCGAGCTAGTCCCCGGCAAGCTGATGTCATGATTGTGGCCGGCACCCTGACGAACAAAATGGCTCCGGCTCTTCGAAAGGTACAGGCTGCCGTGGCTGCCTCGTGCACGGCTGCGCACACTGGACGCAAGTGGGGAGCGGTCTGAAATGTCTGTGTTCCGCAGGTCTACGACCAGATGCCGGAGCCTCGCTACGTGGTCTCCATGGGGAGGTAAGTGCCCGGACGTCCTTATCGCCTTATGCTGCATGGGAGAAATCTGGTGTCTCTGCTTGAGTGGGGAGATGAAGGGAGGGGATCCCGTTTCTCACTTGTATTTCCAGCCCCTGGAATTGTATAAAGAGGCCTTGTTACAAGTGAAACAGAAAGACCCTTTGATTAGGGGGAGGAGAATGAGGTCTGTCAAGTCACTGTGAACTGCAAAGTCTTCCCAGTGGAAGATTCTGGGGTTTTTGCAGCTGTCAGAGTCCAGGGACTTGTATATGTCCAGAATCTCAGAATTTGCATTTGGACAAAAGCTTTCAAAGTATTTCTACTGTGCAGCATAAAATCTGAGCTCCGTGGAACTCTGGCATGCTTGAAGTGACACCTTGTTCGTCTTCTGGGGCCGAGGGCGGCCGTTTCACCAGGGCCTGGAGGGGACAGAACGAGTTCTAGAAATGCTCTGTGCACATGTGGCAAAATAAAAGAGGTTTTGCAGTAGAGAGGAAGGCCCCTCTGAATATCTGCTTTGGAAGAGTAATGAAAACGGTTCTGTTCGGTTTGATTCAGCTTGAAATGTGACAGCCTGGGAGCGTAGCCTCTGCCCTCCAGCCAGGGCTCGCGAAGAGGCCGAATGGCCACAGCGTAAACCTCGGCATCCGCTCCGCCCCTTACTGTAAAGTCTGTCGGGTGGCTCCTTGCCTCACAGCACGCGGATGCCGGGTTCCTCTGCTCCTTTGCCTCCCGCTCATCTCTCCCCTGGGCTGCTGAGCCGCCTTTAACAATGTGCTGAAACCCGCCCGTCTCTTGCAGCTGTGCCAACGGCGGGGGCTACTACCACTACTCCTACTCCGTGGTGAGGGGCTGCGACCGCATTGTGCCGGTGGACATCTACGTGCCAGGTAGGAAACGCAAGCTCTGTGCGCCACAGCGCTAGCTCGGAGCAGGACAGGAGTGAAGTCCATTTTGTACATTTGGATGGTGCTCAGTGTGGTTTTTAAAGCGCTTTCTGTTCCAAACTGTGTTGCTAAAGTTGCAGAGGCTTCAGTGAGATCTGCCTGGGGTTTCCAGTACGTGAGTGGAGTTCTTCTGGTGATGTTACGTGCCAGTAACTGTTGTGTAAAGTGTGGGCTGTGGTTTAGTCGACCACGTGCTCTCCTGTGAGATACCACCTTGCTCAAAAGCAAAGCACTTCTACGTGTTATAAAGACCTTTTCGAAAAACACCATCGCTTTAGGTTCTTTAAACTAAAGAAGCCCTCTTGCTTTTATGAACCCTGCAGCCTGTGACACACACAAAGCCAGAGGGAAATCGCAGCCTGCTTTGGCGTAAAGCCCATGGCTCGTCCGTTCTCCTCCTGCTGGCTACATCTCAGTGCAGCCAGCAGCCCCGCGGGCTTCCTCTTCTCTCTTTCAGGTTGCCCACCTACTGCTGAAGCTTTGCTGTATGGAATCCTGCAGCTTCAGAAGAAAATCAAACGGGAGAAGAAGATTCAGATCTGGTACAGGAAATAGCCTCTTATTTATGACTGACCCACTCACTGCCCACCTGGGGCACCTGCTTGCATTCATACGCACAATAAATCTGTATTCTCACGAGCCTTCCAATAAAACTCTACCTGGTTAAGACGCTTTTCTGTCTTTAATATATTCCTCTTATCTAAAGCGGTTTTAACTTGTTTAAAAACTGAATTCAAAAGCAGGATTTGAATTTGATAACGTTCAGCGTGGTGTTTTCTGGTCTGAATAGCCTGTGAGGGAAGGAGAATGTTTGACGTTGCCTTTCGTGACATAAACACCTTACCAGAAACCTGGGATCCGCTCTTTGGCTCTGTTGGGAATCTTTGAGACCAACACACACCCAGGTGGGCCCCAAGGTCTCCCTGAGCTCCTCTCTTACTCCCCACCTGCTTTTTGTTTATAATTCCTACAAAGGATCCAATAAATCCTTTATATCTGTGTGCCCAGCAGCCAGGAATCAGTTCTATTTCTGTAATGTAAGTAAAATATTAATGCTTAAAGTCAGAATATGACTAATAAAAAGGAGTGCTGCAGCACTCCATAGCACAGTAGGAATAAAGCGGCCCACGGTGGGTTTCAGTAATGGATGTGTCCCAGGAGTCGGTGTGGTGTTCTCCTGCCAGCCCGGGATGAGGAGCAGTCGCTGCAGTGTTACACCCGCGCTTTTGAAAGACAAATAAATTGCTCTGAAACAGCAGTTGTGTATTTCATTCCTTTTTAATGGATTTTATCCCTTCTGGGTAGAGAGAGGAAACGTCATTTATGCGGTATTGAGCTGCAAGGAGGTTGTCGGGATCAGGACTTGCTGCAGTGGGCTTCAGCAGAAAGCAGTGGGAGAGTCGCTCCAGGAGCGGACGAAGTGCCTCCAGCTGCCCCGTCCTCCCCATTTCCCCCACCTGGTTTAGATTACCTGGCTCGTGTGGAAAGCCAGCCCCTGATTTCTAAAAATGATCCCGTTTTTAGAGGAATCATCTCATCCTTGAACCCCTTTGGCTAAAGGCTCTAAGCTCTGCTCTGGAGCTGCAGCTTAATTGAGGTATTTGGAGAGGAGGGTGAGTCTTGAGTGGAAACCGGCCTCTGGGACAGCCGCAGGGTGGGATCTTGCTCCGCAGAGCCCAGCAGACCCCTGCATCGACATCTGCGCTGGGACAGGGAGTCCCTTCGTCCAGGAGGTCCCTTGGAGACCCTGGACTTCCATCCCAAGCCTCCAGCCATCTCCCACCTCCAGATAAATCAGCTTCCATCTTCTCTTGTTGGCATCAAAGGAGATAAGAGCTTTTCTCCTCCTCACAGTGCACATAATCGGCCTCTCCTCCTCAGTGTTTGCTTCCTGCGGCTTCAGGGCAGCGCCGAGGGCCGGTGCCGGGCTGTCAGCACCCTCAGTGCTTAACGATGGTGGGTGTGATCATCTTGTGGAAGGAGTAGTACCTGCAGTCCTTGGGGGGGACCAGGTCCATCACCCTCGTGCTGATGTTCTCCTTCTTGAACCCGGCCTCCACCAGCTGCCCTACCTGGGTCTCCTGTGGGAGAGGAGGGGCGGGAAGGCGCAGCGATGGTTTGAGCTGCCCGGATGCAAGCGGAGATGCTGCTGAGCCCTGGCCCGTGGCGACACGGGACAGTGCGAGTGGCCGGGTGCAGGGAGCCCCGTCCTGGGCTGCTGTGGGCAAAACAACCCCTCTGACCTTCCCCCAAATGTCCCCTGCTGAGCCCCAGCCCTCACGGATGAGTTAAACAGCCACGGAGCGCTCTGGCTCGTGCTGCTCCACAGCTACAGTGTCAGGGATGCAGGAGGTGCACCAGCTGATGGGGTGGCTTTGGGGACCCCCGGGTTGGGCTGGGGGTGCCAGGCCCTCCCCAGCCCGGGGAACAACACCCACCTCAAACATCTTCTCGATGTCGGTGTACTCGGTCTTCAGCAGCTCCCCCCAGGAGGTCAGGTTGCAGTAGGTGAGGACCCCGCCGGGCTGCAGCAAGCGGAAGGCATGGTCCTGCAACGGGAACCGAGGGGGGGCTGGCTCAGCACCCAGCACGCTGCCCTCGCCTTGTGCAGCACCCCTGGCTCAGCACCCGGCCCCCACCCTATCCCACTCCAAGCTCTTCCATCTCCCAGCAGAGCCGGGCATCACCCCAGCCCTCTGCGCCCTCCCACTGCTCCCCTCCAGCCGGCTGCGACCACGTGCGCCCAAAGTGCTGCAATGTCACCGTTGTGCTGGGGACATCATGGGGACATCGGGGTTTTCCAGAGGGCACTAAGCCCCGGCTGGCAGGGAGGGTGCGGGGACGGCATGGGGACCAGCACCCAGCTCTGGCTCTGGCTCCTGAGCTCCCAAATTCTCCTCCCCGCCTGTGTGCCCCAACCTCACGCTCACCCGAGCCGGGGGCTCCGGCCCCTCGCAAAGGGCAGTGGGAGGCGCGGGCGCTGCGGGGCCGGGGCGCGGGTGCTGCACCCTGCCACGTTACCTTGATGAATGTGAACTGATGCGTGTGCCAAGTCTCCTCCGACAGCGGGTAGGTGTCGTACAGGATCCCTGCCCAGGAGCACCGGAGACCATCCGTTAGCCGGGAGGGACCACCGAGGCGCCGGCGGGGCTCATGTGCGGGGGAAACGTCCCCCTTCATGGCCCATTACTATTTGTTCCCATTTAAATTTGCACCCCGTGTCTCTGACCCCCAGAAGGCAGCGATGTGCAGCTCCCCAGGACAAGGTGCCGCTCCCCGGGGACACCGGCTGCATCCCGTCCCCACCACCGCGGGAGGGAGCGGGGCTGGGTGCTCACCTGCACCCCGAGCTCTGCCGCGGGGACCCCCACCCCGCCACCCCCTCCATGGTCCCGCCGGGCTCGGCTGCGTGGTGCCTCACCCCTGAAGTGCCCGTCCGGCAGCGTCGGCACCACCTCCTCCCACAGCCCCTTCAGGGCCACGACCTGCGGGCGGGATGGCAGAGCGGTGAGCCCCGGCGGCAGGCGCCCACCGGCACCGCGCACCGGCACAGCCCACCCCGGACCTTGTGCGGCTGCGTCCTGGCCCACTCCTCCAGCCGCCGGAAAACCCCCTCGTTGCACTCGATGATCCAGTGCTCCTCGATGTTGAACTCCTCCACCTTGCTGGCAGCGATGGCCATGCCGAAGCCCACCTCCAGCACGCGGCCGCCTGGGGATGAGAGGGCAGCTGGGGGGACTGTGCCCCCCCAGGGATGCCGGGCGGCCGGTGCAAGCCCAGCAAACACAGAGCTCTGGTTTTCCTCCACCTCGGAGCCCCCCCAGTCCCAAATGCTGCCCTGCTCTTTCCCTGAATGGGGCTTTTTTCGGCGCGGGTTGGGGAAGCGCGGTGCTGCCCTTGTGGGAGTGGGAAGCTGGGAGCAGCCCCGTGCCCCCATCACCCGCTGCCTCCCCGGCTGCACCCTGCAGTGGCCCTTTGCCCCCACCGACCCCCCCCAGGGCCGTTGCAGCGGGAGTAAGCAACCACTCGCAGCGGCGTTGCCAAAACCCTCCCTCCGCCGGCGTGCGGGGAGCGCAGCCCGAAAAGCGGCAGCTCCCAGCCGGGCTGTGCTCTGCCCCCGCGATGGCTGCACCCCCCGCCCCGCGGTCCCAGCCCCTTTCTGGAATGTGTCACCCTGACACGAGAGCACAAGTGCCACCGCAGCCCCGCGCCCACCGTCGCTGCATGGGGAGCACCAGCGGTGAGCAGGGTGCATGCAGCGGGGGACCCCAGCAGCAACGTCCCCCCCCACGTTGTTTGCTCGTGGGAAAGCTGCCCACTCCCCACGCCCGAGCTGCACCCCACGGCACGGCCCCGAGCCCGCGGGGCCCCCGTTACCCCTCGACGCGGCCACGGCCGCCAGCGAGTGCATGTAGGGTGTCTCCCAGCGCTCCATCACCGGCTTCCCCAGGATCTCCAGGTGGGCGTCTGGCGCATCATAGCCGGCTGCCGCCTCCCGCCAGGCCGCCCGGCAATCCTCGCCCTCCGTGAAGATGGGCCCCGCCGCCACCCGGGTGCTCATGGCTGTGCCGCCGCTGCGGAGAGGAAAGTCCACCAGTTTGGCTCAGCGGTGCTGGGGGAGGGAAGGGGCCGCCCGGCTCTTGGCCGGCTTTAAATAGCCGGGGCTGGCAAAGTGCTGAGTGTGCACGGCGGGCTGGGGCCCTTCTGGGTGAAAGGGATCCCTTATCGGGGCTGGGGGCGGCAGGGGGACAGCCAGCGCCGGGCAGCCGGGCCTGAGCGGCCACACGCGGCTGCCTGCACGGGTAGGAGCAACCGGTGCCCCGTGCCAGAGCAGGGCTGTGCCGGGGTGGCCGGGGGGGCAGAGGATGGGTGGTCGGTGGCACCGTGCACCGCGCTGTGCGTGGCCGGAGCGGGAAAGACCAGCACCCCTGGGTGGGCTGGATCAGTGCAACTGGGGGGGCCATGGAGGAAGGGCTTTTCCCCGGGGGCTGTGCTGGGTGCTGTGCCCCACACTGTGCCATGCTCTGGGGTGATGCACCGGGGGGGCTGTGCCACGCTCTGGGGCGATGCACCCGGGCTGTGCCACGCACCAGGGCTGTGCACAGGGCTCTGCCCCACGCTGTGCCATGCTCTGGGGCTCTGCTGGGTGCTGTGCCCCACGCTGTGCCACGCTCTGGGGCAACTCACTGGGGCTGTGCCACGCTCTGGGGCTCTGCTGGGTGCTGTGCCCCACACTGTGCCACGTTCTGGGGCAATGCACCGGGGCTGTGCCACACTCTGGGGCCGCACGCAGGGCCCTGCCCCACGCTGTGCCACGCTCTGTGGTGATGCACCGGGGCTGTGCCACGCTCCGGGGCCGCACGCAGGGCCCTGCCCCACACTGTGCCATGCTCTGGGGCTCTGCTGGGTGCTGTGCCCCACGCTGTGCCACGCTCTGGGGCGATGCACCGGGGCTGTGCCACGCTCTGGAGCTGTGCCCGCTGCTGTGCCCCACTCCGGGCTCTGCACGGAGCCATGCCCCACGCTGTGCCCCGCACCGGCGCCGCGCGCAGGGCCCTGCCCCACGTTCTTCCGTGCACGGTGCTGTGCGCGGTCGCGGTGACCCGGGCCCCCGCGGCAGAGCCGGGCTGCACTGGGCGGGGCGGAAGGGCTGGTCCTGGGGGGTGCAGGCGGCGCTGAGCCCGGCACCGGGGCGGGGGGGCCCGGCGGACCCGCACCCCCCCCCCGACCCGCTGCACAGCGCCGAGCACCGCGGCCGCACGTGGGGCGGGCGGACTGCCCTTCCCGTCGGCCCCCGCGCGCCGCCCCGCCCCGCCCCGCCCCTCCCTGGGCGCGGCCCCGGAGACCCCGTAGCGAGGGCAGGTGCGCGCGCAGCGGCGGTTGGCGGCGCTGAGGGAGCGCGAGCGCGCGGCGGGGGGGGGCCGGGCCGGGCCGGGGGCGGCCGTTGCGCAGCTCGGGAGCGCGGGGGGGGGGGGGGAAACGGGGGAAGGCCGGACGGCGAGGAGCGCCCGCCCGCAGCCCGCGACCTGCCGCTGGTGCCGCCGCCGCCGGAGGGAAGAGCCGGGCGCGGCCCCGGATACCGCCGAGGAGCCGCCGCCATGAACAGCGTGGGAGGCGCCGACGAGATCGGGTGAGGGGGGGGGCGGCCGCCTGAGGAGGCGCCGGGGCGGGGGAGGGGCGGGGGTCCGGCCCCCCTTTCCCGCACGCCGAGGCGGGGGCCGCGCCGGGCCTTCCGGGGGGGGCGGGTGGCGGGGGCCCCCCGTCCGCCGCCGGTCCCGTCCGCCATGCTGGGCCCCTGCGGGCCGGGAGGGTGTCCCCCCCTCACGTGACCGGCCCGCGGCGGGCTGCGGCGGCGGCGGCAGGTGCGCGCGGCCCAAGGTCACCCGCGGCGCTTCCCGCGCCCTCCCGGGAGCCGCGGCCCGGCCCCGCCAGCCCCCCGCCGCGGCGGGGCGGAGGGGGCGGTTTGTTCTGGCCCTCTCCGTTGCTGACGAGGGGAGGGGGGTGTGAAACCCGCCGGTGACTTTGTTCCGGTGACTCATCAGGGCTTCCCCGCCGGTGCCCGCAGGGGCCGAGGGCCGGCCGGGCCGCGGGGCAGAGACCTTGGCGCTTCACCGGAGGAACGGCAGGACAAAGGCGGCAGCCGGGAGCCTCCCCTCGCTTCCCGTCTCCGTGCTGCGGAGGAGTCCTTGCGCTGCGTGTAGCTGCCCTTCCGACGTGCCCCGCGGCTGACAGATGCCTCCTGCTAGCTGTCCTTAGGCGCGAGCTGAATTTCGGGCAGAAAACCGCTGGTTTTGCTTCAGAGGCCTCCCAGAGATTGTGTGGCTTCTTCAAACCCACAGCCTGACGCAGGTCTAGTTCTTCTGAGGTCTGTTTAGTCTTATTCTACTTCGGTGCTGTATTCCGAAGCCTAGCCACATTTAAATTACGAGAGTGTAGACTTGGCACCTTAGAGCTGAAAACAGCAAAAAGAAAATTAAAAAAACCCCACGATTGGCTGCTTAGCTTTCACGGCAAGTTTTGGCACAGAATATGCACGTCATAACTGGTCACCTTTTTTGAAACTAGAGCGGACAGGAACCAGTCTTCCATTCTTGCGCTGTCTCCAGCGTGTAACAAGCTGCTTATTTACTGTGCGTGATCTTAATTCGTACACTCTTAAAAATATGAGAGGCAGGATAACTGTTTTGAATGTAACACGTTGCTACGGACAACATATTGCATGAGGCACGTTTAAATGCATAGGTTTTGCTCTGAAATTATTTTTATTTGGTCCTGGGCCTTAATTACCATCTAGTGCCTTTTGAGAGACCTGATGAGCAGAGTTCTGCGTGCCGCTGTCCTGGAACTGTAGGTGAGCACAGTCGCAAGTTGCTCCGTGAAATACTGTCAGCCTTCATCCTGAACAGGCCTGGCTGTCACAGAGCTTGTTCCCAGTTGCAGACTGCTTAGATTTTGATCCTTCTGAGTTGTAATCAGATTTGAAAGGATTGGATTTTAATCAGAGAGGGTAATTTTCTTGTTTCTCCTTCCCCCAAAAGTGCTCAAATGGAAAGGTGAAAGCATGGAATAAACTGCAGTTTTAGTCAGCTGCCTGTAGTTGCATGAAGGAAGTTCTATTTTGAAAGCTGTTGCGAGATGTGAGTCTTAATAGGAAGTTACGAATTTAACCGCTCTTCTAGACAGAGATTTTAAGTTAAGACAAACACTTAGGAAGGCTGGAGGCCTTGCAGTCGTGTTGATATGAGTTGGTAGGGCCTTGTGAGCATTACTCTTAATTAGTACTTGGGACTATATTGGACGAAAGGAAAGTGCTGATCTTGAGATCCTTCTGTCCCTCAGGACGTAGCTCATTGGACTGCGCTAAGAGAAATGATAGATGTTAATCAAACTGCCAGATTATTTTACGTAGGCGCAGTTTTTGCTTTTGTTGAGTTTCGGCACTTTTGAAATAACTGTGTGCTTTCTCACTAATTCTGGGATTATCTGCTTCAGTGACAGATACATTTATTGCAGAAAATAATAAACTAGCAAGTCAAATTTTGTCAGGAAATAGTTGAAGCGGAACACGTGGGTTCATGAAACTTGGTTAAAACTTATTATATACGTACTACGACTTCTGAAGAGTCATTATTGCGCTTCCTGCTCCCGAGCTAAGCACTGGGAGGAATGCTGCTGCTGCTGCAGGGGTGCTGTGTGTCCCTGTCTTTCACTTACTGGTGCACGGTGCACACTGTCCTACCATTCACGGCGGAAGGACAGACCTGCCCAAAGACACAGGCTGACGTTTTGTGTTCTCATCAGGCTCATGCTGGGGAGTCGCTTTAATTTTGATTGGGGGTGGACTACAGCAGCCTTCTAACACTGCAGTCTATGGATGTGTAGCTTTATGGAGGCGTGCACTTGTGAGGGTGGTATGAGGACAGTGATGTCAGCAAGCTTAAACTGATAGCGTAATTTTAATAACTGCCAGCCCATAAACTGTTTGAACAGAAAGTTTTGTAGGAGGCCAGGAGGCAGCATGTGTAAGACTCGCGAACGGGCTGGTGATGCAAGCTGAACGCAGGGAAATGAGCACTCACCTAAGCTGTTACTTCATACAACTGCCTTGCTTCTGGCAGCTGTCTTGTACAGTATTGCATCTAGATTTTTGCATTAGGTAGGGGTTAGTTAACTCTTGCATTCACGCAGTGTGTTCAAACGAGTCCCGACGGAGTGGAAGGTCAGGGTAGTCCTGGCGTTTGGCATTCTATAGGGTGCGAATAAATAGAAGCCATGTTTTTACATACAGCTGCTGCAGTTGACCTTAGGTAACCCGGCTTTTTTGTTTGTTTAAATGTATGTAGGGTGACTACAAATAATTAATAGTGGAATTGGAAGGTTTCAATGACCACTAACTGCGGGGAGTCCTCCTTCCCTGCAGATAGCTTGATGTTCTGTCAGAATGCAGCTGGTATTTTTAGATTGATCTTACATTGATCTTATACACCAAGCTATCAAATTTAGTTAAAAAATCCCAAAATACAGTTGGCCAAGAAAATGTAGCTAACACACAGTCACGGGCCATCAAAACGTTAATCTGAGTATAGCATTAGACAGGTTATTTTTTCATTGCTATTAGGAAATAAAGTTATTTCCTTATAGAACTTTCCCTAAAAAGAACGTCCCAAGAAAGAGCACAGCGATTTCTGCGTCTGTCCTGTATGTGGAGGGGAAACATGGTAAAGAGGCAGTTGTGGAAGCTACCAAGAGGTCCACGTGTGGTGACGGCTGTTGAGTGAAGTTCGGCTGTCACCAGAAAATGACCTGTTGCTGAAAACTGGCTGGTGTTGAGTAAGCTCTTTGAAGGGATGCCATGAGCCCTTCGCCAGGAGAGGGAGGTGGGGGGAGGTTTCCTATCCTTGAGAAAAAACTTCGTCATCCTGAAACGCGCAAGCAGAAAACAGGCCTGCTTTGAGAGAGGGTTGATAATGGATGGAATGTCCTGCTCGTGCTCTTATCAGATGCATTATGATAACACAGGAGCAGATGCAGCCATAGTCTTCTGCAGCACTGTGAGGACTGTACTTTGCATATTACCAGTGCGCTTATTTTCTGGCCTGCTTAGGAAGACACTTTGATCTGTGCTTAACAGTTGGTATTTTTTTCTTAAAAGATAAGACTTATGTCACCTCTTAAGTAGTGACTTAGAAATAAAATTTGCCTCAGGGGTACGAGGCTTGTATGTACCATGTAATACTGAATTTAGTCACCCCTTACTTTCGTGTGTAGTGTACCTGCACTCTGAAGGCATTGGTTTAGTCACCGCTGGCTGTTGCGTAAGGGTCACGATAAGATGCCGTATCACGGAGAAATGCATCAAAGTGAAAAGGGACTGCTGGTTTCTTCGGCAAGCTGCCCTGCCACGCAGGACCTTCTAGGTGCAAGGCTTTCACTTCACTGGTGCTCCCTGGGCACCAGCAGCTCTCTGGCTGGGGGGGCGGCTGATTTCTTTCTGCAGTTAGCTGCTCCCGAAAAAAGCAGTTGAGAGGAAGTTTTAATTTTTTTTGTTAGGAGAACCTCAACTTTCTCCGTTTAAGTGAAGGTGCACTAATTCCCAGCCTGAGCTCAGCTGCAGCTATGCTTGGATATATCTGAGGGCGAGTTGAAGACAAAGCAGGCTATGATTCCTCTCTATGAGGACTGATAAGAGAAATAGAGGGCATCCTCCAAAGATAAATTATCCCAGCACTTGTCTGTGCAGACCCACAAAACTATTAACAGAAGAGCTTCTTGCTGAAAAGGGCCAAGTGTTGAGGTGGCTTTGAACTAACCTTTAATTACGGCATAAATTACTTTGCATGGAAGTTTTGTCACACCCTGGAGTTGATAAAGAGTTGCAAAGCAGGCAGTCTGGCATCTGCTGCTCCTCTTTGTGCGCTTACCCAAGTACTTGGGCGTGCTCTGACATGAAATGGTACAGATTTGGATGCTCTTTTCAGAAGATGGGCTTGCTTCAGAGTTGACTTAAGTTTTAAGCGTGGAGTTTAGTTTGGGTTTTAGCCATGACTTTCTCATCTATTTGGAGATATCTCTCAACTAGATTGTGAAATGGTTTCACAACTAATTGCTGAATTAGTACTACTCTGTTATTTAGTACTTGCCTCACAAGTTTGCCTTCTGTCTTAGACTTGAACTTGGTAGTTCTACTTTTGCTTTCATTTAACTAGAGGATAATGGTAGACAAAAGTGATTCTGACTGGTCTTTCTAGGTGAGCGAGGGAGTAGCACATAAAAGGAATGGGTGAAGGCTTTTTGTTTTAATCAGCAGTTTAAGGACTTTTCTTTACCAGGACAGTACTTTGAGAACACAAGGGCAAGGAAGCCGGAGGGCGGACTTAAGCTTTTTTGGTCTGAGAATGGAAAAACCTCACATGCTTTCTGTTTTACCCAGTTACGCAGCTAGAGAACAAGTATAGAACTTTCAGGTGATGCCAGAATCCCACCACTGCATCTAGTTCAGCATTCCTTTGTGTGGAGTCTGTTTCTTTTAGCTGTGATTTCCATTGGGCTTTGACCTTCTGGCACGTGAAAGTTGGCCACATCATCCCAGGGCAGATGCACCTACGTTGCTTACTATTAGTAAGTTGGTATTAAATCAGTCCAACCGCTGGCAGTATTTTTCATATGGCGATACCTCTAAATGTAGGAGATGGTAACATCAAGTGTGTAAACTTCAGAGCCTGGTGTTATTTTTACTACAATACCTGTTACGAAGGGCTGCAGCAGCTGTGTTGCTAGTGTATTTTTGTGGAATACTTCTTTTAACCTATTTCGGTTGTCAGTTATCTTCCTGGTAACATTCAGTGTTAGGTAGCAAATGGATGTAGGAGAGCCCAAATGTTCTTGGAGCTTGGATTTGGAGGCCTAATGCAAGACAGGGCACACCTCTTGATCCTTACCTGGGATTAAAGCAGTTAATGGAACGGACTTGGATACTTAAACGAGGATGTCTGGTTTTCTGTCAGTTTGCTTTAGCCCAGAAGTTTGGGATTTTGTTTTCGTCCTTAAATTGGAACTGCATGAACCCTGCAGCTGTTTTCTTCTGTTGCTCAGAGAAGTTGTGTAAGTAACTTAGAGCCAATGATCCAGGCCTTGAGAGGAATCCAAACATCCCATTTTAATTGGGGGGTGGGGGTTAACCAGGTAGAACGACTTTATAACAGTGTTCTTGGATCACTTCTCAGATAATTTCAGTAATGCCTTGTACATATTTTTCTGAACTATGAAGTGTTATGTGCTGGAACTCCTTTCTGCCCCAAAAGAGCAGGTAAATGTACTTTGTGTGATGTTCTATGTTGGTTTTTTTTTTCCTTCTGGCTATTGTAATGATTTCTTAAAGCAACACTGCCTTCTCAAATACCTGGAAAGAAGTTTGGAGGAACTTAGGCTTTTCTGATTTCTTTGTCTTCTCTTTGCATGAAAGAGTAAAATGTATTCCTGTAATAAGCTTACAATCTCTGTTCATGCTGTGACACACAAAACAGATGCTTCAGTTTTATGTGAATCTGCATGAAACAGAAGGTAGTTGTCACAAAGAACAGTGAATTCTAGGGAAGAGCGGGCTTTGTAGTGTATTTTGGAGGCCTCAGTACTGCCAGACCTCTTCAGAATAGCTGACTTCTGCATTAAGTAAGATGAAGCATCGGTCGTGTAGCACCCTAAAACTGCTGTATGCTTCATTTGCAGAAAACTGTTTGTGGGTGGCTTGGACTGGAGCACAACACAAGGTAAGCTATGTATTCTACAGTCGTTGAGCCAGGCCTTTGTGAACAGCAAACCAGTGTACAGATACACAGCTTTTTAACAGACAGTACTGTGGTAGGAAGGTTTGGATGAGATTCTGCTGCTCTCTTCTGTTAATGAATACAATTTGCTGTGGAGAGAGTTCAAATATATGTTAATCACTTTTGGTTTTATATTTCCTATCAGTGTTTGGTACTCAAGTTTTTGTCAACTCCAAAGATGACAATTTTTATCATTGCTTACTGTGATGATACTTCTCTTTTATGTGAGTGGAAATAAAGCAGTGTATACCGTTTGTTTAGAGAAAGTAGAATTTAATCATTTGCAAAAGATGAGTTTGAACTTGTTTAGCTGTTTGCTTATCTTTTGTCTCATAATTGCAAACACAGCCTGGTAAGGTTAATGCCTGGTTCTGTTTCATATATGCTTTTTTTTTTTTAACAGAAACTCTTCGTAGCTACTTCTCCCAGTATGGAGAAGTTGTAGACTGTGTAATAATGAAAGACAAAACAACAAACCAGTCTCGAGGATTTGGATTTGTCAAATTTAAAGATCCCAACTGTGTGGGAACAGTACTGGCCAGTAGACCTCATACGTTAGATGGCCGAAATGTAAGTTGCTTTTGCGTTTTGTTTTTGGTTGTTTTTTTCTGCTCCAGACTGCTTCAAAGATCTGTTTTAAATTCTGGCTTTTCATTTGCAGACTGGGTAGTGTAAAAGTTACCTGGTTGTTGGTTTTAATTATTTATTGTAAGACAGCTTTAACTCAATGATTTGTGTCACGTTGTAGAAGTGATGTATTGACGATAGCTTTGATCTGAGGAGCTGGATTTCAGCAGTGCTGTGTTCAGCTACCATAAACGTAACTTTTAGAACATATTCTGCACGCTGAGATCTGACCAAACTGGAACTTCTTCCAGATTGATCCAAAGCCATGTACACCTAGGGGGATGCAACCAGAAAGGACACGACCGAAGGAAGGATGGGTAAGGAAAGATACTTGGTGTATCCTGCCTGTTTTCCAAATTTTGACTTACCTTCTAGCAGTTTAATTGAATTCACTTGGATTATATCCATGTTTTAAAATCAGGAGTCACTATGCAGACCTTGAGTGTAAATTTTATTTCTGAAAAATGTCTTCTACTTAGATTTCCATGGTAAGACTCCAAGTACAATACGGTGTTAATGAACATTCTGTGTTTGTGTCATGTGGGTGTGGTATTTTCTTAAGCTGTTAGCAGTGCTTTTAGTTGAGTTCTTCAAATCTTGAAACAAGTGTCTGGAAGTGCACTCGCAGGACTGATGCTCTTTTCCAGCCTACTTCACACCCTGCAGGTTAATATGATTTCATGATAAAATGAGTAAACGGCCTCAGAACACAGTCCCTAGTTTTCTGATCTTCTGAAGGACAGAGACTGGGTTCTAACTGCGAACACTGAACTTCTGAGCTCTGAACGTGCAGTTGCTTCACTTAATGACTAGGAGACTTCAAGCCTGGAGATGGCTCCCCCTCCACCTGCAAGAGACCATTGTTCATGTTTAAGTGCAAAATGATAGAATTAGCCAACTTTATTGTCCTTCTGACTGAATTTTTTCCTCCTTGATTTAGCAGAAAGGATCCAGGAGTGATAACAATAAATCAAATAAAATTTTTGTTGGTGGGATTCCTCATAACTGTGGCGAGACAGAGCTCAGGGAATACTTCAAGAAATTCGGAGTGGTGAGTCATTCAGCATGATGGCAGTTATCAGTCGGTTGCAAGATGCTTTCCCTCCCCACTGCCTTTTCTCAGATTTTGTCAAGCTGTCAAATTTTGGGTTAATTTAGACAAACTGCTGTAGAGACATATTGAAGCATTTTGTGATAAACTGTAGTAAACGTTCATCATCTTGAAATGTATCTTGCTGTTTGTCAAAATCTATTGCTCTGATATGTAACTTACTTTGCTGCTTCTGTCCCCTCTTGCTTAAGTTTACCTGATGTGTTATTCTGTTCCCTTCTTGCAAAAACTCCTGAGTTGAGTTGGCTTAAGAAAAATTTTTTCTCTTTTCAATTGATAACTTACAGCTCAGCAAGTAAAAACTTTTTCTTGAAATTTTTTTGGGGGGAACAGGGAATACTTCAGTGAGCTTATTTCTAAGACCCTTGTCTTTGACTACGTGTACAGATAGGTTAAATTTTGCAGGCTCCTGCCATTTTTTTGGTAACAGCAGTTGCTTTTAAAACATCATCTGGAATCAGCTGAGTTCTCTTGTCCCTAGAACCTCCATTCTAGAGGCAAACCACTAATCGTGTTATGCACCTGTTTTTAATTCAGTTTGTAACCTCGGACTGAAATGACTGTATCTTCTGATTTGGGTTTTTTTTTCTGTTTAGTTTTAATTCCCATTTATCCCAACTATCGTTGCCCCTTTAAGACAGTAAACTATTGAACTAAATTACTAAATTCAGCTGTGAATAAGTTTGAGAAATTTAAAGATTGCCTGAGTTAAATTCAGGACTGTGCAAGTGGATGTGAACTTGCCATCTTTAAGTGGCATTTAGTATGTTTTTTGGATACTTTTTTCTTAATCACCTTTCTCTTAAGATCTCTTCTTAGTGGCAGCAAAGGATTTGTTCATTCTTTCTCAAGTGGCTAAGTTTATCAACAGTACTGTATTTAAAATTTTATTAAGATAATTAAAAAAAAAATATAAAAGGCAATGGCTAACAACTGTTTCTTTAGTTTGAAAGGCTGCAGTAGACTTGTAAATAAAAATGGGGGAGCATGTTCCACAGCTGTGGAGCATAATTTCTAAAGGCTCTTCCTCACAGACTTTTGGCTTTCCAATTCTGACCTCTGGATGGCTTGGGAGATACAGGGTTATGTTCCACCAAATATAGAAGGCAACAGCCATTAAGTGTAAGTGCCTTTAAAAGTAAGTAGTAGAACTTTAACAATAGTATAGAAATTGGGGAGTCTATGAGTTATCTCTGGAGAAGCAGAGGCTCTTACATATGTTTTGTGAACACAGAGTGCAGAGACAAGAGCAGGCGCTGATTCTTAGACATGGTAATTGCTTGGTAAATAAGACCAGTGTGAAGAAGGGGATCCAAATGGACCAGTGGGGAAAAAAATCTGGCTCTGTCAGACAGCATAATCCCCAAATGGGGATAAAACTCAGCTGTTAGCATCCAGTGGGATATATGCGAGTGAGTGTATATGGTCTAATAACGTGAAAAGTATGTTTTCTAGCTGTAAGTAAAAGGTGAATTTGCATTGGATTTTAAGCTAATTCAGGGGATTCTAGTAAAAAATATCCTAAGGTTGACTTGAAGGCGAAGATGTGATTCCATGAGATCACACATGTTTTGTGACCGCTTTTCTGCATCTGAGAAACTTAAAGGCAGTTCCTCTCAGCTGTTTTAGTATTGCCTTTGACATAAATGTTACACCTCTGGTTTTGTTTAAATTGTAGCTCACAGTGGTGCTTATTCTGAAAAAAATCTTGAAGCCCTCAAACAGCTTGCATTTTCCATAATTTTTTGCGTGTTTTTTTAAGTTAAAATCACACTGATATTGATCATCCAGAACTTAGGGGTTTTTTTTATAATGCTATTTAAAGCATCCATTTATAACTGGTACTCTGTGCCACACTGCTACTCAACTAAGTAATTCAGAGAAGCCCTGCAAATTCCTAAATGTGTTTGGAGTTAAAGCTGCTTTTCATGTGGAGAGTGAAAATGTTTAAAAATGGGAAAAAGTAATCTTTTAAGAAGCTACACTGATGAATAGTATGTGGAAAACCAGAAACCTCGAGGGTTTTTTAGTAGGCTATAGTGTGGGTATAAACAGTGTAGCGACCTTAATGCTAGATTGAAATCTTAAGTGTGATGAGACCTTAAAAAGCCACAATGTAGCAGCTTTTCAGAACAGATGAACTCAAGGCTTTTCTTAAACTCCCATAAAGAGCAATATTCCCAATTTGTTTGCACTGTGCTAGGACAGCCTGGTATTGATGGCTACATCGAGCATTTAATTGTGCTTTGTGGATAGAGTGCAGGAAACCAGCCTGTAGTAACTGTTTATAACACTCCCCTGGTAGCACAGTTAGTAGAATTTCCCTTCTCTCTTCCAGGTCACTGAAGTTGTAATGATCTATGACGCAGAGAAACAGAGGCCCCGAGGTAAAGGCTGATCTAGTTTGTCCTTGAAATTTCTTCATGCTCTCCTATAGTCAGATGGCAAACTATTTCACACCATCAGAAAAGGTAGACTTTTTTTTCTGTGTTGCCTCAGGAAAAAGAATAATTCACTGGGCAAATAATCACTTCAAGTCTAGACTCTTCATCTACAGCTTTAGCTGGTATCTGCGCATTTAAAGTCAGATGTTTCATGTTCATTTACGGGTTTTTTGCTAGTTTTTTAGTTGAATGAAATTTGATTCTCGAGCCGCTCCTGTGGCTTAAGGTACTATTGCGGGGGGGGGGGGAAATGAGCAGACTTTCCTCCTGTTCCACATGAAAGGTATGTTGCTGTCTGTAACTGCATGGGGGGGATTCTCCAGTTCAGAGTACTTCTGAACGTGAAGACAGAACAGAATCCATCCATTATATGCTTTTTGTTTTGGTTAAATGGCTTCACTTAAAATTAAAGAAAAACACTTCTTAAACTACACAAAACAATTCTAAAAAAAAAACCAAAAATTTTGATTGGGACGTATAATCCCTTTATGCTAGACTGCTTTTTTAAGGAAAAAAAAGAAGAACTGAAAGTTTCACTAGACTATTTAATCAAGCTGGTAACCTTTGGTCAAAATACGAAGCAAGTTTCATGTCATCCACCTTCCATTGCATCTGCCATCTGTTTGACAATTAAGAGGCAATATTTTAAGTACGTGAAACTTAGTTGCACTGACCACCTTGTAGCATGTTCTACATGCTAGAGAATAGTTTGCCATCTGAACTTTCATTTCTCTTCTGACTCATTATTAAGAAATATATTCCTCACTTCATATTTATTAAGCTGTTAAGTCTTAGTTTTATTTTTAATTTAGACATACATCCTTAGTGACATATTTAAGTGTTTCATAGTAAAGTATGGTAATGTTAAGTAAGTTCTTTTTTTTTTCTTTTCTCTCTGTGAATTGTTTGACTGTGATTAACGATATCTCTTTAGATTTCTTCTCTCTAGGTGATAATTTATCACAGAGGTACAGGCCAGTTCCACAGTCAGAGGAGGGACGGGCTTTGTCTTTTATTGGAGTGTAAACGAAGTTTCAATATATTTGTTTTTTTTGTTTTCTTGCTTTAGCTATCTTAATCTTCTTTCAACAGATAACCTTTTATTTAAGCAGAACATAAATCCATCTATTTAAATGCTCTAGAGCATCTGATTTTAAATAGAGGAGGCAACGGAGACAAAGATACGGGCATCTGAATATAATTTGTGGCTGAAGTTCTGAAATATTTCAGTAATTATTGTATCATCTATATCTTTGTAATATTTCATTCTGGCTTTGCAGCCTCTGAGCAAAAGGTACTAAAACATCATGCCTGGTCTGGATTAATCCTGGTCTCAATTAACGGCTTCTCTGCTTAAAGCTATACTAAAAAAAATTTTAAAAATAGGGGGCTTGGGGTCCACTTCTTAGGTGGTAGCTTAAAGCAGAAGTGAGAGATGTACGCAGGTTTGAAAACCTACCTGTCTCCATCCAGTGTGCAGATGTACTGCAGGATACTTTCTCCCTTAATTCATCTGACTCCTTAAATAGTGTTCTTCAATCTTGCTGCTCGGACTTTTGGTTTTGTTCTGTTACATTCTTTTATGTAGTGTGGTAACTAACTGTCATCTCCAAAAATGGCCCTGTTAGTCCCTGGGGGTGTGCTAGGAACAATTCCTCCTAGTTTGTGTTCGGCACTCCTGGTCATGCATCCCAGAACATGTTTTCTCTCGCCTTCTCTTTCTGATCTGTATTCTGTTGCGTAGGGTGCTACTCAGTCTATACACTTGTCCTTTTAACATGGTACCTAAGTGACTATATATTTATAAAGTTTAAAAGGCCAGTTCGCTGCCATCTTCTACTCGCACCATTCTGAATTTTGCCTTCTTCCATTAACTTTACCATCCTTGCATCTTGAACAGATCCTTACTGCATGTCACTTCACTAGTTTGCTGGTAGGAGGAGGGAAAAATTATCCGTGTTACTAATCCCTGTAGCATTCGTCTACCTTCAGCTCCTCACAAGAACACTGGGAACCAGATTCTCGGTTAGTGTCAGAGCTACAGTGACGCCCTTGAGGAGCTGGCTGTGTGTCTTCGAGTATCCAAGTTGTCTTTGCTTACTCACAGTCCCTGCCTACTTCTGTTAGCTCTCCCGCAAGCAGTGCTTTCATCAAAATTCTTTTCAGAGTCCCAAGTATCAGTGCAGCCAGCCTCGTTACATCTTAAAAGAAACAGTGGCTTTGTTGCAGTCCGTGCTTCTCGCGCTTTCTATTCTTGGCTAAACCAACAACTGTGAAGTAATTTACAGGTTCTTGCTGTGTTTGTTCTCCTCTTCCCCTTGGCTGCAAACCAGCGTCATTGCTCTGTTCAGTAGTCCACTTGGATTCCTGCTAAATGCAATTAGTTTCTCTAGTCTTCAATAAAGTCCTGTCCTTCAAAAAATAAAGCTACTGGATGATAAACGTCATCACTTTTACTGTATTTAAAATTTCATGTTGTTGGAATTTTGCTGTGTATTGTACTCTGATTTCTTCACTGTTCCTTATCTTGTGGTGCTTGACCCTTTTAATTCCCTTTTTTTTTTCCTTACTCACTTCCTCAATGACCTCTTATTTTCCTTCCTTCTCCCCCTCCAAACCCCATCCCCATCCCATGATCTATTCCCCTCCTTCAGCCTTCTTGGAATCAAGTTAAATGAGCAGCCTTCATATGTAGATGGTATCCATCGTTACTCTTTCCCATGTCTTTTTAGATAAAGGCTGTAATACTAAATGTGTGATTTAAATACAAATACTTTTCTTTTGGCTCTAATACTTAGATTTCTAGTTAATCTCAGACAAATATATTGTGATGAAATGCTGCTCTCAATTTTGAGGCTGCTTTCATCACAGGTCAACAAAACTTCGTTTATACTGCCAGTCTCTTGTGTGTGGGAAATGCTAAGTTTTTTCCTTTTTATTTTAAGTTTATTTTAGTGATGTCTTTTGCTCTTGTTGCTGACAGCAGAATTTGACCTGCTGGAATCTATTTTGGCCTGTATCTTTGTGTATTTTTTTATATATAAACTTTCTCTACAATAGGCCTCTTTGGGCTTACCCAACCCAGTTGGATAAGCTTAGAGAGACACTAACTGTTATAGATACTGTATTTCTGTTTAATGCTTTAGAGCAATATATGGCTGCTGTCAGCACTAGCTGCAAAGCAAAATGCAAACCAAGGGGGAAATCTTGGGTTTCAGAAAAGCAGAAATGCATCCATGTTCCATATGCTTTTGATGCCGCACCTCGTTTTTCTTTCTAATTTTTATTGCTCTACCCTTAGCTAATCTAAAGAATGGCACAATTTATGTACTGCATGTGTTCTTACCTTTCCTGGGACTTGGTTGTTACACCAGCAACGAGTGGTTGATGGCATGAACCAGCCTCTGTGTTCTGTGAAATTAACCACTATTTTGCCACTCTCTCGGCAGTATCAGCAGCTACAACCTAAGTGCAGTGGTTCTCAAAGTGTGACCTCAAAACGCGATTTAGTCCTGGGGCTTTGCCTCTTTTCCAGCGTCTCCTACAGGCATCAGACGCTTCCCTGCAACCTTTTAAAAAGCTGCTGGATTCAGCTGAGCTGCCACCATCCAGGGCTGTGGTCAGGTAAAAGGGAATGAGCCACCCTTGGGGATCTGGAGCAGTTAGTAGCAATGTCTTGGGCAAAAGGCGGGACTGAAAAAAGTGTTGCATAGATTTTCAAGAGGAAAGCAGCAGGAAATATAAGAAATGAAATAGATTAAGGGACTTGACAGCAAGTATTGCATTCGGTATAAGCAACACTTCTTTAGTTGGCAGGGGTTGCTGTGTTTGGAAGGAGGAATGTCTATTATGTGCTTTTTCTAAGGTGTGGAAAACTTGAGAACCTCTGATCTAGGTTGTTAGTTTCTGAAGCTTCTCATTCATCCATGGAGTGGTAAAATTTTTCATGCTTTAACAGCTACATTTCAAAGACAACTTTCTTATTTTCCACGGAAAATATTCCCTAATTGGAAGATGGGATAAGGGATGGGAGGAAGTTGCTTTGCAGCTTTGGGGAACAGGGGCATAATAGGTTTTCCTTGGGAACCTGGTCTGAATCCAAGATAGGAGCAGCGAAATTGCTTGACTTCAATCTGCTGTCCCACAAGTATTTTGTTTTTAATCATGTGGCACAGTTATATTTCTGACTGTATTAGCACTTTTTTTCCATTTCCTGGTAGGTGGGTTAGGAATAAAACCGAATTAAAAAGTAGTTAACAAGCTCAGTTTAAGTTGCATGTGTGAAACCAAGATGAGGCATTAATTGCCTAATTACAGGAAGTATCCGTTGCAATTTTCTCAGATTGACTTTTTTGAAAATTTAACACAAGTCTCGGTTATCTGAAACCCTTGCTTGAACCCTTGGTCCGCCCCTAATACTGTTCATCATCCTGTTTTGTGTCACAACACCCTGCTACCTTGATTCACTCTTCGTCGTTGGCTAGGTTTTGGATTTATTACTTTCGAGGACGAACAATCAGTGGACCAGGCTGTCAACATGCATTTTCACGACATCATGGGCAAAAAAGTGTGTAGTTGTAGTTTTATTTTACCTTAAGAAAGAACCAAGTCTTGGGCAACTAGCAATTTCACTGGAGAATAAAAATAATTGATCCGGTTAGGTGGGAGAGCGTGTATGTCCAAATTCGAGGCTTTATCCATGAAGGTGGGGAAAGTCTTCTGAGTTTGCTTAAACCGGTGAGAAAGGCAGTTAGCTTGTGGCTTAGCCTGTAGAAGAGAGACAGATCTTGAAAGCCTGAGAACTTCGGCTGTGGGCTGTTTTGTTTTGGGTAAGGCCTTGTGCTGACAGACCTGGGGGGCTGCTCTGGCTGAGCATAGCTTATGCTACACTGCGTTGATGATGACTACCTTTGTTTTGAGCACTGCTTAGGTGCGAGGGTGGAAGTTAGTTGTTTCCAGCTGTTTGAAAATCAGAATCCCAATGAAATCTGAGTTGTTCAAGGCTTGGTTTAAGATACCACTCCTTCAGATGTGTATTTGATACTCAAATTTTGAGGTGGTGTGAGACAATCTACTTTATAGAATCTTAAACTTAAAAAGGAAAAAAAAAAACATCATGAAGGATTGGTTTTTTAAAAAATTGGGTCACTTACTGTGAAACTTTGATACAAACCCACGTACTCTATATAGTATTTAACCACGATGCAGTTAAGTGACCTCTGGTTGTTTCATCTTCATACTGTGTTGTCAGCAAATGGATGTTTGATAGGGAGAAATTTTTTAGGCTTGCTTTGATGTTACTCAGCAAGGAACATGCTTGTACCTGTGGAAAAAAGTAAAAGCAAAGTCAATTGTTGCAGGACACCCAAGTTTTATACAGAGAAAATCATAACTTCTTAAAGAAAAATTAACTACAGGAAGTCCTGGTAAATTTAAAGTCCTTGCAGCTTTGCAGTATAACCACAATTTTTAAAGTAAGCATTAAACCTGCTAATCTTAGAGTGAATAGATTTCAAGGAGACACAAGAGCACTGTCGCTTTCCTTAAATTATTGCATTGTATAATTTTGCATTGTCTCTTTAAGTCTTTCTATGTGCTGATATTTCATAAGCATTTATTTAGCTAGCAGGGGATACATTCTTGCATATAAGTGGAGTTTTGGTTTATATAATGCTTTTTATTCCTATGAACTCGTTTTGGGGTTGAGGGGTGGGCTGATTTCCTAATAATGGAAATGAAGCAAATGAAGAAATGTGCTTGTGTAATCAAGAACATCAGTGTAGGTTCTCGATTACTAGTATTCTCCTCTTGTGAGCAGTTGAGCACTCCCATTTGTGAGCAGATGCACTGACAGCAGTGAATTTACATTGGTATGTGTATGAATTACCTATATCCTGTGTACATCCTCTGATCTTTCCTTGGAATTGCCTTAAACTTACATGAACCGCTTAAATGAGAGGTCATATCACAAAGCAGCGTGCTAGATATAAATAGGAACAAAGGGTAGTACATCTGCTGTAACAGTTCTGGGAAAGTGTGGAGAACCCTGGGTGAGCCCTCAAAATGTCACCTCTTCTGCCGGTTTTCAGAATACGTCAGTGCTAATTCAGAGTTCTCCATTGTTTCCCAAACAATCTCAGTACCAAAATGAAATAATCTGGTTTTGCCTTTTTTTTTCTTCTCCTTTTGATGACATAAAAAGCAGATATATGCAGTGTTTTTTTCAGCTAGGAGCAACGGAGGTGCCTCGTTTCTTGGTGTAAACTGGGCTTTAGGCAGGTGTAGAATTTTAACCTCGGCACTAAGAACATTGCACAGGGATTTTTCAGTCCTCAGTTTAGCAGTTCACAGCTTCCAAATGTGCACTGAAAAATTAATGGGGTTCTTCCGCATAGATTAATGAACTCCAGATACTCCGCTCTCTTCATTGACTAATAATGCCTACTTTAAAAATGGTATCTCTTTCTTTCTGGTAATTAAAAAGGTATTGCTGAAATGAATCCATATGTTGTTGAAAGGAAAAAAAAAATTAAAATTGCAAGAGGGACTCTGCTTTTGTAAGCAATAACTGAATTCCCTCAAGGCAAATGTGTTAAGACTCATTAATTTGAGTCCTTTGAAAAATTCCCTTGGTTCCTCTCTGGAAGGGCCTTCAGCTGACAGAGATTTGGTTACTGTCATGTCTCATGTCCTTGGGGCATCTGCAGCGGGCTGGGGGCGGGGGGCTTTGTCCTTGCCTTGTGCCTGTTTCCTGTTTGTTCTCCGACATGAATGGTTTTTAAGACATGGCAGGAAGAATTCTGAATACTTTATTTTCCATACTACTCAGGCCCATTGATGATTGAGACTTATTTTCTTTGTACTCTGGCACCCATTAAAATTAATCATAAAATAAAAAAGACTTTAATTCAGCATGCATGAGTGCTGAGAGTGTTTCATTAAATCGGAAACGGGATTTTTTTTTTTAGAGGTTTGTATTGAATGTGCAGCTTATTTTAAGTAGGTCAAATGCACTTATTCGATGGCTTGGAACACTAGGACATTTTATCTTTGAATAAAATAAGTTAAGCACTGTGGCTTACTAATTTTAAAAACAGGAGGGCTTTTGTCACTGACTTAACACAGTATGAAGATTTGCTTCTTATTGACTCAACTGTCCATTTTTATTACTTGCATGTTTGTTTACTTTTTTGTTAGATGTAATGTAAGATTCTCTTATCACATCCATTCCCTCTGACATTGTTTGAGTTAATTGAGATTCTTTAAGCGTTAGCCTGGGGAAGGTAAGTCTTTATCTTCCATTAGACATTTAAATAAAACCTTAAGTTTAAAACAAACAAACAAAAAACCAAACAAACAAATGTGTGTTTCTCAGGTATGAGCAGAGCTGAAATTGTAGTTAGATGGGGTGGGTTTAAACTGTAACTTTCAAATGAACCCCGAACACGTTTGAATGGTTAAAGCATTAGTACCCTTTTTCAGAGCGTACTCTTTACTCAAAGTTCTTTTTTTACTGAAAATGTCATCTTTGTAACTCCTGGCTTAAATGTTAAATTAGTATATAAAGAATTTAAAAGATTATGCTTTTTTTAAAGTGAAGAGCCGTTGTAAGAGGGTACTGCTGTTTTAAGATTAAAGCCAATGAATACTGTACTATGATGAAACATAAGTGATTTGTAGGATGTGTTTTACTTGAAATACCTCAACAGTAGGACTTGTAATGTCTTACCATCATATATATTGTACCTGAGAAACATTTTAAATTACTGGCCTTAAGTTTAATAATTAAGTATTTAGACATAAGTCATAAGATGCTAAGTGTAGTCTTAAGTGTAATTAAGGGTGTGTGTGAAGGGAAGGGGGGTGTGTGAACCTGCACCATCTCTCCTAAATGGTGACTCTGTTTGTTTAGGTGGAGGTGAAACGCGCCGAACCTCGCGATAGCAAAAGCCAAACTCCAGGGCCACCCGGTGCCAGTCAGTGGGGAAGCAGGATCATGCCAAGTGCTGCCAATGGCTGGGCAGGTCAGCCCCCTCCCACCTGGCAACAAGGATACGGCCCTCAAGGTACGGCTTTAGCCATCTCAGAGTCACGGTCACAAGAGTCTTGTCTTTACAGCTTACTGGTAATTCGGTTTTACTGGCAGTATTCCCAGGTCTGTCAGTGCTACGGCTGTGCTGGACTATGGATAGCAGAGCTAAAGTCCCACACATCAGTCCTTCCCAAGTCTGCTGAGATTGTTCCTTCACTTGTTTTCCCAAAAAACTTGGTTTCATAGGGCAGAAATCAGTGGGTTGTGCCAAGTCTAGCATGTGTCCCAGGCAGTGCTTCACCTCTTCTGTTTGGTTCTGCCTCTCCCCACATAGAATCAGCATGATTTTCGGTAATGCGGAGAAGGTGTTGAGAAAGCTCAAGGGCTCAAGTTGTGACTCCAGCTGTGGGACTGTGGCCTGCGTGAGACCCTAATGAAAAAATTTTGTTGAAATATGGGTTTTCAAGGATGAGGCAATTTCAAAGGAAGTTATAAGTAAAATTTGAAAGGGTTGAGAGAAAAACAGATGGTCTTGTCTTTGGGTTTTATTGCTTAATGTAGCCTGGAAAAATAACAAGCAGCTATGGGGCTAGCAGTGCTGCAGGGGAGCACTTACGGCATATAATTTTCTTGATTTAGCTTGAACCCTTCAGGGCTGAAAGGAGCAGCCGTGTGTTTTGGGTTTGATGGCTATAAGCCCCACAAGATTTTGAAGACAGGATAAATATGCTGAGTTCATCCAAAGACAGTTTTGATAACTTATGGAGAAATACGGTGGTATAATTGAGTTGCATTTGACAGAACAGAACTTGCTTGCTCTGATATATGAGAAATTTTCACCTGGGGGGCTAAAGGGAGTGTCACTGCTTCATCTATTGCTACAATAGATGATACCTCAGTGGAGGGATTGCTTGTTTCCCCATAGTGCTTATTAACTTGAAAGCTGCAGCTGAGGCTTTGACATTCTGCGCAGATGTGCTAATCTGCGACGGCGCAAATTGAGAAACTAGATTGTTTTCAGTGTGGTTATTTGTAGAGAAAATGATATCTGATCTACTGGAAAGATTAATGTAAAACATAAATGCATTTATCTCTTAATCTTAATGCTGCAACGAATGCAGAAGATGATGTTTTTATGGTTCAAAAACTTCAAAAATAACTAGGCTAAACCTAGTAGTATATTAAATATGCTTTGGATGTGTAGTCTGCTGTGATTCTTAGTGATCTTGTTCTTTACACAAGTATAGTTTCTTGCACTTGGTATGCTCGCAGTTCTTGAACGCTCCATCTCATTTGAGTTTGGGGACTGCTGTCTCTTCTGTGCATTATTTGCTGAATGATTGAGAGTTTTTTCAGAATTGCATATTGAGAAGTAGTCCAAGACAGTTTCTTGGACCATAAAAATAGATCTGTAAGGGACAGTGGGAGGACACCCAGTCTATTCCAGAGCCCAGGGCAAGATCAACGTTCCTCTTAAATCATTCCTCTTTCACAGTATAGAGCTTCAATGCATGTATAAGTCACTTTTTTTGTTTTGTTTTAGGGATGTGGGTGCCAGCTGGACAGGCAATTGGTAAGTACGTTATATGGGACCAATTTTAAAAGAGAAATCCTGCTGAGCGAGGGTGCAGTTTCTTTCAGAATTCACAGTGATGTATGGATTTCTGTAGTATTTAACCGACATTTACAAGCTTGATTGAATTTGTCCTAAAAGAACAAAGGAGAAGATAGTGCATTCTTAACAAATCAGTAATGGGAGCTGACATACGTGCTGCTGTTGCCAACCACACTAATTTGTTATCCAGAAATTACGTTCTAAACTGCAATTATTTACAGTAGGGATACTTGGAGGACAAATATTTCCCAAAGTGAGAATTCATAGAAGGCTGAGACTGCGTCTGAAATCTATCAAACGGCTTTACCCCATCTAGAGGATGCTGACTTAAGCAGCAACTTTTCATTACTCAGCGGCTTTAGTTCTTGGTCTCCCTTAATTTTCTAGGTGGATATGGACCACCTCCTCCAGGAAGAGGAGCTCCTCCACCACCACCACCATTTACCTCATACATAGTCTCGACACCTCCTGGAGGATTCCCACCTCCACAAGGATTTCCACAGGGCTATGGCACCCCTCCACCGTTCAGTAAGTGACCTACAGGAGTTTGAGTACAGTCCGTCACCAAATTCAGTATGCAGCTTTTGCTCATCTTTCTTTGGACTTGTTTTTTTCCCCCTATGTTTCATCTATCCTTAGACATTTTGCCTAGATTGTGTCTTCTGAGCTATAATTAACTGTATAAGTATTTTGGTCAGTGAGTTGGGTTACTTTTTTCTTAGGTGCAGTAATCATTTGTTATGTTCTCTAGTTAAATCTGTGTTGCTAAACAAATTTAGATTTATTGTGTACCCCTATTGCAACATCTGAGAGAGAAGTTACAGAGATCGCTGCGTGGTGACCTGGGCTAGACACAGGCTGGGATTTTTGGAGAAGCTTAAGGAATTAAGGTTGCAACTGGCATTGGAAATGTAAATAGGATTTTAGCACCTACCCCCTCAGGCCATCTTTTGAAAAGTCGATTCACAAACCTGGTTTAAAAGAGAAGGCGGAGAATAGCACCCGCTTAGGTAGAGTTGCTTGTTTTGCTATGAAGAAACCATTTGTTTGGGATATCTTTTTTCCTCCTAAGATCTTGAGTAATATGGCTTCCTCCTCATGTCTTGCGTGTGCATGTGAGCGCACAGAGTTTGGTCCCTACTTTATCGCTTTCTCTTTGCTGGTTGCTGATGTGGCTGCAGTCTTCCTTTGGGGTGAGATTTTTCATGTTAGAAGGTTTGTTGTTGGGGTCTTTTAGCCATGGTGTAGGAGTGAATTGCTGTATGGCCAGCTGTAGGTAACAAACACTTTGCTTATAAGTATTTTTAAAAAGTTGTATCACGCTCCAAAGCCAAGCAGGAAGTCAGGGTGGTGTTTACCTGTGTCTTTTCACGTGTATTGTACTTTCCTCGTGTTTCAGGTTTTGGTTATGGTGCTCCACCTCCTCCACCTGACCAGTTTGCCCCACCTGGAGTACCCCCTCCACCTGCCACTCCAGGGGCAGCACCACTAGCTTTTCCACCACCACCACCACCATCTCAGGCAACTCAGGACATGAGCAAACCCCCAACTGCTCAGCCAGAATTCCCTTATAGTCAGTTTGGTAAGTAACTGCATATAAAATAAACTCGGCTTGATCTTTCTCCCCTTCCTGCTTTTCTTTTATATTTGGGTAGAAAGTCAGTGTTCAGAAAGTTTGCTAACACTGAAGGCACTTCTCTCCAGGATGGGAATGCCAGCCGCCAGCTCTCAAGCGATCCTTAAATCATGCAGTATTCTAGCCAGAGGGTATTTTCTTAATCAACTCTAAAACATTGCTTGTATGCTGTGAAATAGTCTTCAGAGACTTGTGCACTGATAAGTCACTGATTTGTGCACTCTCCCTGAATCTCTAGTTAAAACTTTTTTCTCCAAGAGCTTCACGGAGCTTGTCAACTTTTTTGTGTAACTGACTTTGATCAGATTGGAGAATAGGCTTGAAGAGTAAGAATAGCATCGAGAGGCAAGCGGTACAGGGTATAAGAATCCGAGCTGCATGTCTTCTCTCTTCCCCCCATTCCTTTCCTGTCTATCTCAAGTTATAGTTCTGTCAGATGTGTGTGTTAATTGTGCTGTATAGATAACTGTTACAGATAGCTGATAGAAGCCATTGATGTAACCACTTTTAAGCCAGGCAGACAGTACTACAAAAAAAAACAAACCCCATTTCCTAGAGAGGTGCTTGTGCTCCTGAGTAAACTTTCTGCTCCTCCCTGTGGAAGCTGAGAGGGAGTTCTTGTCTTGCTCTTCCACTCAGCCCTATTTTTGAGCAGTCTTGTCCAAGGAGCTGTTTGTGGCATACTGCTTTTTTTGTTTTTTGGAAGGGATTGTAATTGGTCATTATTTACTTCCGATGTGAACTTTTTGCATGCGGTGGGCCCGTGGGTTAAGACTGTTCCCCACTTGAACAAGTTCTCCATGTGTTAGTGCCTGCCTGCTTCATTTAAAATGCCTGTAGAGACTGTTACGAAGTGAAGACTTCGTAAAGTTATTTAAATAGGTACTATTTGAAGTTCCAAAAATGTAAAACAGACTCTGAAGGAAGATTAGCCTTTCAGATGTGTTTATAAAGCAAGCATATGTTCTCATGCTGAGGAATTTGAAATGTTTTTGAATTTGTTTGTTATAAACACAGTTGCTTTCATAGATAGCTTTGCCCTTGTGACTCAAGAGGAAGTTTTTCTTGTCTTGCCAGAACTTGTCTCTTTGCAGACTCTTTTTGAAGGGGGTTGGACCCTACTAAATAAAGTATAAATCCATGCACGATCCTTTCTATTCAGTGGGGAGCCAATATTTGGGATGTGTTGGAAGTTTAGGAAGAATGTGTTTTCCAACATTGTGAAAAACCGGGGAGGGGGGGGGGATTCCAGTATTTGGTGTGTATAGTACCACTTGCCTCTTGTATGTTCTAGGAAGCCTCTTTGCCGATGGAGTATTTCAGGTGTTCTTAGTTAGCCTCTTAAGAGTGCTGGGGAGGGAGGAGGGAGGAAGAGGTGTGTAGTACTGACTGCATTTTGAGGAAGAAGGCTAAGAAGGTTAGTTGTTTAAACCACAACTGCAGTTAGTCTCTCACCTCAG
Source organism: Gavia stellata (assembly GCF_030936135.1). Lineage (NCBI taxonomy): Eukaryota > Metazoa > Chordata > Aves > Gaviiformes > Gaviidae > Gavia > Gavia stellata. The sequence goes on from NC_082625.1 coordinate 1,112,554, forward strand.
GAGTGGTTTTCTAGCCTGAAAGCTGTTACAAGTGCTAACAGGGATAGAGGTATTTAATATGCTACAGTACTGCAGAATCATCCACCTGTTCATAAAGCTATGTGTAAAGTCCTTTAAACTTTTTTAAAGAGCTTCAGCAATTCATGTGATAGCAAATCAGTTAGCAGCATTGCTGTACAATAGGCAGTCTAGCTGATCTGCATGTTTTTACATAAATGCATAAAGCTTATGGGCTTTAAAGAGGCACTGAGTTATCTAATCATTGTGGCATTTTAAGATTTGTCCTGGCTTGACAGCATCTTAAATGCTGCTATGTTTACAGCTAGGATGAATGTAAACACTAGTAAATTAAACACTAACATGGGTGTGTCTCCCTCACCCTGAAAAATTATCTCTGTACAGGGCTCTCTTGGGGTTCGTCACCCTGGTCTCCTCATTTCTTACTAGGGCTGGGTACCTATTCTCAAGACCCTTCAGGCTACGCGCCAATACTTTGTTTACACTCTTATGGTCAGGCTGAGCAGTGAGAAACCTAGGTAGGTGGTGCCTATTTACAACCAATGCTCTTGATATATCTGCGTTTGGGCAATTAACTTGTGTTTCTTGCAGGGTCTCTTTTAAGAGGGTGGGGGGGAACAACGCGGCTCAAATGTTTTGCTTTTGTGAGTAAGGGCAATACAGTTCTTTCTGTCCATTAGCTGGCTGAAGTGAAAACTCACGACTGAAGCATGAATGACGCTGCTGTTAGCTTCCCGAGCTGCTGCCCTGGCGAGGCTTTATCCGCTGTAATCGAACTGAGCTCAGGCTCTTAAGCAAGAGAGTGAAACTGTAATGGTCGGCACAGCTCCCTTGGAGAGCAGAGGTGCTGGTGCAAGCCGGGAGCTGCAGCAGGAATTAAGAAAGCAGGGCGAAGACAGTATGTCCTGAAATGTCTGGCTGTTCAGGTTTATGCTGTAGGTTTCCTTTGCGATAAACAAATTGAGAACTGTGGTTTTCACCGCTTAATGCTGTAGCACTGCAGTGTACAGTGAGAATAACTTGATGATTTTTTTTCACTCTGAGCCTCAACCCTTGGCAAACAATTGAACTGTATTTTTGGTTGCCTGCTTATCTCTGTCTGGAAAAAAAATGACTGGATTAGCATTTTGAGCTAATAGAAGCCTGTGATAGATGTGTTTTAAGGTTCATTAGCGGTAGCAAGTCCTGAGAGACAGGCAGAGCTTGAAATTGAAATACTGAAGACATGCTAAGAGACTTTGTTTTGGATTAAGGGGGTTAAACCTGCTTTAAGCCTGCATAGGGAGAAGCAGAACTGCAGAAATATACTCAGTAATTAGGATTCCTAATACCATCTTTCATAGCAGAGGCTTGCACTGATGCCACTATTATGATTAAGAGTCGTATTTAATTACGTGAACTTTTATTAAATTTCTCAGTGTTCTTAATTTGCATCTAGTTGTCTTTCATATTGGCAGGGAGAATTCTAGCAAGTCTTTCGTCTTCACCCTTTCTCCCAATCCCCAAATTCTGCTTACTCTAAACCTATTCTGAATCTGAATCGCGCTGCAGAGCGGTGGTCGCAGCCTCACTGAGCCCGCAGAAGGACAGCGTGGCAGGAGAGAAGTGTTCTTCCTCAATCTGAGGAACTAAACAAGTTAACATTTAATTTGCAGCACACGTTAGCGTAAACTTTAGTTGAGACACAGTGCTGTTCAGGCTTAAAATGAGCTGAACTCGGATGCAGTTGGTGGTATAGGGGACGTGGGAGAAGGGCTTTGTAGTTGTTTGTCGACTGCTGCTTAGCTTCAGCCGCGTTAGAAGTATTCGCCACCACCTGTGGTAGCAGTAGGGTGTCAGGTTTTGAAAAGGAGCTTTGTTTTTTGAACTTGCAACAAATATTCTTCAGCCTGCCCGGGCAGTGAGTTTTCAGGGAAGGATGTTACTTCTTTCTAAGGGCAACTTTGGACCAGGGGTTCCAGTATAAAGTACATAATGGGTGCACTAGTCGCAGCCTTCTGGATTCTGCTTTGCCAACTTTGCCCCCTCATCTTCCAATTTACATTTTTTGACTTGAGTATTCCTTGAAAGAGAGGCTGAGTAGTTAATTAAAATACATATTCAGGCAGCAGTACTCTGCTTTTTGAAAGGGAATTTAAGATTGTCTTCTTCAGTGTGTCTTTTCAGCAAAGGAAGCTTTTTGACTGTCCAGGGAGGATGGTGAAGCTGACTGTACGAAGCCAGGGTCTAATAACTCTGTGCAGTCGGTCTGAGGTGCTGCAGTGAAATAGCTGTGAGATTTCAGGAAAAACTTCCTTGTTACGTCTTCCTCTCTGCTGAACCCGACAGTACTAGTTTTTAGCCAACAAAAAACCCAACCCAAACCAAAATGGAAATACTCAGAATGAGCTGACAGCAAACCTGCAAGCCACTTCAAGCTTCTGAACAGCCGTAATATGGCAGTTTAACTACCAGCCTGGGTAGGATTACCTCCAAAGTGAGAACTGCTGTTTCTGCGTACCTATTCAGTTCTGCTTTTTGCCTGTTTCTTCTGTATGGAAGGTAAATAATTGTAAGAACTGAAAGCAGCTGCTTATCTTAAGATATTAGATGGAGTTGTTGGCTCCTGAGGCCGTCCGTGGGGCGTGGGAGGGGCATCACGTTTTGAATTTGCGCCTGTTGTTGTGCGTGGGGATGATGCGGGAAGCTTACTCTGCCGCCTTTTTCCCCTTCTCCCCAGGGTATGGACAAGACTTGAGTGGTTTTGGACAAGGTTTCTCTGATCCCAGCCAGCAGCCCCCTCCCTACGGAGGCCCCTCGGTGCAACCATCAAGTGGCCCGCCTGCAGGAGGAAGTGGTTTTGGACGAGGACAGAACCACAACGTGCAAGGATTTCACCCCTACAGGCGCTAGCCTGGGCTGGCAATCAGGGAATTCTGTCCACCCAGGGATGTCTGGTACCAGCTGAACCCAGGAATCCCAGACTTCTGAACTTGTGACAATCACATACTTGATGGAAGAAAAACCTAACAACATTTTTTTTTTTTGGGGGGTGGGGGAAGATGGCTTCTGAAGGCAAAGCTGTGGGTGTTTGGACTGCAGTTTTTAAATATTTTCCTTTCTCTAACCCATCAGCACAAATAAAGAAAATGTCACTGGTTCAAACTACAGGGTTTTAAAAATGTCTTCAGCTTTAATTCAAAACTTCAGGTTTCTTTTTTTTGAAATTATTTTTCCTGAGCCTTTGTTTTACCGTATATTGTAAACTTTTATGTTTAAAAGAAAAAAATATATACATTTACAGATTGTGAAATTTTTAAGAGAAATTTTCTACTATGTATGCTGGCTTATTTTTTAATTTAAAACAGGGTTTCCGTTAGCACTGTTGGAAGTGAGGGTAAGCTGCAACCCCCTTACTCCTGATGTTAGCGGTGGGGCGGATGGTTCAGAAACTCTGGGAGTTAAAAGAAATCTACTGAGTGTATTTTGCTTTTGTTACCTGACGGTGTAGAACCGGTAACAAGGCAGGTGCAGACTTGTTGACGCACAGAGTCACTTATGAAGCGCAGCGTTAGATCTGTGCTTCAAATGCTTTCAAATCCTCTGTGGATTTCATTAGGGGTTAACGGAGGCCTTGTTAAGATGTAGATTTCCCTCAGGCAAAAAGGTTTAGGTGCATTTTGCACTAACCAGTGATTACCCCTGGTTTGAATAAAGAGAAGTACATTTGGATTAGAAACACAAGCCTGTCTCCATTTTTTTTTCCTTTGACAAAAAAGTTTCTTGTGAATTTGTGTTTTCATGAGAAATCAATTGGCAGCCTTGAAAATCACGTCTTAACATCAGTATAGAGGCTTTCGCTGTGCCTCAGTGGCCTGTTAAACTCCTAGCAGTGGCATTAAGGCAGCAATTCTTCATGCCCACGCAACTCTTGCCCTCTTCCTGAGAGAATCGGCTGTGCTGGTGAAGGCTCTGGGGTGGCACCGTCGGATTTGCTTTGTAGAGGCTGAAGAGCCGACACAGCTGTTGTGGGCTCTGACCTGGATCGGATTTGAGGTGGCGAAGGGCTCCTAAGCCTGCTGGCGCGCCTGTCACCAGAGCGCGTGTTGGGTCGCTCGCACGTTGATGGCAGTGAGGGGCTTGGCTTGAATGCTGCTCTTCATCTGACCTTGAGGCTTCCAGGCGCTGTGAAAAATGTGTTCTTACAAGCTGCGAGGGGCACATGCAGCCATCTCGGGGATTCGTGCACCTCCAGGAGAGTGCCCCTCATCTCTCTCCCCCGACTTCTGAAATTCAGAGGTAATGTTCCTGGTGACGTGATCTGCTAGTGCTTAACTCAGGGGTGACATTCCTCATTTCTGTCCTGATGCAGTAAGTGTGCTCTCTTTACCTCATATTGATGATCTAGTTACTGTGTGCCTCCTTTTGGGGGGGTTCTCCGTAACTGCTGGAGCAGCGTAAAGCGTGGATTTATGAGCATCTTTCTGTGCAGATTAGTGTCCGTAACTATTTGACCTGGGTCTTCTAGAATACCGCTTCAGCCTTTGTCTCGTTTACATGCGGGGTTAAGCCCATGGGGAATGAACTGTCCTAACACGGTAAATGAGCCCTGAGTAGTGAAACAGGGCGTTGGCTCAGCAGCAACAACATGCTATGTGTTGTCCCTCCTTTCTACCTCAGCCTGAGGCAAAGCCACTGTGTCAAAACCAAATCCTCTCCGAGGAACCTTCTCCCAGGGGTTGTGTGCTGCTGGGTGTGCATCTGTGTTTGTTACCCCTCTCTGCTCTCATTAATCGCTGTTAATAGGGCTTAACTCTACAGGAGTGGATAGTGCACTGCTGCAAGCTGAAAAGACTGCGGGAGCGTTGCTCAGCACGAAATTCAGCTCAGAAATTCAGAATCTGTTGGGATGGGCACTGGGTTGCGCTCAGAGGGACTTTGATCACTTCAGAGGGGGGTTTTTTGTGATTTGTCTGGATCATACCAGTTCCCCTCGTGGTGAATCCTCTCGGCTCTGCCCCTGGCTCGGTTACTTCCACTGGCACAAAGTGCGTGGCGCTTCCCTGCCGGAGCGGGGCTGCTCCTCTGGCGTTCTGCTTGCAGAGGTGTAACGTCGTGCTTCACCTTCGATGCGCTGTGACCGCTTGCATTTCCTCCTTGAGTTTTGGTTTGTAGTTTATGGCGATGTGAAATACACCGTGGAAAGTGGTGTAACACAAAACCATGGCACTTCAAGGACACGTGGAATGGAAGGAGACCTAAAGGCGTTGCTGCTCTGCTGCCTTTCAAGCTCTTCTTGGAAAAAAGGTTTTGGAGACCAATAACCTTCTGTGCAGAACCAGCTCTTCCAGGTTAGCGCAGGCCATTACATCCCCTGGAAACCCGCCTCTGCCCAGGGACAAACGGCGTCGGCCGGTGTTGAGAGATGATCTGGCGCTTGTCTGCACCTCGGCTCGGCACCGGTTGAGTCAGCCGGCGAGCAGGATCGGGTCGGAGGCTGGTGGAGAGTGGTGTCCTTGTGACGGGATGGAGGAGCCACGTTGTGCCACAGCTGCGTGCTACGGCGGGGTGGCTTTGTCGTCCCTTCTGCTCTCCGGCCATGCCTGCGATGTCTGTCCTCGCTTCAAACCCGGAAAAGCTGTCTGGCTCCTGCGGGAAGCAGGAAGATGAAGGTCCACGGCTGAAAGATGAAGGCTGCCGCCATCCCACAAGAGAAGCGAGTGGGTGAGGGACACTCAGAGCCCGCCCGGTGTGGCAGCGAGGTCGGCATGTGGCTGCAGCACCAGCCGTGCCGTGAAGGTGACACTGTTGGGTCCCACCTCGGCTCAGCGGGAAGGAGCCGCTTCACTGTGCCACCCACGGGGACACATGCAGCCCTTCGGCTCCGAAACCGGTGCAGGCTCATCCCTCCTACTGCTGGGTGCCTTATCCCCTCCCGGTGCTCTGCCCCTCGCTTTGGGCTGAGGCTTCAGCGGGAAGAGGCTTCCTGCTCCATCGTGTAGCCGTTCTCTGTACCAGCGCCAACCTCCCCCGTTCCACCCGCTCCTCCGCCTGCCTGCGGGCGCGGCCCCTTTAAGGGAAGTGAGGGCGGAAGCGCTGCCAGAGGCTGCGGGGGGCGGGGCTTCTCGCCCCTTCCGCCCCGTCGCCGCTCTCGCGAGATCCGCCGCTTCCGGCCCCAGCGCGGCCCTTTCCGAGGAGACCCGGCCAAGATGGTGGGTGTTGGCGGGGGTGCCGGCGGCTCCAATCGGGCTCCATCCTCCGCGGGGGCGGCCGCCCGGGGCCGGGGGCGCCGCCGCCGCCGAGGGCGGCGCGGCCTCTTCCCTGGGGGGGTGGGGGGCTGGCGTCCCCGGCGCCCTGCCTGGACCGGGGCTGCCCCGGCCGGGCTAGGCCTCAGCGCGGCGGGAGCCCGCTTCCCCGGGGCTGGGCCCGGCGCCGCTGAGGGTCGCGGGGCGGTGGGAGGGAGCGGGGCGGGCTGCCTGTGGGGTGGGGGGCTGCGGCGGCAGTGGGGGGCGGCTTGGGCTGCCTTCCCGTGTGCGTGGAGGTGAACGCGGGCCCGGGCGGCCCTGACACCCCTTCCCTCCCTCCCTCCTTCCCTCCTCGGCGCTCCCGGCTGCAGGCGGAGGTGGAGCAGAAGAAGAAACGAACCTTCCGGAAATTCACCTACAGAGGGGTGGGACCTGGACCAGCTCCTCGACATGTCCTAGTAAGAGCGGGCAGCGGGGCGCTCCCCGCCGCTGGGCCGGGGGCTCTTCCTGCGGGTCGGGGCAGAGCCCGGCACTCTGCTCGGGCTGGGTGAAAACAGCTGCAGTAACCTCTGCTTTGGGCGGTTCTGTGCGTTCCCGTCTGGGCTGTTTGAACTCCCTGAGTGGGTAACGCTGCCGGCGCGGGGTCCCCGCGGGCTGCGCTCCGGGCTGAGTCTCTCCATCCCTTCCAGCGAGCAGCTGATGCAGCTGTACAGCGCCCGACAGCGCCGGCGTCTCAACCGGGGGCTGCGCCGCAAGCAGCACTCCCTGCTGAAGCGCCTGCGCAAGGCCAAGAAGGAGGCGCCGCCCATGGAGAAGCCGGAGGTGGTGAAGACCCACCTGCGGGACATGATCATCCTCCCTGAGATGGTGGGCAGCATGGTCGGCGTGTACAACGGCAAGACCTTCAACCAGGTGGAGATCAAGGTGAGGCGTCACGGCAGCATCCTGAGAGCCGGGTCCTGATCCAAGCTGAGCATCCTGCACGTGTCTGCTTTCATTTTTTAACACCTTGGGTAACCCTGCTCCTGCCCTGTGCCTGAGGGGGAGGTCGAGGCTCTGGCCTGGAGCAGAGCTGGCCCCAAGGGACACCTGAAAGGGTCCATCCTGAGCTGCTCGCAGAGGGGCTCGAGGCCTCACGAGGCTTCAGCGTGGCTTGGAAGTAACGACGTAACGTGGCTGTTGTGAGCGTGCGTGTGCCGCTGCATCGGGAGGGCCAGGGATGTGCGCTGGCCACGCTCAGCCCTGGCTCCCTGCCCGACAGCGCCACTTTCCGATGAAACGGATCCGTGAGGTGTCGGAGGAGCGGGATAACCTGTGGGGTGGTGCAACCTGATACCGCTGATGGGATTAAATGGCGTTTTCGGCTTGTCCCTGGCATTAAATCCAACCTGAAAGCACACCAAAAAGCCTCCGAGGCTCGCGTGTCCCCTCTCCCGGGGGGGGCACAGTGCCGGTCGGGGGCTCTTGGGGGGCAGAGGGAGCCCCTCGTCCCACTGAAGCCCTCTGGCTCCACGCGAAGCCGGCAGCACCCGTTGCCTGCAGGTCCCAGCCACCACAGGAGGAGCCCAGGCGCGGTGCGGTGCGGCGCCTGCTCCATGCACTGCATTGCCAGAACAACCGGCTGCGCCGGGGCTTCTGCCGGTGCAGGGACGAGGGTTGTGACAGTCCCCGACCTGCCCCGGGGGGGTGGTTTTGGGGGAGGCTGGTGGTCTGTGCCCCCCGCCCTGGTTGCTGCCTCCAACGCGGCTCGCTCCTTTCTCTTCCAGCCCGAAATGATCGGACACTACCTGGGGGAATTCTCCATCACCTACAAGCCGGTGAAGCACGGCCGGCCCGGTATCGGTGCCACCCACTCCTCCAGGTTCATTCCTCTGAAGTAACGAAGCCTTTTCCACGTGTAAATAAAGAAATTTCTCCCAGCTCTCTCTCCCGGCCTTGCGGTTCCTGGGGCTGCGGGCACACGTCAGGGCGGGGTGAGGGCTGGGCCACAGGCGAACAAAACTCGCTGGTCTTAATCACGATTTGATGTTTTCCTGAAGATTTCCCTTTTTTTTTTTGGTACGCACACGCAGCAAACGCTTCTCTTCGAGTGGGTTTAGTACACCAGTGAAATTCCTTGTGCTTTGCTGGGAAGCAGTGAATGGTGCTTCCTTTTCTTCGTTTGTGGCATTTCAGGTGAAATCGCCCCGGTCCTGCCTGGGGTGCAGCGAATTGAGGGGGTGGGTGGGTTCCCGGGGCTTTGCAACCAGCCCCTCTCCTGCGGGGAAGCAGCCAGGGACGCACTGCCAGAGGCCGAGATCCCAAACAATTCTTTTCCCATCTTAAATGTGGGATTCCGAAGGCTGTTCTGGCAGGATGTCGGCTCAGAGTGGCGGTGGCTGGGGGGTGCTCCAGCTGGTGGTTTGCAGCCATTTCCCTTGGCAGCTTCTCGAGGGGGATGATCCGCGGTGGATGATCCAGTCGAGCCCAGGAGCTGCACCAGGGCCTGGGCTGAGCCCACGGAAACCCAGCTGGTGCCTGAGCCACCGGGGCGGTTCAGGGACGGCTACACCGGCTGCGGTGTCCCCAGCTCCGAGGAGCCTTTTTCAGGCAGCGTGCTTTGCAAAAGCCGCCGGGCCGAGTCCCCAGCCCCTGCGGCGGTGAGGCCTGGCACTGCCGCCCTCTGCCAAGCCATCGCCAGAGGCGGCAGAGGGGCTGGTTGTCACCGTCCCCCGCTGCTCCTGGCACACTTGTCCTCTGGTTTTCCTCCCTCCCCTCACTCCTGCTGCTGTGCCAGCATCACCACCACCACCCTGCTCCGGCACATCTCTGGCATTGCGGTGACGGGTGTTGGCATGAGCTGCGCTGGGAAAACCTCACGACCTTCAGGCGGGCAGCGACGCAGGCCACGACATCCCGCTGCCGGAGACGGTGGCGAACGCGCTGATGGTCTCGTCCCAGTTTCACTGGGACCGAACAGCCGCACCTCTGCCCTGCGAGGCCTCGGCTCCGGGACCCGCTGGGCTCAGCGCTGGCCCTGGGCTGTGGTGGGATCGGCTGAGCCCGTGGAGAGGAGGCAGCGGGGGCCGTGCCCGGCGGCTTTGGGATGTGCCAGGCTCGGAGGGCGGTTTTGGCTCGTCCCTGCTGCTGGCCCTGGGTGTGTTACGGGGTCCTCGGGGCCTGCGCCAGCCCTTCGGGTCTTGAACGCACCCCGGCCCTTTCCTCCTCCCCGGTGATGCCGCGGCGCGGCCGGGGCCAACTGTCCTTTAGGGAGGGTCACCGGGCTCCGCGTCCCTTAAGCAAGGTGACCTTGAGGGTCCTGGTGCAGCTCCCGCTGGCGGGGGACAGGGCTGGGGTGGCTCTGCCGCTCGGCTCCTCTCCCCTGCCCTGCCCGCGCCCCCGGGATAGCCGGGACACCCCGGGTGGGCCACGGTGGCCTCGGCGTGCGTGGTGCGGCGGTGCGCGGCGCGGGCGGAGCAGCAGGATCAGGCCTGGGGCTGGATGCGGCCCCGGGTCCTGCCCTGCCGGGCCCCGCTCGGGCTCCCGGCTGAGGGGGGCTCCGCCGCGGGGGGGCTGCTGCGCCGGGGGCCCCCTCCTCCCGCCGGGCTCAGCCCTGCACCGGGCAGGATGCGGCCGCCCCCCGGGCCGATCCCCCCGGACAGGGCGGCAGCGCGGGGGGGGGCAGCTTTGGCCCGGGAGAGGGGGCCGGGGGGGGTCCCGCAAACCCTGGTGCTGCGGGGGGGGGGGCTGGAAAAGAGGCGGGGGGGGGGGGCGCGACCCCACGGGCAGCGCGGGGCCCCTCTCCCCCCGCCCCGGCACCCCCCCCGGGGGGCGCGGGCCCCCCCCGCCACCGCCCTCTGACGGCCGCGGCGCCGCTGGAAAATCCCGTCCGGGAGCGGCGGGGGGGGGCGGGGGCGGGATGCGGCTGCTCGGGGCCGCGCCGGCTGCTCTCCCCGCTCCGCAACGCCGCCGCCGCCGCCGGGGATGAGGTACGGCCGCACCTGCCCCCCCGCACCCCCCGCACCCCCCGCACCCCCCGCATCCCCCGCATCCCCCGCACCCCCCCGCACCCCGGGGGTCCCGGCGGCTGCGGGGATGGGGGAGGACGGGGGGGGCTGCGCGGCGGGGGGGGCCGGGCCGGGAGGAGTTCGGGGTGCGGTGCCGGGTTGCGGGGGGGGGATGGATGCGGCCGGGGGGTCCCCCCTCTGCGCCCCCCCCCCCCGGGGCGGAGGGACCCCCCGGCTCTGGCTGCGCTGAATCTGCTGTCATGCGGCGGGCGCGGCTCCATCCCGGGGGAGCGGGGGGGGGAACCGGGGGGGAATCGGGGGGTCTGGGGGGATCGGGGGTCCGGGGAGGTCGGGCAGCATTTAACCCCCGCGTCCCGCATCCCCGGCCGCGGGGACAAAGGCCGGACAATGCCGGGGCCCCGCCGGCAGCCCCGGGGCGGGGGGGGCAGCACCGACCGTCCCCGTCCCCATCCCCATCCCAACCCCATCCTGCGGGCAGGGCGATGGGGCAGCGGGGCCCGCGGCTGGGGGGTCCCCGCTGGGGTGGCAGCATCGCCGTCGCCCCCCCCCCCTCCCCCGATGCGGCTCGGCTCCCCGCAGAGCCCCTCCCGATGCGGGGGCTCCCCGGCGGGGCCGGTCCGGGCGGCCGGGGCTGAGCCCCGGAGCCCCAACCCCCCCCCCCCCCCAAATCCGCATCCCAAACCCGCCCCCCCCCCCCAAACCTGCCCCTCAAAAACCCCGGCCTCCAAACCAGCACCCCAACCCCGCCCCTCCAACCCCGCACCCCAAACCTGCCCCCGGGCCCAGCCCCACACCCCTGCGGGGGTCCCAGGGCCACGTCCCCGGGCAGGGGTGTCCCCCCCGCCCCGGGTGGGGGGTGCGAGGTGGGTGCTGCCCCGGGCAGGGGCTGGCGCCGTTCCTGCCCCCCGGTGCCCGGTGCCCGTTCCCGCGGCCGCCCCGCTCTGGGGCTGGGGCGTGGGGCGGGCGTGGGGGTCCCTGCATGGGGGTGTCTCTGGGGGGGCGCAGGGGACCCCAGCGCTCGCCCCACCGGGGCCCTGCCACGGCTCCACAGCTCTCCAAAGGCCGTGACGTGCGTGTGCACGCGTGTGCATGCAGCATACGTGCGCGTGTGCACGCGTGTGTGGGAACAGCCCCTGTGCGGGGCCGTGGGTGCTGCAGGGGGTCGGGTGCTGCGCGTGGGGAGGGAGCCGGTCCCACGTGCCAATGTCCCGCGTGTGCCCCCCAGTATGTCCCCGCGTGTGCCCCCGCGTGTGCCTGTGCCGCCCAGGAGCCGTGCGGGGGGGGGCTGCGTGTGCGGGGCCGGCCTGCTGCTCCCCGGGGTGGGTTTGCTGTGGTCGGGGGTCCCCGGGGTCGCGGCGCGTGGCCGGGTCGATCAGCGGGAGCTGGTGACAACACACTGTTTGTTTAACGTCCCGGGGGGCTCCGGGAGCCGCAGCCGGTCGGGGGCTCAGATGTGGCATCTGTCGGAGGTGGCTGCGCTCGGCTGATGCTGCAGTGCTGGGGCCGACCGTGGTCCCTGTCCCCATCCCTGTCCCCGTCCCTGTCCCCATCCCTGACCCCATCCCTGTCCCCGTCCCTGTCCCCATCCCTGTTCCCGTCCCTGTCCCCGTCCCTGTCCCCATCCCTGACCCCATCCCTGTCCCGATCCCTGTCCCCGTCCCTGTCCCCGTCCCTGTCCCCATCCCTGTCCCCGTCCCTGTCCCCGTCCCTGTCCCCATCCCTGTCCCCGTCCCTGTCCCCGTCCCTGTCCCCATCCCTGTTCCCGTCCCTGACCCCATCCCTGACCCCATCCCTGTCCCCATCCCTGTCCCCGTCCCTGTCCCCATCCCTGTCCCCGTCCCCAGCGCTGCCACCGGGCTGGAGGGGGCCAAGGGGCGGGGGGAGCATGGGGGGCGCGGGGCTCCCCCGGCCCTGCTCTGCCCAGGCCAAGGCGGCGCGGTGCGGCGTGGTGCGGTGCGGTGGTCGGTGTGGTGCGAAAGGCTGATGCGGTGGGTTGGAGGGTGCAGGGGAGGAGAGGGCAGCGCCGAGAGCGGTGGGTGCCGTGGGCAGCGCGGTGGGGTGGGCAGCGCGGTGGGGTGGGCAGCGCGGTGGGGTGGGCAGCGTGGGTGCTGCTTCTCCACCCATCTACCTGCTGCGGCACCTGCCCCGCCGGGACCTCGCCGGAGGGATCCCGGGGCCCCGAGCAGAGCGGGGCGGCTGTTGGGTGGGGGGGAGCTGGGTCCCCAGGGCCCGCAGCCATCGCGTCCCCCCGGGGGGGGCCCACGACAGCCCACGGCCCTGCCTGGGATCCAGCCCCCCACCACCGAGCCCCCAGCAGCCCGTGAGGGGGTCACCGCGTCCTGTGGGACAGTGACCGTCACGGTGCCGGAGCGTGGGCTGCGGGAGCGTAGCTGCAGCCCTGGCCCCCCCTTCCCGCAGCCCTGGCCCCCCCCTTCCCGCAGCACTGCCCCCCCTTCCCTCAGCCCTGGCCCCCCCGTTCCCGCAGCCCTGGCCCCCCCCTTCCCGCAGCCCCGGCCCCCCCTTCCCACAGCCCTGGCCCCCCCCCGTTCCCGCAGCCCCGGCTCCCCCTTCCCGCAGCCCCGGCCCCCCCCTTCCCGCAGCCCCGGCCCCCCCTTTCCCCGCTGTGTCTAGACGCTTCGCAAATGCAGGTGCCGCCGCAGCAGCCCCTCCCCGCAGGCTGCAGCTCCCCAGCGCTGCTGCGGGCCGCTGCGCTCGGCCGGCCCTGCCAGGGGACCCGGGGGGCCAGAGCTCAGCCCCCCCCCCCAGCAACCCCCGGCCCCCCAACGCCCCTGGCCGGGGCAGGAGAGGGGCAGGAGGTGGGGCGAGGCTGGTGAGGGCTGGTGGGGTGGGGTGCCCCAGCCCTGCGGCTGCACTGACAGCCCCCCCCACCCCCAGCTGGTGGGGGGTCCCACAGACTGGCCACCACCCCACTGAGGGGCTGCAGTGGCCCCCCCAGGCTCTTCCAGCCGCTGTCTGCCCCAGCATCACCCCACCCCCTGCAAACCAAAGGTGTCACTGCAGAGCTGTGGGGATGGGGGTCCCGGGGAGCGGGGGAAACAGCTTCGTGCCTCAGTTTCCCCCGCCTGCAATGGGGCTGGTGCCATGTACTGCCTGCGGTGTCCAGTAGCCAAATGTCCCGGCCCGTCCTGACCTGCTGCAGCATGACACAGCACCGTGGGGAGGGCGGCCGGAGCACCCCGGCATCGCGCAGGGCGGGGGCACCCCGTGGTGCTCAAGCAGCACCCACTGAGCTGAGCCGGGGGGAGTCCCGGCTCTGAGCAGTTCGGTTGGCGCTGAGCGGTTTGGGGTGCCCGGGGGGGTGGGTGGGTACGTGTACCCCTGCAGGGGCGGGAGCCCCCCGCTTTCATCCTCACGCGGTGCTGACACCCCACTCCCGTGTCTGGTGGGTGCTTGGGAAGGGCCACGGACCCGCCTGCGCTGCCCCATCCGCTGTCGCCATAGCAACGCGTGCTCAGCCTGCATCCCGCATCCCGCATCCCGCATCCCGCATCCCTCACCCATCCTCCCTTCTGCATCCCTCATTGTCCATCCTGCATCCCAGATCTGCAGCCTGTGTCCTGATCCTGCATCCCTCATCCCACACCCCCGTCCCTCCGCCGCCTCCCCGCGGTGCTCCCCCACCCTCACCCCCCCCCGCGCCCTCCCGGGGGTTGTGTCTCCCCTGGGGGGGTATTTGCCGCCCGGGCGGCGGTTGCGGGGGGGGATTTGTGCCGTGGGGGCTTTGCCCCCCCCCGGCAGTGTGGTTGGCCGCGGCGCGCGGAGCCGGGCGGTGGGGAGGGGGGACACCCCGCAGCGGGACCCGGGGCAGGGCAGGATGGGGGGGGGGGGTCCCCCCCAGCCGCTGTGGGGTGCAGGGACAAAGGAGCAGTTTGGGGTGGGGGCCGGGATGGCTCCTGGGGTGGGAAGGACATCGGTGGGGCCTCGGGGAGGGTGCTGGGTGCCTCCGCTGCCTGGTGGGGCCTCTGTGCTGGAGGGGGTGCTGGAGCCCCCCCAGAGGGCTCGCAGGGGCAGAGGGGTCCCAGGGCGCCCGGGGCCGCTGTGGGTGGGCACGGACACCCGAGCCCCGGGGGATCGATCCCCACCGCTGCCCCGGGCAGCCGCCGCCCCTGACCCCGCTGCAGCTGCGGGGGGGACACGGGCCCGATCCTGACCCAGCGCTGCGGGGGGACGCGGGGAGGGCTGAGCAGGGGGGGGTGCAGTGGGGTGGGAGGAGAAGGGCCCCCCCCCCTCCGCTGTGCACCCCCATCCGTGCACACCCGTTGCACGCACACTCGTGCACACCCGTGGCGCTGAGGAAGGCGGCGCGGGGCCCTCGCGCTCTCGGCCGCCAGCCGGACCCGCTGGGGGGGTGACGAGGGGACCCCGTCCCCGTCCCCCCCCAGGCCCGCGCGTGCCGGCCTCGTGTGCGCCCCCCCCCGCAGGTGCGAGGGGCGCCGCGGGCGCTGCGGCGCGGAGGAGGTTTGGGGGGGCCGGGGCCGGCGGGGGGGGGGACAGGGGGGCGGGGGGGGGCGGAGGGGCAGAGCGGGGCCGGGGGTGCTGCCGGGGGGGCCGGGGCTGGCCCTGCTGCGGGAGGGAGCGAAGCGGGAGATGGTTCAGAGAAGGAGAAGACAAAAGCGAGACAAAGGGGGAAGGGAGCGGAGGGCTGAGCTGCTGCGGAGGATGGAAGTCAGGCAGGGGCTGGCAGGGGGCTGGGGGGGCCGGGGCCTGCGGGGGGGCCGGACGCCCACCCCGTGCTGGGGATGTCCCTTCTGGGAGGCTTTGGGGGGGCACCAGCTCTCGCCGGGGCACTCTGCCCCCTCGGGGGGGGGGGTGCGGGTAGTGGGGGTCCCCCAGGCTGTGCTGCGGTCCCGGGCGGGTGGCGGGGTGGGGGGGGGGCAGGCTGCAGCGAGCACCCCGGGGTGCTGCCCACCTCGCCCCCCCCCAGGCGCTGGAGGAGGTGAAGATGTCCGGCTCCATCGCCTCGTACGACCAGCTGGTGCGGCAGGTGGAGGCGCTGAAGAAGGAGAACAGCCATCTCCGGCGGGAGCTGGAGGACAACTCCAACCACCTCTCCAAGCTGGAGAATGAGACCTCGGACATGAAGGTGAGGACAAGCCCGGGGGGGGACACGGACCCCGCGCTGGGGCTGTGGGGGCTTCCCTCTGCGCCCCCCCCCCAACCCCCTGACGGCTCCATCCTTGTTTTAGGAGGTCCTGAAGCATCTCCAGGGCAAGCTGGAGCAGGAGGCGCGGGTCATGGTGTCCTCGGGGCAGACGGAGGTCCTGGACCAGCTGAAAGGTGGGTGCCCTGGCAGGGTGGGGAGTGGGGGGGTCCCCACCAAGCCCACCCTCACGCCGCTGTCCCCGTCCCCAGCCCTGCAGATGGACATCACCAGCCTCTACAACCTCAAGTTCCCGCCGGAGGTGGCCGGAGCCGGGCGCAGCGCCGAGGACAGCCCACCGCCACCCGTGCCCCAGCGGGACAGTGTCGGGGACCTGGGCAGAGCCACTCTCCGGCTGCTGGAGGAGCTCGACCGGGAGAGGTGACGGCCGGGGGGGATGGCCGGGGCCGGGGGGCCGGGGGCCGCGCTGACGGGGCTCCCCCCCTCCCCAGGTGCTTCCTGCTGGGCGAGATCGAGAAGGAGGAGAAGGAGAAGGTGTGGTACTACACCCAGCTGCAGAGCCTGGCCACGCGCCTGGACGAGCTGCCCCACGTGGAGACGGTGAGCGGGGCGTCCCAGCACCCCCCCGGCCCCAGGGCGCGGGCAGGACCCTGACCCCCTCATGCCATCCCCCGCCTCTACCCCCCCAGTTCTCCATGCAGATGGATCTGATCCGGCAGCAGCTGGAGTTCGAGGCCCAGCACATCCGCTCGCTGATGGAGGAGCGCTTCGGGACGGCGGACGAGATGGTGCAGCGGGCGCAGGTCAGGGCGGGCGGGAGCTGTCCCTTCCCCTCCTCGCACCTCCTGTCCTGTGCCGGGGGGCTCCAGCTGCCTTCCCACCCCATCCTGCCCTCGCCAGCCCTGTGCCCCCTCGCACCCAGCTCCATGCACCCTTGCACCCAGTGCCACGTATCCTCATACCCAGCCCTGTGCACCCTTGCAACTGGGTCCATGCACTCTTGCACCAGCTCTTTGCACCCCTGCACCCAGCTCTTTGCACCCTCGAACGCAGCTCCTTGCATCCTCATGTGCAGCTCCTTGCACCCTCCCATCACCTCCATGCACCCTCACATCCAGCTCTTTGCACCCTGGCACCCAGCTGCCCCCAGCCCTGTGCACCCTCACGCCTGGCTCCAGGTGTGCTGGGGGTCCCGGGGGGGGGTCCCAGCCCTCGCTGACACCTGCTCTGCCCCCCCAGATCCGGGCATCCCGGCTGGAGCAGATCGACAAAGAACTCATGGAGGCGCAGGACAAGGTGCAGCAGCCGGAGCCGCAGGTAGCCGGGACGCAGCTGAGCCCATCTGGGGCTGGGGGCCATCGCTGGGGTCTGTCCCCGCCAGGGAGGCTGGAGGAGGGGGACAGGCACAGCCCCCCCGCCATTGTCCCCGTCCTGTCCCCGTCGCCCGCTGGCGCGGCACAGCCAGGGCTTTGTGTGGCTCGGGCACCGTGAAATGGGCAGTTGCCATGGAGACGAGAAGTAGGCCATGGCGCGCAGCGGGCGGGCGGGCGCGGTGGCTCCCGCAGCATCTGCCGGCCGCCGGAGCTGCCAGGGCGGGCACCCCGCCATCACCATGGCCCCGCCATCACCCACGGCCCCTCCATCGCCCACAGCCCCTCCATCATCACCCCCAGCCCTTCCATTGCTCCTGGCCCCTCGATCGCCCATGGCCCCACCATCGCCGTGACCCCTCCATCGCACACGGCCCCACCATCGCCACGGCCCCTCCACACATGGCCCCTCCATCACCCATGTCCCCTCTATCATCCACAGCCCCTCCATCATCTCTGCCCCCTCCATAACCCCCAGCCCCGCCATCGCCCCAGCCAGCCCCACACCCCGCACAGCCCCGACGTTGCCACCCCACGCGAGAAGCTCCACGGGCTCGGCCCCGGCACAGTCCATGCCGCCCACCCCACTCGCCTCCCCCACACTCTTCCTTTCCGGAGCCTGCTGCTGTGGCAGCCCCCGCCCCGATCACCCCCGGTTCCGGCTTAAAATACAAGCCTGGCATTGACGGAAGCAACAATTGCACCGGCTGGGAAACGCTGCCAAATTTAATGGCACCAGGGGGTTCCTGAAAAGCGGGGAGGGGCCGGGCAGGGGGGGCAAGGGCGGTGCATTACAACCTGCCCCCGTCTGCCCCCTCCTCTGCAGCTCTGTGGGAAGGTCCCGGGCATGGAGGGGGACGGCAGCCTGGACCCCCCGACCCACCCCGATGAGGGGGGCAGCAGCCTGGGCAGCAGCAAGGTGAGGGGCAGCCGCGCCGGAGCCTGGCTGGGGTGGGGAGCGTGGGGTGGCCACGCGTAACCCCGAGTCCCCATCCCGCAGGTGGAGGTGGTCTTCTGGCTCCTGTCCATGTTGGCCACGCGGGACAAGGACGACATGTCCCGCACGCTGCTGGCCATGTCCAGCTCGCAGGAGAGCTGTCTGGCCATGCGCAAGTCGGGCTGCCTGCCACTGCTCATCCAGATCCTGCATGACTCGGACGGCGAGCCAGGGCCCCCCGAGAGCCCCGCCGGCGCCAAGGATGCCCGCATGCGTGCCAACGCCGCCCTCCACAACATCGTCTTCTCCCAGCCCGACGAGGGCCAGGCCAAGAAGGAGATGCGGGTGCTGCACGTGCTGGAGCAGATCCGCTCCTACTCGGAGACGTGCTGGGACTGGCTGCAGATGCAGAGCAGGGACGGGGGCCGAGGCCCCGAGGGCGGCGCGGGTACGGGGGCAAGCGGGGTGCCGGTGTGTGTACAGATGTGCATGGCAGTGCACGCGGCTGTGAGCATCTGTGTGTGCCAGAGGCGGCAGGCGATGGGGGGGCCGTCAGTGCCAGACCCCGGGGCTGACCCCCCGCCTCTCCCCGCAGCGCCGGTGCCCATCGAGCCCCAGATCTGCCAGGCCACCTGCGCCATCATGAAGCTCTCCTTCGATGAGGAATACCGGCGGGCCATGAACGAGCTGGGTGAGCGTGGGGTGGGCGCGGGGAGGGGGTTCCATCCCTTTTGCACCACAGCCATTTCCACTCATCCTCCTCCCTGGTGCAACAGCAGCAGCGCTGGGGAAGGGGTGCTGGGGGGTCCTTTGCCTGAGTGACCCCCTCTCCCATCCCGCAGGCGGGCTGCAGGCGGTGGCCGAGCTGCTGCAGGTGGACTACGAGATGCACAAGATGACGAGCGACCCCCTAAACCTGGCGCTGCGGCGCTACGCGGGGATGGCCCTCACCAACCTCACCTTCGGCGACGTGGTCAACAAGGTCCGGGGGAGCCGGGGGGGCTGGGGGGCAGGGAGCGGGGCTGGGGGGCCGTGGCGTCACTCTCACTGCCCTCGTCCTCCCCGCAGGCGACGCTGTGCTCCCGCCGGGGCTGCATGGAGGCCATCGTGGCTCAGCTGGGCTCCGACAGCGAGGAGCTGCACCAGGTGGGTGCTGGTGGCGTGGGGGGCTCCCCCGGGGAGGGGGACAGGCAGGGGGACGGTCCCTGCGCCCACCCACCCCGCTCTGCCCTCCCAGGTGGTCTCCAGCATCCTGAGGAACCTCTCCTGGCGGGCTGACATCAACAGCAAGAAGGTGCTGCGGGAGGTGGGCAGCGTGACCGGGCTGACGCGGTGTGCGCTGCACGCTGGCAAGGTGAGCACCGGGGCGGGCGGGAGCGGGCGTCGGGGTGGCCGGACAGAGGCTGATGGGTGGGTGGTTGTCCCTGGACAGGAGTCCACGCTGAAGAGCGTCCTGAGTGCACTGTGGAACCTGTCGGCACACAGCACGGAGAACAAAGCCGCCATCTGCGCGGTGGAGGGAGCCCTGGGCTTCCTGGTGAGCACCCTCACCTACAAGTGCCAGAGCAACTCGCTGGCCATCATCGAGAGCGGCGGTGGCATCCTCAGGAACGTCTCCAGCCTCGTCGCCACGCGGGAGGACTACAGGTGAGGGTCGCCGCGGAGTGGGGACGGTGCTGGGGAGGGGGGTCAGAGACCATCCTGACGGCCGGGGTCCCCCTGTCCCGCAGGCAGGTGCTCCGGGACCACAACTGCCTGCAGACGCTGCTGCAGCACCTGCGCTCGCACAGCCTCACCATCGTCAGCAACGCCTGCGGCACCCTCTGGAACCTGTCCGCCCGCAGCCCCCGTGACCAGGAGCTGCTCTGGGACCTGGGGGCGGTCAGCATGCTGCGCAACCTCATCCACTCCAAGCACAAGATGATCGCCATGGGCAGCGCGGCCGCTCTCCGCAACCTCCTCACCAACCGGCCCCCCAAGTACAAGGACGCCACCGTCGTCTCGCCTGGCTCCTGCATGCCCTCACTCTACATGCGCAAGCAGAAGGCGCTGGAGGCCGAGCTGGATGCCAAGCACTTGGCCGAGACATTCGACACCATGGAGAAGCAGAGCCTGAAGAGCCAGAGCGCCAAGAAGCCAACGCGGCACATGGAGAGCCTGGTGAAGGACTACGCCTCTGACTCGGGCTGCTTTGACGATGACGAGGTGCCCAACATCTCTACCGGCGTGGAAACGGCCAGCGCCTCCGTCCTCTCCATGTTCCTCAACTCTTCCTTCCTCCAGGGGCAGGCGCTGCCCCGGGCGCTGGCACAGAGGCGATGCCCGGAGCCGGAGAAGGATGGCAGTGGCAAGCCAGCTGAGCTCAAGAAGCTGCCGCTGCCGGAGGACGATGTCTCGCTGGCTGCCGAGAAGTTGGCCAACAAGATCTCCAGCACGGTGGCCAAGATCGACAAGCTGGTGGAGGACATCTCCACCATGCACACATCCTCAGATGACAGCTTCAGCCTCAGCTCAGAGGACCATTGCCTGGACTGGCAGTACGGCCCCGAGGAGGTGCACGAGGCACGTGCCCAGTCCTGCTCACCATGCCGCCTCTCGGACGCTGGCGGCTTCGCCAAGCGGGAGAGCCTGAGCCAGGCGCACACACTGCTGCGGCTGAAGACCGCCTACACCAGCCTGTCCAACGACAGCCTGAACAGCGGCAGCACCAGCGACGGCTACTGCACCAAGGAGCACATGAAGCCCTGCACCAGGGCTGCCTTTCTCGACTACCGGGACGAGCTGCAGCGGTACCAGAAGCGGCCGAGCCGGCTCGACCTCAAGAGCATCCTGGGCAGCAAGCTGGAGCGGGTTGAACCCCCTGCGCTCAAGGGCAGAGACCCGGCTGAACCAGACAAGCCGGAGCAGCGAGACCTGCCCGAACGGGCCAAGAAGACGGTGACTTTCCCCAGCCCCAAGGCACTGGACAAGGAGCCCGAGTGGAAGAAGGAGGTGAGCAGCAAGCTCTCCTCTGACCCCCAGGTCCGCACCATCAAACTCTCCCCATCCTACCAACATGTCCCCCTGCTCGAGAGCCTGGCCAAGAGCGGCACGGCTGCCGGCTCCGGCCACCACCCCTCCCTCCTGGGCAGAAAGCAAGCCTGGCTCCCCCCTGCACTGCTGCAGACGGCCGAGACCTTGAGCAAGATCCCGGAGAAGCTGCCTGCCCACCCGCCGGCCACAACGGAGCAGGAGTCGGTGCAGAAATACTCGGTGGAAGACACCC
This sequence comes from Gavia stellata, assembly GCF_030936135.1. Taxonomy (NCBI): domain Eukaryota; kingdom Metazoa; phylum Chordata; class Aves; order Gaviiformes; family Gaviidae; genus Gavia; species Gavia stellata. The sequence goes on from NC_082625.1 coordinate 1,133,497, forward strand.
CGATCTGCTTCTCCCGGTGCAGTTCCCTCTCCTCCCTTTCCTCAGCCGACAACGTGCTGGATGGGCAGAGCCACAGCGAGAACGACCTGGACAGCGACTCCTCCCTGGAGATCCTGGAGATGGAGGAAGGGGATGGGGAAGGTGAGGATGGGAGGCAGGAGAAGGAGAAGGTGGCAGATCTGGGTCCGGCCACACCGGTGAAGATTTCTCAGCCCATCACTATCCCCTTCCCGAAGCGTGACAAGGTCTTCCTGCGGGAGTCATCACCATCACGCCAGGACGACCTCACGCCCTCGAGCTCCTCGGAGAACTACATCCAGGAGACGCCACTGGTGATGAGCCGCTGCAGCTCCGTCAGCTCCCTGGGCAGCTTTGAGAGCCCCTCCATCGCCAGCTCCATCCAGAGCGACCCTTGCAGCGAGATGATCAGCGGCACCATCAGTCCCAGCGAGCTGCCCGACAGCCCTGGGCAGACCATGCCGCCCAGCCGCAGCAAGACGCCCCTCTTCGAGCTGGGCTGCCAAGCAGAGAAGGAGACCAGCCAGTTCAACATCCAGTGGGAGAACAACGTCAAGAAGTTCATGGAGATCACCGATTTCAAGGAACGCTTCCAGCTGCCCCAGGACCTGGACTCCATGGTCTACTTCACGGTGGAGAAACCCAACGAGAACTTCTCCTGCGCCTCCAGCCTGAGTGCCCTGCCCCTCCACGAGCACTATGTCCAGAAGGACGTGGAGCTCAAACTGATGCCCACATTCCCGGAGAAGAACAGCCTGAATTTCGCAGCTCACGAGAAGCGGGAGGAGCGGCGAGAAGAGCGGTACCTGGAGGGCCGGCGGCGGGCTGACCGCCCTGAGCCCCCCTCCGACGACGACATCGAGATCCTGAAGGAGTGCATCAGCTCCGCCATGCCCTCCCGCTTCCGCAAGGTGAAGACCTCCCTGCTCTCTGGCCAGGTCCTCCACCCCCAGACGAAGAAGCCGGTGCATGTCCCTGTCTACATGCTGGTGCCAGCCCATGCACACCCCGGTGTCCCCAAGCACCTGCGTGCCAGTGCGCGCGACCTCTTCAAGGATGACGACTCCTTCACTGACTCGGCCGACGGGACCCCCGTCAACTTCTCCAGCGCTGCCTCACTGAGCGACGAGACCCTGCGCTACCCAGCCGCCGAGGAGGCTGAGCACCCCCGCGGCCCAGGGACGGGGCGCCCGGCGGAGGTTCTGCCCGAGGGGCACCACGAGGCGGGCAGTGCCGGCACCATCCCGGCCAGGAGGGCTGCCTCCGGCAGCTCGGCGCCTGCCCGGCTGAGCTCAGCCTGCAAAGGGAAAGCGGGGCCGAGCCGTGGCCAAGGTGGGGAGGGGAAGCGGGGCCAGCCCCCAACAAAGAGTGGATCTGGGCTGGAGCTGGAGGTGGGGAGGACCAGTGGTCCCCCCGGGAGGAAGAATGCTCCCCAGGAGGACGGGGTGGCCTTCCAGTCACTGTGCCACACCACGCCAACGGAGGAAGCTGTCTACTGCTTCTATGAGCAGGACTCGGACGAGCCGCCCGAGGCGGGCAGGGAGGGGTCCGGCAGCAGAGCCCAGCCCGGCCGGGCACCCAGGAGGGAACGCTGGGGTGGCTCCGTCCCCCGGAGGGAGCCCGAGCCCGGTCCCCGGCCAGCGAAGGCGAAACCGCAGAACAACCTCATCGCTGACGAGACGCCACCGTGCTACTCCCTCAGCTCCTCCATGAGCTCCCTGAGCGATGCCAACCTCTCCGATGGCGAGGAGCGAGGCCAGCCCTGCGGCAAAGCCCCCCGGCCGCGGTCGGCCGCGGCGGCAGGGCAGGCACAGGGGGGCTCCCCCAGCTCCCCCAGCCTCAACTCGGAGGATGACCTGCTGCAGAAGTGCATTGGCTCGGCCATGCCCAAGCGCCGGCGGCCCTCAGCTCGCCGGAGGATGGTGGAGCGCAAGCAGAAGCCGCTGGGCGCTGGTGGGAGGGAACGGAAAGCAGAGGCAAGGCATCGCCCTGCCGAGGATGCCGACTCTGACCGGGGCTCGGACCTGGACAGCGTGGAGTGGCAAGCCATCCAGGAGGGTGCCAACTCCATCGTCACCTGGCTACACCAGGCTGCTGCCTCCCTCTCGCGGGAGCCTTCCTCCGAGTCTGACTCCATCCTCTCCTTCGTGTCAGGGCTCTCGGTCGGGTCGACCCTGCAGCTCTCCCTGGGCAGGCAGGAGAAGAAACGGGCTGGCAGTGCAGCTGGCCGGGATGCAGCGAGGAGGGAGCACAGCAAGAGCCGCCCAGAGAGGAAAGACACGCCGGGTGCCCGTCCCGCCGGCCGTGGAACCGCCAGGGCGGAGCGGAGCCCGGTGCCCACCAAGCCGGTGCCCAACCTGCCCGTGGTCTTCCGCGGCAGGACCGTCATCTACATGCCCAGCCTGGCCAAGGACGCCCCCAGCCCGCGGGCCACCCCGAAGAAAAGCCCCGCGGCGAAGCCCGAGGCGCCACCGGCCAAGAACCTCTCCCTGAGCCAGCAGCGCTCACGGAGCCTGCACCGGCTGGGCAAGCCCCCCGAAACCAGTGACCTGGCGCTGCCCAAGAGGAGCACAACACCGCCCGCCCGCATCGGCAAGGGTCCCCCCTCCTCGGGCTCCTCCCGCACCTCCACCCCCTCCCAGCACGCACCCAAGAAGCTGCCGTCGCCCTCCCAGCTCGCCAAGCAGGGTCCCCCGGCTGCGGGCAAGGCGGGCGGCTCGCCCTCCCCACCAGGACCCCCGGCCAGAGCTCCAGCCCCCAAGTCCCCGGCCCCCAAGCAGTCCAAGACGCAGAAGTCACCCGTCCGCATCCCCTTCATGCAGAAGCCCAGCAGGAAGGTGCTGCCGGGTCGGGGAGCCATGCCGGTGCTGGAGGAGCAGGCGGATGGTGGCAAGGTACGGGGCGGCGGGCCGGGGGGCAGCCGGCTCAACCTGGTGCGGATGTCGTCCGCCCGTTCCAGTGGGAGCGACTCGGACCGCTCCGGCTTCCTGCGCCAGCTCACCTTCATCAAGGAATCCTCCAGCCTGCTGCTGCGGCACCGTGCCGAGCTCTCCCCGGCACAGCCGGCGGCCTCACTGCCTCGCCGCGCCTCCCCGCAGCGCAGCCGTGCCACCCTCCCAGCCGTCTTCCTCTGCTCCTCCCGCTGCGAGGAGCTCAAGGCGGCCAAGCCAGCGGCCCCCAGCCCACGGCCCCTCGTCACCAGGGCCCAGCCTGGCAGCAAAGTCCCCGCCGGTGCCAAGCCACCACGGAGGACCAGCTCCGAGAGCCCCTCCCGGCTGCCGGTGAAGACCAGCATCCCCGCGCCCGAGCCCTTCAAGAGGTACTCGTCTTCGCCCAACATTAGTGTGCCACGGAGGACGGGCAGCCCTTCCTCCGTCCTCTCCACCCGCTCCGAGGCTTCGGCACGGCGGCGGCAGACTGAGGCAGTGCCCGGCGGGCAGCCAGCGAAGCCACCGGTGGTGGTGATGAAGGGCACGTGGCGGAGGATTCGGGACGAAGACATTCCCCACATCCTCAAGAGCACGCTGCCCTCCTCTGCTCTGCCGCTGGCGGGCACCGGCGAGGAGGAGCGCCCCGGCACCCCCGGCCCCAGGAAGACCAGCGATGCCGTGGTGCAGACCGAGGACTTCTCCACCACCAAGACCAACTCCAGCACCTCTCCCACCCTGGAGACCCGCGAGGGGCCCCCACATGCCCGCGCCGCCTGCGATGGTGAAGCCCCGGCCCCTGCCAAGACCACCCTGCCCATCTCCTTCGGCCACGAGGCACCGGCCGGGACCTTCCCTGGCAGCCGCCATGGCTCCCCGAGCAGAGCCGCCCGTGTCACCCCCTTCAACTACGTTCCCAGCCCCATGGCGGTGACAGTGGTGGCTGACAAGGCGGTGGAGAAAATCCAAGCTTGAGCAGCTGCCGCACGGATGACGCCGTGGCAAGGGTCCCGTGACCCCCCCGCCCCATGGGAGCTGCCCAGGACCGTGCTGGGGGGGGGAAAGCAACACGGGACATGCTGGGGACTGGCAAGTCACCCCAAATTGCTGCTTGCCCCCACTGGGGTTTTGCTGTACCGGAGTGCCGCAGTTCCCAGTGCCGAGGACCGGACAGAGCCAGGGGGACCTGCGGGGCACTGGGGCCGGGGCCGATACCCCAACCTGGGGTGAGTCTCGGTGGCCATCTCCTCCCGCTGATGGACATCCCAGGACAGGTGAGCAGGGGCCGTGTCCCCACGTCCCCACGTACCTCCATCCCGCTTGCCCGCCTCAGGCAGAGGCTGAACCAGGGCCTGATCCTGCACGCTGGGAAGATGGCACGCCGCGCCCCAACGCCAGGTCTCCGCCGCATGCTTCAGCTTGTCCCGGCACCCACACCTGGCTCTGCCAGCAATCGCAGCTCATTTATTAACAAGGGGAGGGAACCCGTGGCTGGATCAAGGCAGGGAGAGGCTTCGTGGCGGGGGAAGAGCGCATGGCCGTGGGGAGACGGGACTGGGACCCCCCATTTGTGCCGCTGGAGGCTCTTAATTAAGGTGCCCGGCTGATTGCTAATGGGTAAGCCGCAGCCATGGTGCTTGCACTGGTTCAGGGTGACATCGGGTGGCAAAGGCGCGGGAGGAGCTGGGCAGGGGCTCGCTGGTGGGTGGCCGGGGTCCTGACGGGCTCATCCCAGGGGGCTGCTCGCAGGGTCGTGTCACTGGGCTAGGGAGCTGCCCTGGGAGAGGACGGGGTGCTGAGCTGGTGCCGGGGTGCCCGACCCCCAGGGAAGGGTCTGGGGCCCCTCACCCCCATCCACAGCCCCCCAGCCTCCCGCCCCAGGGTGGAAGAGCCCCATCCTGGCTCGCAGCCAGGATCCTGGAGCGTCCCCCTGTGCACGTGGACACGAGTCCATCCAGGACTGGATTACGCCCACGAGCGTGGGGGCTCCCGGCCCCAAAGCACCAGGGACACCCCCCACTCCTGCTGCCAGCCAGCCCCCTGCGCTGAGATTGGGGTGTGCGGGAAGCGCCTTGGCCCCGGGGAGTGAGATGGGCTGCGGAGGGACCCCCCGATGCGAGTGCTCCCCGACCCCTCCGGGTGATCCCCAGCCTCCCCGGGTGCTCCCCGACCCCTTGGGTGTCTCCTGGTCCTCCCACCCTGTGGGTCACTGCCCACTTTGGATGGGGTGACCTATGAGCCCCCCACATACCAGTGCCATGGGGGTGCTGGGGACATGTGCAGGGGACACAGGGATACACACGGGGGTGTGGGGACATAGCGAGGGGCCCTGGGGAGTTGCACCGGGGCCACGGAGATGCGCAGGGGGGCCATAGGGGTACACACGGAGGCCAGGGAGACACCAGGGCTGTGGGGACATGCATGGGGTCCCCAGGGATGTGCACCGGGGTCATGGGGACGCGCACCCCCCGGTGCCCGCTGGGGACCTCAGCTTCGGCAGTAGCTGGGGGGCTGCAGCCAGCGGCCACCACTGCGGGACCTCGAGCCGGGGCTGAAGAAAAGGGGGCAAAGTCCCCGGGGGCAGCATGTGTCCTCACTGCGGAGTGCCATAACCAAGATGTGCCAGGAGGGCCAGCATCTCCCCCCGCGCTCGGCCGTGGCCCCGGGTTCGAGCCCCACCATCCAGCCCTGCTCTCGTCTGTCTCTGCTCCTCGTGTGCCCGTCGGCTTCAGCCCTCCTCTGCGGACAATCCTGCTGGGTTTTGCGGTGTCCTGCTCCCCCCCATCGCTGTATGTATGTACTAATGTTATTTTACCGGGACCCTGGACAGTATTAAGAATTAAAAGCCAACCTGTGTAAATAGGAAGGGGTGGTCTGTCTGTCCCGGGAGCCACAGCCCCCCCGCAGCGTTTTCTGGATCCATTTCTTGTGCTTCACGGCTGAGGTGGCAACCGGGGGCTTGAAAGGGTCGGTGAGGTCCGGGCTGGTGAAGGACAGCACGCCGGCCACCGCTGCCCGCTTCCCGCACACCAAGGGGCCCCCAGAGTCACCCTGGGTGGAGGTGACAGTGGGAAGTGGACCTCGACCGGGGGCCAGGGACCCCCTCCATGGCCAAGGGGGGCATCTCACCTCTCTGCTTGGGATGACCATCCTCCCCAGCATCCCCCGTGCCCAGGAACAGTGGCTCGGGGCGGGACAGAGCTTTGCAGCCGGTTGGCCCTGGTGCAAAGCCCTTTGCCCCCCCCCAGCTCCTCACCTTGGAGGGTGCCGAGCCCCTGTGGCGTCCCTGGAAGCAGATCATGGTGGGGGTGATCTCGCCGTCCCAGAAGCGGCTGTTGTTGCACATCCGCGTGTCCAGCACCGTGACCTCCAGCTCCTGCAGCGTGGGTGAGAGCCCCCCGTGCCTACGGGCCCCCCAGCCCGCCAGGCTGCACATCTCCCCGGCCACTGGCTCCCGTCCCAGCAGCCCGATGAGCCGCCGCGTCCTGCTCAGCGTCACCGTCCCCTCCAGCTGCGGGCAGGGCGGCAGGCAGCGTCAGACCCCACCACGGCCTGGGGCTGGCAGGGAGCACCCCACCGCCATGGCGGGTGGGCGGCCGAGGGGGAGCACGCAGCCGGCGCAGCACCCGCGGGACTGGGGAGATGTCACCGAGCTGTGAGAGAGCTCAGAGGTGAGAAGAGGAAATGTCACCCAGCTCCTCGCTGTGGCTGCACCGGTGCAGCGTGAACCAGCTCAGCCCCATCTCCGGCAGCGCTTCCTGGCACCACCGGTACGGCAAACCCTTCCCCATGGCTGGTGCGAGCCCCACCTGGAGCAGGAGAATGTCGTTCTCCATCGTCCGGCGGTTGTAGCCAGGGTGGGGACAGGCTGCCCGGATGGGGAAGGTCTGTGTGGCCGCCCCGTGCTCCCGCAGGCTGTGCAGCCCCAGCACCGCCGTCCCACTGGCCCTTGTCCTGCCCCACAGCGAGAGCCGGTGTTGGCGGGAGCCCGGTGCCAGCCTCAGCCCGATGCCGGCCACGCGGAGCCCCTCTGAGATCCCCATCCCTGCGGCGGGCAGGATGCGGCCGCTCCAGACTCACCCCCAAGGGAAGCAGTGGGCGGCCGTCAGCACCCAGCGCTTGTGCAGCAGCGCTCCCCCGCAGGCGTGAGCCCCCCCGAACTGCACGGACACCATGTAGGGCCTGGAGTGGGGTTTGGCCTCGTGTCCCCCGATGACCGACGGCTGGAGCCAGCCCCACGCTGCCGGGCAGAGGAGAGCCTGTCCCACTCCTGCCGCTGCTGATCGGCTGCCCCACCAAAAGGGAAAGGGCTGGGGGTCCCCAACCAGCCCCCCCGTCCCCCCAGCACATGCAGCAGCCCTATCTCTGCAAGCCAGCTGCCATCTCTGCTGCCAGCGATGCCGAGACCCCGCCGGCCGCCCGCGACCCACCGCCCCGGCGCTCACCTGGCCCGGCTGAAGGGAGGGTCAGCAGCAACGGCAGCAGCCGCCCCAGGCTGCCCCTCGCCCCCATCCCTCGCTCGCTGTGGGGTGGCAGCGCCCGCCTGCTCCGTGTCGCTCTGCAGCGGCGATGCTGCCACGCTCCACGCCGAGCCAGCACGGCAGCAGAGGTCCCGGGTCACATGTGAAAGTGGTGCAGGGCGGCAATGGGGCACGGACCCCCGCTAAGGGGGGCAGGAAGGGGAAGAGGCACCCACAGGGTAACGCCTGGGAGGGTGGAAAACCACCCACAGCGACCCCGGTGCTCCCTGGGGTTTTGCTTTGACCTCACCCCCTGCTCGGCAAGCGACGCGGGGGTGTGCGGACAGAAAAGTCGCATCTTCAGTTCTCCGAGAAGGGTTTTTAAATGAGGTTTGTGACAATCCCCAGCGCTGGGGTGACCCGTTCCCACCACCTTTATTAGCAGCACAGGACAACTCCACTCCTGCCACCATCGCTGTGGGGCCACTGGCTCCGAACCCCAAACAGGCTGCTAAACCGGACCCCAGCCACCCACGGTCCCTCAGCTCTTCGCTTTGGAGGATGCGGGGCGCCGGGCTTTGCTCGCTGCCGAGCGGGGTGCTCTCAGGCTGTCCACGAGCCTGTCGAAGAAGAACTCGGTCGGGTACTCCAGCTCAATGAGGTGCTGCAGGAAGGGAGGCACCTCAGCTTTCTTCACGCCCACGTACACGGGGATCATCTTGGTGCCGTGGCACTGGATGATGTGACACAGGTTCCACTGGGAAATGCGCTGGCACCACGGGTCGCCCAGGGACTTGGCGGAGAGGAGGAGGATGGCCACCCGGCTGGCCTCGATGACCTTGATGGCAGTCAGGATGACAGATGTCCCGGCCACTTGGTCCTGGTGCTCTGTGTAGCCCCGAAAACCCTCTTTCTTCAAGTGCTCCGAGATGCGGGAGGCGATGTGGTCGTCCTCGGGGCAGTACCAGATGGAAAAGTCATAGGTGAAGCTGCGGCGCGAGGGCGCAGACGACATGCCACCCACCAGGGACGAGGGCATCAAGTTCACTGACAGCAGGGACGAAATGCGGGTGCTGAACCTTTCCTCCCACACCGGGAACCTGCCACCGCACCTGGACAGACCCTCCCAGCGCGGGCAGCAGGTCCCACCGCTCCCTGGGGAAGGGTCAGGCTGCCGAGGCGGCACAGCCCCAGCCCGCTGCCACGCTGGTGAGGTGCTGGCAAACGTGGCGATGCCAGATCCTCCCGTAAATCAAACGCGATCGGTTCTACCCCCAATTTGGGCAGGTGAAACCGCAATGGCGGGGCGTCCCAAGGTGCCCGCCGCAGTCCAGGGCGCCCACAGAGAGGAATCCCGAGCACCAATGCTGCCCGGAGGGAAGCTGCCGGCCTCAGAAAGCTTTCTGCCTCATTTCCGAAATGCTGCGCTCCAGTGCCGCTCCCGCCTGCCGCAGCTCCTCGCACTGCTCCCGCAGCCGCTCCTGGGACTCCTGCAGCCGCTGATTCATCTCCACGTAGGAGCGGCTCTGCTGGTACAGCCGCTCCCTCTCCTCCGCGGCGGCCTCCTGCCTGGCGGGGCCGGGGGAGCCTGGGGGGGCCAGAGCAGGGGGGGCTCAGCGGGGGCTGGCGGAGCGCCCCCCCCCCTTGCTCTCCCCCTCCTGGGACTCACCTGGGGAGGGGCCGTGGTCCTGGCGGGGCTCCGCGGGGAGGAGGAAGACGGGGTCGGCCGGGTGGGTGCCCCGCACGTCGGCCAGGATCTGCTCCAGGCTGGGGGGCTCAGGGCGGGTGGGCAGCACCCGCTTGGCCTTGGAGCTCATCACGGGGCGGCCTCATGCGTGGGGGCTGGTGCAGGGGCGGGATGAGGGGGCTGCGCTGCCCCCACCCCGTCCGCCAGACGGACAGACCGACCCCCCTGCGCTGCCCTTTGGACAGACACACAGACCTCTCCCCTCCCTATCCCCTCCAGACAGACAGACAGACCGCCCTCACTGCTTCCCCCGGACAGACAGACAGACCCCTTTACTGCCCCCCCCAGACAGAGGGACTTTCCCCCCCTCCTCCCCGGACAGACAGACAGACCCCCTCGCTGCCCCAGGACAGAGAGCAGCCCTCTCGTTTCCTGCTAGACAGACAGACAGCCCGCCCTCCCCCCTCCCTGCCCCAGGACGGGCAGGCCCCCTCCCCAGACAGACAGAGGCCCCCCCCACTTTGTCCACCCCAGGACAGACAGACAGAGCCCCACCCCGCCCCTCAGGACAGACAGAGCCCCCTCCCTCCCCCCGGGACAGACAGACAGACAGAGACACACACTCCCAGGAGAGACAAAGCCCCTCCCGCCCCGAGGACGGACAGACAGAGCCTCCCGCCCCCCCAGGACAGACAGACACACAGCCCACCCCCCCCGCCCCGCTCCTCACCCGCCGCCCTCCTCCCGGCCACCGTAGCGCCGTCGCCCCTCCCCTCTACCTCACTTCCGCCGCGCCCTCGAGTTACGTCATCCCGCCGCGCCCCTCCTTCCCCGGGCCCCGCCCTGTCTCTTAAAGGCGTCGCCCGCCCCCGATCTTAAAGGAGCCGCGCGGTTTCACGGAAGAGGCGGTTCGCGGAGCACCGGGAGGCCCCGGGGGTTTATTGGGGGTAGCAGCGGTGGGGCCTGGGCCTGGGCCTGGGCCCCGCTCGGCCGGGTCCGGCCGAGCGGGGCCCAGGCCCAGGCCCAGGCCCAGGCCGCGGTGCCGGTACCGGTACCGGTGGCACCGTAGGCCACTCTCATTTGCTCTTCTCCGCTTCTTGCGCCAGGTTCAGGGCTGCTCTGGAGGCTGCAGGAGACACGGGGATGGCGTTAGGGCCCATCCCTGGAGCAGCAGCCACCCAGCCGGTGGCCCCGGGGACGAGTCCGTCCCGGCCATGCGTCCCCCTCCCTGCACCCCGGGGCGTGTGGGGGCTTTGAATGGGAGCCCCGAGTTGGCACCAGCGCTGAGGAACACACAGACACGGCGGGGCCGAGGGAGGACACACGGCTTGGGGATCTGGCTACGGAGAAGCAGGGGAGAAAGCGCCTGCTCTACCCATGCCAAGGGAGACAGGGACGGTTGCGCGTGAGCCATGCCGGCGTCCGCAAGAGCAGGAGCTTATTTTGGCCGGCACCAAGGTGGCCGCAGCCATCCGCAGGACGGTGGTAGCGGCCGGGCGATTCACGCAGAACGGCCCCTTCTCCCTTCAGTGGCAGCGGGAACCACGGCTCTTACATACAGACAAGCTGAGCTGCGGTGCCACCTCGGCCGCCAGCCGGGCTCTGCTGCTGACCAGAGTCTGCAGGACTGGACCGCGAGGCGCAAAGAGAAGAGAGAGAATTACAGAGCGGGGAGAGCAAACCTCTCCGTTTGGCTCCTGCCACTGTGGGGGGACGGGGCCGTGGCGGTGAGAGCACGGCCCGCGGTCACAGAGAGAGAGATGCTTGCTGATAATTAAAATGAGAGCTGCCCATGTCCCATCGGAGCCGGGTCCTGCTCCAGGGAAAACTGCTTGCCCCAGACACAGAGCAGGACAGCGGGGACCGGGGCGTTACCTTCTCGGGTGACGCTGGAGGCCGCGTCCAGGGCTTTGGTGCTGAGGTTGCCCAGCACGTTGTCCACGGTCTGGTGGTGCCTGAGGAAGCAGGGCCGGATGACGTTCTGGTAGAGCACCTGCGACCCGTTCCAGGACACGGGGGCCATGCACCACACCAGGAACAGGCACTGCGGGGAGGAGAGACGCTCGGAGCTGGGAGATGGCAGGGCGGGCAGGGGCTGAGCAAGGCAGCCGCCAAAGGGGGGCAGTGACGGGGCAGCAGCTGAGCTGCTCCAGTCCCCCCCAGCCTGGCCCAAAGGCAGCTTCCCAAGGCTGGAGCTCGCTGCAGGTACCAGGACCTCAGCTGACTGCAGAGAACTCCACGACAGACTGTGGCCCCACCATAACCACCACCACCACCCTGCTACCGGGGCAGAGCCCACCACCCTTGGCTCCTCCAAGTTCAGCCATCGGGCGAGAGGACTCTGGCCCTGGCAGCCCCCAGAAAAGCTGTTACCTTCCCAGCGTAGTAGAACGGGAACCAGTAGAGGAAGGTGTCGGAGAAGAACTCGGCTACGCTGAAGACGCCGTACACCACCCAGTACGTCAGCCACGTGGTGTCGTCCTCCTTGCTGGAGCTCTCGATGGCTTTGATGCTGCGGCAGGAGAGGGGAAGGGCACTGCTGCTGCAGACCTGCTGCCAGGGTGGGCACCTCCTTCCCAAGTCCTCCAAACCCTGGAGCAAACCTGCCTACCGGGTGCTGCTGCCCATTTTCAGGAAGGTCTCAGGACCTTCCCGACCATAACCGCCCGTTCATTTACCAGGGAGACCCTCAGCTAACGGCAGGGAAAGCTTTCCAGGTGCTGCAGGGAGGTTGGGCTGGGACACTGGTACTTACGAGACATACGCGGGGTAGGCAAAGCCGATGAGGTTGCAGAGCAGCGAGGCGCCATAGCCGAACATGAGGTAGAGCCCCAGGAACGCCACAGAACCTGCCGGGGGGGGACAGAAAGGACAGTCACGTACCTGCCAACACAGAGATGGTGATGAGAGACACTGGCTCAGTCCGCTGAGCACGTTTCTCATCCCAGTAGTGCGAAGAGGCACATGCTGGCACCCTCCAGTTGGGAATAACGACCACCCCCAATTAATTCTAGTACGACTCTCCACACACCAGACCACCGAGGTGCTCAACACGCTGCTCGCGCAGCCGTGCTGAGCCACGGCGCATGGCAGAATCTGTTGTGGAGTGCGGGCGCTCACTCATCCCCAAGGGAGCCACAATCTGGTCCTGTCACCGTTTGTCCCCTCCCTGGCCCAGAAGGGACCTTCCCACAACAAACTCGTGGTGCTTTCCACCCATCGCTAGCCTGGACCCGGGCCAAGGCTGCAGAGACGTCAGAAGCGGAGACTTTAACACACACCTACAGTCCAAAGTTAAGGGACTGAGCTTCCTCTGCACACGCGGGGAGCTGCTTGGCATTCTGATACAGACTGTTCAAGGACAAGCTTTGCTACCGGAGCCAAGCACCCAGCGAGCGGCCTTGCTCCCGGAGCCTGCGTCTCCTTTCTGCTCCCTGCACACATCCCCTGCACGTGCTCGTGCTGAGCAGCCACCATTCGTTAACGGTTCAGCCCCCTGAGAACCAGCAATCCGATCCTGCTTCCCTGTTATTAAATCAAATCATTAAAATTAAATTTAAGCCACAGCTTTGGTCGTTTGGAGCCTGCCTAGCCCTCAGATGCTTGCAGGAGGCAGGATCAGTGGAGCTGGGAGAGCCAGGAGAGCCGGCGGAAGGGGGAAACCGGGGCAAGGAGCCCTTGCTGCTGAAACCACGGCCACGGCGAAGGGCCCTCGCTCACATGCGGGCTCAGAGGGCCCAGAGATGCCGGCACCCAGCAGCTCCCTCCCAACCTGCCCGAGGCAGCTGAAACGCAGACCCCGAAGAGGCAGAGGGTGGGAAAGCAGCCCAGGGACGCGCAGAGCCAGAGTCAAGGGCGTTTACTGTCACATCCCAGCAACGTCTCGCCCACCCTGCCTACAGACTCCTCCATCAATGTAAGCGCTGCCCTGCAGCAGGCAGGAAAGCCAGGACTTAACCTGTCGGTGCCAGCGAATTAGAGGAAAGCCCTTGCTCAGAGGATGGATTATCCCCGCTCTGCTCACTGCAGCATTTCTGTGCCTTGCTCTGGCGCCTGGTGCGGGGCAGCCGCAGCTCCAGGCACGAACAGGGCTTCGGGTCTTTCCCAGGAGATGGGCAGGAGCAACGCGGCTTTGGAGCAGTCACAAACCTCCCTTCAAGGAAAAGTAGCAGGCAGGTTCAGGCAGCGCTGGGTGTCATTCCCCCAAGAGCCTGAGAAGGGATTTCACGGGCTAAGTTTAGCCCCCAGAGAAATTTACGTAACACCAAAAAAACAAGTGAAAGGCTTTGCTTACAAAGAAGAGCTGCTGAGGGGGCAGCCGGAGCCGTCCCACAGTGCCTGTCCCGTCCCCCCTTGCCCCCGAGACCCCCAGCCCCACACAGGAGCGGACATTTGGGAGAACACTGATCCTTACAACAGCACTTAAAAGAGAGAGAGGCTTTGCCAGTCTGGCAGAGAGGTTTCCCCAGCGAGGAGGGCGAGCAGCCAGTGTGACAGCCAGCCCGGTGGCCCCGTGCCTCGGGAAGGGGACACCGTCCTCCTCCGGGATGGTTTTTACCCAGCCGAAGCCACCGCACAGCTGACCTGGCTGTGGGGCCCAGAGGGCAGGCAAGAGGGGCTCCAAACCACAGCCCATGGGTCACTGCTGGCTCCAGAGATGCAGAACCAACCCTGCTGGGCTCAAACACAAATTGGGAATTGCTCCAGAGCCAGGGAGGGAGAAATTGGGTATTTTTAGTTTAACACCAGCTTCTCCTTTCCAGGCAGGGACCGAGAACAAGGGACCATCGCTCTTTGGTGGAAGCGGTGCCTCCGCTCTTCCCCTACCCCCAAAAGCCCATCACACCCGAGCACGACCAAAGCCCCGGGACCGTTTTGCTCGTAAGACGCCCTATGCCATGCAGCGCGTCCAAACACAAACCGCTCACAGCGGCACGTGCCTGTTCACGGACCCCTTTCCCCCTCGGAGCAGGAAAACGAGCCCTGCAGCAGGTAAAAGGCCAGGAAATCACACCGGGAGGTGAGAGGCAGGAGAAGCGCCCGGCGGGACATGGGCAACCAGAAAACAACGAGCCCCTCCTGGGAGGTTTTATATGAAATACCGAATCAGAGAATGTGGATGGGCAAATCGTTAATTGGCAGAGCGTGGCACGGGGCTGAGGGTCAGAGCCGCAGCGAGGACCGAGGCGAGGGGTCACGTCGTGCCGGGAGGCCGCTCCCCAGGGAGACACCGGCTGGTTTCTCATTAATGAGCAAACAGGATCCGATCGACAGCCGGACCTCTGCCCTCCCGCCGGGGAGGGAGGCGAGTCCCGCGGGGCGAGCGGGACGGGTGCTCCCATCCCCAACTCCCGGTCTGACCCGCTGTGATTTGGGGGCTCGACTGTCGGGGAGCGGGGACCCCCCTCCGTCAGGGCCAGACTTCTCAGGGGTTTTGAGGGACGGGCCCAGACCTCCGACACGCAGACCCCGCGGGTTTCGGGGTGTGGGATTTCGCACCTGCCGAAGGCGAGGACAGACGGCACCGCCACCCCCCCGGCGCCCATCCCAGCGCGGCCCCGCTCCGTGAGCGCACCCAGCAGCCCCCAAAGGGGGGGCTCTGCCCGCGCCCCCCCGCAGAGCCCAGAGGCACGGTGAGGGGCTGCCAGGGCGCCCCAGGACAAAGGAGGGACCCTCCCCAAACGGGGAGGGCGGCGGGAGGGGAGCGGGCAGCGTAAGCCCGGGAGCGGGGCCGGGGGGGAACCGGAGCGGGTCTGGGGGTCCCGGGCTGCCGGTCGCACCTGTGGCCAGGTAGAGCCGCCGGACGCCGGTGCGGGCTTCCAGGCGACCCAGCAGGTCGCCGAGCGGCCCGGGGCGGTCGAGGAGGCGCTGCAGGCGCTGCGGCACCGTGCCCATGGCGGCGGCGGCGGCGGCGGCGGTCCCGGTCCCGGTCCCGGTGCCGGTCCGACCCCCCGGGGCCAGCGCGGCGGCGGGGCGGGGCCGGGAGGGAGGGGCGGGGCCGGGAGGGAGGGGCGGGGCCGGGAGGGGCGGGGCGACGCTGTCGCCACGGCAACGCCCGCTCAACCGCCGCGGCCTCCATGGCGGCGCGGCCGAGGCCGAGGCCGGCGCTGGGGCCGGGGCTGCTCCTGGGGCTGCTGGTGGCGGTCGCCGCCGCCCCGCCGGGCCCCGCCGAGCCCCGCGTCTACCTGAGCAGCTGGGCCGTGCGGGTGGCGGCGGGGCCGCGGGAGGCCGGGGGCCTGGCCCGCCGGCACGGCCTGCTCTGCCTGGGCCAGGTGCGGCCTGGTCGGGGACCGGGGACCGGGGACCGGCGCGCTGCCACGGGGAGGGCAACGGGGCGGTGGGGGGCCGGGGCGAGCCCAGCACCTCCCGTCCAGGCACCCTCGTCCCACCCGGTGTCCCCCTTCGCTCATCCTCCTCTGCTTGTCCCCACCACTTGTCCCCTCCGCTCATCCCCACCGGGACACTGGTTTAATTTTAAAATAGGGCGTTGGATCATTCCCTCTAGTTTTGAACCATCGGACGCGGATGAAAGCATAAAAGTTGTGGGTTGCTAACGGCCTCCATGTGTGCACGGGTGAGCGAGGAAACGCAAAGCGCGCACACAGACCTTCCCTGGGAGCCTGCCCTGTCCCCAAGTGATGCTCTCTGCTTGTCCTGCCACATACAGCTCACATTAAATGCGTCTTTCTGATCTCTGCGACCCACGTAGAGCTGGCACACACGTCCCCAGCCCAGCTGTTTGTCTAGAAATGGTCTCTTACAACAGCTCTTTGCGCCTGCAGGTGATGGAGGGAGAGCCTTATTATCATTTCACACACCGCGGCACCAGGCAGAAAGCCTTAAGCAGGCACTGGGGCTGGAATATGCGCCTGACGAAAGAGCCAAAGGTAGGGAGGAGGCGGTTGCGGGGACGGAGGCGTGCCATGCTGGCCAGGCTCTGCCTGCCCCAGCAACGCTGCTTCCCACCCAGGTCCTCTGGTTTGAGCAGCAAACTGTAAAGAGGCGCACGAAGAGAAGTGTCAGCGTGGTGCCAACAGATCCCTGGTTCCACAGACAGTGGTACATGGTGAGATTTTGCCGCGCTCTCTTCTAATCCTCGAGCAAATCACCTCCCCCACGCATAAACAGGACTAATGCTGACAGTGATGAGGCAGCAGCAGAGTCCTTGAAGGTCACCCTCAGCCTGCTGCCCAGGGGCTGATCGAATTTAATCCGTTTTCCAGAACAATGACATCAATCCCGATCTAAACATCCTCACTGCTTGGAGCAAAGGGTACACTGGGCTGGGGGTCGTGCTGACCATCCTGGATGATGGGATCGAGAAGGACCATCCGGACCTGTCTGCCAACTATGTAACTACGATGGGCTGAGCAGCGTGGGCCGCAGGAACCTGCTCCTTCAGGGCATGTTGTCTCCAGGGGAGGGTGGGAGCTGGTGCCTTCATCCCACCCGTGGGACTTTGCAGTGGGAATTCAGCCTCTGCGTGGCTGGATCAAAAGGTTTGGTGTCTCCCGCAGTGAATTTTCACCTCGAGGAAATGTTAGAACTTGTACACGCTCAAGCCCCCAAAATAGACGTAATTACAGCAAGCTGCAAAGCCAGTAAAGCTAGTAAGTCCTCACGTGCTCCCAGAGCAAAGAGGAAAGAATAGGTAAATCTTAGTTGTTTAGAACAACATCATTTCAGTGGTTTGTAGTTCCTCTCTCCTAACTGCACGGCTGGTGAGGCTCGCCCTCGCGTGACTCGCCGTGCTGGGCTTTCTCACTGAACCTGAGTGCGACGAAGCAGTACAGCAGCAACGTGCAAAGTTACGCTCCTTTAGTGAAACCCCATTTCCAACAACGCCAGGTTAACCCCACGCAGTTGCTGGGTGCAAAGGGGCCCCCCCGCCCTCTCCGGGCTGAGCAGGCAGGGAGCTTGCGGGCAAGGCAGGGCGATCCGCGCTGCCAGACACCGGGCGAAGCGCCAGGAGCCCCTGTCAAGCTGTCACAACCCACACTGAAAGGCAGTTTGCTCATGCCAGTGCCTCTTTTTGCAATAGGACCCCCTGGCAAGTTACGACTTCAACAGCAACGACCCCGATCCCCAGCCCAGGTACGCCACCGGGGACGAGAATCGGTGAGTTTTGCCAGCTGATTGTCCAAGTAAGTCTATTCCATGTGCTGGGTGCTTTATCTCTCTGGGGGCTGAGGCTGTCCCAGGCCCCTTCACCCATCACGGAGGACGGCTCACATGCTGACTTTGCCCCTCAGGCATGGGACACGCTGTGCAGGAGAAGCGGCGGCTGCAGCCAACAACCGAATCTGTGGAGCAGGTGTCGCATACAACGCCAAAGTCGGAGGTGAGCCATTGCTCCAAGATGCTGGTGGAACGGGGGTCACCAACCAGCTCTGGCACGCCGGGGGGGACGCGTGGCCCCAGGCAGGGTCTGGGGGGAGCCAGGGGCTTGCAGGGGGGTAGAGGGTGCTGCAGTGTTACCGCCACCCGGCCACCGTGCGGGGCTGGGTGCTCCCTGGGGGTTTAACACCCACCATGAGGCGGGGCTGCAGCAGGCAGCACCAGCACCGCGCAGGCTCAGGCTCCCCTGCGGAAGCGAGTGTAGCAAATGGGGTTAAAAGCTGGGAGAACTCACTGGGCTTAATTGCTAAGGGCTTAACGAGGAGCTTTGGGGACAAGCTCACGGCAGTGGCCGAACAGACCTGTGGGAGCCTGATCTCCTTGGGGCAGCATCGCGTAAAAGGTGCTCAAGGCAATTGGGGGGGGTGAAGTGGGGGCCGGTGAGATGCCGCTCAGTCCTTACATTCACATGGCATGTACGAGGCTCCCAACCACCCGGAGCTGGGGTGGCCTCCCGAGTGCTGCCGCCTCTCGGACACTGCCGCAGGTGTCCTGGCCCTGCAGGTGTGCGGATGCTGGACGGTCCCATCACGGACATGGTGGAGGCTCAGTCCCTCAGCCTCCGCTCCCAGCACATCCACATCTACAGTGCCAGCTGGGGCCCCGAGGATGATGGGAAGACGGTGGACGGGCCGGGCATGCTGGCCTCGGAGGCCTTCTACAGAGGGGCCACCAAAGTAAGCTCGGCGCTGGCCTTGGGGACCTCACCGGCACGAGGACTCCCTGCTCAACCCCCTCTGCCTCCCTCCTGCCAGGGACGGGGTGGCCTCGGCTCCATCTTCATCTGGGCCTCCGGCAACGGCGGGATCAACTACGACAACTGCAACTGCGACGGGTACGCCAACAGCATCTACACCCTGTCAGTGGGCAGCGTCTTGGCGGGCGGCCGGAGGCCCTGGTACAGTGAGGGCTGCTCCGCCATCCTCACCACCACCTACAGCAGCAGGACCACGAGCGAGGCGCAGATTGTGAGTGCCATGACCCTCGGGCAGATACCGGTTCCCAGCAGAGAGTGGGCTCATCAAGCCCTCCTTACCTGGGGAGGGAGAGGGAGGCTTTAATAAAGTGTCTGCATTAAACCCCAGAAAGCATGAAGGGACCCGGAGGGAGCATTTACTGAAGTTACCCAACTCCAGCCAGTCCTGCCCTCTGCTCCAGCAGCAGGCAGCGGTGCAGAGACCCCCCTCTCCCCCGCAGGTGACCACTGACCTGCACCACCGCTGCACCGACAAGCACACGGGCACCTCCGCCTCGGCCCCACTGGCTGCCGGGATGATTGCCCTCGCGCTGGAGGCCAAGTAGGTGACATCGCAGCAGTGGGACGGTCCCCAGGGAGGGCCTGGTGCCTCGCCAGGACCCTGCAGGGACAAGGAAGGGGGACTTTGCTACCAGGCAGGTTTGGGGGTGTGGAGCTGAGGTCTCCCCGGGCTCTGGTGGGGCAGCTTCTTCTCCCAGGACACTGCGGGAGAGCAGCCAGAGGCAGGAGGAGAGTTGTCCTCTGGAGGTCTCTGTTGCTCCCATTTCAGCAGTGAAGGAGGTTGCGCGGGGACCATCTTGGACCGACACAGCTAACTTACCCACATCAGAAGTTAGAAAAGCCAAATCTCACCCTCAAAAGCTAACCCAAAGCAGAGACTTCTGTCCCCAAGTCCTCCTTGCTTCCAGCCCAGCACTGACCTGGCGTGACCTGCAGCATCTCGTCATCAGGACCTCCAAGCCCGCTCACCTGCAGGCAGAAGACTGGGCCATGAACGCTGTCGGACGCAAGGGTGGGTTCAGGGCTCAGCTGCTGCCTGCCCTGCCTGCTCCCGCTTCCCTCTCCTAGCTGCGGGGGGACGTGCTGCCCCTCAAACTCCTGCCAGCAGGCCTGGGGCAGGAGCCCCCGGTGCTCTCGCAGTGCAGAGGAGCTCACGTGTCCTCTGCTTTTCAGTGAGCCACCACTACGGCTACGGGCTCCTGGACGCTGGTCTGCTGGTGGAGATGGCCAAGGTGTGGACAGGAACTCGGCCTCAGCAGAGGTGTTCAGTCAAAGCTCTTCATGCCCCCCGGTAAGGGACGATATCCCCTGGGTCTGACCTCACACAGGGACTTTCTTGCAGTGAAGTCATGCTGTGCTCACCACAGGAACAAGCAATGCTTCCCAGAAGGTGGTCTGTGTTGCACGGCTTCTGCTGTAACCACAGGGCTGTGCTTAGACGTCATGGTGGCGGGTGGGCAGGATGCCCACGGAGGGGGAAGAGATGCCCTTACCTCTTGTACTTGATAGGAATATCGGCTCCAAGCTCACCATCTCCACAGACGTCTCCCTCTGCTCGGGGAGGACCAAGCGCATCCGCTCGCTGGAGCACGTCCAGGTCCAGCTCTCTCTGAGCTACAGCCGCAGAGGGGACCTGGTGATCTCTCTGACCAGCCCGATGGGGACCACGTCCACGCTGGTGACCGTGCGGTAAGGACGCTCTGCGAGCTCGCAGGGAGTTCGTTGTAGTGAGACTTACCAGCTGCTGGGGGGCAGAGGGGGCTTCTCCTCTCACAGCCTCTCCTGGGGCTGGGAGACTCTCCCCCACACTGAAGCTCCTTGTGGCCCCCACGGGGAATGGAGTCACGCTGCCCAAAACTCCTCTGTGGCCCCTGCCACATCGTGGCAACGCCCCACTGTACCAAGAAGAGGGTGACTCTAGGGCCTCCTCGGGCTGCATGCCCCCCTGCAGCCCCCCGGGCTGTCACTCCCGGCTCCCCTCTCCTCTCCTCCAGCCCATACGACACCAGTCAGCAGGGCTACAAGGACTGGACCTTCATGTCCACACACTTCTGGGACGAGAACCCCAATGGCACCTGGATGCTCCAGCTAGAGAACAAGGGCGATGCCTATAACACAGGTGGGTGCCCAGGGCCCCAGGGGAGCGAACCCCATTTACAGGGTGTCACCCAGTGCCTGGTCATCCTTTCTTCTTCCTTCCCCCACAGTGATTAGCAACTTGTTGGCTTGTTCTCTTCCCGCTCATCCTGGGCATGAGCCCTCTTTTTCTGCAGGGCCATGTGTATTTGTTTTGAGGGTCTCCCTGGCCAACACACAGCCAGGAAGGGGGCATGGCTTGCTCTCCCCCACATAGCCCCAAAGCTTCCAGCCCCACATCCACCAGCTTGCAGATCCCAAACCCTGGAGAGTGGGAATGCAGCTGCCATCAGCACCGAGTCCTGTCCCTCCTGCCCCCAGGTCTGCTGACCAGCTTCATCCTGCACCTCCACGGCACAGATGAGGACATGACGGCCAGGCGCTTTGCAGCCTCTGCTGCGGACAAGTGCATCAGGCGGGATGCCCAGGGGGCCTGCGAGGGTGAGTCTTCGGGCAGGAGGGGACGGTGCTCCCGGCCCCGCAGCCTGGCTCATGCCACCCTCCCTCCGCAGAGTGCGGCGGCTCTTCGTACGCCCACCGGCACTCCTGCCTGTCCTACTGCCCTCCACACTACTACGGCCACTCCCGGAGAGACGCCGCCACCATGAACGCAGCCCGTGTCTGTGCCAGCTGCCACCCCTCCTGCTACACGTGCCAGGGCGCTTCGGCCAACAACTGCACGGCCTGTCCCCCCACCTGCACCTTCGACGAGCTCACCCACTCCTGCTCCCCTCTGCAGGACCGCCCCCCCGAGGAGGGGCTGCAGAGGGACCTTCTCCCTGTCCTCATCTGCGGGGGCCTGATCCTCTCAGCCATCCTCTATGTCACATATCGTGCGGCCTTTTGCATTGTGAAAGGTAATGCCTGCTGTCCCTGGGCTGGAAGGACAGCGTGACAGCAGCCTGGGCTGCACGGACACAGAGGGCCGCATCCCAGCCTGGGACAGAGCTGCCCTCACCTGGCTTCCGAAATAAACTGGTTGTTGCCTTTCTGGACCACCCTCTCCGAAGGGTGACTTCCCTTTCCAGCAGCACCTGGGCTGATCCCACCCTGTGCATGGGCACAGACACAGGTGGTGGCTTCCCTCCCTGCCTGGCTCGTCCCCCCACATGCCATGGGGACCTGAGCCATGGCGGGGGGCCCGTCCTGGCGCACCACTGCAAGGGAGCTATTTCCAGAAGGGCTGGGGTTGCATGGCCGGGAGCCCTGCGCCCTTTCCCAGGCATGGAGGGCCGTGGGGAGGAGGAGATGTGACTTCTCTCCAAACAGCTGCACCCGAGCGACCACAGCCAGCTCCTCCAGCACGAGCTTAGCCACGAGCCCACGCAGCTTTTGGCAGAGCTGAGGCAGCCGGACTCCAAACCGCTGCTCGGGGAGGATAGCCCGGACCCCACTGCTGCTGCGTGGTGCAGAGCATGATGCAGTCCCTGGCTCTTGTTTACCAGCAGCCTTTAGTCCTTAAAAAAAAAGGGGTCCCGGGGTTGCTGCACCCCACAGCTGCCCTGCTCTCCCCCCACCACAGCAGCAGGGACAAACGTCCTGGGCCCTCGCTGTCCCATCAGGGCTGGCAGCGGCACAGCAGCAGCTGCGCCCCGGCACGCAGCACGGCACCAGGCAGGGCTGGGACGGGCACGGGGAGAGTTGCCAGCTGGGGCCCTCCCAGGGGCACTGGCACGGCACGGGGCTCAGCCTCCCAACCGCAGGACCCCGGCTGCCCCGGGACACGGCTGTGGCATGGTGGGGACGGTTTCTCCCCCCGCCGGCTGTGCCATCCCCGGGCGCAGTGTGTTTGTACAGCTGAGGAGCTACAGAAGAGAGCAAGACCTTTGTCCAAGTGTATAATCACCCATGAAAAAGCCCTTGGCTGGACCTTACAGAGCACAGACGGGAGGGAGCCGGGACAGAGCTAACCCTCAAGTAGCAGCTGAGAACAAGGGGCTCTCCCCGGCAGGACCCCCAGCCCTGGGGACAGGCTGGGACCCACGCCTCGCAGGCGGCAGAGCATGGTGCTGACACCAAGGGAGGGGCCTGGGGGACGACAGCTTTGCCAAAGCACCCACCAGCCCAGCGCTGCGGGATGAGTTAGGGCCTGGACGCACTGGAACATGGCTTCTCCCACAGCCCTGTGAGCCCCCCGGCCCCTCCGAGGGGTTTTCTCTGTCCCGCTCCCCTCTGCCCAGGCTGGTCTAGTCCTCGGTAGGCAGCCTGCGGTGCGGGAAGCGCCGCTGGATCTCGGTGCGCACGTCATCCTGCACGGGGAGAGATGAGAGACGGGGAGGGCTGTGCCCGGAGGGGGGTCCAGGGTAGCTCACACCACCCTGCCCCAGGAGCCCAGGGGGCCATCCCCTCCCCGTCCCTGTCCCCAGCCCCCCGGTCCTCACCGCCCAGCTGAGCTGTCCCAGCAGTGGGATGAGGCGCAGCAGTTCCTCATCCCGCAGGTCTCCCCACCACTTCAGCACTGGGATCCAGTTGGCAGCCTGGGGAGAGGGGGCGAGCACTGGCCATGGAGGAGCAGTCGCAGCCGTGGTGCTCCCGGGGGGCTGGTGCACACAACCCCACCACCACCACCCCCAGAGAGCCAGCGCTGCCGGTACCTGGACGGGGAAGCCCTGGATGGTGTGGTCCAGGGCCACCGTCTTGGCCAGGTCCCTGCCCAGGCGGGTCAGGTCCTTCCAGTAGCGTCCCCGGGCGCAGAGGCAGTCCCGCTGGGAAAGGCAGAGCCTGGAGGGGGGAGGCAGAGCCCGTGGGGACCCATCCCTGCCACAGGGGACATCTCCAGCGGGGTTTCACCAAGCCCATCACCTGATCAGCTTCTTCTTGGGGTCCAGCACATCCAGGACCTTCTCAGCGTAGTCCTGCTTCGCGGTTGTGAAGATGAAGATCTGGGAGAGCAGGAGAAGGTCCCTGCGCAGGCTGCCTGAGTCCTGCCCCCCCCACCCTGACACAGCAGCACCCAGCTAGCTCCGCGCAGACCCCACGGGGGCTCCAGGTACCTCGTAGGTCTTGGAAAGGCTCTCCAGGAACTGCTGCACATGGGGACGCAGCTTCACGTGGACCTGGAAGGGAACAGCATCGTCAGGCAGACCCAGAAAACCACCAGCACCCCTGTCCTGACACCACGGTGACCCCCAAGAGGGGCGACAGCACCCCAAGCAGGATCCCAGGGGTCCCTTGGCCACCCTCTCCCCTGGGATTTCAGCCCCTGGGGCCCACTTCTCCAGCTACTAGGGAAGGACACAGGCACAGAGGACACATGGACACTGTGGCTCATCACAGCCCTGAGTCACAGCCCTCTGTGCCACCCCAAGGACTCAGCACCCCACTGTCCCAACCCCAGCATATGGGCACCCACCTCATAGGAGTCTCCCTGGAAGACCGTGGTGAAGGTGGCCGCAGCACCCTGCCGCCAGCCGGTGAGCACGGAGGAGCAGACCAGGGTCCCCTCCTGCAGGGCGGGGAGCAGAGTCAGACCCCAGCCCCACAGCCACAGGCCCCCCCCCAGCCCCCCCAGCTCACCAGCTCCAGGACCAGGGTGCGCTCCAGCGTGCTGCGGGTCTTCCGGCGACCATCCCTGCCGGGCACCGGGACACCGGGGACCAGCCTGGCCGGAGGAAGGCAGATGGTCGGTGGTACAGTGGGACTGGGGGGCTGTGGGGACCCCCTCCCACATACTCACAGGCTGGGGGCAGCAGGCTCCTGGCATTCATCCGCAGGGAGCCCCGAGAAGTAGGCGCCCTTATAGCAGGGCTGCAACCGGGGGCTCGCAGGCTCTGTGGGACAGAGGGGTCCCATCAGCACAGCCTGGGGCACCCCCTCTTCCCCAGGCAGGGATTGCCCCGGGGGACACACTCACCCCTTTTCCTGGGGCAGGAGGGAACAGATGCCGGTCTGCGACCCTCCCCTTCGAGACGCAGCTTTGCCAGCCGGCCCTTCCTGGGGGTCACAGGCACCAAGGGGGGACATGGGACACGCTCCCAGGGGTCCCAGCCCCACAGCGGGCAATGCTCACCCTGGTCCCCTTCTCGCCGCTGGTTCTTGGCCCGCCGGCGAGCCCCAGCTTTGGTGGCCGAGAGCCCCAGGTCCCCACTGCTCTCCCTGCGGGGCCGCTTTGCCCGCGGGGTGACCGTCCCCAAACCCGCCATGGCTGGGACAGCCAAACAGGGAGACCCCAAGCACAGGATGCCCAAAGGTGACAGCGCAGAGCCCCAGCCCTGGGGCTGCTGGGCATCGCTCGCTCCAAAAGAGCTGCTGGAGCTGGGGGTGCTGCCCTGGGGACCCCCCCAAGGGCACAGCAGCCAGCACACCCACCCTGCCCAGGGACAACCCTTCCAGCAGCCCTAAATCAGCTATGGGGGAGTGGGAGGGGGCACTTTTATAGGGCAGAGACACTTTTCCACCCCTAATCACCCCAAGGTGCCTCCACCCACCTCCAGAGCACCCAGCATCACGCAGGTGTTACTGGGACCAGATGGGGAGCCCAGTATGGAGCCCCAGCTGCCCCCAGAGCTCATCTCTGGCTCCTGGTGATTAATTGCCCGTTATGCTAAGGACCATCCTGGGCTGGCAGCTGCCACTCAGGGCACCCCAGGGCACCCACCCTGGGCACCCCCCAGCTGCAGCCCCAGCCCCATGCCCAGTTTGGGAACAGCCACCAGCGACATGAGCTGGGAGAGCTCAGCCCTTCACCCCTGGATGGGTGCCAGACCACCCCCGGAGCCCTGAGCACCCCAGGGGGGACCCAGAGCAGTGCTCCCGGGGTGGCGGTCCCCGCGGCACCCCCGGGCACGTCCCGTCCCCGCGCAGGCCCCGCGGTTGCACCCGCCAGCCCGCGGGTTGGGTTACGGGCGAAGGGGCTCCAGCACAGGGAGGGACCCGCTCGCCTCCGCCGGAAGAGAGATAAGCGACGGGTCCCCGACCTCGAAAGGCAGAGCCTGGCGTGTGTCCATCTCGGGGACAGGGACACGCTGCTGGGCGGGTGCATTGCTCTGCGGGCTCAGCATGGGGACGCGGGAGGGGACCCCCTGCCCGGGCAGCCTGGGGTGGGGAGGGCGAGGGACTCCCTGGGCCGGCTCCAGCCAGGAAGGTGCACGCGGCAAGCGAGGTGATATATGGGTTTATTTTCTGCAAAAAAATAAATTACCACTCTCGTCCACCCCACCGCAGCCAAGTTGACCCCAAGGATGGCGAGATGCCCGGCACGGGGCAGAGGGCAGGACGGGGGTCCCTGGGGGCCATGGCCCCTCCACGGCCATGGAAAGGGCTCGGCGCACCGCGGGAGCGTTTCCAGCCCCCGGGTTTGCCCTCGGGGTCCCGCCGGCCACCCCCTCCCTGGGCGATGGAGCTGGGGGGGCTCAGGGCGGCCGGGGCTGGGGGCAGTGCTGGGCTGCCTCCTGCACCAACCGGTCCTCGCGGGGCGTCCACGGCCGGGCGTAGCCGTCGTCCTGCAGCAGGATGCGGTTGAGCGTGCGCTCGTAGTTGACGTGCCGCCGCACCATGAGCAGGTACTCACCGCCCTCCCGGAGCGGGGGGCAGCCGCAGGTGTTGGGCACCCACACGTACTCCCGGGTCACCAGCGGGAAGCGGTGCCTATACGGCTTTTTCACCTCCACCTCGTAGCGTGTCTCCTGCCCCACCAAGCGCTGTGCCAGGATCCGGCCCTGGAAGACTGCGGGGCAAGCACGGGGCACCCTGAGCCGGGCACGTCCCCAGCATCGCCCTGAGCCCCTTCCTGTCCCCGGTGCTCACCAAAGTCGCTCTGGCAGAAGTGCCGGATGCGCTGGGAGCGTCCCTTGGCCGGGCGGCACCTCCCGCATCGCCCTACGAGGGCAGAGCTGCAGTAGTTTAGGGGGGAGAGGGGACACGGCACCCCCAAAACCCCCTCCTGTGGCAGTGGGAGGGAGTATGGGGGCCCATATCCCATAGAGAGGGGACATGCCAGGCTGCCAAGGGTCCCGGGGAGGGCTAAGTCAGGGGGCCCTTTTTTAGAGTCCCCGTCTCATGGAGAACCCCTGGGGCTCTCCAGGACTCTCCCCACAGCAGAGAGCCATGGGGTGCAGGGGGGCTGTGGGGACCCCCACGGGAGAGCGGGCACCTGTGGCAGCCCCAGCCCCGCTCCGGCCGGGGGCGCTTCTTGGTGGCAGCTCCGTGGCAGAGCCCGCGGGCTGGGGCGGCGTCACAGGGGCCGGGGTGACCGGGGGCTCCCAGGGCGGGGGGCTGCCAGCCCCCCGGGGCTGGGGCTGCCGCAGGGGGCTGGCATCGCCACGGCCGGGCTGGGGGTGCCCACGGGGCAGCCAGAACTCGTACTCGATGCCGGGATTGGGCTCCTGCAGCAGGACCTGCACGGGCAGGGGCAGAGCTAAGGGGAGCGATGGGGCACCATGGGGCCAGCTGCCCCCGTCCCCGCACCGCACCCACCCTCACCATCACGTGCAGATCCTCGTCGGTGGGCCCGGGTGCCTCCAGGCTCTCGGTGCCGTCGGGTGCCCGGGCATAGTGCAGCTGGGTGCCAGCCACCTCGTACGGCCCCGGCCAGGCGATGGACCAGTCCCCGTTGAGCACATAGCGCCCATCGCTTGTCATCAGGGCTGCGGGAGGGAGCGCGTCCAGGGACAGAGCGCCGCTCAGTCCCTGAGACCCCTGCACTGGGCTGGGCTGGGGGACAGCCCGGATGCCTGGGTCCCCACCAGAGGCCTCTCCCCGAGCGGGGAGGGCAGTGTGGGCTGGGAGAGCTGCGGTTGGGGCTCGGGAGAAATCTGCTTTCTTGTAAGAACTTGGCTTTGGTCCCAAGCCGGAGCCAAACCCTGGTGTGCAAAACCCCCCGAGCCCCCAAGCCCTGGTCCCGGCGGGGATGGGGCCCCGGCTGCTTTGGGAGGGGGACTGGGGGGTCTGGGGATGGGGGTCCCGGTCCTGCTCCCGCGGTGGCTGGTCTGGCCCCGCTCCAGCGCAGCCGTTCCCAAAACCCACGGCCACCGCCTCTGGAAAAGTGCCCCGGGCGCCGGCGAGTTCACTGAACCCGCGATGCTCAAAACAACGTCTGAGCGGGGAACCGGCACGGCATGGCACGGCACAGCCACCCCCTGCCCTGCCCGCACCCATGGGTGGCACCAACCAGAACCGACTGGGATGGACTGGGACCGAGACAGGACACGTCCTACCGAGGTAGTTGCGGCTCTTGTCCGTCACCTTGATCTGGGTGGCCCCAGCCGGGATCTTGGTCACATTCATGTACCCAAAATAACCTGGCGGGGGGCGGGGGGCAGAGTCAGGGCTGAGCTGGGGCAGAGCCCAAGGGGACAGCCCAGGGACAGGGGGGTCAGGGCTGGGGCGGGAGGGGACCGGGCACAGAGGAGCCCTGTCCCCGGCACCAGTGGCATTAACCCAGCCGGGCCCCACGTTCTGTGACATCTGGAGCACCCAGCGATGGCCCTGGGGGTCCTTGGGGTGCCATCGGGGGCTGTCTGCCCTCATGGGCATCATCATCCCCGCAGTCTGGCCAGGCACCCATGGACACTGGATATGGACCACACGGACCCTGGGTGCCCCCAGGGACCTCTGGACACCCCTGGGGACCCCACGGACCACAGGGGTGCCCCAGAGATTCCCCCACCCAGCCTCCGGAGGAGTGATACCCCCTGCAACGAGAGAAAATCACCCCAGTGAGGGGGGTCCTCTGAGCCCGCTGTCCCTGTCCCCACGTGCTGGGGACAGGAAGGGATCAGGGACGATGCGCCGGCTGCGACAGGGCAGATGGCAAGGGGAACAAGGTGATGGAGGACCCAGGCGATGCCTTGGGGACGTAGACGGGGGACAGGAGGACAGGGGAGCCAAGAGCCAAAGCATTCACCCATGGAGGGGGCCGGGGCAATGGTTCATTCACCGGAGGAGGAGTCCGCGCCCTGGAAGAGCCGGTGCACGAAGAGACACATGTCGTGGCCGCCGCCGCACTGGCCGCAGGCGTCAGGCTGCCTGCCCGAGCCCAGGATCCCGTCGCAGCCCACGCTCTGCGGGGAACCAAGATGCAGCCTTGGGGTGGGGGCTCACGGCTGGGGTCCTGGGGGTTCCGGGGGTCCCAGGGGTCCCGGCCCCGCACACACCCACCAGGCAGCGCCCACCGACGCAGAGGTCTGGGGAGCCGGGGCCGCAGCGGGTGCCGTCCAGCACCCGGCCGAAGGTGTAGTAGAAGTTGTGCCCCACAGCCAGGCAGTTGAGGTCGCAGACGTTGGGGGCTGCAGGAGCCGGGCGGGAAGGGAAGGGGGTGACGCTGGTGGCAGCCGTTGCCCCCAGTCAGCCCACTGATGCCGCCAGCCCCGGGACTCACCTCCGTGGAAAGGCACCCAGCGATACCGGGCCGGTGTGCCCAGGACGGGCTTGTTGTCGTAGAGGGAGCACTGCATGGCACGGAAGGGCACCGAGCCGCCGGGGCAGCCCTGCGGGAGTGGCAGCATGGAGCCCCATGGGACCGGGACTGGGGCTGGCCATGCCGGTGCCATGGCCCTCGCAACGCTCACCTGGAGCTGGCAGAGCCGGTACTGCCGTGGGTCGCCCGTGCACGGCTCCTCCTCGGCAGACCTGTGGCCACAGCGTCAGTGTGGTGGGGCCGGGACACGGCCCCCTCGAGCACCCCTGCCTGCACCCTGCATCCCCCACGGGGACTCTCCCCGTCTCCGGGGCCAAGCCGCCACCGAGTCACCGAGCCACAGCCGGGCTGGGAGTGATGCACCGCCACGGGGGAGCAGGAGCAGGGACCACGATGTCCCGCATGGGGCCGCGTCCTGCCAGAGCTGCACCCCAGGATGGAGGCGGCAGGGTCCGGCTCCCCCCACCCTCCCCAATCCCTTCCCCTCCAAAATCAGGCTGAAATTTGGCCAGGGCATAGCGCAGTGCCGAGGGCCCGCAGGGGCACGTGCGGAGGCAGTGGCAGAGCCGTGTCACAGGGTGTGGGTGCTGCGGGGGAGTGGGGACGCCCTGGGGGGGCCATGCTGCCCCGTCCCCCACTCACCGCAGGCACCTCCGGGTGCGGAGGGCGACGCCGTCCCCGCAGGAGCTGGAGCAGGAGCTCCAGGGTCCCCAGGGCCCCCAGGCACCCCGGGCCGGCTGCCGGCGGGGCCGAGCAGGGGCTGGGGGCTCGGGGACCCGCGCCGGCATCCCCAGGGCTGGGCCCTGCGTGGAGGAAGGTGACGGTCAGTGCCAGGGCCGGGCTGGAGCAGCCCGGGGGTGCCGCCGTGCACCCCGAACCCCTCACCTGTGCGGTGCCGACGCCGCAGCCCAGGCTGAGCCAGGCCAGGAGCAGCAGCCGCCACGGCCGCCGGCGCCTGCGGGAGCAGAGACCCCTGAGCCCCACCGGCCCCAGGGATCGGGGGGCCGGCAGTGGGGTGTCCCACATCCCGGCACCGCCGCGCACCCCACGGGGACCCCAGCGAGCGGGAGGGAGGCGAGACGGAGGCAAGGCGAGACACAGCGGCAGGGTCCCCACCAGCCGGGGCCGTGGGGTGCGACCCCGAGCAGGGCCATGCGGGTGGGCGCAGCCGAGCGGGCGACGCCGTGTCCCGCACACGTGCCCACGCGGCTCCGGGCACGGGAGACGGCCCCGCCGCACCCACGGCCCCGCGGCGGGGAGCCGGGCCGGGCTCGCTGCCTGCCGGGACAGGACCAGACCTGCGCGGCGGGGCCGGGACTCGCTGTCGCTCCCTGATCCGGATCCGGCCCCGCCATGGGGCGAGCGGGATGGGGGGCAGCGGGGGGCCCCCCCGGGTCCCAAAGCGCCTGAGCCTGGCGCACCCCAACCCGCCCAGCCCGGGGGTGCCGGGGGGTGCCGGGGGGTGCCGGGGGGTGCCGGGGGGTGCCGGGGTCCCAGCCCCACGCCGGGGAACCCCCCCGGCCCTGCCGGTTTCCCGCCGCGCAGCTCCCACGGGGACCGGGGGTCTCGAGTGGCCGCCGCAGCCCCGGAGCCCTGGGTCCCCCCGGCAGGGCGGGGGGGGTCGCGGTGCCGTCGCTCCGGGGTGGGGGGGGGGTCCGGAGCCCGGCGAGGGTCGGGTGATGCCCAGACCCCGCCGGCGGCCGGGGGGCTCCGCGTGCCTCAGTTTCCCCGCAGGAGCGGAGCGGACCGCGGGCGGGGCGTGGGGAAGGGGGTGTCTCGGGGGTCCGCGAGGGGTTAAGCAGAAATCGGGACCTTACCCGGTACCGTGGGGTCCCCCGCGGGGGACCGGGCCGCCCCGACACCCCCACCCGCTCATACCGGGGCGTCCCGGCGGCTCAGTCCCGGCCCGGCAGCGGGGAGGGGGGACCCGGGACGATCGGGCATCGGCTGCGCAGCTCCGGGGGGGCCGGGCGAGGCTTCCCCCCCCCCCCCGCTCCCCGCTCGCCTCCCGTCCCTCCCCGCCGCGTTATTAATATCCAGCCCCAAAGGTGCGCCCAGCCCTCCCCGGCCGCCCGTTAACCCTTCGGAGCCCGGAGCTCCGGCGGGCCGGGGGGGCTGGTGGGGTCCCGGGGGGGCGCAGATGCTGCGGAGCAGCATCTGCGCCCCCCCGGGACCCCACCAGCCCCAGCTGCAGAGAGGAAGGGGCAGACGGGACCCCCCCACCCCGTCTCATCCTGATCCGGGACCCTCCCGGTACCCCCAGATGCTGGGAATCCCCGGGGGGGTGGTCCCCGCTTGGTGCTTGGCAGATACAGTGGGATGTGCTGGGGGGGGGCTTCTGGTGCTTGATGCCCCCCCCACACACACACCCAGCACCCTTGGGTGCCCCAGAGCAAGCCCAGGCACCCCCAGGCCGGAGCCGAAGGGGTTACGGTGCCGGGGTGCGGGTGTCCCTTGGGGTGTCCCTGCCAGGGCACGGCAGATTGGGCAGGATGGCCCGGGGGTGCGCGGGGGACGAGCTCCCCGGATGGCGCATCGAGGACAGGGGCAGCGGGACGCTCTACAAGCGGGGACGGCTCCTGGGAGAGGTAAATCCCCCATCGCCCCCACAACGTCCCTGCAACCCCCCGACAGCCCCTCACCCCAGCCAGCACCCCCTCCCCGCTGGGCCCCCCGGCAGTGTCACACACCCGCACCCCGTGGGGCTGCAGGGGGTCCCCGAGGTGTCCCGCTCCAAGGGGCACCCGCCACGTCCCCTCTGGGGAAGGGGAAACTGAGGCAGTGGGGGGATGCTGGGACCGAGCCAGAGCGGAGCAGGTGCCTGGGGCCAGCGCCAGCCGGGTCCCCTGGGCCCCCAGTGAAGGGCACCCCGACACCCAGGACCCCGTTCTGCCGCGGCCTCTCGCCCCTCGGCTCGCCCCGGGGTGCCGGTGCTGCTCATTCCTGTGGGACCATCCTCGCAGGGCGCCTTTGGGCGCTGCTACCAGCTGATGGAGGTGGCCAGCGGCAGGGTCTACGCGGCGAAGGTCATCCCGCGAGCCCGGCTCGCCGCGGTGGGCATCGGGGAGAGGGTGAGTCCGGGGGGGCCACAGAAAGACCCCAGGGACGGGGGGCGATGCCCATGGGGACCCCACAGAGCCACACCGCCCTGCCCTTGCCCCTTCTCCCTCCTTCCCGGGTTGCTGGGTGGGTTCCCCTCCCCAAGGGTGCATGCTGGGGGTCCCCGGATCCAGAGGGTTCCCCGGGGGGCTGCCGGGCTCGCACCGATGCAGGTGGAGCGGGAGCGGGAGCTGCACGGCCGCCTGCGCCACCGGCACATCGTCCGCCTCCACGGGCACTTCGCCGACCGCAGCCACGTCTACCTGCTGCTGGAGTACTGCAGCCGGAGGGTGAGCAAGCGCCAGCACCCCAAAATGGAGCATCCCCACGCCGGGGCTTTGCCAGGCCCCGAGCTGGAGCCTCGTTCCATCCCCAGTCCCTCGCTGACATCCTGCGGGCCCGGGGGAGGCTGACGGAGCCGGAGGTGCGGTATTACCTGCGGCAGATCATCTCGGGGCTGCGCTACCTCCACGGACAGGGCATCGTCCACCGGGACCTCAAGCTGAGTGTGTGGGGCAGAGCCGGGGTGGCGGGAGGGTGAGCTGCATCGGCCCCACTCGGGCTCATCTCCCACCGCAGGTAACTTCTTGGTGACCGAGAAGATGCAGGTGAAGATCGGGGACCTGGGACTGGCACAGCGGGAGGCACCGGCCGGACGGTGCTGGGGGTGAGTGTGGCCGTGGTGCTGCCGGGGGGTGCTGCCAGGCCGGGGCTCACCCTGCCCGTCTCCCCAGGGCGCTCTGCGGGACGCCCAGCTACCTGGCCCCGGAGGTGTTGGACCGCAAGGGACACGGGGTGCCCTCGGACGTCTGGGCCCTGGGCTGTGCCATGTAAGTGGGGACCTGGAGGGAGGGAAGGGCAGGGGGTGCTCCCGGCCCCCCTGAGCAGCCAGACCCCCCAGGTATGTGGCACTGACGGGCAGCCCCCCGTTCGAGGCGGCTCACCGGCAGGAGCTGTACCGGCGCATCCGGGCGGCGCAGTACCCGCTGTCCCCCCACCTCTCGCCCTGCGCCCAGGACCTCATCGCCCGCCTGTTGGCCCCCGAGCCCGCGGCGCGGCCCAGCCTGCGGGACGTGCTGGACCACGGCTTCTTCACCCAGGTGTGGGGCCGGCGGGGGGCACACAGCCCGCACGGACACGGGCGGGGACGGGGGGTCACTGCCTCTCGCTCCCCAGGGCTTCACACCAGACAGGCTGCCGCCCCGCGCCTGCCACTCGGTGCCCGTCTTCGTAGGACAGGACCCACTGTGCAGACTGCTGCGGGGGCTGCCGCGGTGCTGGTGAGGGGACTCACCACCCTGCTGCCCCGGCGCGGCAGGGACCAGGAGACAACCATCTCCCCGCCACGAAGGAACAGCTTCCTCGGCAGGACCTGAGCCATGCAAACATCCGCTTAGGAAAACCTTTATTAGTGCTAGGAATCATCTAAAATCCAGTCACTGAAACAAGCAGGGTGGGACGTGACCATTACAAACGGCACACACACACCAGTTTGCCCTTAGAAAAGGTTAACAGAAAAAAAAAAACCCAAACCTGAAAGGGACCTCTCTTCCCTGCCAGCCTGGGACAGGATGAGGACGAGGAGCTGGCGGGGAGAAGGTGCAGCTCCGAGGAGCCCGCTGCCCAGCATCGCTCCTGGGGATCACCCACGCATGGGGACCAGCAGCACTTGGGGAGGCATCAGGTCCCCCTGCTCTGCCCGGCTGCAGCCTCCGGCAGCACCTCTCACCACACCACCAGCAGCAGGGGTTATGGAGGGAGGGACGGAGTTATTTGTGGCCTGGGAAGGAGGGAGGAAAGTGCGCGGTTTCCCCGTTCAGCTCCAGTTCTCTCCCTCGAGAGAAGAGGTCTGAAAGAAAACCCTGAAAGCTCAGTAAAAACATGACACTTAAAACACCCACAGCGTCAACTCGAGAGCGCCCGGCCCTGCGCAGCCGGCACCCGGGACAGACACTTGCCTATGCCTAAAACGGAGGGGGGGACAAAGACAAGATGCTCAACATGGCCCCAGCAAGCACCAAAGAGCCACTTCGCTGCTTACGGACCCGTCCACATGTCAGCGCAAGAGGGGACCAGCGAGGGAGGGTGTCACCGGCCTTCCCGTGTCACCAGGGGGGGTCTGGGGGAGGGAGGTGACAGCATCGACTTTGTCTGCACTTGGGACGAGCTTTCTTCCAACACTCTCATCCGCGGCTGCGGGGAAGGAAGCCAGAGCCGCTCTGGTGACGCAGCCCAGATGAGAGGAGAAGCGAAGGGAACAGCCCAGCTGGGGAGGGAGCCGCAGCACGAGACCCTGGGGAGGGACGGCAGCTCCCACGCGCAGCCCTGGCCAGGATGGTGGGTGCGAACATGGGCACTCGGCCTCCCGCCGGCACCCTCCGCGTGCTCAAACCACAGAAGAGCTGCAGGGACCGATGGCGCAGCCCTGAAATGGCTTTGCGCAGATTGACCCGAGGCTGGAGGTGGGCTGGGACACCAGAAAACGAGACCTGCCCTCAGTACCCCGTCGCCACAAATCCCTCACGCCAGTGGGAGCTCACAGCTCCCCTCCAAGGTCCTCGGCTCCCCTCTGCTACTGAGGAAGCAGCCTACCCCACACACTCGCTCCTAAAAACCCTTCCCAGCACGCGCGTAATTCCTACATGAGCAAAACCCGAAATCAGTCTTTGCCCTTAGGGTCAACTCTTCCCTCCGGCAGCTCCGATCCACAGCCCTGCCCTCCCGCCTGCTCGGGCAGGGCGCTGTAGAAGCAAGCAGAGAGCAGAGGGAGGCACGCCATGCCACGCCAGCACTGGTTTTAGGGTTCTCGGGGACAGGGGAACAGCTGGGGGGGCAGGTGGCACAGCCCGGCTGCTCCCAAAGCTGGGCAAAGGGCTGGCTGCCGTCCCCCAGCTTGGCGCCGCACCCAGAGCCCGGCCGCTCAAGGCCTGGCACAAAGCCCACTTGATATTTTTATCCCCAGCATCCGTGTTGTTTTGAAGCTGTCCGCTTTTGTTTTTTTTTTAACACAGCCCTCCCCTGTCCCACCCTGGCTTAGAGGTGACAGCAATAGCAACACACCCTCTGCCCCTACAACCTGAGCCCAGAAGGCATCGGCTGCCCTAAGATGGCCCCGGGCACGGGGTCCCAGCACCTCCGATACAGCCTGGGGGAAGGTACAACCTCCCGAGGACGCCTGGCAGCGTGCGGGGTCCAGGCCACGCTCCCCAGACCCCCTGTTCTGGGAAGAGCTGTACTGGCCATCTCTGCCCCACTCCCAGGCCTGCTGCCCAGGCAGGAACATCTGAGGGGCTCAGGGCAGGACATTCCAGTAAACACAATGGTTTACAAGCTCTGGGATCTCCCCATCTTTATTCCACAGCTGCCAGCTGCCCAAAGACGGGGAGAGCACGATGCCCAACGCAGCTTCTCAGGCTGCTTGTTTCGTGCTCTGAACAGTAAGTCTGCCTCAGGGCACAAAACAAGCCAAGCCCGGTGGGAAGTCTCAATTCTTAGAAAGAAGGGATTTTAAAACAACGATTCAAGTTTGGTAGCTCCTCTCACCCTCCTCCCCGGCTACGAACGAGGCCGAAACTCACCCTCGTGCAGAAATCAGGTTCAAAGTTCAGCCAATTTGTGTGGGCTACCGACAGCCCCATCCCCCTTGGGGGGGTGACAAAGGCAATTCAACTCCCTCTGCAGAGCTGTCACCACAGAGCCCTGGACCAGGGCTGAATCCGGCTCCTGAAGCCCAGGATGAGCTTGGAGCAGGATCCTGGAGGAACAGCTCCAGGGAGGGGCCGGCCCAGGATGCGTTTGGTGACAGAAGTACCGGGTATCGCTTGGCCTGAGAGGACTGGTGCGTAGACAAAGGAGCTGGCTTGATTCAAACGGGCTGGGGCAGTTTCTCAGCAGGCCGAAGGCAGCGAGTTGCTCTCCACCTTCAGTCCTTTGCTGGCCAGGAAGGCGTCCTGCTTGGGCTCGCGGCCCAGGAACTTCCTCAACATGTCGGAAGCATCCAGGGAACCGCCGGGATGCAGGATGCAATTCCTGTAATCCATGCCCACCTGCGAGGAGAGAGAGACAGGGGTATGCGTAGGACACCCGCCCTCCCACTGATGCTGCCGTCTCCCACCACCTCTGGCAGGGGAGGCAGCCCCTGCCACACGCCGAGAGCCCGGCGGCGCAGGATGTCCTCCCTACCTTACAGTTCATGATCCCCTCCTGCTTGAAGCGCGTGTGGAACATATCCATGGAGTACACTTCGCTCCAGAGGTAGCCGTAGTACTGGGCATCGTAGCCTCCGGCCAAGTGGCCAAATGTAGCGGGCATGTTTGTACCTTTGCGGCAAAGGAAGGGAAGGAGCGTTAACGTGAAAGGCTGCTGAACAGCTCACAGCATGGAAAAACCCCTCCGTACTGTAAATATGTCAGAGCAGGCACTGGGTCAGCTTGTTCACAATCCCAGGGGAAACAGGGAAGAACTTTACAGTTATTTTTGTATGGTTTCAGTCCTGCTTTTCCTGGAGCCAGCAGAAAATGTCCCCACCGAGCCAGCCTGAAGGCCCAGCCGTGAAAAGAACCTGCTGAGCCAAGCTGGCAGGCCAGGCCTAGAGAGATGGCGAGAGCGGGACCCCCAAGCCCCCGGGTACCTGGGGTGGCAGGGACGCCCAGCACCTCTTCACACAGCCGGGCAAACACCTCCACGGGGTCAGCCTTCGTCTGGGTGTGCAGTGCCTGGTCCACCTTGGCCAGGACAATCTGACGCAAGTTGAAAAGACCTGTTCCCAGAAAGAGGAGGCAAACTGAGCTCCTGCCTGCAGGAGCATCTCCGAGGCCGGGTCGCAGCAGGGCAGGCTGGGGAGCTCCCACAGTTCTCCCCACACCCAACTTCCGACCCGCTTCCCCAGACCAGCCCAGTTAAGCAGCGCCAGCTCAGCCCTAAGCCTGCAGACAATCCCTGCCTCTCCCAGCACCTCTTCTCACTGTGCCACCACCCAGCCCGCTGCACCTCCCACCACACCACCCTCGCTCTTCCCAGATTAAGAGCAGGCAGATGTGGCTCCTTCCCCCCAGTCCTCTCAGTCCCCACAGGGAGCAAGACAAAGCCTTTCCTCTACCCAGCCAGGTCACTAAGGGTCCCTTCTCCTCCCCACACACAGGGGACACCACGGCAAGGCTCTGCCCTCGCTCCCCTCCGGCCCCTCTTCGCTGGCTCCTCTGCAGGGACCCACCTGTGTTTGCCTGCCGGGATTTAATGAGCTTCTCCAGCAGCTCATCAGGGATGGGGCTTCCAGTTTTGTAGTGCCTGGACATGCGCAGCAGCGGCTCCTTCTCCCACACCCAGTTCTCCAGCATCTGCGATGGTGCCTCGACAAAGTCCCGCTCCACGTGTGTCCCACTGAACATGGCAAACTCCGCCTAGGAGACACAGCAAGCTTAGAGCGGGGCATCATTTAATCCCACAGGAGAGCATGACAGGGGGAAAGGGAACAAACCAACCCTCTGCCAGCTCAGCCCGGCCTCACCTGAGAGCACAGCTGGTGCATGACATGCCCAAATTCATGGAAGTACGTCTCCACTTCATCGTGCTGCAGCAGGGAAGGTGCATCCGGTGTGGGCTTGGTGAAGTTGGCCACCATGGCAGCCACCGAGATCTGCCGGCTGGAGTCCGGCAAGAGGCAGCCCGGCTGCAGGCCGAAGCAGGCTGCGTGCCCGTACTTCCCTTCCCTATGCCAGGAAGAGGAGACTGTTACACGGATCCTC
Source organism: Gavia stellata (assembly GCF_030936135.1). Classification (NCBI taxonomy): domain Eukaryota; kingdom Metazoa; phylum Chordata; class Aves; order Gaviiformes; family Gaviidae; genus Gavia; species Gavia stellata. Next base: position 1,171,078 of record NC_082625.1, read on the forward strand.
CCCCATGGCCAGCCACGAGCTACCACAGTCCTGCTCAGAGCAGAAGCCCCTGGTGACCCCGTGCTCCTGGGACAGCCTTGGCTGAGTACACACCGCTCCCCCCGCACGGCCACGCGTCTGGGGGCAGGACGGCCTCTCCTCTTCCCCAGGCGCGTGGCAGGCTCTGCTCCCCGCACCCTAGCCCTCCTCCCTCGCTTCGCCTTGCCCAAGGCCTCACCGCGGGTACAGGTCCAGGTAGAATTTGCCAATGGTCTCCCCAGAGGAGGTGTCCTTCACCGTGTAGAGCTGGACGTCCTCGTGCCAGACCTGAGCCTTCTCTTCCAGATGGAAGGTGAGCCCCAGCAGCTCCTGGTAAATGGCCAGCAGGCCTGTGGTGACCACCTGCATGGGGAAGTACTCCTTCAGCAGATTCTGGTCCACGCTGTACTTGGTCTCCTCCACCTGGTTCATGTAATAGCGCATGTCCCAGGCATTGATGCGGTTGTCAAACTCCAGGCCGCGCTTCTCGCATTCTTTCTTTTTCAGGTCCAGGATCACAGCCCGTTCCTTCTCCCCAAGGGGTTTTAGCTTCTGAGACAGCTCATCTGGGAAAACGAAGGCAGACAGGGTTAGTGTCCGGGGCTGAGAGCAGCACACACGGCTCAGCACATGTCCCTGCTCTTCCCCTCCACAGCCAAGTGCCGTACCCAGGAACGTAGCCACTGTCTTGCTGCTTTTAGCCATGTTCATCTCCAGCACAAAGTCCGCGTGCGTGTTGAAGCCCAGGAGACTGGCTTTCTGAGCACGCAGGTCCACCAGCTCCTTGAGGATCAAGCAATTTTCCTGCAAGGTAGAGTCAGCCAAAGAGTGAAGTGGGGTATGCAGGCAAGAAAGGAAGCACAAGTCCCAGTGTGGAAAGAAGCACAGATCTCAGACAAGACCCCTTCAGTGCCTGGACCTGACCTGGCATCCCACCTGGCCCTGCTGGCAAGCAGCGAGGCCCACCTACCTCTTTGCACCTGGAGTTGAACATTTCCTCCACCTTCCTCCTCGTCTCAGGCACGTAGCACTTCTTCAGGAGAGGGAAATAGTGCGGGTATTTCAAGGTGACTTTCAGCTTGCCATCCTCTGTCTTCTCCAGGGAGTTCAGGAAGTCCTCAGGGAGTCCCCCTGAGAAAAGAGCAGACAGGACTGATGGAGAGCTCAGGCCTCTCCAGAAATACCAGCTCTGGGATGGAGCACAGGAACAGGCTCCTGCTCCTTGGCCAGAGGAATCCAGGCACTCAGGGCCACACCAGGAGAGAAATAAGCCTCAGTGTTCCATACCTAGTTCCTCCTTCGAGAAGGGCAAGTAGGTGGTGTCTTCGTTGAGGTTCTTGTTGAAGTCTATGCAAAGGACGCTCAGCTTTTTCTTAATAGCTTTAATTTTCTTTAAAATATAGATGAAGAGAGAAAAGTCAGTCCAAAGGGGGAAGTCAAACAGCACCGTTCACTGTCTCCAGCCAGCAGCCTGCCTGCTGAGTTGCCCAGCGGTCTGCACTTGGCTTTTATTCAAATGCAACGCTGCAGAATTAATTGCATGCAGGCGCTGAGCTCTCAGCCTAGAACAGGCTCCCTTTGATCCCACCTGGTAGGAAAGCAGCCACCTCAGCAAGGTCCCAGCTGCCTCCTGCCAGCTCAGGAGCTGCAGGTGTTTAAGCAACAACCTCCTCTACCCTTATTTCATTTCACCTTCTCTTCTGTTTTTAACCCAGCTTCAAGTTCCATGACTGGCACATGATAAGAGAGGGAGACCCTGAGCAGCTCAGCCCCCCGCAGCCCGCTCACCCCGACCCCAGCCCCAATGGGGCACCCTGACCGCCCCTCTGCATGTCGGGGACGGGTGCCACTTCCATTCCTGACCTGCACAGCACCGTCTGCAATCTCAGCTTGTCGGGAGCGCCCCGACTCCCAGCATCGACCCCACTTTGTAAACGTCATCCCCATCGAACGGAAAGGAAAAAGAGGGGACCAGAGACATCACCCAATGCACCCAAGGTCACACGAATCGGGGACAAAATTCAGGAGTCTGAGCCTCAGTCTTCTGCTCTAACGCTACGCTGTCCCGTTAGCCTTGCAAGGCCTCTTCTACATGTGCTTACTTTAAGCTCTGCGATCTCACCTCCTGCGTTTCCTCAGGGAGATGGAGACCGTTTCTTTTACCCAATTTGATCAGCCTCTCTAGATATCTCTTTGCTTCAGGCTTCAGCGAAGTGCTCTCTGCTTTCTCCTGTAAAACAAAACCCATGAGCACAGGGAACCGCAGGATCAGGTGTTGCAGAAAGTTGGGTCCTGGGAGGAGTTACAGGTTATTGTAACATCAGTGACCCAGAAGTAGATGGAAACACCCCACAAGAAGGCTTTGGTTTGGTGTATTAGTTCCTGTCGGATTGCTTTAAACATCTCACCTTTATGCTGTATTACAGCACTTTTCAGGGCATTACCCAGCCCCTTCCCCGCGCGAGGCAGGCTGGGTTTACTAACGCTGTTTTACCAAAGGGGTAATCGAGGCCCTGAAGGGGGGCAGAGCCCTCAAACCCCAAGTCCCCAGTTCTCACTAACAGCTGGACCATTCTGCCATGATCACTTGCGGTTCAGCTCCAGACCTGCCTCGGTATCATTCACTTCTAAGTTCCAGGACAAGGGAAAAGGCTTTGTTGTAATTCCAGGAGGTTTCAGTGCCCTGCTCGGGTGTATCACAGACAGAGCATCCTCCCAAGCACAAACCTGGAGCCAGACAATCCTCTGGTACACGTCCTGCCTCATGCTCATCTCCACATCGAACTCCGAGAGCTTCTTGTCAGCCTCGGTGCTCGCTGCACGGATGTCTTTGCAAGGAGAGACGTGCTGGGGGAAATCCAGCATGTTCCGACGGACTGGAAAGAGAGAAGAGGGATTACGGCGAAGGCAATGGCTTCATGTCCCAGAACTGCTCCTGAGTGGGAGTGTACACAGAGAGTCTGTGTTAACTGGGAGCCAGTTTGACGGCCCTGGAGCCTGACCTGCCTGCCCACACAAAGGAAGAGCAAGGCAAGCTGCTGCCGTCAAACCCAGAGCTGTCCTCTCTGAGCAGCACTCAGCCACCCACAGCACCCGTTCACCCCTTCCTTGCTGCCGAGCACAGCTGTCACTGATTTCCCACTGCAATCCATCTTTCTCACAAAACTCTCATGAATTTCACATGTGTCAGATCCCAACTCTTTTGCCCCAGCTACAGCTGGTATCAACAGTTTCAAGAATCACCGGACTTCTATGCTGGCAGACACACAGGCAGCATCGTTGCGTGACTCCTTTCCTTAGAGGACCAGGCTACAAGTGACACACCTTTACTGCAGGCGCTCCTCCAAAGCCACCACGTCCCAGGTGTGCTCTGTCCTGACGTATTTCCATTTTAGAAGTGAAAACAGGGAAAACATTCCCTGCCACCATCTCTGCAAAACCTCAAATAATACAACTCCGGTGGGAAGGCACTGCCTTCCAGGCACGAGAACTCTCCACCCGGCAGAAGGTGAGCAGGCAGCTCCTCTCCAGGGAAAGTGCTGAGAGTTCTGCTGAAGTTAACATTACCCCTGCTTAGTAAGGGCTTTTCCTCTTATTTTAGGAAAAAGAAATCCGAGAGAAGAAAGAGGAGGCTTTCAGGTTGGCTTCTGCTTCATACAGACCTGACACCTCGCAACACGGGCAGTCAGGACAGCTAACAGATGCTGTGAGGCAGGAAGGGGGCTGCGTGACTTTGGCACTCTACTGCTGTAAATAATTAGCCGGAGATATGTCGAAGCCTGCATCGTTTGCCAGCACAATGCCATCGTGTCATGTTATTTTATACATAATCCCTAAAACGACAGCAGTGTTTAAACAAGGCACACGGACAGACATTTATCCGCTGCCTTAGGGGAAAAGTTAGAAGAGAGCTGAAGATTTCTTAGATCATCCAAAACATTTCTGCCAGTGCACAATTTGTTCCCGCTAATGCACCTTGACACATAAAAGCTGCAGACAACCTTGAAAACCTGGCTGCTCCTCCTGCAGACCATCCTGCTGCCAAAGTGCCGCCCTCATTTTAGGCTCGCTCTTCCGTTCCAAATCTACTCTAGTCTTTGTACTTACATCTAGCTGTATAAACATTAACTGGAAAAAAACCCAACGTACTGCTGAGGGGGCCAAGGGAAGAAAAAAGGAGAGGACAGTACAGAGCAAAAGAACGACCAGAAAAAGCTTAATAACACGTTGATTTCCAGAAAGCCAGTACTCCCTCTCGGTGTACGCACCTGTATATTCCACTTCCACATCAGCCAATGCCTTGAGAGTGTTTTCATAGGACACCTCGCCCTGCTCCTGGGAGCCCACCCGGTCGTACACAAGCTTGGTCCTCTCCGTGAGCTCTGCGGCCATGTTTTCTATCTGTTCGGCAGTCAGGTCCCATCTTAGCTGATTTGCCAATAGCCTGGGGGACTGGCTGTCCACAACGTTACCTGGGAGGTGGGGAGGAAACCGAGGTGGGGAGGAAACCGTCTGTGAGATGCCCCTCACAGGGGCTGGGAAGAAAATTCAGCCGCAGAGCTAAAGCTCGATAAAAGCACTTAAAGGAGAGGCCCAGCAAACAAACCGCACTGATGAGCAACCGGGCTTCTAAGGAAGCAGGGCGCCGGCCGCAATCAGCAGCCGGATTATTTTCCGGGCACTGTTTACCCTCCCAGTCATGCCAACCCCTTCACAGAAACCTGACTCCCTCCCCGCTCGCTCTTCGCCGTGCCCCTGGCAGGTGCCGCTGCCCACGGGGGGGGGGCGGCTGTCGCAGCCCGGGAACAAGGCTGTCCCCTGCCCGGGGCGGGAGCCGTGGGGCAGAGAGGTGACAGCGGGGGCCGCAGGAGACCACGGCCTCCCTCCACGGCCCTTGGGGGGCTGCCCCCGGCTCCCTCCTCCTCCCGCCACCCACCCCTCTCTCCCCCTTGCCACGCCACGCCACGCCACGCCACGCCACGCCAGCCCCTCGCCCTTGCCCTCCCCTCCCCTCCTCTCCCCCGCCGCCCCCCCCATGCGCTCCCACCCCGCCCCAGCCCCCTCGCTGCCCCCCGGCTCCCCCCGCCGCCGCCCGGTACCTGTGGGGGGGGCCATGCCGGGGGTGCCGGGGGTGCCGGGAGGCCCCGCTCTGCTGACGAGGCCGGGAGGAGACCGCGCCGGCCCCACGCACGGAGCATGTGCCCCAACCATAGAGGCCGGCAGAGAGAGCGGCCGCGCCGAGGGATTCTGGGAGAGTGGAGGACTGGGCCGCTCTCCGCTTCCCTTCACCCCGTCCGGGCCGGGGGGAGAGGCCCATCCGCCCGCACACGTAGAGCCCCATCCCTGCCCCGGCCCTCAGCCGCGGCGGCGACGCCACGGGCCCGGCAGCGGGAGCGGACCCCGCCGCGAGCAGCGACGCGGCCCGGGGCTGCCGCCCGCCCGTTCCCATGGCAACGCCCCCTCTCTATGGTAAAATTCAGGGAGGAGCGACAGCTGCGCTTCCGGCCTCCGGCCCCGCCCCCGAGGGGCAGAGATTGCGCATGCGTTGAAGACTCGGCGCCTGCGTGGTCGCCTCCTCCCGGCCGTATAGGGGCGGGGCCGGGGTAGATAAGGCCTAGCCGCAGCGCAGGCGTGCCCTGGGTGGAGGCAGTGCGCAGGCGCGGTGGGCGCGGCGCATGCGTAGAGCTGAGCCCGCCCCGGCTGAGGCGAGTGTCGGGGTGCCCGGTGAGCGGGGCGGGGGGCGGAGGGGGGTCGGGCTGCGCTGTGCTCCGCGCCGGGAGCTGTCTGCCTCCCGTCCTGGAGGGGCAGCGGCTGGGTAGGGTGTCGCGGCGGGGCCTAGCGCTTCCCTCGCCCGTGGTCCGCTGTGGGCCGGGCCCGGGGCTATGGCGGGGTGTGCCCCCCGCCCCGACCCGTGCAGGCCCCGGGCTGCGGGCGCGTTGCTCTCTCCGGGAGGGAGAGCCCTGCCGCTGCTCCCGTCTCCCCGCGAACGGGGCTGCCCTGCCGGGAGCGGGGCGGTGGCCTGGGGCCCGCCGCGCCCCTCAGGCCTGCCTCCCTTCTGCCTGCCCGGGGGCACCGGTGGGAGCTGCGGCCTGGACTGTTGTCAGGGACCCGGCGCTGTGGCTGAGGACAGGTGCCTTCCTCCTGTCTGCATGCCCCCGGGGGCCTGGGAGGGTCTGTGGGCTCTCTGGCCTCGCTTGTCACCGGGGCTGGGGGCCTGGCACAGGCTTTCACCCAAGGCATGCACCATGCACCGCGATGCCTGTCTGTGTCTGGGACCTGTGGTATCTTTGGTGTCTTTCAGTGCGCTGGGGCCAGCTTTGCTCTGTTGGGCTCTCTTTTACAGTGGCTGTGTTTAAGCAATTTAGTTTCTCTATTAAATGACCCTAAATGGTTTGCTACAAGTGCAGTTAAGCATTCTGGAGAGGCAGAGCACTGCAGCTCAGCAGCAAGGCCATGCGAGCAGCTGTGTCTGTGGTGCTTGCAGGACCTGCATCGGAAGCCCCAGCCTTGGGATGTGCTTGTGGGGGTCACTTTGCTTTGGGTCCTCACTCTCCTTTACCATCAGCACCCTGGTGGGGCAGGTGATGTAGGCTGGCGAGCAGTGCAGAGGATTGGCAGCTCTGAACCCCAGCTCTGCCTACAGTGGCAAATTGCTTCAGCCCTTGTTTTTGTTTCAGAAGCAAATTATGCTCTGAAAGCAGAAGACTGCGGTTTTTTAGTGGTGAACTCCTCAGTGCTCAGTTTGGCTAGTCCTGGTCAGTCAGAGACATCTTGGTAGCCCAAGTGTCTGCAGCATCTCTGAAGCATTTCCCTCGGCAGGAGCCTTGTGGGGCAGGACTGTGCTGTGCAGCTTGTGCTGAAGAGGGTGCATTGAGGCCCAGAGGGTTCATGTAAAGGGGTTGTGATTACAGCAGAGAGTTTAATGAAGGCTCTGGAGGCCTTGGCCAGTCCTGAACAACTTCCTTATCCCCCACATTCATACTAGGGGAGAGCAGCGGGAAAGCCCTTGGACTTCTTGTTCATCAAGTCAGGTAACTTTTCTCTCTGCAGATTTTTTAAAGTTATAAGAAGTCGAAACAAACTCTTCACAGCCTCCCAGAATGGCAGACCAGAAGCGCCTTGCCTACTCCATCATCCAGTTTTTACATGACCAGCTACAGAATGGGGGTCTGTCTCCAGATGCTCAAGAGAGTTTGGAAGGTAGGTGGTCGTATGCACTTCCCTGTTCGTGTGTCTAGGTCTGTCAGCCCAACGCATGGGGAAATTTGAACGGTTACTCTGCTCTGCCTCTTACTTGGCTGGGCTGTTCCTAACATCAAACCTTGCTCAAGGTCTGAAATTAATTTGTTGCCTTGGGGAGGTATCCAGGGCATGAGGGATGCTGATTGCTTATCTGATTTCTTGGTATCTCTTTTAAAAGCAGATTAGCTTGAGGAAGGGATATACCTGGGATCAAAAGCCTCCCTGGGTTTGTGACTAAAAGTTTTATCTTAAATGAGGTGGAGTCAGGAGGCTCGTAGTGTAGTGTAAAATGAGAACTTTGTCGTTGTATGGAAGTGCTTTATACTTGCAGAGTGCTTTTCCCATTCTGCTATTGAAATGCTTTTGCACAGCACACCTTGGAGTATTTATACAGGCTTTTCAGAGGGCTTCACTGGTAACAAGAGCACACTGATCTTAAAAGATCCACTTAAGGAGCTTATGCTTTAGTCTTTGGCCTGTACATTTGTCCCACTGAAAGAGAGCGCAGGCACGTCTGCAGAGAGTGGGGTACATTCCTGGGCGAGGCAGGAGAAGAGGGCAGGAGGAGGGTGTTGGGTCGAAGGAGGCGTTTATTCCTGGTGCTTTTGGACTGTGAAATATGGCATGAGCTCTGTAAAACTGAGCTCTGTGTCACTGAGGTTCCCCTTTGTGTTGGGAATGGCTTCCTGACCATGTGCCTGATGAGGGAGGAGGTGGTGGTTTGGTGTCCATGGACCTCTGTGTGGCCACGGTGCTTCACAGAGCAGCTACCCTCTAGCAAGTGAAACATGCTGGTCTCTCCTTGCTCTGTGCCACCTGTGGCTGTGGGGATGCTGGCAAAGCCCCAGTTTGATTAACTTCTACCCCCAGCACCTGCTCTGGAGTCACCTGTGAGGATGGGAGTTGTGACTGACTCAATCCAGGAGCTTGATCTCCAGAGCTAAGGTTTGCCCAGCTCTGAGGTGTTGGCAAAATTTGAGGATATGGCCCAAGTATCAAGTCTGGTGTGTGAAATTGTGGGTTTTTTCCTGGTATGTTCAACAGTGAGAAATTTAGGTGCTATGGGAGGAGCCTAAGTATTTTGGTGGAGTGGGGAAAGCTAATTACCTGACTCTTCTCGTCCAGTGGCCATCCAGTGCCTGGAGACAGCATTTGGGGTCTCGATGGAAGACCAAGGCCTAGCTGTGTCCCAGACTCTTCCTGAAATATTTGAAGCTGCTGCAGGGAAGGTGAGTGCCCTAAAATATGTGCTGAGTTTCCATTTAAGCAGCGAGCTCTGCTTGATTTCTGTGGCAGTGCTGCCCCCTCGGAGGTGTGTGGGAGTGAAATGTTTTGGGCTTGACGAGCTGGTGCTTGGGAAGGGGGAGGTCTAGTACATCTCAGTGGGAGTCCTTACCACAGTGTTCTTCCTTTCCTTGTAAGGAGCCTGAACACATCCGAACAAATTCGGAGCCCATCACCCCCTCTGAAGATGATATAGCTGAAGCTGAAAGACTCAAGACTGAAGGTAACGTCCTCTGGAGCTGGTGTATAATGAGGTTTAGATGGTAGTGGGGAGGGAGGCTTAATTCACTCAGCACCTAGGGAATGCTTGGAATGGGGAAAAAAGCAAATGGGATCAACCCTTCCATTTCTGCCTGTTTCTCTGCTTGTGCTCCAGTGTGTGTAGGTTGGCATAATTTAGCTGCCACAGAGCCTAGATGGACAGCTGGGTCAGCATTTTCTTCTGCTTCCAAAGAAGCCTGCGCTGTGTAGAACAGGGCATCTTTCCTGTTGAGCTCTCCTCTGCATGTTGCCTTTTCTCTGCCGTGCAAGAGGGCATGATTAGTGCTGAAGCACAATGGAGAGCTTTCTCTGAGCCAACACACTGCAGTGCTTTTCAGGACATGGTGCTGCTTTGGGGAGGCCTGAGGTGGGAGGACAGCTGAGGGTGCTTAGGGGGCTTGTGGCATCAGGCACCCTGGAATTGCCAAAAATGTGGGTCCCCTACCTCGCTGCTGAACATGCCTCACACTTGCAAGGAGTTTGACTGACCTGCAAAAGTCGCTGGTTTCTCTCTTGTTCTATTTTCCCAAGTAGAGCGTAGATCCAGGCCTGTTGCTTTTGTTTGTCCCCATTTTTCACTTGTTAAGGACCCTTTTCGCCATCTTTTTAGGAAATGAACAAATGAAGGCAGAAAACTTCGAAGCTGCTGTGTCTTTCTATGGAAAAGCAATTGAATTAAATCCATCCAATGCTGTGTATTTTTGCAACAGGTACTGATTATCTTTCTCCACCCTTGTATACCTGTGTTTTTGTTTTTAGTACTTATATCCAAGACTCTTGAATGGTCAAAATCCCTTTTTTACAATTCTGTAGACTACTTGTTCTGTTGCTTGCTCTTTGTGTGTCTTTTTTTAAGCTCATAGTGACACACTTTCCTGTGCCTCCTGCCAGCTCTGTGCCCTGGCATCTCTAGATAGGATGTGGGTGTGGAAACAAACTCTTATTAGGCATTAGAGGAGATATAAGGATGCCAAGAAATATTGTCTGCTTTCATGCAATTAACTCTTAAGTGGGATAGAGAGCCCAGCTTTGAGAGACTGTGTTGATAATAAAAACAAAGGAGTGAAATGAGGCAAGTTGAAGGCTTGCTATTGAGAATTAGATAAGCTGATGTGTGTGCAAAATGGTATGCAAGTGAATTTCCTATTTTTTCAGTTCCAAGCAAAAGTGTTTGAAAGTTGATGGGAAGACAATTGTTGAATAAAACAGACTTTGAATCAGGAATTGTTTAGTTATGTGCTTATGTGTACGTACATACAGCTGGCTATGTAAGTAACATGTCTGCACATGTGCTAATGATGTTGTGAGGTGTTTCTTGGGGTGAGGAACTGCCACTGATGCTTTTAGCTAAGCTAAAGACCCATGAGGTTTTGGGCAAGTGCCCTGTCATCTAGAAGAGCTGTGAGACTGAGGCTTGAAAGAGCAGGTTATGGCTTCAAAAACAGTTTTCCCTCTTATGTGGAGTGTGTGGGGAAATGGATGAAATGGTCATTATGACTAAGAAATCAAGGCATAAGGGAAGCTGAGAGAGATTGAGCCAGCAAGCGTGATACTTGCGTGCCTCCCTGGAGCCCAGGCTCCTCTTGGAAAGTCCATAAGGAGGAGTAAGAGCCTGGATTTATTTGCAGTAGGAGCGGAACGTGGAGCTGGGTGTTTGGACAGCAGCCTGCTCGCCTAGATATGGCCTGGATTTATGTCAAGTTCACACTTGACTTTGCCTTGTACAACAGGGGTGACCTTGATCAGCATATTCAAGCTGATAAGTCTTTTCTGCACATCTTTTCCCATTCCCTCCAGAGCTGCTGCATACAGTAAACTAGGAAATTATGCCGGAGCAGTGAGAGATTGTGAAAGAGCTATAGGCATTGATCCAAACTACAGCAAAGCTTATGGCAGAATGGGGTAAGTAAGAACAGGGGGTTTTGTGCCAGAATGTAAATCTCAAAATGTCTTGTGGCAGTGATGCTATCAGGGGTGTTCTGCCCTGGAATGCCATGCAAAAATACCTAGTGTTTCACCTCTGCTGGGGGTGGAGGAAGACTGCAAGTGCTTCTCTAACTCTGACTTTTAATTTTATTTCCACTTTAATAGCTTGGCCCTCTCCAGTTTAAATAAACACACAGAAGCTGTCGTTTACTACAAAAAAGCCCTGGAGCTGGATCCAGACAACGACACATACAAATCAAACCTTAAAATAGCTGAACAGAAAATGAAGGAGACTCCTAGTCCAGTAAGTTCTGAAACTAATGCTTGTTATATGTGGGTGAGATTAGAAGGAGGCTTCTTCACTGTAAGTGCTGACAGGTGCTGTCTGGCAGAGCCTTGATGACCTGGGTTGTGTTTAGAATACAGATCTTGTATGCAGACAGGGGAGATAGTTCATGTGAATGTTTCCACTAAATCCAGAGAGGGTAACTTCTCTCACTGCTTGAGCACAGTCACCTTGGGCTTGTTTGAAAGAGCTGGAAAATGAAACTGATTAGAAGGCAGTGTTTTGAAACAGTAATTTTGCCTTAAGCATGTTTTCTAGTCACTACTCCTAAAATCCAGCTTGTTTTTTTTCTAATGACCTATTAGCAATACCAAAAGGGCATTTTAGGTGGCTTTTTTCTTACAAAGATTGTTTTCTTAAGAAAAGAAACATGGAGCTTTCCTAGCCAGAAAGCTGGTGACTGCACTGCTGACACATTCCATGCAGAAACAGTTAGTGTATAATTTTGAAGGGATTTTAATTTTCTAAAGACTTCTCCAGTGCAAAGGTGACCAAGTGGATGTGTTTAATTTGGCAGTTGTAATGGGTTACAGCTGTACATCACTAATGTGACTCAGCTGGTGAGAGAGGTGATCAGTAAGTCATGTAATGCAGACATCTGTCCTTTGACTCCCTTAGTGAGCCTAAATCCCCCAAGGCTGTCTGACTCAGATTTACAGAAAGGGTATGGACAGAGCCTCTTCCCTTTGTCATGGTTTAAGGGCCAGATTTACACTGGGAGTAAAGCATTAACGTAATTTTCATTGTAATGTGCATCAGGAAGTGAGAGGATGTCGTCATCTGCGTGTGGTTTCTTTGTTCTTACAGACTGGAGGTCCAGGAGGATTTGATTTAGCTGGCTTGCTGAACAACCCCGGCTTCATGAGTATGGTAAATCTGGCCACAGCTCACAGCCAGGCTGTATGGTCTGTGTGCTGGTCTGTTCAGGATGAAATGTATTGGTACATGGCGCGGGGAGCTCCTGTGTTGCTTTAGCGGTTTGTTTTCACTTCATTTCTTGGTTTCAGTGTTGCTGTGTGGAAACTGCTTGTATTTCACTGGGGTCGAATGAAGAGCCAGTGACTTACAGGCTTCTCCTTGTGATATGCTGGATGTGAAAGGGTGCCTGTTCTGCATTACCAGCCTTGTCTTGTGTGTTGTGCTGTGCTCCTCTTGGCTATTTTTGTCCTATTGATCTGTTTCCAAGTATTTCTGCCTTCACTTTGTTTGGAGTTGAATGGCATAACATCTGCATATCTACCCAGTCATTTCTGACTAAATAGGGTGTCATTTTTTCTCCCCTCTTTAAATAGGCATCTAACCTAATGAACAATCCACAAGTACAACAGCTGTAAGTTTGATCCCATCTTGTATTTCCTCTTTGAATTGCTTGTTTGAGGCTCTGTGTGTGTTTGGCATTTGCAGTAGGTCTGAACTGGTGGGAGCGGGAGGGTATTTGGGCCAGAGGTATGGAGGGCAGCCTTTAAATCAGTCCAGTTGCCTGAGCTAGTGTGTATTTTGAGTAGCCTGGACTGTGCTGAAGAGGGATCTTAGTATAAAGGTTTGCAGAAGGGAGGCAGGATAGATAGTGGCACTGGAATTGGGTTTGGGACGCTTGGGATCAGTTTGGCCCTACTGCACAGTATTTATGTGACCTAGAGACAGGATTTCACAGCTCTGTCTCAGTTAGAACGAGAATATTTCTGTTCTTTGTGCTACAAGGTTATGGGGATCAATTTACAATGTTTGTGAGATGCTTAGATAGTGTAAAGTCATAAAATTAATAAGGCACATACCTCTCCTGACCATCCTTTCAGAGCACAGGTAGGCAGTGAGGTAGAGACCTTCTAGAGCCCATCCTTTGATTACCAGATGAGATAATTTGGCTAAAGAGCTGAATGTCAGCCACTGTTTCCATTTGCTTCTGCCTGCTCCTTCCACTGCTGTTGCCAACTGAGTTTCTGTGCCAGATGCAGCCTGAGGACTTCCAGAAGAAGGGGCTGTTCACCATGGGTGAATTGGTGTTTAGGCTGTCCTGTCAGTAGATACCGTTTGCTGCAGAGCAAGCAATTAGCTTGTGTGAGGAAGGGCAGTGTTTTAAATACAACATGGGGCTTGCACATGAAAGGGGAAATCTCTGTGAATACAGTAGCTGACACTATCATAAATATTTCTACATATTGTGCACTTCAATGTTACAGTTACTCTTCTGCAGTTAATGTACAAAAAGTTGTTGCAGAAGATTTCCTTGCAGATATCATCATAATCTGTGTGGGAAGGAGTTCCCATTACGCTGATGCTCCCCTCCCAGCATAAACCAAACAATTTCTGTGGTTCTTTCCTTCTCTGAGCAATGACTGTTATTTCCACAGCATGTCTGGGATGATTTCGGGTGGCCACAACGCCATGGGAGCAGCAGGCACCAGCCCCTCTACGAATGATCTCGCCAGCCTCATACAAGCGTGAGTATGGAACTGGGTGTTCCCCATTGCCTTGGTCAATAAATGGATTTTGGGTTTTTCTGACAAAAAGTGGAATCTTAATTTAACAGTTGAGCAACGCTTAAATGTTGGGCAAAGTACTGCCTCTTTTTGTGATGTGAACTGTTTGTTAGAGTGGAGTTTTGACGATTGGCCGTAAAGAATTTCCTGGCACCAGACCGTGTTTGTGTGTGTGAGAACACTCATGGGACTGTTGCTTGTTGTCCTTCAGGGGCCAGCAGTTTGCTCAGCAGATGCAGCAGCAGAATCCGGAACTAATAGAGCAGCTACGAAGCCAGATTAGGAGTCGAACTCCAAGTGCCAGTAACGAAGATCAACAGGAATGAGCAATCCAGGTGAGGCTGTAGCCGGGAGTGCTGCTGTGCTGTGGCCAGCTGAGTGGGAATTTCTGTATTTGGCTGCAGTATCTGTCTTGTGCCTTAATTTAGCAATTTGATGTGTCTCCCCTCCGTACAGACTGGGTTCTCTGCATGAGTACTGCTAGTACCATGCCTCAGATGCAAGGCTCAGCCCTGAGGAGTGGTGAATAAGAACTTTCTTCACACACTGTGTGACTGGCAAACGAGTTTCATTATCTAGCGGTCATGGTGGTTAAAGGGACACTTTATTTCCTGAAAGACTGAATTTGCAAATGTCTTGTCTTCCTGTCTCTGCAGCGCAGTCCGTGGGAACTATGTTCTTTGCTTTAAAAACTGGAAGCCATGTGCGTGTTGCCATTTCTTGAGTTGGAAGTGTCCAAGACGGGGGGAAAAATAGTGGAAAACCAAAATACTTTATATGACCTGCATGTTAAAGACAGAATCACGCTTTCTTTCCCTAGTCTTCGTCCCTGCTCCTCCCCCTCAGCCTTTCCATTAGTCTTTTTTTCTTCTGGAAGATCCAGCAAGCTGAACACAAACCAGCATCAACAGTCTTTCTAAAGAAACTCAGAAAATTAACTACACTGTTACATTTCTATGTTATTTGCTACATGGGAATTTTTTAACCCGTTTTTGAAGAACGATGCACTCTTCACTACAGGATGTCTTCACTTTCCTGCCCATGTACCACTTCAAGGAAGTGTTCAAGTCCTACCTAACCCCTGTCCTGCCCCATTTAACCTTCCTGCCCGTTACGAGACGGTAGTGTTTGAACACTCTGGAGATCACGGGACCTTCTTGCCTCCAGGAACAGGGTTTCTGTTGACTTAGATTCACCACGTTTCTCATTCAGGTCTGTAGCAGCATTGCCAGCGTTGTTAATACACGGGAGTTTGGTGGTCGCCTCTCAAAGGTTAGTGTAAATGTGTTGGGCTTGGGACTGGTAGAACATGCCCATGTGCGACTACTCCTTTAGTGAGTGTTTCCAGGTATGCTTCTTGGGGTTCTTTCCCGGTCCTGACAAAATTTGTCTAGTGTTTAGTAATTATGGCTATGTTGTTGGAATGATCCAATCTGTGAACTAGTCCGGTGGACAGTAAGAAAGATATATGATGTTTTTTGGTGTTTAAAAGGGTTTTTTCTTCTGCTTTTTTTAATCTGTCTTTTATGCATGTAAGTAATCAACCTGGTTGACTGTGCTAATGGTAGGAGCAGAGGGTGCCTGAGTAGAGAGCAGAAGGAATAAAAATGCTGCTTGGATAGTCAGAAAGCAAGTGGCTGCTGGTTTGACACAGGGGATTGGCGAGGAGCGGTTACACCTCGGCACAGTGCATGAGACGAGGGGGGAAAAGCTCCTGTAGCCAACTCAAGTGACCTGCAGCGTTCCGCCCCTCTAGAGTTAACCGTGTCCTTCCTTGGGTGAATAGAAAGCTCTGGCCAGTTCCCCTAGAAGTCAGTAGTTGAGGCCAGAGACTTTTATATCGACCTCAGAATTTGTTTTAAAGTAGCTTTTTCGATTATGTGGTGGGGAAGGCGTGTTTGGGGCCTGACCGCAAAAAGCGTCTGGTCCAAAGGTGGGTAGGTGTGAGATGGAAAACACCCTTTCAGGAGACCTGGTGGTGTGAGCGAGCAGGTATATCTGAAGATTATTATCAAGAAAAAAGATTTGTAAATGCTACATAAAGTAATATGTTGTTAATGTAACTTGTGAAGAATAAAGTATTTGGACACTTTCTTTGTTATCCCTCTTGCCCAGATGACTGAAGCAAGACCCCGTGTAGGGTCAGGGCTCTGCTCCCTCGGGGCCGTGGCGGCTGCGAGGCCCAACCTGCAGACGGGTTTTATCCCCCTCCCCTGGTTTTTTGTGTTTTCCTGCTGAAATGCTCCTCCTGTGTGTTTCTGCAGCACAGAAATAGAAGTATTTTCTTTCCATTTCTGCCTCCCCTGCTCCCTTTAAGTTCTCTCCAGCTGGTGTTTGTAACCTAGCAAAAGGAGAAGTTTTAGACTGTAGGACAGTGTGGAAAGAAAAAGTTCAAGAATTGTCCAAAAGGAGGAAACTGCAGGGATTTTTTCCTCCCTTCTCAGATGATTTCAGTGCTATTTCCTTTCCTTACCCTGCTTGTTCTTTTGTAGCTGTAGATCTGTTCCTTGTCTCTTGATGGTTTATACCACCAAGTTCAACGTGCAGCTCTCCCCGGAGAAGTGCTCCTGCCCTTGTCAGGCTGTGGCTGGTCCGTGACGGAGGAGGGAAGAGCAGGACCCTGATTTTGGGTGCTGCGGCTCTGGGTACCGCCTGCCCCGCTGTGCCTGCGGCTGAACTGGAAGTGCCGAGCTGGCGGCACGCTTTCCACAGAGCGGGTTTCCTTCCAGACTCCCATTTCCTAACTCCTCTGGGGAGTGTGCTGATAGTGGGGGGGGGGGAAACGGATTTTTTTGGTTCATTTCAGCTTTCCCTGAGGCCTCCTGCAGCTGTGGGTGCTATTGTAACCGAATTCGCAGGTTTCTTCAGCTAAAAGCAGCCGAAAACCTGCGGGAATAAGGGAGTGCGGTGGTGGAGGGCGCTCCTCCTTGGCTGTGGGTCTCCTCCGCCGCTTTGGCCGGCTCCAGCCTGGCCGCGGACCCCGCTGCTTTCCCCGCTCAGCACCGGCCGCCCCGGACAGCTCTGCGGGGCCGGCGCTGCCCCGGAACCCGTCGCCGCCGTCCGCGTTTCTCGCGGGCGCTACTCGGCGGCGCACCGCAACGCTGGGGCGGGCGCTGGGAGAGGACGCCATGCAGGGCGTGGGTGGGCTGACGGGCGGCTCTAGCGGCCAATGGCCAACCGGCCTTTCCGCCGCGGCCAATGGGAGGGCGTCGTGGGCGGGCGCCGTTGCGGAGGCTGCCTGGACGGGGCGCAAGCGGGAGCCGGCGCGTGAGTGGGGGGGCCGAGGGGAGGGGGCCGTTGCCGGGGTAACCGGGGGCGGCGGTTGGGGTAAGGGGGGGCCGGGGGCGGTTTCGTGAGGTAACGGCGGGGGGGGGGGGGGGGGCGGGAGGCGTTACGGGGGTAACACCGGGGCTGGGGGGGCGGTGGCGGGGTTTTGGGGTGCGGGGTGACAGGGCCCCCGGGGAGCGGGGCTCCAGGCTGGGCCCCGTCCCCAGCTGCGAGGGACACCCCGCTCCCCGCCTGCGGCAGGCCTCGGCCGAGCTGCCGGCCACCCTCTCCCAGCACCCCTTGTAGTCCCCCCAGTTTCGGCACCCTTCCGGGCTGCTCAGGCAGCCTTAGGCCTGCTCTGGCGGCCTGGGAGACAGCACCCCAGCACCCCCTTCTCCAGCGTGACCCGGACGATTTCAAGCGGCTTCGGGTGTTGGGGGGTGCTGGGACAAGTGGGGCTCTGGGGCAATCCAGGCTGGTTTCAGCATCACCCTCTCTTCCCTGTGCCATTGTGTTGGGGGCATCGTGAGTGCGTGTTCTTAACAGAACAGCCGAGATTTAAAGGATCACACGTAAGGAGACCCTTTTTTTTCTTCCACAGAGGGTTGTCTGCTTTATCTAATAGCCGCTAAACCAAGCAGTACCTGTCCTGAGTTTATTTTTTGTTATGGAAATTTTCAGGCTAACGAAATAATCCAGACATCGGTGGCCCTGGCTCCTGAACGCTGGGCCGTTGGAAAGAGCAGGCGAGGAGAAACACAAGGTATTTCTCCTGCTTACCATGTCGTTTTTCACTAAGCTGCTTTCCACCCCAGGTCAGGGGCCACTGAAGGGCGGCTGCTCTGCCAACTGTCAGCAGCTTGAGGCTTTACGCTTTGTTGGGGGCTGTTGCTGGGTTAAACAAAGAAAGAAAAAGAAAAATGAAGTTAGGGGGGTTCTGAATTTCTGAGTGGAAGCCAGGAGTGTTCCACAGGAGGTGTGAATTCTGGAAAAGGAGGCTTTTTCTCCTCTCCTCTGTCCTGGGAGCTGTCTGCCTGCCTACCACAGCAGGCGTGGGTGGTGCCTTCGCACCCAGCCAGTGCAGTCATAAGCTCTCGTGATCGGTGATCCCAAGGCGTTGCTAACGTCGTTTTCTGAGAGAGTTCATTTGAGAAGCTTGGCATAACAACAGACCGTCGCTGTGCGAGGTGGAAGCCTTGTCGTTCTGTTGATGCTGAAACTGCAGCGCGTGCTTTACGAAGGCAGCATGACTCCTGGCTGTGTCAGCACAGCACTGATGAGTGTTGGCAGTCCTAGAGTCAACATCTCTGGAGAGGGAGCCTGCTCGTCAGCCCCAGTGACAGGCTGCCTGCTTGCGGAAGCCCTGACAACGTACACTGATATTTCGGGCTCTGGACTTGTTCAGACCTGGCTCGTCTGCTGGGTTCACCAGGGAGTGAGTCAATCAGTGTCACCCGAGCATGGGTTTCTTCTGATGAACATCGCTTCCCATGGACACCCGGCTGAGAACCAGACCTACCACAGACGGCCTGACTGCCCTGACCTCTCTGTTCACTCCTGCTTGAACTGCAAACTTGGAAAAGGGCTTTAAACTCCCTTACCAAGTACAGAGTCATTCAGTCTCCCACTTTCTTTTTAATAAAAGCACCATTTATGCAGCCCGCTGCGCAGAAATGGTGATCGTGATTAATACTGTCAGCCCTCAAGGGAGGCTTTAGCCTCAGGAATCTTTTTGTATTAAAATTAATTTGCTGCTCCAACAAGCAGGTATCCAATTATTTACCTTGTCCATCACAGGTGTGGGTGTCAGCGTGGCTGGAAGTGTTCTGTGTTAGTTCATTACCCCTATACAGGCTGCAGCATCTCGTCAGTGCTCGGGGCTGTCTGGCAGCCCTTACCTGGGTGACCTGCAAGAGAACCTTTTTGAGGTGCCGTTGATTTGACTTTATGAGTCAATTTGGTGCAAGTGGTAAGTGAAGTCCTCCAAGGTGCTTGCTGTGCTGCTGCAAGAACGAGCAGCAGTAGAGGGACCTGTTCGTGTTTATGTATTTTTATAAATAGATTTAAAATTGTTATTTCGTAAAATGATTTTAGGAAAACAAGTTTCAGTGCCGCTGCATGTAACCTGGATGGAAACGCTTTTACATTTCAAATTAAGTCAATTTTTGTGACCTAGGCAACTCAAATCTTGCATTTTTCTCTTGTATGAAACAACCTCTGCTTCCTCTCTTGTTACGTCCTGTGGACAACAGAGAACCTTGCAGTGAATTTCTCTGTAGGGTTTCCCTTTAGAGACGTGCATATCGATCGGCCGTCGAAACTTCCACTAACTGAGCAAACAACCAACTGTAGAGGCTGTGGCCCACCCTAGTGAGATGGTGATGGTGGCTCAGGAAACCGAGCAGGAATGAATCTGATAGTCTAGCTTCAAGGGTAGTACAAAAAAAACCTGTGTGAATGTTGAAGGGAGATCTTTAAGTTCGTTTCTGGCTGATAAAAAGCCACCAGCTCAAGCCCGGATTAATTTTTCATGGTTAAAAACCAAAGACTCGATTCTTTGGTTGGACTCAGGATGGATCTTATTGCAGAGGATAAAGTGTTTTGTGTCTGTCACTGTGTAGGTGTTTCAAATGAAACCTCTAAAATCTGAGGCTGTGCCAGTTCTGTGTGGCCAGTACAATTCTTACAAGGTTTTTAAGTTACTGGTTGCTGCAGTTAAATTTTTCTCTGCTGGTTTCTCTACCCACTGTGCGTGAGGTGCTGCCACTGTCATCTCCACCCGTTGCCTCTGGGGGGTTAGGGTGATTCCTCTGGAGAGCGTGCTATGCGCTTTGGGATGCAAGGTGCTGTTTTGCACAGTATATGCTTATATAGGAAAAATCTCTCTCGTTTTACTCCCATCCACAGGAACTGAGCCCGGGAGCACCTTTCCGTTGTGGTCTGTCTGTGCTGTTGACTGCTGATGTGCCCGCTCTGACAGCGGCCGGAGGGACCCCCCCCAGCCGCCATCCGCAGGGCCCTTGGCAGGGAGCCTTCACCAGGAAGAACGATGAAGATCGTGGTTGCCAAAGTGCTGTGTCTGCTGGGCATCTGTGTCCTCATGCTGGCTGGGTCCCTCCTCCCCGTCAAGATAATTGAGGCTGATTACGAGAAAGCTCATCGCTCCAAGAAGGTTCTTGCTCTCTGCAATTCTTTTGGAGGAGGAGTCTTCCTGGCCACCTGCTTCAACGCCTTGCTGCCTGCTGTGAGAGAAAAGGTAACTGCTCACGAGCCTCTTGCTTACGAGTAATTTTAATGAACCTGTGCCACTGAGTGTTTTAGGGACCCCTGTGCGGGGGGGACCACCCTCCCCTCTCCTGCCCTGCAGGAGCCCAGGCCGCCAGACCTCTGCCCCTGTGGAAATGGGGGCGAGAGGTCTATGTCTTGCCAGAGTGGCCCATGAAGCCTCCTCGGAAACTGCCGTGCTGTGCCTGGTGTTCCAGGTCAGGAGGGCGAGCTGCACCCGCCTCCCATTCGGCTACCGCTGACTGTCTGGGTGGAGTAACTGGAGACCTTTTTGATGCAGAAGGCGGCTGAGCATCGCCTGGGGTGTGAGGCTCAAACTCCTGCCATTGAGCCTGTGTTTAAAACACTTTCAGACAGCCATGAACCTTCCACTGGAAGGGAAATAGGTTACCTGACTCTTATGCTGAGGCCTGTATACAAGGGTATTAAAGCATCATGGATCAATTTAGTGTCCTTTTAGAGGTCTGTGAGCACAATAAAAGTATTCCCCTTTAGGGGGACAAAGGTGACTGATTCACTGTGGATTGTTTGCTTCCTTCCAGCTTGATGAAGTTCTCAGGCAGGGGAACGTGACCACGGACTACCCGGTGGCTGAGACCATCGTGATGGTTGGCTTCTTTGTGACAGTCTTTGTGGAGCAGCTCATCTTGACCTTCCAGAAGGAAAAGCCCTCCTTCATCGACTTGGAGACCTTCAATGCCGGTTCGGATGTCGGAAGTGACTCTGAATATGAGAGTCCCTTCATCGCATCTTCCCGAGGGCGCATGTCGTACAGTGAACACGGTCATCACTCCCACAGCCATGGCCTGAATATCCAGGAGCTCTCCCGCTCCAGCCCCTTACGGCTCATCGGGCTGGTGTTTGCTTTGTGTACACACTCCATCTTCGAGGGACTGGCCCTGGGCTTGCAGGAGGAGGGTGGCAAAGTCATGAGCTTGTTCCTAGGAGTTGCTGTTCACGAGACGCTGGTAGCGGTGGCGCTGGGCATCAGCATGGCCAAGACCTCGTTGCCACTGAAGGATGCTGTGAAGATGGCTGTGACAGTGAGCCTGATGATTCCTCTGGGCATTAGCATTGGGATGGGGATTGAGAGCTCCCAAAACGCGGCCAGCAACATTACTTCCCTGCTCCTGCAAGGCATCGCGGGGGGCACTTTCTTGTTCATCACCTTCTTCGAGATCCTTGCGAAGGAGTTGGAAGACAAGAACGACCGTCTCTTGAAGGTTCTCTTCCTGGTGCTGGGCTACACGGCTCTGGCTGGGCTGGTCTTCTTCAAGTGGTGAACGCAGGAGCGATGGAAAGCAAACCTCGCCTCCTTCCCTTGCCAACAGCACCGGAGATGAGCCTCCTCTTCAGCCAAGGGGGACACTGAAGCTCAATGGCCAAATGAAACATCATGGTCCGGGTGGTATTTCCATATTGACCTGAAGAAGGAGAATTTCTTCCTGTGTGCTCAGAGGGAGATAAAAATGAGGAGTGTCCCAGTGTAGGTGTCACGAGGTATTGTCCCTGCCCGTTGGGGCTGCAGGCGCAGCAGCTTGGGCGGAGATTAGTCGATGCAAACATTAAGAATCTGGTTCTAAGGCTGCCTGCAAAGAGTTTGTCAAGCGTGTGGTTTCCTGTTAATCTGTGTGGCCAGCCCCCTCCCTCCTTCCCCTCACACCCATTGCAGAAACTGTGGCCAAGAGTCTCCTTCCTTAGCTCTCAGGCTCTGAGAAGGCGAGAAAATAACAGAAATAAAGTCAAAAGCAGGTGGGATCACGGATTTCACAGCTGCACTAAGCTGCTTTTGCTAGCTTGGTTTTGAGCAAAACCTGGTTGTGATAGCTGCCAGAAATAACATCCCTTCTGGGGCTGCTCGGTGTGCCTGCTGCGCCAGCTCCCCCCAAGCAGAGCTTCCATTTTAGCTCACAAGTGGCTCTGGGAGCTTTTCTTTCTCGGAGTGATTAACGGAAAAAATTAGGCTGGGCCGTGCCCCCGTCCCGTGCTTCGTTCTCAACGTCTCATCCATATGTTGAGCATTCCCTCAAGAAAACCTCCAGCAGTGTGTCTGTGTATCGTTTGAAAATCCTCATGCCCCTGTCCGAAGGCCCTTCCGCAGCGCTCGTGGATCCATTAGTTTGTAAGAAACAGGCAGCAGCAATTTCCAGCATTAATATTTTAGGGCAAGTGGTTGTGTTTTAACTGGTCTGCAGTGAAATGGGTTTAGCAGTCGCCATCAAACATGTCTTGGGGGCTGCTGCCGGAGCCCCTACTCGTGCTGTCAGCAGGCTCGCCTGGCTGTGCCGCGTTACGGGGTCTTTGCCGGGCCTTTTGTCGGTGTTTTCAAAGGAGAGAAATCTCTTCCCTGGGGGTTTATGAGGTTGTGGCAGGGCTGATTAGAGGCACTTGCAATCTGACTGCGCACAAGCAGATCTCTCTTGTGTCTCCGGAGCGTGGCCCCCCAGGGAAGCTCAGCCTGCTGCGGATCCCGTTGGGATTCTTCGGATTTGCCCTCCTAGGCGAGGAGCTCTGATCAGAGGCTGGAGCCAGGGACCTGCCCTCCCCGCTCCCTCCCGCAGCTGTAACGCCAGAGAGCGGCTCCCGCTCCGCAGCCCGGCAGGGTGACGCAGCCGCGCTCCTCGCCGGCCTCTCGCGGGGGATGCATTTTAATTAGACGTAGCCTTCGCTTCTGCAGCAGCTTCCGCAGGCAGAGCTGTTGGGAGCGCTGATGGAATTATAACGATGTAGAGCGGGCTTAGCCGTGGCGCAGTCCTTGTTACCGTGATCCAAGCGGCAAGAAGGATGGGTGAGACTGTGAAGCAGCATCTTGGAGCCAGTGGTTGGCACAGCTGCAGCATATGGAGGCTGATGAGGATCATCTGACAGTTCCTGGTGCTCGGTATTTTAATTGCTGCAACATACCCAAGTCAATTAATCTTCCTTTGAAAAACCTGGAGTGGAAGGGGGGAGGGAGGGTTATTTTAGGCCTCAGATGACACAAATTAGCAGGGCCTGATGAGAACGTAATTTGCCTCGACGTGGTAAACCTCTGTGTGTTATTTCACTTCTTGCAGGCAGCTCGTGTGGGGCGGCATCGCTCCCATCGGCTGTTTCTCCGCGCTGGTGGTTGTCCCGGGCAGGTGGGACAAGGGGGCAGAGGTGAGGTGTGATGCTGGGCAGGGGAGCGCAGCAGGCACTGTCCCTTCCTGGGCACGGCTGCTGCGTCCCTGCCTCTTCGTTTCTGCAGCTAACGCTTTTCTTGTAGGGACTTTTTTTCCCTGTATCTGGGCAAATGTGAGCATCTCCCAGAGCACTGGTGAAAGCAGGGCCCCGAGGGCGTGGTGTATCATCTCATCTTCCTCATCCTTCCTCCCGCCCCGCGCCATCTGCAACCAGGGGCTGATGTACTAAAGCCAAGAGAAGCTGTGGGCATGAGGACATTTCTTAACCAGCGCCCAAAAGAGCAGTAGGGATCTGCTGCCGCAAGCAGGGATCAGGGATCCCCCGCGCTCCCTGTGGCTGTGGTCAGTGTGACAGCGGGGGAACGGCTGGAGCCTCCATTTTACGCCCTTTCTTCTTCTGGGGCAGTGTGGGATCGGGGCTGGCCGGGGGGGCAGGGACGGGGGGTGCCAAGCGCCATAATGCTGAGCTGCCCCCCCTCTTCCCGCCTCGCCCGGGGGGGCTCCCCTGTGCCTGGGGGCGTTTGTTCACCTGTGGGCAGCGGAGCGCAGCACTCCTGTGTGGGTTTAGGAGCAGAGAAGGATGAGTCCCCTCGGCTGCTCCTAATAAAGGCTCTGGCCTTCTCCCATTTGTGTCACTTGATTAATTGAAGCCCCCACCTCGTTCCGCCGGCTGCTCGGTGCCGCATCACGCAGCAGGAGCACGTGCACATCCCTGAGATGGGCCGAGTCCCCCCGGGGAGGTGAACCCCACCAAGGGGACTGGGTGTGGGGCTGCTGGTCGGACCCCCCCAGAGCTGTGCCGAGCTCAGAGGGGGAGTGTGGGGGCAGGACCCTCCAGTCCCCCCTTCTCCCACCCTGCTTGGCATCCGCGTGATTCAGCCATGCGTGTGCAGCCACCCCAGCGCAGCCGGCAGTGTCCCCGTTGCGTAAGGCTTGGCGGGGAGCTGGGGACTGAATGAAACGGAGGAGGAGCCGCAGCTAAAATGATCAAGGAAACTCATTCATTTCCTCTAACGAGTAGTACCCGTCCGGCTAATAACGCTGCGGGGGGCCTGCAGGGATGGGGGGGCACCTGCCAGCGTGGCTTTTCAGCGGGAGGGGGCTGCGGCTGCCCGTGGCCCTGTGGCTGCTGGCCCAGGCCCTGTCCCCAAGGGGGAAGGCTGGTGTCCCCCCCAGGGGAGAGGCGGCCGTGGCCCCCCCGCTCCCGCTGGGCCTGGCAGCGCTTCTCAATGGGATGCGTGTTGACAGCCGCGTGGGTGCTGCCACGGCCCCGCTCCTGCGCCGGCAGCTATTAATAGCAGCTGCGGATTTTAATTGCTGCTGCTCAGGAGTGAGCGTGAGTCACGCAGCCCGGCCTGGCAGCCCCCGGCCGCGGTCCCCAGCGCCGGCAGACCCCAACCTTGGCAGGGGACTTCAAACTCCTCATGCTCCAGCCCCCCATGCCGGTGGCGGGGTGGGGAGCCGGCTTTCCTCGGGCAGAGGAGCCCCACGGCTCTCGGGGGCTGCGCCTCGGCTGCAGGACCCTCGGAGCAGGAGCCAGCCCCTCCGTGGTGCGGCCTCGCCGGGCACGGTCAGCCCTTGAGCCCGTACCCCGAAGCTGCTCAGGCCCCAGTCCTGCTCAGCCGGCACTGGGGAGGTGGGCTGGGGGTCCCATGGCCCCCTGGGTCCCACCTAAGGACCCCCAGCGTGTCCCCTCGCAGGGGAGTTGTGGAACGGGTGCTGCTGCGAGGAGCAGCTCTGCCCCCAGCCGGGGTCCCTCCGGGGTTTTGGGGCTCCTGACCCCGCTCTGCTGCGGCACCCGGGGAGGGGACACTGCGGTTGGTGACAGAGACCCCGCGGTGCCACCGTGCACGGGCTCCCGGTCTCTGCTGGCGTGGCACAGTGGCAGCGCAGGGAGCTGTGTCCCCAAAGCCCGACCCCACTGCCAGGGCCCCCCCAACTGCCACGGGGGCTTACGCCACCCTGCCACTGCCGGCGCCCTGCTAGCTTGGGGTGTCGGCATCCGTCTGTCCTGTCTGTGTGTCCCTGTGCCCCCCTGTCACCATCTGTGGGTCTCTGTCCCTATCCACGTGTCCCCGGGCTGTGCATCCCGGGCTGTGCATCCGCGGTCCTCTTCACGTGGGTCCGTGGCCCCACCTGTGTCCGTCCCCCCCCGTGTCCATGTGTGGTCCCTGTCCGTGTGTCCACAGGCCTGTCCGTGTGTCCTCATCCCCCTGTATCCCTGTCGCTGTGTCGCCGTCTGTGCATCCCCATCCCCCTGTATCCCTCTCCGTCTGTCCCCGTCCCTCTCCGTCTGTCCCCGCCGCTGCCGCCGCCCCGTCCCGGAGCCGCTCGGGGCTGGGCCCGGGGGTCCGGCGGCCCCGGGCGGGGCGGGCGCGGCGGGCGGGGCCGGCGGCGGGGCGGGATCGGCTCTGCGGCGGCCGCACCGCACCGCACCGCACCGCACCGCACCGAGCCGTGCCGTGCCGAGCCGGCCCCGCCGCACCGCACCGCGCCGAGCCGGGCCGGGCCGAGCCCCGCCGCCCCGAGCCGAGCCCCGCCGCGCCGGGCGGACCGGAGCCGCCGCGCCGGGGCCGCCCCGGGCCGGGCCATGCGCTGAGGCCGCCGCGCAGCCCGCAGCCAAGGGCGGATCCCGGGCAGGACACGGTGAGGCGGCGGGCACCGCAATGCGACCGGCGCGGCGGGGAGCCGGGGGAAGCGGGGACGGGGCAGCCGCCACCGGCGGGGGGGGCCGGGGGGGGCCCCGGCCAGGGCAGGACACGGCTGGGGAGCGGCGGGGGGGGACCCCGGTCCCTGCCCCTGCCCGCCCTCCTGCCCCTTCCCTGCCCCTTCTCTTGCCCTCCGTCTCCATCCTGGCCCTTCTCCTGCCCCTTTCCTCCCCCTCCTCCTGCCCCTCCATCTCCATCCTGCCCCTTCCCTGCCCCTTTCCTGCCCCTCCATCTCCATCCTGCCCCTCCATCTCCATCCTGCCCCTTCCCTGCCCCTCCATCCCGCCCCTGCCTCTGCCCCTTCATCTCCATCCTGCCCCTTCCCTGCCCCTTTCCTGCCCCTCCATCTCCATCCTGCCCCTCCATCTCCATCCTGCCCTTTCCCTGCCCCTTCCCTGCCCCTCCATCTCCATCCTGCCCTTTCCCTGCCCCTTCCCTGCCCCTCCATCACCATCCTGCCCCTTCCCTGCCCCTTTCCTCCCCTTCCTCCTGCCCCTCCGTCTCCATCCTGCCCCTTCCCTGCCCCTTCCCTGCCCCTCCATCTCCATCCTGCCCCAGTTCCTTCACCTCTGCCCTGCCCTGCCCTCCTTCCCGACCCCCAGGCTCCCCCCCGGCTGTTTGTCTCCCCCAGCGCCGGGGGTCCAAGTGGGAGGGTGCTGGGGGGGGTGCAGAGCCCCCCGGCAGGATCAGGCCCAGGCTGTGCCCCCGGCTGGCGGGTAGCCCCCTCCCCGGGAGCCGAGGGGAGGCCGTGGTCCAGACCCGCAGGCACAGAGGGCTGTTTGGGGGTGTGGGGGGGCTGCTGGACACAGGCCACGGGGCCTTTGGGCACCCCTGGGTGCCGTGAAGGCCCGTCCAGCCCAGCCCCTCGGTCCCAGCACCCCACACCGTGGCCACGAGGCCGGGGGTGCTTTTGGCTGTGCCGCGGGCAGGTGGGACGGGCAGGACCGTCGCCAGCCCCCGGCCGAGGTTTGATGCTCCCATGCACCAGCTCAGCCACGGCCCCTGCTCCGTCCCCGGCCCCCGTGTGCCAGCGACGCTTCCCATGTGGTGGGATCCAAGGGGTGTTTTTCTGCCCTGTGCCCGGGCATGGGACGAGCTCCTCGGGTGCCCGAGGCTGCGGCGATGGGCTCCTTCCCCAGCGCCCACCCCTGCGCGCCTGGCTCTCCAGACACCAGCACCTGCCCAGATGTTTGGGGACGTGCCGGGGTACTGGGGCTGCCTGCGGGACCCCGACCCACCGGTGCCGCGGGGTGGGGATGCAGCGGCCGCGGGAAAGGGCTGGTTCCCCCCGGAGGTGCCCAGGGACGAGGGGGCTGCGGTGCCCAGGTGGCCGCCAGCGCGGAGCTGCCGGAGGCGCTTTGCTGTCCCCCCTTCCAGGCCTGTTGGTGCCTGCGTTGAGGTGGAGGGTGGCGGGAGCGGAGCTGGCTGGGGACAGACCTGACCCCCTCCAGCATCCGCCTGAAGCAGCACCCAGGGGCCCCTCCCCTCCTGCCCCACTCGTTGCCGCTGGCGGGCACCATGGGGAACCCCGTCCCACGGCAGGTTTCATGGCCCCAAGGCTCCGTGATGCTCCCGCATGTGCCAGATACCTCACGGGGCAGGGCTGATGCTGCCAGTCCCGCGCTGCAAGCAGGGAAACTGAGGCAGGGCCTGGCCGAGGCGATGCTCAGCCTGGGGCTCTTTGTGCCCCCTCGTTTCACACCCCAGGGCTGCATCACTCAGGGGGGGCACAAGCGGGGACCCTTCCCGGGCCCATGCATCCCCTGCAAGCGAGCACTGAGGTTTGGGAGCGCGAGGGGCAGCCGGGGGGGTCTCTGAGCCTGCGGACCACGAGCCCACGGCCATGCCATGCTCTCCCCCAGTGCCCACGTCTCTCTGCTCCCCGCTGCATCCCTGGGGTGGGAGCAGAGCGGAGGGATGGCACGGGGTGGCACGGCACAGGGAGGCACGGCACGGGGTAGGACAGGGTGGCACAGGGTGGCAGGGCACAGCGCGGGGTGGTGGGGGGTGGCAGGGCACAGGGCAGCGTGGCAGGCACCGAGGTCTCTGCGTGAAATGGCACCTCCGTACTTGGCAGCCGCAGCAGCCGCATGTGGGAGAGCTGGAGGGGCCCATCGGGGGCTCCGGGTGCCGCCGGGTCCTCGCTGGGCTGGCAGCTGCCTCGCGGGGCTGCTCCTGCTGCCCGGGAGCTCTGGGGGTCCCGCGGGTGCCTGGTGTGCCCCCCCCAACCGCAGGCTGCCCCGGCAGCCTTGGCCGCAGCTGCTGTGCCGGTGGCCGCGGCTCGGCCATATGGCCGCAGCGGGCGGCTGGTAAAAATAGCGAATGCTGCTGCACCCCAGGCCGGCGGCGAGCACCGTCCTGCCCCGGCTGCCCGGCAAGGGCGTCCCAAGGGCACGGGAGGGGCCGGGACCCCCCAGTTGCGTTGGCCCGGTTGGAGCAGGGGGGGCTGCATCTCAAAGGGGGCTGTGAGCCGGGGTCCAGGGGGGGTCTGCCCCATTCCCCCCGCAGAGTAGTGCCCGGGGGTGTCCATCCCGAAGCCCCCGTTCCCGGCGTGACGCCTCCCTCTGCCCTCTCCCTTGCAGTGGCGGCAGCATCTCCGGGGGGCAAGATGCCGGAGCAGAGCAACGACTACCGGGTGGTGGTGTTCGGCGCCGGCGGCGTGGGCAAGAGCTCGCTGGTGCTGCGCTTCGTGAAGGGGACCTTCCGGGACACCTACATCCCCACCATCGAGGACACCTACCGCCAGGTCATCAGCTGCGACAAGAGCGTCTGCACCCTGCAGATCACCGACACCACGGGCAGCCACCAGTTCCCGGCCATGCAGCGCCTCTCCATCTCCAAGGGCCATGCCTTCATCCTGGTCTTCTCCGTCACCAGCAAGCAGTCGCTGGAGGAGCTGAAGCCCATCTACCAGCAGATCGTGCAGATCAAGGGCAGCGTGGAGAGCATCCCCATCATGCTGGTGGGCAACAAGTGCGACGAGACCCAGCGGGAGGTGGAGAGCAGGGAGGGGGAGGCTGTGGCCAAGGAGTGGAAATGCGCCTTCATGGAGACCTCGGCCAAGATGAACTACAACGTCAAGGAGCTCTTCCAGGAGCTGCTGAACCTGGAGAAGAGGAGGAACGTGAGCCTCACCATCGATGGGAAGCGCTCCAGCAAGCAGAAGAGGACAGACAAAATCAAGGGGAAGTGCAGCATCATGTAGAGCCCCGGACTGGCCCGCACCCCCCTCTCCGGTCCCCCCCTCTCCCCCTCCACGGCTGGACGTGGCATCGCGGCGGGACCGTCCCCTCCTGCTCCGTGCCATCACCGTGACTGTGCAGGGACGCCGCGGCGCACCGGTGGCACCAGCTGCACTCGCCCCAGGTCTGGGGATGAAGACGGGGCGTCCCACCGAGCCGAGGGATGCTCGACTGCCCTGCACCCGGCACGACGGGACCAGGGACATGCGGCCGGGCACCGCCGCGGAGCACAGGGACGCACACCCCCACACACACTCTGCAGCACAACCGATGGCACCAGCCAGTCCCCGTCCCCTCCCCGGTGGGGGACCCCACCTCGGTCCTCGTGGGTGGGAAGGACGGTGCGACGTGGGGGTGTCGGTGACACCCTTGGGGACAGTCACATGCGTCCCAGGCCCTCCCTGCTCCCCCGTCCCCACGCCATAGTGCTCTGCTCCTGCAGGCAGAGACCCGGGGCGGGAGCAGCCTCCGCACGGTGCCCGCTGCCCCCGAGCCCCCAGCCCTGCCCTGGCACCGCGGCCCCTCCTGACCCGCAGCCCCCAGCCCCGTCCCGGCGCCGCAGCCCGGAGCCGCCAGCCCAAGCACAAGGCATCGGGTCCGAGGGAGGTCCTGACCCAGCACAATCCTGGTGAGCTCCGGCGGGAGACCCCCGGCCCCGCGGCCAGACGGGCCCCCCCACACCCCCGCTGCCCCCTCCCCGCGCAGGATGAGCCCCGCAGCCCGGCTGGGCCGCGATGCCACGGTGATGGGCCCTCCGCTCCCCGCCGCCGTGCCCCGCCGGCGCTCAGCGTCCCCCCGCTCCCGCAGAGTCCCTGCTGCGGGGTGGCCTGGCCCCACACCCTGGGGCCCCTGACCCCCCCCAGCCCTGCTTGTTCCCCCGTGGCCGGAGCGGGGCCCCCGCGCTGTCACCAGCCCCTCGTCCCAGCGGGGTTTGTCCCCTCGCTCCGGCCCCGCTCACCCTCCGCTGGGGCTGTCCCCGAGGGGGGGTCCCCGGGCAGGCTGGGCCCCCGCGCTGCGCCCAGCTCCCCCCACCCCTGGCTTTTTACAACACGACCCGAGCGCCCAGGGGACGAGGTGACGTGACGATGTAGCCTTTATTCTAGAAATAGTCTTCCTTCAATAAAGAGATGAGAAACGCTCCCGCGTCCCCGCGGAGCAGCACCCGGCCGGGGGCTCGGGACCACGCGGGGGGCCACGGCTGGGCCCGAAGGGGCGAAAGGAGGGGTGGGGGTGCGTGTGCGTGCACGTGTGTGCACGCGCATGCATGTCAGTGCATGCACAACTACGCATGCACAGGTGCATGCACACAGTGCATGCGCAAGCACGCACACGCATGTACCAGCGTCTGTGCCAAGGCACATGCACATACCGTGTGCACACACGTGCACATGCACATACCGTGTGCACACGCGTGCCATACCGTGTGCACACGTGTGTGCCTGCATGCAGCCCCCCGCCCCTCGCTGCCAGCGCGGGCTGGCGTCCCCGTGGGGAGGGGGTGGGAGCGCGGTGCGTGCGTCATCATGCCTGTTGCCATGGAAACCATCTGCTCCCCGGGCGCGGGAGCCGCGTGGGCACGCGGGCGCGGGCGGGGGGGCGGCGGGGGGAGCGGGGCTGCCGCAGGCTGCAAGGGCCTTGGCAAGGGCACGGCTCCGTGGGGATGTCACGGCTCAGTGGGGACAGTCACGGCTCTGCAGAGATGGCCACAGGTCCCTGGGGACAGTCACAGCTCCGTGGGGATGGTCATGGCTCTGCCGGGATGCTCACAGGTCCATGGGGATGCTCAGAGCTCCGTGGGGATGGTCATGGCTCTGCCGGGATGCTCACAGGTCCGTGGGGATGCTCAGAGCTCCGTGGGGATGGTCATGGCTCTGCCGGGATGGTCACAGCTCCATGGGGACAGTCACAGCTCCGTGGGGATGTCACGGCTCCCTGGCACCGGCCACAGGAACTGCTTCTGTCCCCACGTCCCTCCCGTGGGCTGGGGGGAGCCGGGACCTTCGGTGGGCACCAGGGCAGGAGAGCGGGACGGGCACATGCGGGCGCAGGGACGCTTGATGGCGGTCCCCACCCACTGGGACCCCCCAGGACCCCCCGGGGCCGCGGAGGCCCAGGCAAGGCTGGGGGGCTCAGAGGTGTTTGGGGGGGGCAGCCCCCTGGGCACTGTCACACCAAAACTCCGGGCTCTGAGACCCCCCCAGCGTTTACAGCAGCTCTGCAGCGCCTTCAGCTTGGGGACAGAAAATCTCTGCCCCCCCATTCCTGGGTCTCCCGTCCCCCATTTCTGTCCCCCTCTTTCTGTCCCCCCACCCTGGCCAGTACAGATGGGGACTCTGACCATCGAGACACCACGGAGCAGGAGAGGCTTTTCGGGGGGGACCACGGTCCTGCTGCAGCGTGGGGCGTCCCTTGGGCTGCTCCGAGGGCTGTCCCTCACAGTGCTCCTCGGGATGTCCATCAGGATGTCCCTTGGGATGTCCCTAGGGATACTCTCGCTCTCAGAGAAGGCCACTTGCTCCCAGGAGGGTCTGGGTGGCTCTGGCCACTGCAGCCCCCCGTGCCCAAGCCCGGCACCCAGCAGCCATCAGACCACCCAGGCTGGGGGCACCCTGAGCCCCCCGAAACCCGCAGATGGGAGCCCGGCCAGGCAGCGGCACAGGATCGAGGTGGATGATCCTCGCAGGGCACCCGGCGCTTCCCCTGACGTTGATTAGCCGTTCCTCCGCGTTAATTAGCGAGCGGTGGGACGAGCCGTGGTGCAGCCGTTTCCCGGCGCTCCGCCGGCTGATGAGGAGCCGTCGCTGCAGCCCGCGGCCGTAAAAATGCTTAAAAGCACAACTCCGGTGTTTGGGACCCAAATCAGCTCCTGGCACCACGCGTCACCCCGGGAGCCGGTGGCTGTGTGGGACATCGTCCCTCGCGTCCCCCCCAGGGAGGGCGGCGGGGGGAGGCTGCCGGCAGCGCTCGTGGCCCTTACACCCCTCGAGGCTCCGGCCCAAAGCCAGGGGGTTCCCCCCGTGCCCCGGCGCGTGCCCGGTGCAGCCCCATCTGCGGTCAAAGCGGCTTATAACACGGCAGGCGAGGGCATATGGGAGCAAACTGGATTAGGGGAAAAATCAGCCTTCTTCCCACTAACAGGATTACTGGGATTTCTGCCCAACCTCGGCACAGCCGCCGGCGAGGGCTGGCGTGCGCCCGGCAGCGGGGCCACGTCCCCCCCCGGGGCTGGGGGAGCCGGTGGGGACAGCCCGGACGCGGCGTTTCTCCATCTCTGTTCATGCTGGGATTGGAGCTGCAACTGGTGCGTACTGGTGCGGCCCTGCCGCAGGCCAGCGCAGCACTGGGATGTGCTGAGAAGCGCTGCCGGGGAGCGATGGCCGCAGCATCCTCTGCCCCTCCTGCCCCAGGGATGTGGCTCCGTCCCCCCACGGTGACTCCCGTGGGGGACACCGGGCCCCCCTCGCCCCGCCGGCACCGCAGCCGGGAGCCAGGCACCACCGGGCCCGGGCCAGCCCGGTGCTGGTGGCAGCTGGGGGGAATCAAAGCCTCGATTCATGGCCGGGCGAGCGTGACCCCTGCTCCCCGGCGCTGGCGGCGTGACTCCCGCCCACTGCGGATTCACCCCCTGGATTTTCCCCTCGCTGCACAGGGAGAGCGGCTCCGCCGGGACCTGGGGGAGACGGACACCGCGGCCCCCCCGGCACACGTAGGCTGGAGCAGCTCCAGGGCTGCTGCACCCGGGGCCGGAGCACCGGGGGGACACAGCGGGGTGGGGGGCTCTGCCCAGGGCCATGGGCCCGTGCTCTCGCCCTCGCCCCCCAGGCTGGAAAGGCTCTGTCCAGGGGGGTTTGGGGGCAGCGGGGGGGCCCGGCCGGCCGCAGGCTCTGCCCCCCCCCGCGCTGGGAGGGGAAGGGCAGGTTCAAAGCAACCGGTGACTCAGAGCGAGACACACCGGGAGGGACCCGGCAGCAGCGTCCTGCGGCCCTTCCTCTCCCCGCCCGGCCCGGGCCAGCGGCCACGCAGCCGTCGGGGGGGCCCCGGGGGGGGGTCCGTCCCGCTGCTCCGGGGCTGCAGCGGGTGCCGGTGCCTCGCGCCCCGGGCGCCACGTGCCGCCGGCAGCGCGCCCCCTCCCCGCGGCGACTCGCTCATTAATATTAATGTAGTATTTGCATGTGCCCGCCGCTTTCCCCGCCCCGCGCGCTGACTGGCTGCCACCCCCGCCGCTCCACAGCCCACCCCGCCCCTTCACCGCCCTCCCTCCGGGCCCCCGTCGCAACCGAACCTGGCGGCCGCACCCAGCCCCGCCTCCCCGCCGGGCCGCCCCCCCGCGCGCCCCGCGGCGCCAGCGCCCATTGGCGGGCGGGGCTGCCAGTCGGGCGGCGGGGCGGGGCCAGCCCTGCCCGCGCCCGGCCGGGGCTGGGCAGCAGGGTGCGTTGCGCGGCGGCGCTGGTGTCTGAGGCGGCGGCTCCGCTCCTCCGCCCCTCGGTGCCCCGGCCCCGCCGAGACCGGTGAGGAGCCGCCCGCGCCGCCGGGACTGGGGCGGGGGGCGGCCGCCGGCGAGCGGACGGGGACGGCCGGCGCAGCCCGCGGCCTGGCGGAGCCCCCGGCCCGGCCCGGGGCCCCTCGCGGCCCGCTGCGGCCCGGGCGGCGGGGCCTGGGGGGGGGTGGCGCGGCTGGGCGAGGGGTGCCCGCGGCGGCTCGGGGGGGCCGTGAGAGGGCCCTGGGCGGGGCGAGGGGGGCGGTGGGGCGGAGGGGAGGGGGGTGAGGGCCCTGAGGGGCCGGGGGGGGGTCCTGGGCCTGGGGGTGCGGGAGTGGGGGTGAGGGGGCCCCGGGGCAGGGGGCCGAAGGCGGGCTGGGGCGGGGGGTGGTGGGGTGAGGGGGCAGTGGGGGTGCTGGGGCCCTGAGGGTGTGGGGCTGGCGGTGAGGGGCGCCTGGGCAGGTGGGTGCTGGGCGCCGGGGAGGGTGCTGGCCCCGGAGGTGGAGGGGCTGGGAGGCCCTGGGGGGCTGGAGCGGTTGGGAGGTGCTGGGAAGCCCGTGGGGTACGAGGGGTGAGTTGGGCTGGAGTGACGGGGTCAGGAGGGTGCTGGGGGCCTGGGGTACAGGGCTGGGCGAAGGGGAACCCCTGGGCGGGTCAGAAGGGGAGGCTGGGGGTAGGGGGCTGTGCTGGGGTGGGGGTTAAGGGGCCCTGGAGGGGCTAGGAGGGTCCTGGAGGTGCTGGAGCTTGTGGTAGAGGGGTGAAGGATAGGGATGAGCAGCTGGGAGGGTATCTGATGGGGATCACAGGGTGCTGGTGGGTCGGGGGGGTATAATTTCTGCATGAGGATCTGCGCGAGGAGGCGATCTGGGGGTGTGCTTGGGGGTGAACGCAGGGAGGGGCTGTGCTGTATTGTGGTGGGGGGCCCCTGAGGTCTTTGGGTGAGCTGAAGCGGGACGGTGTTGGGTGGAAGGGGCTGTCGTGGTGGAGGTGGGGGGCAGTGGGGCGCGTGGCTGGAGCTGGGATGGTGAGGGGCGTCTTGGGCTTTTGTGTGGGTGAGGCGAGAGGGGGCAATCGTAATCGGTGAGAGACACAGTTCAGCACCAGCTTGCTTTGAAAGTTGGGTGACTTAATGGGGAATGGGTCTAGACCCTCTTTCGGGGTATAAAAGGAGATTGGGAAGCTTGTCAGAAGGTCTAATATCGCATAATCTACTTGTTTTTTCCATGCGTGAATTAATGGTGGGTTGGTATAGAGGCTAGAGGCTGCGGAGAGAAGGGGAAAATAGCTGGAGGAGTTGATGTCTGGCGAAGGGTAGTAATGGTAGCCTGCCTGTTCTGGGCAGTACTTTGGAGGCATTAGTGAATGGTAGTGCATGGGTTATATAAAAGAGGGGTAGCTGCAGTGTCTGGATTTTCTGTATTGTTGAGGTAGAGTAGAGAAGTGGGTGCCGCAGACAAAGAAATCCATCTCCTTCTCCTCATTTCTAAATAGAAGTGTGTGGAATGAAAAGCTGGCTACTGGCGGGTGTCCTTTACGAGGTTAGGGAAGGGAAGCGTATGCCATGTAGCACGCAGGGACTGGAAGGTGTCACGGTGCCTGGTTTGGGATCTGGGTCTGGGTACCTGATCTCTGCAGCTGGTTTTCTTCATCAGTGCTGGAGCAGGTGACTGGGATTTACCTCCGTACTGGGCCATCGCCATCAGGTGTGGCCTTAAATAAAACCCCAATGGACTGTGACAGAGCTGCATTCCGCTCTAAGATGCGTTCTCTGTTACTGCTTGTAAATGAGGCAAGAAGTTATTGTGGCTTTTAAGGTGCTGAATTATCTTCAATGGGTTTGGGGTTTTTCTGGGGAAAACTGACAACCTTCAGGTTTATTTATAGCTGTGGGCTTCCTTGTAAAACTGACCCGGACAAGTACGACTGCGGCGATTACTACCAGCAGAAAAGCTGACTTGTGGTAGACCACAGCAGTCAGTAACTTGATATTTAGCCTGAGTCTGTAAGTAAACTTGAGGCCTTTTAGGTAATTGCTTGGTTTTCTTAACATACTGCTTTTCAGAGACTACTTGCTTCTCAAGCACGTAGTACTGAAGTCAGACCTTCACCCTTTGGAGGTTTTGCCTATCTTTAGCTTTCTGCTGTGTGGGACATCCCGTTGTGTGCAGGTGGATGAGCTGATCGCTGCTGGTTTGGGCTCCAAGTCAGCTGCATGATCATAAAGCAAATGCACGGGAGCTCTGTGACTACGTAGCACCATTTATCATATTCTGGTTGTAGCCAGTATGGGGGAAAACGCACCAAAAAAGCTGGATCAATATGTTTAAATAGAGCTTATTGTCTGAGAGGTTTTCTTCTGCCATCTGTAGCTGTGAAACAAATGGAAATAGCTCTTTTGTGTGGCTGGAGTATTGTTGTGGATTTTAATGATTTACACAGGAGGCACATTTCAACATACCTACCAGTTTTTGTTCTGTATCCATCTTATCCCTGGATATAGTATTTAACTGGTATTACTTAAGGTAATTAATGCTTTTTGACATCAAGAGTTATCTTAGGAAGGCGTTATCCCTCTTTGAAGGTAGGGGAATAGCAGCACACCGGGAGACAGGCTTCTCTTGGTTTAAACAGGCAAGAAGAACAATTCAGTGGCCAGGAGAGGAGCGTGTGACTCGGGAGATGTAGGTTTGTCCTCGGCTCATCACACTTCCCCTGTGGCCGGCCCAACTTCTGCCTTCCTGCCTTTATTTCCTTATCTGCGAAATGGCGATAACTGCTCTGCCCTACCTCGTGTGCTGGGAGCTTGTCATGCCCTGAAGTTCGTTAGCGTAACGAGGCGAGCACCCGGCTCCCGCACCTGTGGTCCTGCTGCTTGTCCCTGGACTCGGCTTCAGAGGAACTGGACACTCTGCCCTTTGGAAAACACTGATCTTTATTGCCGGTAACTGCCATTCTCCGCTTCCTCGCGTGCGAGTAAGGCGGTAGAAGTTGTCACTGTCTGTAACGGGGAGTTGTGGCTTGCCCTGCCAGAAGTCGTCCCGTTAGCGCAGTGGTTAGTCTGCAGAGATGCAGGGCTGGCCGCGCGCCAGCGCCTAACTAATTGCCCTTAGAATGGTCTGTTCTGTGTAGGGCTTGGAATAGCCGCTTGTCCGCTCGCCAGCGGCCGAGGGAAGTTTCCTTTGACCTCTTCGTGAGGAGGTGATGAATGGCAGAACTCGAGCTGCCACTTAAAAAAAAAAAAGCGCATCTTCTTGCCTTTTCGGCTGCGAAGATTAGCTCGGGTTGGAAAGATCGGGTGGTTCGGTCGTCTTGGGTTTGTACACCCAAACGCAGCTCTGAACTTGCAAGAGTTTCCAAACCGCTCTTCCGAACGCGATGGATAGCAGCGAAGCCGGCGAGAGGGATGGCAGCCCTGCCGCGCTGTGGGAAGGCTGTGGGTGGATGACCCAAAAATGACGTCTGCGTAAAAAGCAGGGTAAAGGTTTGTGATTGTTTGGGCATTCTTGCACGGGGAGGGTAGAGCAAGAGGAAAATAGGGTTTATAAATAAAACACTATCTGTATCAACATAATAGTGGGTATGGTTTGAAGTAAGGTAGCCGCTGTGGCTACGGTGCTGGCTTGCTCGGGTGGCTGGTAGATCCAGGGTTGGTTTCCCCATCTTCACGAGAAGTCAAAGGAATTGAGGTGCGAAGGTCTAATTGTTGAACTTTGAGGTAGAAAGCTATTGTTGCTCAAATATCGCTCAAATTATTTAATCAATTTAGTCACGGACGAGAAATCTTTCAGTGGGATCCTGTGCACATAGCGAGTTTCAGAATTTCCCAGTTGTAGCATCTCTGACTTCTTCGGACAGTGTGCGTGTCGGTTAGTTCTTCTCACCTGTTGCCAGACAATGTGATACGTTAACTTTCTCTTTTATGGGTTTCCTAGCTTGATGTGCAGAATGTCAGAAGAAATTAAATCGGGAACAAAACTAAAAGAAAATGTAAATCCAGTTCCCTCCTGCTGTGCTGTCTGACCATCCTGTCACAGTAAGGGCAAAGCAGCAAAGCTGGAGAGAGCTTTTTTTTAACAAAACCTAATTTGTTTTTAGATTTACCCGCTTAGTTTGTATTTAAAAATAAATTGCTGGAACTTAGAAGTGGAAGAGCCAGACCTTGCTTTTGGGTACCAGCTGGGCACATCTGGTTTTGGTGGCCTTGTGCGTGTGTAAGCGATGGGCAGCTTGCTTGAGGCGACTCTGCTCCATCCCTCAGCTTCAGCTCTGGCCATAGAGATTTTACTGCTGTCATGTATAAGAGCCTCCTGTTATCATCTGCTCGCTTCTGCTTCGTTCTGCTAAAAGGCCCTTTATTAAAATACTAGAACAAATAGGCTGTTGTGCAACACAACCATGTTTTCATTTTAAATACTATTTGTGAAAGTTGCTCAGTCTCAAGTTTCTTGTTTGTAAATTTTCTCTCCAGCAAACCCATCAATTCGATTAACACTTTAAAATGTCCTTTGTATTGTGGGATTGTGCTGACTGCTTTCCTCCTTCCTGCTGCTGCTCCTCCAAAATACCTGAAAAGCCACGAATTAATTTAAAAACCCACTAAAAGCGGTCATGACAACAAATTTGTTTGACAAAGCTGAATATAGTGATCCGCAGTTAATTCTTGATGCTGGTGGTGTTCAGCGCAAGCGGCCATTGTGCGAGAGGAGCAGTTCTTCAGCTGAAGTATGTTTAATCTTTGTTTTAAGGGGCGTAGGAGCTGGATTTTTCCTGGGAATGAGTTATGAATTCAGCTGATATTTCAAACTCAAACATGCCTGAAATCTCCAGTAGTTTTGGATTAGGTTTTTGTTAAATGGGTGGGTAGGGATTGGCTGTGATGTTTAGAAAAAAAAAAAAGGAGGAAATTCAGGCACACTGTTAATGCTGAGACACAAAACAGGAAATTTAGTTAAGGATTATGCTTTTTTGTAATTTATTGTGTGTTTTTCCCCCTTCCTTCTAACAGACAAGAAAAGTTTTGAAGTACTCCAGCCCATGTCGGTTTTGTATAACTGAAAACATTTCCAAATTTGCAGTTAAAGATACATTTTTAATGGACTTTTAAGAAGCTGTAAAAGCTGAGAAACCTCGGTAACTCCTGCTTCGTTTTATTTTCTTTCTACAGAAAGAGGAAGAAAAACAAAAAAGCTAAAAAACAGACCATGTAAGAGTAATTTTAAAAATATCTTGCTCCGAATGCGAACGTACGAGTAGCAAAATCGGATCTGGCTGGAAGCCAGCGTTAGGGCTGTGGGCCCGGGGACGGTGGGAGACTGTTCCTCCTGCCGACACCTCCCCGGTCCCGCTCAGGTGGCAGCGTGGAGGTGACAGCCTCCTCTCGTGGCTCCGGGGAGCAGCCAGCAAGGGAGACTGACATTCTGCTAATGTTCTCCAAAAGCTTTTTTTTTTTCCAACTTATCCCCTTCAGAAAAAATAAATCTATTTTTAAATATATAGAATACTTCGGGGGTTTTTTTGAGCCCTGAAGGCTTTTTGTCCATTTCTGCCTCATCTGCTCTTAGAAAAACGCACAAGGTCTAAGTGTTTCTCATGTTTTAACCCTTGGCAGCTTGTCCTCAGATTTTTCTGCTGCAGTTCTGAAACTACAGAAGAGTTTCTCTGTGGACATGCTGTAGAAACTGCTTTTAGGAGGTTATTCCTGCTGTAGTCATGGTTATTCTCGTTTCCTCCAGTCTAAGGGTAACTTCTTTTTTTTGCTGGCAAAGGATCAGTGTTTATGCTCAATAAATCATGATATATCACGGCTTCTCTTTTCAGTTTCTCGCTATGAATTATGGCACAATTCCCAAACACAAATGTTGTGAATTTAGTGTTACTACGTGACTTTTCTATTGGAAGGAAAAAAAACAGGCCCGAGAGGCTCTTTTTCTTCTTTTAGTCAAAGATCCATAGTTAAGGCCAAGAAATATGACCTTTTTGCTTCTAACTTTGGAATTCTGTCCATAAGTGTAACTTCAGCAGTGGATCCTCCTCTGGCTGGTGTGGGATTGAAGCGCGTGCGGTCGGTGGTGCTGGGTGTCTGAGCAGACAGCTCCAGGTAACGCGTGCTCAGTGATTCAGAGGAACTGGCGTCACTTTCAAGGAGCACCATGCTCCTTGTGTCTTGGGCAAAACTGTGGGAAACCATTTTTCCTGTAACCCAAGAGTGTTGTGAGCACCTGTGGTGTTACGCTAGAGTCAGGCAGGTTTAATTGCAGCTAATCCTGATTAAACATTGTCGTCATTCCCGTCGTTGAATCGCGTGTGGAGTTACGCTGTTGATCTTGACCCATTGGCTTCCATCCTTGTAAGATACTGACTGGTAAATCTTGAAACAAAAGTGCTGCTGATCATCTGGAAGGATATAAAATGAGTTTTTGCAAAGTATGTGTTACAGCTAGTAAATGGAAGGGGAACACCCCTCCTGGAACCAGCATGTTTTCTGCTTAAGTACTGAAACTGTAGCTTAGAAATGAGGAAATAAATGTTCAGTAAGTCATAGTCTTTATATGAGATGTTTGAAGGTATCAGTTTTGAAAAGCAAGGAAGGGGGAGAAGAATGTACTAAAATAAAGAAATATTATCTAGCAGTTGAGAGCAGGTCGGTGTCCTGGAGGACTAAGAATGGAATGAAGTTCAGAGATGAAACTGTGCAAGACTGGAAATTCAAGTGTTGATGGTCTTTAAACTCTATTTTTTTCATGTGGTCAGGGAATCACTAAGCTTTATTTTGTTGGTTGGTTTCTTGGGTGTCTGTTGATAAAGAAGGAACACAGGAAATGTATAAATGAAGAGGACCCTTCACCTTATGCTCTAGTCGCTGTCTGGAGTCAGGTAAAGATAACTGCAGGTAGGATGGGATTAATGCTGGTCGGTACAATGGTTTACTGTTTGCTTTTTTTGTTACGGATGGGACCTGGAGATTGTTGTCAGGTGAATGTGACTTACGAAAAGCTCTCAAAGAGGAATGTAGAAGTACTTGGAAATAAACTAACCTCTCATCATGTCTTTCTCTTCCAATTTAAAACCCCGTGCTGCTTTGCCTACAAATGTTTTCCAGAAACGTCTGTTTTCCAGAATCTGGGTGTCTGTCCATCAGTAGACCTGTAAGTGCTGTCAGTTTGGATCAGGTGTGTTTAATCTGAGGTGGGACTGTGCAGCATGCCAGTCTTTTGGGAAAGAAACTGATGATTCAAACATACTCCGTACAGATTCAGGCAGTCAGCAGTGTGAACATGAGTATCTTTTTATCTCCCAAGTTTCTCCTGCAGCCTGTTTTACTAAGTTGAGTTTGGCTTCTAGCACTCCGGTATCCATCTGAAAGAGCCGCTTCAGGCTGTACTGTGTGTTCCCTCCGCATTTGAATGAATTCATGTTTCCTGGTGCCGTGCTGCCGGTTGTGTCGGGAAGCGAGCTATAGAAAGCGTGTCCCCAGGAGGAGCTGCAGCAGCAACGGGTGGGCTTCTCTAATTCCCTTTTGGTGAGTCCACAGACTGTTCTGTGCGTGTTAAAGCGTAAATCCCACCCTGTGCTCTGAAGGGGCTTGCTGCAAATATCTTTCTGGGAAAGGCAACAAAATCCTGTGTTTTCTGCTGATTTACACTGCAGAGGTGCAATGCCAAATTCATTTGTCAGCGCTCAAATACATGGTGTTATGGTCTCTTGTAGACACTCGTGGAGCTTAGAGCATTTGCTTTAAAGACTGCTCTGTTAGCGCTTATGATAAATAGCAGATAGACTTTGTAAAGACATTGACAGAAATATATGCAGCAGTTTTAACATAGGACACTGGGGTGAAAAAAAGGGTTTCACATTTGTTAGTGTAGCTATAACTGGAGCTGTTGCAAGTGACAGCAGTAGCTCTGTGCTCGCAGCATACCAATGCAGATGGAACTGGTTGGTTGCCAGATATTAGTCATGGGGCACACCTACTTTGGAAGAGTAGCCTGTGGGTTTAGAGAAGTAATTATTTTCTAACAGCCCTGTGGGGCACAAGCAATTCAGCTTATGGAGGACAAGGAAGGGCTTGCTCCAGAATGTTAGTTAAAAAATTGTGCGCATATGAGCTGCAGCTGGTGATGGCTTGACTAGAATTTGATTTGTCCAGGCATTGTTCATTACAGGCATCGTGGAAGACACGAGCTTCTGAAGGCTGAAACAATCGCTGACCTCGTACAGCTTTTGTGGCTAATTGCAGTGGAAGTCGGATCACGAGAGCTGCCGTGGGCAGCCTTTCAACTGGTGCAGGGAAGAAGCAGAACTGCTCTGGTTTCAGACCTTCTGGTCGATCGTCCTGCTTAGCCCTTCATCTTGCAGAGCTGGCTGCTTGTAGCGATTAAAGGCTCTCTGTGTTAGGGACCTCAGGGTGAGCGACCGAGAACAGCTCTAGCTGAACTGCTGCACTTGCACGGGTCAATACGAAGCTTAAAGAAGTCAGCGCTTCTGACTGAGCGCAAGATTCTTCTTTGATTGCTAATTAGATGGTTAACATTCTTCGCCTTATTATCCCACCCTCAGCTTTTCTTTCTGGGGATCTGGGCTGACACTTTCTAGAGGCTCCTGAGGAGCAGTTAACTCTTACGTTTCTTAAGTAGTCTAAAAAGAACCTGCTCTTTCGGTGCGTGTTTGTGAAAAGTATTTGTGGTGCCTATGCGTGAAAAACAAAATTATATGCTCTGGATTTCACATTTTTGTTAGGAATACATACAATATTGACTCAATCTTAACGT
Source organism: Gavia stellata (assembly GCF_030936135.1). Classification (NCBI taxonomy): domain Eukaryota; kingdom Metazoa; phylum Chordata; class Aves; order Gaviiformes; family Gaviidae; genus Gavia; species Gavia stellata. The sequence goes on from NC_082625.1 coordinate 1,213,546, forward strand.
TACGTCTCATTTTTCTATTTCTTTCTGGTTTATGGATATTTCTGGGGACAATTCCAGCATAGACTGGCTGTAGCTGTGACTTCTGAAGGACTACATTGCCCAGCTGTTGCCAGAAGGCAAGGTTCTTGTCAAGATAGAGGGAATAGATGCTTTCCTACTAGCTGGTGAAGAATATTTATGTGATAGCCCAGGTTAAGAGTATTTTACCCATTCCAGCGGGGCAGCGAGTGGGCTACAGGGCAGTGACTTTAATTTTGTTTTAATAGTCTCAGCGACTCCGTGGGTTATGTGTAAGAAAAGCTCATTAATGCAAGTAGACCCTGACTTTGCTGGAGAGGGTTCTTCACCCTCTTGCAAAACTTCTTAAAAATGCATGATTTATTTATTTTTTTTTAAGTGTGGAAAATGCTGTTCTCGTGTTATCTGGAAATAGTTCTCACCTTTGGAATAATACTGTTCGGCAGCGCTGGAGAGGCATAGGGCTCAAAATAGCAGCAGCTGCCACAGGCCAGGATGGAGCGGAGTCGAGTGAGTTGTGTTGTCAGTCATGGGAACATAAATCCAATTCCACCTGCAGATGAGCATTCCCGAAATAGAAGAGGGTTGTCAACTAACAGAGGAGATGTATTGTGTGCATCTCTTTGGTACACTGTTACTGCGCTCCCTTCGTACTGCATTAAGAAAAAAAAATAACTTAAAAGTTGCTGTGGTTTAGCTGTAGCTCGAGAGAGTAACCACTTCCTACTCTCTTCAGTAAATAACAGCTGGGAGAGGTTGTTTGGCTAATAGCTGCGTATGCTGTTATTTTGTAGGTGCAATATGATCTGTCTGCAGGCAAACCACCCTGATTAAAAAGCGTGCTGCTCCCTAATTTTTGGAGGGCAGTTCTGCTAGCCTGGGGAAGATGCGAATGCCTCCAGGAAGAGCACTTGGGGAAGGTTGGTGGAGGGGCAGGAAATCTTGTTTCAGGCTTAACAAAGCAAACTGCTGGTGGTGTAGGAAATTTGTTAACACCCTGAGCTGAGGGAGGGGCCGCAGGCTGGCAGGAGGGTTGCTTCTGCTGGAGGTAATAAAGTTCAGTGCCCTTCTGAATTTTTAACCCTGAGGATCCTGGTGAGTGCTCCTGAGGCATTTCAGGTTGAAAGTTCTCTGGCACGCAGGTGTTTTTCCTGTAGTTTTTGAAGCCAAAGAGTCTCTGGTGCAGCTGTTTTTCTTTCAAGAGCTTCCTGAATCTGCTAACTTTCTGCATTTAACGGTTTTTCCTTGATTTAATCATATCCTCCTTGAAACTGTTGTCCCCTGCATAAATAAAGCCTTCCTCCTTCATATTTTCCATGTGCAGACTGCTGTGATGTGCTGTAATTATGGGTTCAGATTCCTGCGGGGACTGATTGTATCGAGCTAACCTGAGTGCTTGTGCCCGTGGACCGGGTGTTGGACTGCCAGGCAGAGCAGTGCAGCTGACTTCTGTTAAGAGTTGTCCAAATGCTACTTGAACTTTTTTTTTTAAGTGCATACAAGGTAAAAATGAATCAAATGCAGTATTTTTTTTAATTGCTGCAAAAGGGCTGTAGGTTGGCTCTGTGTTCCTCTCCATCTTTCTCTTGTTGGCTGCTTGCTTGCTGTGAATGGTATTGCATTGTAAATTCCCATTCCTTCAAACCAAAGAAACGAGGGATGTGCTGGCTTAACCTGTAGCCTTACACTGATTAAAAATAAAATATAACGGCTGGGTGGGAAGAAGGATGGGCTTGGACACTTTCCACTTAATCCTATAACAGCGTTTGAGAGGCTTTTGTCCACATCTTCTGTATTTCTTCTGCCTGATGTTGGCTGATACTTGAGCTTGTTTGCAGGTTGCATCCGACCAGGCGTATTTCCTCTTCCGAGTGCTGGTAGCACCGGGCAATCATAAATTGTGGAATTCTTAAAACTGTTTGGTTTTTTACATTTTAAAATACTAGGCACTTCACCCTGGGGCCTGCATAGTTGTGTGGACCAAACTTGAGTGAGATGATCAAAGTAAAAAAAAAAAAACCCAAACATTTTCACTAGCAGTGTTTAATTTTGTCTAAGAAAAATAGAGGAGGATGAAAGTTGATAGTGCTCTTGCTCTTGATTCTTATACCTTCCTTCCAGGATAATGGCGTTATCCTTATTAGCATCCTGATTTAAAGGGTTGTTGTGGAACTAGTTGTTGGAGTAGAAAGCTAAGGAGCAGGTGAACCTGTTACATGATCTAATACTTGTCCCTAATGCCTGCGTGCATTTCCCTTAGACCGTAGGGAATGAGCATGACAAAGAATTCAGGGAGCAGAGAGCTTGCTGGCAGACTTGTCGCCAAGTGCTCTTTTCAAGGTTTTGCGAGCTGTATCAATGTGCTAGAGAAGAATGGATTCGTAAGCTCATAAATTCGTGACCTCTTCCACCCTTGCACCAAGAGCTGGCAAGTACCTCTCCGTGAATGTGAATTTGCTTGTTTCTTCGCATGACCAGATTTACAGAAGATTCAGCTCTAATCCATTTCTATGAATGGTATTAGTTTGCTTTCTTGGCTTATGTGACACTGAAACAGATCTCATTAGGAGAGGGCTTTCTCTGTAGCATTTGAAGGCTTTTTCAGTTTTCTACCCGTAGCGGTTGCCGCTCCGATCTTACGAGGTTTGCTCTTGCAACTCAGACTTCATTAGCTGGTCTGAGTGAGGACAACTGTGCTAAGAGGAGAGTTGAAATTACATTGCCACGAGTCAGCTTGGCTCTCGGGATGTTGTGGACTCCAGCTGTTGTCTTCTGTATGATGTGAACCATACTTGGTGTTTCAAAGGTGGAAGGAGCTTCACTCTGAGTTCAAGTCTCTGACTGCAGATTTTTAGGAGCATCAACATGATTATAATGAGGCAGTTGAGATAGTTTCGGTTTTTTTCTAACGCCAGATTAGTAGGGAAGCAAACTATTGCTTCTTAAGACACTTTTGAGAAAAGATACCAAAAAAGGGCAAAGTATTATTCAGATATCCCTTTCTAAATATGTTTTTTTAAAAAGGCCTATTTCTGCGATGCTCTGAAGCACAGCAGAGCTTTGCTACGTGAGTAGTTTTGCCCTGAGTACAGGGGCTGGAGATTAAGAACAAATGGTAAACGGCTCTGTTAAAAAACAATGAACATATATTTTGTTTTGTGGTGTCACCTCGTAATCCTAGGTAATTTTTCTTAGTATTTTAGAGTGTGAAGCTGCGTGTTGACAGCATTGCCGTTTTGTTGTCCGCTGCTGCGGCTCGGCTGGGCGGGGATGGTGCTGTTCCGTGTCGCGTGGGCTTTTGTCCTTGCGTTCATGGGAAGATGGCGAGTCCTGCGTGGCCGGGGGAGACGCTTGGTTCTGCGGAGGCATCTTCTGGCAGAGAGCACCACGTTTACAGCTGGGTGCAGGGCCTGGGGTTATTGCGTGATGGACAGAGCAATGTTTTAGCTTCAGGAAGTAAAGACAGATATGGTTCCTGGCATGTTGCTGCCTTTTTTATTGTCTTTTGGACTTCTTTTACACTTAAATTTGTTTAGAACCTGTCTTTGAATGCTAGGTCTATTTTAACCGCGTTGGTTTTTTTGGTGGGGGGTGAAGTGATAAAGGTATTCAAAATAAAAGGTTTAGAGAGGATGATGCAGATGGCGCTTCTGATGCAGCCTTTCCCCGTGCTCATCCATGGTGTCTACATACCTCTGGTAGCGAAGAAAAAGAACAATTTTTATCAATTTAAAACGATCTGGCTTAGTTCTGTTTTATTTCACGTGTTACCTTGTCAGGCTCCAGCTGCAGCAGCCTCCCCTCTGCTTGCTTACAGCTGCAGCTTCGAAGGCTTTCTCGGGAGGGGGCTCGAGGCAGGCACCCCTCCTGGACGGAGGCACGTGGAAGGAGGGTCTGGGACCCTCGTGCACGTTCGGCAGCTGAGGGGTTTTGCTTTCAGCGGTTGTCTCTGGATTTTAGCCCGGAGTAGGGTTGATAAAAAAGGGAACAAATACCTCTCTGTTCCAGTACATGGGCTGGCAGGTATTGATGCCTTGTAGGCTGGACTGGGGCGAGTCTAGTGGGTGTCTTAATGCAGCAGATTTCTTGGAAGGATAAGAGGACTTGATGTTTTGCATGTCGTCTTAGCAGTGCCCGTGTTTGTCTGACAGCCGGGTCAGAGCCGTAGCAGCTGATGATGCTCAGAAGTTGCAGGTAGGAGACCGGTGATGATGCACGGCTGGGCTGCGCGGCACACGTGCCGTGACTGTGCCTAGAGCCTGCCCGTCCCCGGCCAGGCGTGTAGCATGGGACATCTGGCATCTCTTCCACAGGGCAGATGTGCTGCTCAGGCAGCGGATGGTTAACGCGGCTCCGTTTCGATCTCGGGCTTTTATGGGACTCCCAAGTGTGCTGCTTTATCACGGAATAGGGTCCTACAGGTGCACATTGGGGTTGGTTTGCCCTCACAACCTTACCAGGCAAGTAATGGGGTTGACACATTTTAAATTTGCACCTTTCAGACTACGTAACCCGTAGTCTTTGTGGCAAACGAGCTGACAACGCCGCCGCTGCTGCTTCTCATCTTTAATGGCAGCAGCAGCTTAAAATGCTCTAATGTGCGTGAGCGTGTCCGATCTTGCTGCCTTCAGCATGCTGGAGCAAATGCTTTTGCTGTTTGGATGAGAGGGGTTTGAAGAACACATAGATGACTATTTCTAATTGTAATTTATATTGTTTCCTGCGAAGCTGTCCCCTCTGCAGGGGAAACACGGTAGAGCCATAACAGGAACAAGCAAACATCCCGCGCTTCCTGGTGACTGTAATGACTCTGCTGGCTTGAAACGCATCATTGCTTTAGTCTATCACTAGCTGACTTTTATCTAGGGTGTTTTTTACTGTTAATGATTAGACATTAAACAGTTCCCTCTAGAAACAAGCTCTGCAGCTACTTGCCCTCGCAGAGCTTGCAGCATCTGTTTTAGTGCTGTTGCCATGAAAACAGGCCGAGCAGCAGCAGCCCTGTTACTGCCCCGTGGCCCCTTGCAGCACCAGCCGTAGTTACCCGATTGTTTTTATCACACCTTAAAGGAAGCCCAAGCTTGCAAAAGCTTTACCTAAAATAATAACGTTCATATTCTCTACTCCCTTTGTGCTTTCTTCCATTAAATGTTCTCATGTGAATTGGGTGTTTCTCTTCTAATAGCTAGCGCGGGTTTCATCTAGGGTCAAGCCTCGGAGGGGTCTCGGTAGCCTTCTGTTTGCAGGGTTTGGCTGGCTGTTGGAAATGCTGAGGTGACTGCCTGTCGCCATGAATTAAATACTAAAGTCCTATCTGGAGCTTCGGACACAATGCAATGTAAACATAAACGCGATGAGGATATTTACCCTTAAGTCAATGACAAATCTTGCCTGATGACGGTGGAGCCAGGGTTTTCAGAGGTGTTTTCAAAGGTATAAATTAAACATTGTGAAGGTTCCCGAGGAAAGGTTTATTAGTAAATCACAGCTCTGTAATTGGGTCCTGGGCACATGCCCTCCCCAAGTTCTTTTTTTGTGTTGTGTTTAAAAACAAACATACCAACCAAAAAAAACCTGTTGGGGTCTAAAACTTGTTGGGCTATGTGTGTGAGGGTAGCATTATGGCTGGAGCTGTGATGAGGACATAGGGGAGAGTGTCTGGGATCTTGGCACAGCCACTTTTGTGTCCTGTCATCGTCACTCATGCCCTGTGGGGTGGTGTTTATGGGGCCAGAGTTCCTTTGGTCCTGCGTGGTAAACCCGTAACAAAGATTTCCTCGGTTTCCTTCTGGTTCTTGTGTGATGGGTCCAAATTCCGCATTTTCTTTTGCAGATTTCATTATCTGCCGCTTGACAAAGGAATATAATGCAGCAATTTTCCTAACCTAAATAGTGATTCTGAATGACTGTATTTCCAGCTCCCCTTTAACTTGTACTTAATTTAAGTGTGTGGGCTTTTTAATTTGATCGTTGTGGGGAGGAACAAAAAATGAAATGCTGCAGATATGCCTTCCTCTTCCCTTTCTTTAGTTAAATCTGTCTTTGTCACTCTTTTTCTCTTTGACTTCCATGAGTTCCTCAAGCTATTTTTCTCTGGTTTCTTTTGTTGTAGCTTCTATATCGCAGTCTTACATCTTTAGAAATATACAATGCATGTATGTGACTGCTTCCTTGCCTTCACCGCATCATTGTTGTCAGCATATGACAAATAACATGTGATTGATGGCTGACTAAGCATTCTGAATATTTCTTCATTCTTTGTGTGCCTAATGACATTTTTTCTTGTGCATAGGGAGGCACGAGTGGATGGCATCTCTTGTGCCGATGGAGCCATCTTCAGACTCGGATATGAAATTGCACGGAGTGCAGACAGGTGCTCTGCCTCCGTGGCAGGAGTCAGCCTTAAAGCTGGCCGACCATCATAGCTGCGAAGCTGCTAATCATTGAATCCATGTGACATGTCCCTCATACTTATTGGGTGACTTTAAATAGTTCTGTAATAGCCAAGTCTAGCCTGGTTTCAAGCAGGGAGAAAATGGTGCCTGTGTCTGTCAGTGTAAAAAAGGTCTTTGCAGCCATATGGCTACTATGTCTGCCTTCATTAGATGAAAAAAAAAGGTGTGAGGTGCTTCAGCTGGTTGGATCAAAGCCTGATGCTCAGAGCAGCAGGCATTCCCTGCAGAAACGTTTTAATTGCTGAAAACTCTCTCCATTTCCTTTTTTAGGAGAGCTGTCCTTTTTTCAAGCCAGAGAGCACATCTGCCTTTGCGCTGAAGAAGGTGGCGTGAACACTCTCTGAGCAGGTACGTTTATGCAGCAGCACACCACAAAGCCATCCAAACCACCTCTCCTGCCTCACAGTGAATTTTCCACATCTTTGTATCCTTGACTCCCCAAACCAGGGATGTCTCACGAGGTGAGTAGTGTGAATGTGCTAGCAGCACGCTCAGAGTCCACTTGGAGACAGTTTGACCAAGGCAGGGTGTTAAGTGTCTAAAATTGCCCCAAGGTCACACAGAAAGCTAACGTGTAGCTGCTGCCTGTAAGTTGCAATGGTTTTTCTGAATTACCTTCTTTGTCTGTGAGGGCTGTTGCCATTATCACAGTATCACCGCTCTTTAGATGTTACAGTATTCTCCAGAGTAGACACAGTTGTGCCATGCCTTATCTGCCATACAATTCCAGGTGAAAAGATTAAAGTTTTGATAGGATGGTATAAAGGTACTTTCAAGGTTATTAGTCAAAACTGACCTACCTTAAGAGCAGCTCTTCCAAAAGGCATTCCCACTTCCTTCCTCAAAGCAATGTATCAGGCAGGGGAGCGTTAGCAGAGTTGCTTGTTGCCTCTGACTTGCCTCTTGGGCAGAAATTATGTGTTTTAAAAGATGCCAACAGCGTGGTGGCCTTCCACATCCTTCCGTGGGGCTGGTTTTGGAGTCTCCAAGAGAGGGCAGTGTGTCCCTGGCAGCTGGACCGCGCAGCATCGGCTGCCAGGCATGGGCCGCTTCTGCTCATCATCTGAGAAACAGCATTAGTCTCCAGAACGCTGAGAGAGCATCAGTCCTTGAAACCATTTGAAATGAGTAATTGACTGGCAGGCTCGTTAGCAAATGTATTAGGAGCTGTATATCGTCATGTGACTCTTGGTCCTTTCCCCAGAGTGCGGCAGGGATACAGCAGCGTTTCCTCTTGCCTCACTTTCCTAAAAAATGTCCCCTGTCAGTCCCACTTGCGTCACTTTGCCCTACTTTTTGCACTTGGGGTCTCCTCCAAGAGGGGAATGATGTTCGTGGGATCAGCATAGAGCTTTGCTGTGAGTCAGAGTCAACTGGAGACTTAATTAAAAACATAAGGAATTGGGGAGAAAAACAAAGAAAGGAAGACTAACGGAGGTTGTTAGATTGTAATATTTTGCCTTAGGGCACCAAACAGGAAATGCTTATGCCAGTTTCGATCTCAAAAGCAAATCTTTGTTCACTAAAGAGGCAGATTTTGATTGAAGTATGGAGGCATGCATCTCCCCCCAGCCCAGTGTGCTTTTTTCCTTTTTAAGCTGTTTCTGCAGCAGGGCCTCTGAACGAGTTGGCGCTGCTGGGTTTGGCTTCTGTTTTCAGGACCCATTTGTGAACCCTTTCGTTTCGTTCAGCTCTGCGTGGTCAATAACCAGCAGTTCTCTGCTGCCAGCCAGGACTCTCACAGCACCTATCTGTCATTTAGGAAGCAGTTTAATCCGTCAATTTTTGCCCAGTTCCTAAAGTTACGTGAAGGCACCTTTATTGGTGACTTACATATTGCAGCAGTGATGCTGCCCTGGCCTAGTAATCGCTGATAGATTAAGAACACCCTGTTTCCCAGGGTTCATTAAGGCTTTTTGTTTTCTTACTAATTGACTGTATAAAATTGCTTGATAGAAGATAGGGCACTTGTATAACATGAAAGCACATTGAAATAACCTCAAAAGTTGCTTTGAGATAAAAACATATCCCAGGAGAAACATCCACATTTAAAACAAAACTATTAACCTTGCTTCTAAATTCTTCCTCAAGACATTTTTCTTTCCCTTCTCGCTTTCTGTAATGGCAGAACGAGGTGAACTTTACCCATCTGGTAGGAAAGGGGGAAAGGCATTGTGGGATGTAGCTTGATGGACATGGTGCTGTGTGGTGTTGGGTGGGTTGTGGCTTGTTATTGTTGTTGTGTGGCGTGGGTTTTGTGGTTGTGGTTTCCCCCCCCCCCCCCCCCCCCCCCCCAGGTTGGACTCGATGATCTTACAGGTCTTTTCCAACCGTACTGATTCTGTGATTCTGTGAAAGATCCCCTCCCTGGGGAGTGCTTTGTTGCTAGCTTGGAAGCAAAGCTAGTTTGTCAGTATATTTTTTTTGTGTGTTTTTAGTGATTTGAAGTCAACAGCCTGTTGATGTTTAGTACTTGTTTTACTGGAACAGTTCCTGAATTGTTGGTGCAGCCTATGAAAATAGCCATACTTTATGCCGTTCAGCTGCTTGTCATAATATTTAAAAGCAAATGCCTGCACACTTTTATAATGGCACTTTAAGAATTATAAACCTCAGCTTCCCATCTGTGTTCCACTCTGGTATTTACAGTGTAATGAATTCTCCCTTGCTGCTTCGGCTGGATACTCTTTCACCTCCTCTTCCTGTTCCAAGCAGTTGTTAAGTTGGTGTGCATTTTTAAATTCCTCCAATTTTTAGGAGGTTGTCTGCAACATAAAAGAACTTCTTGTATTGCTTATTTGCCTGGCAAAGGCATCGAGCTAATCTAATTATGTTAAACCTAAGCATCCCTAGAGTAAAGAAGTGTATTGTCACTGGTTTGATCTGTTTAGAACAGCTGGAGGCATGTGCTAAAACTGGAAGATTTTTTTTTTTCGGAATAAGCTTTCTCTATAAGCAAACATTTTTTGCTGCAGACATACAGTTTTTTTTTTTTTTGCTATTCTTAATTTGCCCTCTAAAAGGAGGAAAAGTTGATTTTTTGGATGAAAGTTGGAAAGTCCAGAAACATATCTAGTGTATCTCCTAGCAAAAGAAGGCTGTTGCTATAGCACATTTTTGTTCCATTAGTGTTTGTACATTTTTAAATTTAATTTTCCAAACAGCTTCAGGAAGTTGGCATCCCATAAGTAAAATTTTTAAAAATAGCTCTGTAACTGCTGAAATAAGTCCTTTTATTTCCATGGGCTGCTGTCCTGAGTGCATTACGGGCTCTCTAAAACCTTGGAAGTGTTTAAGGAGATACTGCTAAGCAGAGTTGTAACCCCAAATATTTACCGAGGAATTAGTTTGTCCCGTTCCTTTAAAGAATGAACTCTTGCAAATGGAATGCTGCTATCTGCAAGGTTTATTTTAAACTTTTTCCTCTTTTGTTCAGAGGAAAAACAAAGCCTGAGTAGGAACGCGTGATTGTGTAGTAACTGTCCTTCTGAATACTCCAGACTGCTCGGCAGACTGCTCTGCTTGCTGCAGAATGGCTGGGTAGGTAAATACGGTGCTCGTGTACCATGCTGCGTTGCTCCGTGCTAGCCCTCCTTGTTCACGTCTGCTCCTTTTCCTTAGACCGATGAGTGTTTAAGGCATTTCACACTTAAACTTCAGTTATGAATTACTCTTTCTTTACAGGGCTGTGTAGTCTAGAGCTGCACCTTCCCCCAAGTGAAACCGCTCATGCGTAGACGCCTTTGTGCATGAAGCTGGGGTGCCAGGCTGCTTTCTCTCTTCCAGCAGCACAGCTGCTAGCAATGCTTCCCCTTGCTCTGCTCGGAGGCCCCGAAGGAGCTGAGCTTCGCAGGAGCAGCTGCTGGTCGGAGGGACTTTAAAGTGACAAGTGTAGTAGCATGGGTCCTGTCAAATGGTTTCTGCAGCTTTCGAGCTGGAAGCATAGATCCCTTGAGGTGTGAAGCACTGTAGGACATAGGGAAGGCCCTTTTTGCTGGCCTCTCCTCCAAGCCTTCCCTTTTTAGGGCTTGAAAAATGTTCCAGAGCAAGTTGCCAGAACAGACTTCCTAGCAACTTCACAATTAGCGATTTGCTTCCAAAAGCAAATGTGCACTGGCTGTGGCAGCTGTTACTTAGCAAAAATCCTGGGCTGTGCACTGGAAAATGGCAGTTCTGTGGACAAGGAAAAAAGAATCTGCTCATCCCTTGGAGGAATTAATGGGGAAAAGTTAAACTTTACAAGCTCACTTTTTACCATGGTTATTTTGCATTGGTTGTCCAGATGCAATTGTTTGCTAATGATTTACTACTTATAAGTACATATTTTTAGAGACGTGACAAAGTCTACCTCTGGACCAACATCTTTTGCCTATTATTAGAGTACTAAGTAGCAGCATTAAACCTGGCGTTGGTTATCCCATTAAGGTTATTTAATTTCGAGTGTGATCTGAGCAACTTCACCTTCAGTAATGCGTTTCTCTCCCTTTAACTTCACTAATGTGTCAGCACTGGGGGAACCTGAATTTCTGGTGTGGGTCTGCACCCTACTTGCCCACAGTGAGAAGACACGCCATGCTGCGCAGCAGGTCGTTACCTCGTAATTGCAGCACTGCTCTGAATCACAGTCTCGTGCTGATGCATCTCGGTGTTGGTTCGTTATCTGTCTGTCAGCAGTACCTGCAAGTAATGCTTTAATTTAGCCCTGTGGTACGGCATGTAACAGTTCCCAAGTTCCTTGATTAGGGATCCATCAGGCATCTTAAAAGGAGCCTTTTGCTATTTGACAGCTTCATTTTCCATGAGCTGTTCAGCGCTGAATGAGGTCGCATTGTCCGCTGGGCCAGGGAGGCCAGAGCTCCGTGCCAGCCCCGCTGCTGAGCTGCCTGCAGTGGGCTGTATCACGCTGCTCTTACCGGAGCAGGGCTCCCTTCTGGAAGGGGAATGTCAAGGCTGTTCTGCACAAATAGCATGCTGACTGGCTCTGTTTTTTCTAAAATGCATGGGCTCTTTCGTGCTCAAAATCTTTGAGATCAGAATAACAAAATGAGCAGGCTGCAGGCTGGAGTTAGTCTTAAAGCCTGTGCAAATACAGCTTTCTCTAGTTCTCACTTTAAAACCCCAAGTCGGATTGCCAAGAACATTGCACATCGACCTTTGTTTGCAAAGGTGGTAGGGTTGGTGTCTTGTTCACCATATGAATGCAGCATCTTTGACTTTGCATGTATTCAAGCATTCTTTAAAAATCCTAAGGACTAGTAACGCAATCAGCAGTCGCTCGCTACAGGAGGATGAGTCTCTGAATCTTGTATTCCTAAGCTCTCTCTAATCTTTTCATAGAACTTTTTATTAATCACAGTTGGAATAGTTGATAGCATCGGTTGCTTGCCCGCTCCACAATCTGCCGGATCTTGGAGTGTCTGAGGGAAGTATGGCAAGTTCCTCCTGCCGGTGAGCTGGACGATCCTCGTGGAAAGGCTCTTCTGCAGAGACTGCCTCCCACGGAGTTCCTGGCACTGCAGATTTTCTGGTGGGCTGGAATGGATGATCTGGCTTCCTTCGAGCCTTGCCCTGACTTTGAGGGAACGTTGGCAGCTGCAGGCTCCGGCCCTGGGAGATGCTTTGCATTACCAACTGTTGCTGCTTCCAGTTAGTTCGGAAAGGAATTCCCCCTCCTTGCTGCCCACACCCACTTCAAGGTATCTCTTAAAGTGCTGGTACTTGCATTGCTAGCTGCTTGCATGTTCGCAGAGCAGGCTTGAGCAAGGGGTTCTGGCCCGCACCATAAACAGGGCGTAAGTCAAGAAGGTCCAAATAGGACAAGGTTTTTTCCAAACCTGTTGGTGTGACAAATTCCCATGATGAGTACCTGTTTCTAATGAGAGTGGTAGAGCCACTCCAAGTCTTGCACGACGACTTTTAGGTTCTTTGTTCGGGCTTTGTTGCCAGCAAGTGCTGGTGTGCAATATCTGTCTGGAGGAAATTGCAGCCTGCTTATCGACTTGTGTAGGAAATGGTACAAGTGGGAGATAGGGGAGTGTCCGCTGTGAGCGTGGCTGTCCATGCAGGGAGAGGTATGTGCTAAATACTGAATGCTGTACTTAATGTACCAGGGGCCAGCTGACTTACTGAAGACCTTTCGCCAGCTGGGAAGTGCCGGCCGGTGTCGCCTGATGAATGGCAGCAGGAGCATGTCCAGTTAGTTTACCTCCTTGGCTCTAGCAGTCTTGTTTTCCATGTCAGTAAACAGAAGTGTGTGCGGTCACACTTCGCTCGGCAAGCTTGGTCACGCTGCTGGATATCATGTTCTTTACCTTTGCACTGGGAGAAGCGTGGAAGGAAGGAGGGGGCAGAGTTTATTCCAGCACGCTGAGGTCAGGCTTGTTTTCCCTCTCTGAGCAGGAACAGACCAGCCCCTGGAGCCAGATTCTGCAAGCCTGTAAACACAAGGCTCGTTTCTGCGGAAAGCCAAAGATGGTATTATGTTCATCTGGAAAGTTGTTGGGTTGTTTTTTCCTTGCTGCAAACTGTTCCTTGTGTATTAACTTCCAGTTCAAAAGTCTGTGCAGGAGAAATGCTGATGATGGTCACTGGGCATCGTTTGGGGTGTCTGCAAAGTCGGCACTGATTGCAAACCGGAGCAGGGGGAAGCCAGGAGGAGCCCAGGCAAGGAGCTGCTCCTGCAGCAGTGTTGGCTCACGCGGTTTGACTCCAGCCTAACAGGTAGCTTTCTAGCAAAGGGCCTGCCTACAGGCATGTCTCCTGCCCAACTTACTTTGCAGAGGCCGTAAACCAGTACTGCAGAGGTGGACCGTCTGGGATGATGAGGTGTTAAATGTCCTTGTCAAAATCGTAGGTGTGTGGCAGGGAAGGTGGTGCTCGTGGTGGCATTATTCCCACCTGCTGCATGGGAGCTGCTCGGGGACTGCCTTCAGCTGCAGAGACTTCTGTCGTGGTTCTGGAGTAGTCCTCAAATAGTAGTGCCTGCAGAAAACCTGAACAGCTCTTAAAATGGTGACTGATTTTAAAAATGGGCAGTCCAGAAATCCCTGTGTTGCTTTTAAAACAAAAGGAAAGAAAGAGCAGTTAAGGTGACAGGTGCACTGACAAAGTTCAAGGAAGATGAATACAAATGAAAGTAAAGAATGTGTGTAATGTCATTGCAGGTTTTCACTTTAGTTACAGCTTCAAGACTTCATTTAGTCAAAAGGTAGATTTGATTTTTGGGTGGCTTGTCTTTGAATGAGGCGTTGAGCTCTTTCCTGCAGCTTTGAGGTGGTGGCTGATTCCTGTAGCAGCTTGGCATTTATCAGCTCTTACAGAGCACCAGAGGCACTTAAACAACTGCACATACTTCACGGGGCCAAGCTACTTGCTATTTAAACCCATTTGCAATTTAAAGCTGTAATTATTTTTTCATGCTATGAAATCACGTATGGCTGGAAGAGGAGGGAGGCAGTGGAGTGAGGATTGCAGCTGAAGGCTGGCTCAGTGCAGCCTGTGATTTACAGAGGCAAGTTAATTTTTTTCAGCAATTCGCAGGATAGTAGGAAAGTAATCTTCATTCCTTCCCTTATAAAAGGCACACCATCCTGTATGGAAAGGGTTGAAGAGCGTATTGACTTACTGGCAGCTGAAATTCCTCCAGACTGCTCACCGCACCCCCTTTCTGTAGAGGTTTATTAACCTGTACTGCAGGAGAGGCAGGAACTGCATCTCCTTGTGATGGAAATGCCTCCTCGGAGGCAGAGCAAGGGGATCCCGGAAAGCACTGCTCCTGAGGACTTGTTTTCCCATGTTCCTGGTGGCCTTTTCTTGCCTGCAGAACCTTTCAGGTGCTGCTGCACTTGCTTTTCAGCTCCACAGTCCTGTGTGTACTTCTTGCCTACCTACCGTGCTGTATTTTGGGAGGGCAGTGCCGCTTGGTCGACAAAATCCCCTGAATTTCAGTCCCTTTGAGTTTATTACTGAATTCTGAACAGGGATCAGGCAGGCCTGGGCTGCTTTAGCAGGAATGATAGCAATGAGCGAGGCCCCAGCTTTGGCATTTACTATTTCGGGCCGGGAGGAAGGCGCGGGCTCCTCTCCCCGGGCGCGGCTCTGCTCCAGCTAAAGCCTCATGGGGTCCAGGGGCTGCGTCGGGGCGAGCGTGTGGGCAATGCTGTGGAAAGCTTCACTTGGAGGGGGAACGTAAGAAAGCAGCAAGTGGCTTGCTGATTCTGGAGGGATGGGTCAGTGGTGGTGGACTGGGAGCCGTTCAGAGGCTGGTTGCAAACCTGGTGCTGTTTGCTCCATCTCTGAAGTGTTCATGCTTTTACCCCCATGCTCCTTTTTGGTCTCTTGGTCTCCAAACCTAACACAAGTTCTTCTGTTTCAGAGTAAGGCTTTTTCTCTCGCTCTCACCTTCATATTTGTGTGGATAGCTGGCATTTGCCAGTCTTGTTTGGAATATGGTATTTGTGAGAATTGCTAGTCTCAAAGAAAAATCAAATACTGATTTTAAAATGATTGTTTTGGCAAGAGGGCTATTCCTCACCCTTTGATTTACTGAAATCTGAGGAAGATGGAGGTGAAAGGGGCAAGGCAAGCCATGGCCTAAAACCCAGTGGAGAGTAAATGACGTGGGTTTTACTCCTTTAAAAAAAAAAAAAAAAAAATTGTTTGTGTTCAGGCAGTAAGTGGAGAAAACAAGCAGGGTTGGATTTCAGCTCAGATGGATTCTTGGAATGAATCCCTAGCTCTCGCTCACAACAGCTTTGGCTTCAGTGTGGTCAGCCGGGCTGACCGGAGGAGGGTTGAGCAATGCCTTCCTGGTAAGCAGGAAGGAGGACGTCGTCCGGAGCTGTGTAACGCGGTGCGGCAGGGGAGCATCCCAACCTGTGAGAACTCTAAACATGACTTGGATTTTCCAGGGTGTTTTTAATGGTTTCTGAAGGCCAGCTCATTCCTAGACCTTTTTTTTTGTGTGCTTGTTTCTTGAAAACTTGCCAGTATGTCTGTGTTTAGCCGGAGGACTCTGATGGCTTCTTTGCTAAAACACTGCAATACGGCATTCCCCCCAAAAAATAAAGGTGCAAACACCTCTCCCTCTCCCACTATGGGGGACTTACGCTCAACAGCTGCTGACTGTAGTCCAGTAGTTAGACTGCAGTGAAATCTAGAGCAGAATATTTAAGTGAATGCTCATCCAGTAGTTGAAGCATTAGTTATCTCCAGTTTCAGATGCCACACGTTCAGATGCAGTGTCTGAAATACACAGCGTGACCTCCGGGCCACGTGTGTTATTTATAAAAACAAATGAAAATGTGTGTCTGTTGTATGCAACAAAATACAAATGTGCTTGGAAACACTATAAAACTCAAACACATCAATGTTAATTTCAAAACATACCTGGGACATTGAGTTCTTTGGTATGGAAGATTGGTATCAGTAAAAACAGATAACTGCTGTGAACACAGTGCCTTCCTTATTACACTAATTATTGGAGTAAATATTGCTATGATTAAATTGCAGTCCATGGAGTAAAATATATTATTCCAAGTTAAAACTTCATTAATAATGCACCATCTGTTTAGTATATCAGTGATGGATCTCCTGAATTCCCATTTCCTTTCCAGAAGGAATCATAACCAGGATCCCCGGCAGCAAGCGCGCCCTACGAGACAGTAGCCGAAACTGCTCCACTGCAGTAAGAAGGTAAGCAAGAAGAACTCTACCCTTGTGAAACTTGCAGTATCGTCTCATCATTAGTTCACCTTCCACTGATGGTTAAATTTTACCTGCTACAGTGGGAAAATGCCACAGCAGATAATACTGTTGTGGTGTTGGCCCAACTACGTTAGCTGTTCCGAGGTGCTCCTGCCGGTCTGAGACAAAGGCTGGTGATTATTCCCTGCCCACGTGGAGCGACGTTCTGCTCGTTATGTAACAGTAATCCACCTCCTTAATTAGGGAAAAAGATCTATAGATTCCAAAGAAGACATGTCCCTCTTAGTCAGAAGGCGTGAGGTGTGTGGGGGAGCCTTGTTCTTGTTGGGAGCCAAGGGAAGCAGCAGGCTTTAACTGCTGTCGCTGGATGATGAAGTGCAGTTTCCTTTTTTATCTAGCCTTTGCTGGAACGTATGTACGTGTTAAGCGGTAGCACGCAAACAGGAGATACTACAAATGATGGCTTTTTCGTTCTGTGTAATAGCGGGTTTGCTCTGTGCTGGAATATTAGATGCTGCAAATGTCCTGTCTTCTCCCTGCACTCTAAGCAGAATGGTCAAGGTAGAGGCAGGAGTTTCAACACGTGATTTAAGGTGCGTGCCTCACTTGTCCTGTGCCGTCTTCTCTCATCTTTGGCTTCACGTTGGTCCTGCTGAAGCTGTTACTTTCTGGAAGTCTGTGACAAGGCAAAGCCGTGATGATTTTTGTCCATTCTGCTGAGGACAGCTCTTGCAAATCACCTTGTATTCCATTAAAATTATTAAATCATCAGTTCCAATCTTCCCTGTACAAAAAACACTAAAACATTGTCTGGTAGTGCTGACTAACAAATCCTGTAATTAGTAATCTCCAGTTAATGAAGCAGCATGGTGATTAAAGCCTCATGAGTTTTCTATAGAAGAAATAAGTTAAATATTGGTTGTGCTGTTTTAAATTGCCCTAGAACTTTGTGTGATCTCAGAGCACAGAATAAATCAGTGGCATCATTCTAAAAGTTTTAGACCAGTTTGTCCATTTTGTTGAAATTTTCCCTGTGTGCCCCTAGATACAACATTTAAATTTGATTTAAACTGGAATAATGCCTGTAGCTGTAGTTCACTTTCCGGTAAGTCTCACCGACCTCACTGTAAAGGAGATGGGCCACACTGGACAAGTAAGCTTTAGTGTGCTTGAAAGAAATGAGAGTGAGGGTAAGCACAGCATTTGGTCTGCTCTGACTTCCTAGAAACAGCATTTCACCAGCGTATTTCCACTGTTTCATTTCCCAAAACAGTTTCTGCAGTTTTTCACACAACCTTGTCTTCACGTGTCTTTCTTCCGAGGTCTCGAATCTCGTCTGCCCTGCAGATGGCAGGTCTGTGGCACCACGCATGACGCGATACAGTTGGGTCTAACCACATCCCATTTGTCCATCATTGCCCTGCTGGTCACCAGATGCTGACTTTTAAGTGCAGCTGCTTATATGAAATACTTAGAAATCTTTTCAGTGGGCTTTGAAGAAATGATATCTGTTGCTGCTTGGAACACTCAATAGCTGGAAATTCCACAGTGGGATACGGACTGCGGTACGTGAGCATTGGTGTCGCCTTTCTCTGGTCATCTCCATCTTCGTAGTGTAATACTTGGCAGGAGTGCTTTCCGTGGAGCCTCAAAAGTCCCTTCGTGCATCAGCAGTCCTTTTGTGAAATCCTGTATTTCCTGTCCCACGTGTGAAATACCAGCAAGGTAAAGGAACTTAAGCTTGGTGAGATGACAAACCCATAGCTGAGAATAGAGTATCTTGCTTACATACCTCTGTTGTCCTAGAGATAGATTATCTTTAGATCAAGGGTGCTGTATTTCAAAGAAGAGAAGGAGCGTTGCTTGCTTCTATTAGTGTACCCATTGGAATTGAAGGGGCAGGAGGCTGAGCCCATGTTTCAAACCTCCCCGTTTTCAGGAGGCGTTTGACATCCCCACTGGGCCTTTGGGGAGAAGCGGGTCAGGCTGATGCTGCTTTGGGGCAGAGGAAAAATTGGACAGATGACGAACGGTGGTCACTTGGAGGAGTCGAGATCTACGGGACTCCAAAGTTCTGTGTTTCCGTGTGTGTCGCAGCAAAGCTTTTGGAGGTGGAAAGGGTGGCTAACCACACACCTTTGTGCCTTTTTAAATTAAGACCAGAAAATGGCAGTATCTTATCTTCCATTTTTGGAAGTATGTTATCTTCTAAAACCCGGTTCAGTGGGAAAAACTGCATCTAGAGTCACGGCCTGCAGTGAGCTGGTCTGAACTGCAGAGGTCTCTGTGAAGCCACCTAAGCCTTTGGAGTATTTTAAATTTGAAAGCTGTTGTTACGCTGTGGCTTTTTAATATTAAATAATGTGTATACATTTTAATAAAATCCTGTCACGCTACCATTGCTTTAATTGCAGCTACAGCTAACAGTGTGGCCCAGCACAGTGGAGCGAGGCACTGCAAGGGACACGAGTCCTTCCAGGTCTCCCTGGAGCACTTGGAAGAGCCAGCTTAGGCTTTGCATGGAGGAGGATGGCTTTTCTTGCTGCTCTTAGCGCTAAGCCTAGCTCCGCAGAGCAGCCCTGATCCAGAGATGCCTACAAAAAGCAAGGCTTCTGCCGCCTCGCCGTCCCAGCGGTGGGTGTCGGCAGATGGCAGCACCCTGCCCTGCGCCGGGTGTTATTTCTGGCCTGGAGATTCCTCGGTCCCCTGGATTCAACACCACAGTCTAGACTTACTGACAGACAGGATTCTTCTCCTGTTAGGTAAGCACGATGTAGACGCCCATTATGCAAATTCCCAGCCATAGTGTCCCTCTGTAACATTTTTCAAATTGTCTAAATAAGGTGCTGTTTCATACAAAAATTTGTAGCAAGACTTTTGGGTAGCTTTCAGCTGCCTTGCCCTGTAGGCATCGTTTTTTCCTTGAAGATAGCTAATCAGTGCAGAGTGAGTGCTTTTTGCCCTCAGCAGCTGCCCAGAAGTGGAACAGTAGGAAGAGGTAGGCTGCATACAGAGCTAATGTTCGAATAAAAAACTTAACGGCCAGTAGCTCTTGTCCCCATCACTGCAGGGCTGTTCATCCAGGCATCTACATGGCTTCTATGAAATATAACATCATGTCACAGACTTAACAGGCATTTTTTGGTTTCTGAGCGCTGTAAGTGTACATCCCGGGGAAGAGAAGGGTTAGAGGGTAGAGCGACCCAGTGCCTTTCCCCGTCGGGCTGTCAGATCTGGACAGGGGTGTTGCCCTGTTCAGTGGCTTGTGTGACTCATGCCCTCCGTGTCCTAGGCTGAAGGAGGTGGGAATTGATCACGACTGATTGTCTGAACTGGCTGGAAATGTCTGTGGTATTTTTACTCTTTCTTTTTTTTACAGAGAAATGAAATGAGCCTTTCAGGCCTGATGACTGCTGACTTATTCTTGCAGCTGTAGACCAGAGAGGCTCTTGTCATGTACTTGTTATAGGAGCACTAATTTCTGAGCACTTAGTATTTCTTCAAATGTTTTATAATGTGGTTCTGTAACTAGTATCTGTCCTTCTGACCTCAGTCTGAAGTTGCTTTAGACTCTTCAAGCCTCAGAGCACACAGTTTGACACAAATAGCTGGGAAGAGATGACTGGAGGCTTAATAAGCTGCTCGTTGGGTCAGTATCTGGCAGCCAACCAACAAGGCAGACTTTCAAATTGCTGTTAGTACTGCATGGTGATCACATTTCTTCTCAAGAAAACATTGGAAAGCTTCCTAATCTTGAATTCACTGCGCAGGCACGTGATTTTCTGGGAATTAGCTTGAATGCACTGCAGAATGGTTCATAAATACCTACATGGCCTAATACTAGATAATGGAAAGACAAGTACAGCAGGGGCTTTGTCAGTTCTCTTCGTGGTGGCCCTTCAGCCGGCGCTGGTGGCCTCTCTGTCCATACCAGCAGCTGCCAGCTTTGATGATGCTTCTGTTCCCTACCTATCTAAGAAAGGAAAAGAGTCTGTATTTTTTTGAATTGCAATGTTACTCCTGGTTTACTGAGTATTATTTGTTTTGGGGCATAGTTAATTCTTTAAAGCATTAATTTTTTCAGCTATTTTTAGGGGAAATGAAAACACTATACCCCGTGCTGTTTGGATGTTCGAGCTGATGTTGACAGCCAGGAGTAAGACTTTGTCCTTTGCTGCCCTCGCGGTGCTGGGTGGGACTCTCCCTTCCCGTCACGTGGGCTGTGATCCCGTCCCTTCCTGCGTGGGAAGGCTGTCCTTCAGCCTCCTCCTGCACTAAGCCCTGAAATGTGCTCTGCACGTTACAGCTTATTGCAGTCCCCGATTGCTGTCCATGACTTGCGATACGATCTTTCATCGGCAGCTTCCCAATACATCTGTGCTCTTAGTAGCTTGCACGAGTTAAAACGTTTGCCTCCTTCCAGCAGCATTATATAAACCATCTCCAGCTCGCCTTCTCATTTTGAAAGTGTATTTTAACATTTCTGCTTTAAGATCTGAGATAATGAAAGGGGGTGAGCGTTGCTGAGTCAGTTCTTACTGGCTCTGGTTTTTGTCCTTCCTGCCCTCCCACACGCTCCACCTGCGCACCCAGCTAACCTTCAGCAGCAACAGCCCCCGTGGGCTTTCCTCTGAACAGCTAGCAGTAAACAGAGCCTGGTTTCCTATTCTCCTGCTCCTTGGCCTGAGAAAACAATCTAGGTT
The DNA here is from genome assembly GCF_030936135.1 of Gavia stellata. Classification (NCBI taxonomy): domain Eukaryota; kingdom Metazoa; phylum Chordata; class Aves; order Gaviiformes; family Gaviidae; genus Gavia; species Gavia stellata. Next base: position 1,234,427 of record NC_082625.1, read on the forward strand.
GTTTGGAAGAGCCACGGCTGAGGAGCGTTGGAGATCTGGGAAGGAAAAAGGGGGTCCCTGAAGTTAGGACAGAGCAGCTGCTTGCCCAGCCTTTGCCAAAGTGGCCAACAGCCAGGATAGTTAAATCAGCCTTTCCTCTGAAACACCTAAACTCTGTGTAAATATGAATATATCCTCGTGGTAGTTTCCAGCTGCAGAACTAAGGTTTCGTTGTTTGACAGTATTGTACGCAACCCGGAGGTGCTCGATGCCGTTGTCTGTTGGCCCAGGAGCTGACCGAGTTAGTCACACATGACTGAGCAAACCTGACATTTGTTTTGGTGTGTGAGATGCTGACAGACATGCAAGACACTACCCATCACTGTTTAATGAGATGGTATGGTGGCATCTATGGTGCAGGCCATATGAATGTCGGATTTGGTTTGGTTTTTCAGAAAACCATGGTGCTCTAGCGCTGCTCATGGTATCGCATGCAGTCAGTGAGCCTCAGAGCTGGCCTGTGCTAAACCAGGTTTGTCTGGCTTGTAATAAATTCTTTGAAGTTGAGAGCTGCCTAAGCACTTCTCTATCAATGTGCAAAAATGCTTACTGCGATTTTTAAACTAAACTTTTTATTTTCTGGCGAGATAGGAAGTCCTGGTTGTGGGCTAACTGGAAGAACAGTTCAGTTCTGCATGAACTTGTAGGCAAGATGGGAAACGATCTGTCCTGCTGTGAAATTCGGTCTGTTTGAAATGCCAATCGCTGAGAGGGTGCAGGGGATTTAGGTGAATAATCCAACTGTCAATTGTTTCTGTAATTGATTTCTAACTTTCTAGTGTGAAAGCCCTCAATCTCTTATCTGAATCTCATTGAATTTGTGCTTGCAAGTTGCGGAACAGAGTTGCATAGGCATATTGTCATTAAACAGGTTTGCTTGTTCTTTATCTAGTTTTTCTAAGTATAGATATACGTAAAAATGCCTAAACAGCACTAACTTTACATATTTCCAGCTGGTTTCCCATCCCAGCGCAGGGTGCACATACAGCTGCTCTCTTGCTGCCGTCTGGACGGGCTTGCATTCCTCAGCCCTGAGGCCAGCATTCCTCTGCTCCTCTGCACCAGCTCATTTGTTTAGTATTTGGTTAAATTTTGAATCCCAGAACTGTCTCCAGATCACTTAAGCTACCAGACACCTTTATTACTTGTACATACAGCCCTCACCCTCTGGCATTTTAAATCTTGTTCGTACTTATTAAAATAAAATTGATATTGGCAACTTTCAGTTGCTTGTTGCTGTAGTTCACTGGAGTTAATCTGGAATCCCCAAATGCCATTTGACTGAGTAAAGGCAGTCGCAGTTTGCTTATTAGGCCCTCAGCTATTTCAGTTAAAAATCTGAAAGGGAAGTTGCCTTTTTTTAGAGTCTTGATGGCAGCTTGGACTGGAGAAATCCCCTCTGTTTTGGGTTTCTCCTTCTCCGCTCTGTGTACACAGGAGCTCATACGTGAGCGTTTTTTCCTTAGAATTCAGCTTTTCTGCCACTCCAGCCCAGAGAGACTCAGTGTTACTGTCACACGCTCTCAGCTGTACACGGCTGAAAAACACGGGGGAAACGCATGTGCAAAAGTATCTAGTAAAAGCCAAATTAGTCAGCAATTAGTTTGGGTGCTGTGCTTCTAAACCTGAAGTGCGTCTCTGCTTTCTACCTATTGCCCTCCTCAGCTTGATTTGTTATTGGTAACTTTTTTCTGATTTGATGGTAATGGACGGTCCGCGTGCCCCGGGTCAGACCAACCTTTGGGGTGGTTGGGTTTTCTTACTCCGACAAAACACAGACAATACATCCTGTTCCTCAATGTCTTTGATGTATTTCTGAACTTGGTGCCTCCAGCCTGGGCTGGAGTTAAACTAAGACAGCAGTGTTGGAATTCTTAATCTTTTTAAAAACTAGACCTAGTAGGTTTTTATTAATCCGGACTTTCTGTGTAACCATGAGGACGTGCCCAGGGCTGTGCCAGGTGCAGTAAATCATTGATCTGGAAGAAACAGGCACCCCCAGTACAAACAGATGAAGAACTTGAACTTTCCTTGGAAGCCTCCCATTTGAATATTACCGTAGCCTGATGATGAAATGTAATCGATTCTCAGCATTTGGAAGCCTACCAGCAGGTCTCTGACCGTTAATAGCCAAAGGTTGGACAAAGCCTGATTTAACCGTATTACATCATCCGTACTGGGAGCTTCCTGAACCTCAGTCTCCTGGGACTTGTCTTTGCTTCTTCTGGTCTGGGCTTCGGTAGCTCTGAGCTGAAGGAATGCTTTATTTCCTCAGCAGATCTCAAATCTGTTTTGGTGTTCCTGCAGATAGTCCCCCAGCCTGGGGACAGCTTTGGTTCTATACAAAATACCTGCTAAGAATAACTTTGTAGAGCATCTGCAACGGAATACAAAAAAACCTCAGTAACATGAGGATAGGCAGCATCATCCAAGAAATTTCCTTATAAAGTATTGCTACGGCTGCAGAGCCCTGCCAACAGGAGTGGCCCGCGCTGCCAGTAATTTCTCTCCTTTTCCTTTCTCTGTTGCAGTAAAGACCGTGCTTCTGCCAAAATCACACCCACTGTGCCGTGATCGATGCAAAGTACGGAGACTGCCGAAGATCCGCAATATACGGATTTTTGTGCCTGACTTTGAAACTGGAGATGAGGAGGGGGGAGTTCTGTAGAGCAGTTGGGACGGGTGCATACTGCCAATTTTAATCCTGTTGCAGCCGGCCCCTGAAACAAAAGGAAATGATTCCTTAGCGTGCTGAACAAGACTTGCTGCCCCTTCTCCTTGGTTTCAGTGTGGAAAAAACAAAAGCATGAGTCACATAAACTGCTTTTACAAGTCTTTGCCTCTGCAAACCAGTCCTGCTGCTCTTAATTTTTCTTTTCGCTCTTCTTAATTTTTCTTTTCGCTCTTCTTAATTTTTCTTTTCGCTCTTCTTAATTTTTCTTTTCGCTCTTCAAGGAAAGTGGCTAAAAACAAATTAACTGCCACTTTTTGTGGGACAGCAGCTAAACATCCAAGCTCTTCTTCAGAAAAAAGAAAAAGGTTTCTTATAGAGCTTGAACTATTGCACTTGAACTAATCAGCACAAAATGTTTGCATTTTGCATAAGTACACCTTAGTGTACTCCTCATGCTGCTGTGATGGAGCTGGTGGGGTTAGCTTTGGGGACACAAGCTTTGGGAAGCTCAGATCTGTCAAGAATGACCAAAGCTTGTCGTGCTTTGGCACAAGGAATAACGGGAAGTATTTTGGGGCTGACCCCAAGAAGCCTGGTTCCTTTTAAAAACAAAGCAGATCAGCTCAGAAGGCAGAAATTCAGTTTTTGGGCTTCTACCCTGCAGGGTTCGATTGTCTGCAGCTGAGGGAGCCGGCCCTGTCCTTGGTTGGAGGAGAGATGGCTCTGATGCAGGGCTGGGGGCTATTGTGTCATGGCTGCATGTTGGAGCAGCCGTAGAGTGAAAGTTGTTCATCTTTTCATAGTAAAACCTTGTGTTCAGCAAAAATGGTTACTCAGTCTGCAAACATGTTATGCGGGCTTCGGAGGTAAGCTGTAATTCAAACCTTTAGGTTGTCTTGAGCAGGTTTTTCTGTTAGTTACCTCCCTACTAATGATGAATGTATCTTACAAAATATTTGGTGGGTTTTTTAATGGTTTGAAATTATCTCAGTACTTTTTGCAGTGTCATGCGAGATCTTGCAACAGGTGATCCGTAGAGGAATAATAGTTAACTTCAGCATTGTGCAAAGGATTTCTTTTGGTTAGCTGCTGGTCGTTGTGCAAGCACATTTACAGCTTTATCAGCATTGACAAGAATCCTGTCTCCTCTGTGACAAATGCTGTTTTCTGTCTGCGTCTAAGTGTTTGTTAAAATTTACAGTGGCCTCTCAGGAAAAGAAGGTCAGTTGTTCTCCCAGGGTCATGCAGGAAAGCTGTGGCAGAGCTGGTGTAGGTACCTGGGCTGCAGTCCTCAGGGCTGTGGTTTCGCCTCGAGGCTCTCCTGCATTGCTCGCTGTGGAGCTCAGAAACGGAGGGTGAGAGTGACTTACTCAGCAGACCCACTTATTTTTTAACTATAGCGTGTGCCTCTGCAGAACTAGACGTGACTAACTGTTCTCCGAGGCAGGTGTTAAAGCAACCTTTACTCAGAAAGAGTGCTGGGGAACACTGTAATCTTGGAAGACGACTGGACAAAATCAGGCTGCCCTGCTACCTTCCTGGGGCTGTGGCTCTCAGTCAAGCTGACAGGTGAATTTGTGCCCTGTCTCTAGTGCTTGTATTTAAAAAAACCACTTCCAAATTCAACAGCCACTGCTGCAAGTTGAATTGCGTTTGAAACAGGACAGGACTTACAGTTCTCCACTTCTCATTTGAGCTCAGCGAGATGCTCAAAGCATTTTCTTAGACGCTCATCCAGCACCACTTAATGACACCTGATTCTTCAGAAGGTCCCTCTCATGTCCCTGGCTGACAGCTGAGTTATCGCATTTTTCCCTGCAGTCTGTAATTTGTCGGTGATGACCATTCTTTGATGTTTCTTCTCTTCACCTCTTCTACACACGAACTTACAAACCACCTTTCCTTCCCTCCTATGTGCTCGCAACGCTTTTCTAAGAATTTAATTTCTGCAGCATGTGCAAAAGTCCCCTGCTTTTTTTTAATCAGACACAATCAGCAGTGTGCAGATAGTCAAGGGAAATTTTGAGATCGTGGCAGTCTCTGTGTATGACTTTTTTAGTATAATTGAGATAATCCCAGTTTTATATCTCAAAAAAAGATCTGGGGCAATGTCCCGATTCTCTCTCTCCAGTGGCCTTGTTCATGTTTGTCTCCTGAGAGGTACCTTAAGATGCTGTGACTTTGTAACCTGTTTTTTCCAGTTTTCTCCTTTCCTTGTACCTCTTGACACCTTCAGTGTTAAGCTTGTATCGGACTAAAATTTGGTGATATGAACACACTGTCTGTCAATTTTCCATGAACTGCAGCCTGATTGTGAATTTTTCTTTGTATACAGAGGAGAAGAGACTATGAGACTAACATTAAACACCTTTGCCTCAAATTCCGAGTAAGGGTGTGCTTAGTTGGATGTTTAGGTTCAGCAGAATAGATCTACTTTATAGACCAGTACCAAACTACTATTTGGTACCTTCTGTCACAATCAGGAGTCACCCCTAAAACATTCTTTTGCAGCAAACTTATCAGCATTGTAGGTCTCGTCAGAGTGCATTCCCGGCTTCTCTGCTCCTGGCTGCCCTCCAGCCATTTCACGCTGCATCGCTTTACAGAGGCGAGCCTGTTTGTGTACCTGTCTCCTTCGCTGCTCTGGGATCATCTTGACGCGACACCGTCCCTCCACTTGTGTGGAGGGGCCTCCACAGGGCCATGAATTTTTGGGTACCCTGAAGTGATGCATTCAGCCCTTCAAGTGGGATGATCACAGGCCTCTGGGAGACCAGACGGGTGGAGAGAGCGCGTCCTGGGAGCATCGAGTACATTATTCCTGTTAATAGCACCCGCTTTTCTTGCTTTCTCAAAGCTGGTGTGTCAATCCAAGGATATCTTGCTATTTGGCTGAATCATGGAAAAAGAAGAGGGGAGAACTGATGCAGGGGTTCGGGTTCAGTGTCCAAGATAACAATAAGGGCTATCTAACCTCAGCTCCCTTGGTTAGCTTGAATGAGTGCAGGGCTGTGAGAGTGGAATTGACACCAGAAACCTGCTTTATTATGGCTTGATGTGGTGTGAAATACTTGAGATGGATATGATTGAGATGCTGCAATGGCAGTGGAGGAGTAGCTGCATGCATCACATGGGGATACACGTGGTGTATTAACTTTTGCTGGTGGGATCTCTTGTCTTCCCATCGCTCTTGGGTCTGATGCTTCTTTTGGTCTCTCTTTCTTGGGATGGATGTTGCTATTCGTTCTTCAAACGAGTTGACGCCTCTTTGTTTTCACTGGCTTTGGGAAAATGACCTCTGCTTTCCCACAGTCAGGTGCTGGATTTCACAGCTGTCTTCACCAGAACAGGTTTCTAGCTTGTTGCCATTTGAGCGCTGCATCTGAGAAATGCATTACTAGGAAAGAATGCCTTGAAATAGGGTTCACAGGCCCAACAAGTTCGGTTTAAAGAGCCCCATTGGTTTCGGAGAGCTTGGACCTCGGGCAAAAAGGATAGTCGTGGTCCCTCGGGGACCTTGAAAGGCAGCAGGAGAGTAGGTGAGCTGAAAGCTCGAGGTGAGTTGGAGTACACTACCATAACTGGAGAATGGGAACGGCTGCTCCGTTGTTTTTGTGCCAAAACAATGCTGGGAGTCTCCGCAAGAGAAATAAAATGGCTTAGGTCCAGTATTTACTGTTGGATGGGGAAGAGCAGTGATGTGCTTGCAGGCCGTTCACACGGTTGGGGCTGTGTGAATCATGTTGCAGAGTTACCCAGCTCGGTAGGTCGTCTGTCTGCCTTGCTTGGCTCTCCTCGACATCTCCTCCCTTGCCATTCCCACGATGGGAGGGGAGGGGGAGAAGATGTGGTGAACTCAGTGAGTTTCCTGTGGTTGGGTGACTCAATTACTACTCAGTTGTGTTACTAATGCTTCTCATGTGTCACTAGCTGATCTGGCCTGGGCACCCTAAAACCTGCTGGTGGGTAGCGCCTGGCTGGCACGTGGTGGCAGCCATCCCTGCTGCGGCTGTGCCACCTGCAGCCTCTGATAACGCTGGGCTTCAGAGACCAAGTCCTGCTCGTCTTTTAGGATGCCCGTGAATACACATAACAGTTTGTATGAAAACTGTTCCAGGAGGCAATTCCTTTGGCTGCCAGTTCTTCTTAAAGCTGAATTTATCCTCTTTGAGCCTCAGCCTGCTGCTCCTGGTTTTGATGGAGCCCGGTGGTAATAGTGGGTTTCCTTTCAGGTATGCAGTGTCCCTCCACCCTGATCTAAACACCCTCATTCTTTCAGCAGCTTTTGCCCAGAGGCTGTGCCCGCATCCTTTTCCAGAACTCATGAGTATGAAACTTGCGCTTCAGAAAACACGGCTGCATTTCTGCTGTTTCATTTCTCTCTTGTAATATCCAACTGCTTTATTTTTCCTCCCTCTAACAAATAGATTAATAAGGTTTGTAGGTGATGTGCAGCTAATGGTCTCCGTTAATCCCCACCCCTTTCTTCTTACTGCTCTCAGGGCTTGCTCCAGTCTCAGATCTTCAGGGACTATAATAATTTGGCTCCTTCACACCACTGCTCCTTCTTAATATTAGACTGAAATTAATAGAAGTATAGATGCCATTATTCTGAGTGGGCTTTGCCTTAATGCTTCACCTGGCAATTAAAATGGTTGGTGGGAGTAGCAAAGCATAAGATTGAGTTAGAACAACAATATTGCTTAATGTTTTCAGCTCTTTCTGTGCCTACTGTAGAATTTTAGTGATGAATATATTAGTTTATGCCTGCAGCATGTCATCTCCTCTGGCTGAAATCCCCAGTGAAACTCCTATCACTGAGCATCGCTGGCAAGAGACTTCACAGAAAAGCCTACTGAATTTCTTTACAGTCATTAGCTTACGAACGTATGTCACAAAGTTCTGTTTGTGGAAGGATTATCAACCTCCAGACACTGGCATCTTGCTCCTGTTTTCTGCAGCAGTTTCCTCCGTTCCCCAGCATAACCTCGGTGCCTTTGCTCTGCCTGTTGTCCTGCCAGTGACACCACCGCTGTTTTCTGCGCTGGCGGCTTTTTTGCATTCTGCAGGGCTGGCAGGTCGGCATGGCAGGGAAGCCCTGGGCATCTGAAGACACACGAGTCTGTTCCCAGCAGTGGTTACTCTGGGAAGCGCAAGCATGAAAGGATTAATGGCAAACAGAAATGCTATTTACGTGGTTCCAAGCAGAGGAAAAAAAAAAATAAAAAAAATACTCAGAACTGCAACCGTTGCTGAGGCTCGGTTCAGCGCCAGGGCTGTCTCTATTGGCGGCTGGCTCCGCTCGACTTCGCACCAGCGGCTAAATCAACAGGCGGTTCAGTTTGATGGAGGTCCAGAAAGGGCCTGAGAAATAGCTGCTTACTGTGGCTGTGTGTTGCTCTTACTGCCCTGACGCAGAGCCCTAAGCTCACGCTATCCGGATCTGGGGTCCAGACAGGTACACAGCACAGGCTGAGTGCTCTAATCTTGCTCAGGCTCTGTGAAGGGGAATGTGAGCGAGCAGCTGAATTCACCAAATCGATACTTCAGTTTTGTCTTCAAACATTTTTCAAATTCAGGCTGTTTATGTGGATGATTTCAGGTGGAAAGCTTATGAGTTAGGTGCACCTTAGCCAGCTTTTCCTCTTCTGGAGCTGATAAAAGTATGTTCTTATGTATGAACAACTCTCAAAGTAGCTTTTCAGAAACCAGTACTGATCCAGCTTACGTGCTCTCTTAAAATTGTCAGGATGTCTGCAGGTCATTTCACAAGAAACAGGAATATAATGATTTAAAGAGCCCATGCAAACTGCTCTGTGTTGTGTTTCGCCTACAAGCTGCTACATCTGCAAGTTGCATTTTGGCTTTGCAGGCTTTGTCCCGTGTCCTGTTGCATGCTTTAGGATCGGTTGAAGTGAGACACAGTACGATATTCTGCTGCTGTCCATGGGAACGAGGGGTGCGGGAACAGCTTTGCTGCGTTCCCGCGAGCTGTCCCGCTCGCACGAGTGTTTTCCCTGTCAGTCCAGCGAGGCGAGCAAGCACTTGAGCACGGCATGCGAGCTGGCTGGCCCCAAGGCAGGACCCACAGGGTGTATTTGGCTCAAGCCGTCGGGCTGTTTACCTTCCCAGAGGAGAGAAGCAGTTGGGAAGCAGTTTAAGACAGGGCTTGTTGGGATAGGTGGGAGGTGGCAAGCAACATCTCAGCTGTTTGTTTCTTGTAATGAGTTTCCCATATTGTTAGCAAGGCCATAAATTAGATGGGGAGCTCCGTTTTTCCATGGTCAAGAAATATCTGGTATTTTAAAGAGGCTTATTTTGTTGCCAGAATATACAAAAGCAATTGTGTGTTGCTGTAAGTTCAGCAGGCCTGGGGCCCTTCATCTTTGCAAAAGAAGTTATTGGGTTTAATGTGCTATTAAGAGAAATGTATAATTACCTTGCCAGTGAGAGCCCAGAGCCCACTTCTAGCATTCTCGTAGGATCGTAGCTCTGCATGCTTTTGCAAACGTCTGATTTAAAGACTTGTTCTCTCTAACTGCAAATTTGTTGTGGGTTGTTTTTGCGTTCCTAAAGAGGTGGCAGCTGGTGGTGGGATCCACAAACATCCAGCAAAACTGGAATTCTCAAGACTCGAAGCTGTTGTGCAAGAAAGGGTGTCCTATATAAGCAGGCACAGAAGTAGTACCAAGCTTGAGGCGAAGGAAGGTAACCGAAAGGATTTCATGTGTTCAACCTGACCTTGAACCAAGGGTCCAGCTGCCAAACAAGCCCGAAGCAGCTGATCCGTTTATCACAAATACTAATTATTTGGAAAGGAAAATTAGGAGAACTGCAGGGTTACTTTTGGTGGTATGGTGCTGTGCAACCTGCTGTATGCCGTCCGCTTGCTACATTCCTAGTTTTGCCTCTTTTAAAATGTGTCAGACTTAACTCCAGTGCTCTTAATTAAGAGTTGTTTGCATTCATCAATACAGGGTGAAAATAGCCAGAGGGTAGACACAAGCTATCCTCCACATAGGAAATGGGTCCAAAAGATTACGTTTTGTCCCTACAAGACAAAGTTGCAGCACAGTGAAGACTAACCACGTGGCTGTGCCCGCAGTGAGTTTATTCTGCTCAAGTTCATGGACATGCTTAGCCTATCTCACCTTACTAGGGCTGTAATAGGCCCGGAGAGGTGACAAACGTGTTCTCGGTGCAAACCTGCGCTCCACTAACCTTTGATGTTTTGATTTTTTTATTTTTTTGCTGTACCAGCTGCTATTGAATCTGCCTTATGGCTGATGTTGATTCCCAGGTAGTGCTGTTTTCCCCCAAATAAAAGCCGTAGAGCCTTAGCCCAGTGATCTGACAGCGACAGCAGCACACACCGATGAGTACGGGAGCTTCTCTTATTTCATCCGGGTGACCACGGGACCATTTGTCAGGCAATAGCTGTTCCATGTCTGCGTTCGGCTGTTCCCAGAGGAAATAACAGACTGCATTTCTCTTGCTGATACAACGAGCCAAAGTCCAAGTGGCGTGCTTAGTTGCTTACAAACGCACCTTAGTTTAAACAGTCAGGTATTTTGCTTGTTCCTAATACTCAGTTAAGATGCCAAAACTGAAACCCTGGTTTCCAGGTATCTAGGAAAGTGCACAGACCTGCGATCTCTTGAAAATACCTCTTTTGAAAGAGCAGCGGTGGTGAGCAATGGAAGTTAGCTCCAGGTACTTTGGGGTAGGGCAGAAGAGGCTACCTCCAAGCATACCTGGCCTGTATTTTGATTTGTTTGCACGCATCACAACCTGCTTAAATATCTGTGGTATCACCCCTTTCCCACCTTGCGAAGAGCTTTTCCTCGTGCACACAGTTACATGCAGCTGACGGGGCTGCTGGTTGTCAAGGTAAGATAATCCTGCTGCCCGCCCCGGTCCTGTCTGGCAGGGTGCAGGAAACAGCACCAAAACAGTGAATCACATTCCGTTTCTGATCAAACATTCGGCGCTTCCTGAAACATGACAGCCTCTTCCAGAGCTGCGCTGGTGTAAATCTGTAAAGGAGGATGTTTTCATCCTCTTCTGTATGTTTAAGGCTTAAATCATGTAAAGGCTAGTTTATGTCTATTGTATCCATCGTTCCCTTTCCAGTATACCTAAATCTTAATAACAATTAATCGTGTTATGTCTAAAAGATAAGCTTTTAATACCTTTTACCAGGACACTGCTTGTGTTTCAGCATTGTTAGGGAGGGTCATGTGGAGGCTGCACAGAGCCCAAGGTTGCTGTCTGTGTGAAGGACGTCTGGACAGCACAGATGCTTCTGCCGGTTACCTGGACGTACCTGACATTCCCCTCTCGAACGGACCAGATTCTGTTTTCTTTATATGGCAGCACTGCGTGCCCGACGCACCTAGCGATGCTTGGCTTGCTGTGTCCACCTCCACAGGCCTGGAGCCGCAGAAGATTTAGAACGTGCAAGTTGATTTCAAGTCGTTTAGACTGTTAAATTAATATTGATAGGATAAATGTTTAGATACTGATGGAGAGAGGTTGTATGTCAAAGTTGTGAGATTTGCTGGCAAGTTTTTGTTGATTAGGAAAGCGTTCCTTTAGAATTGATCTTTCCTCTTTTCTCCTGCCCCTTGCCTGCTCGGGCAGCAGAACGGCAGCAGATCTCACCTGCAGACAGTCTGCTGTCTGCGCTCCCCTGTCGTGATGCTTTGCTAGAGACAGCACGAGCCCTGATCTCGGGTGCAGCCAATGCAGCTGCAACGCCTGGCGTTAGCAGCTCCAGCTCCCGTTGCTTGCAGGGTCGGAGGCCGAGGAGATGCTGTAGTAGAGCAGACGGGGAAGGAAGGCGGTAGCTAGGAGTGCAGGTGGGTAAACGAAGACCTGCAATTCGCTGCTTTTCTGTGGTGGTGTTGCCTCTAGAGTCTTTCAGCAGTTTCTCAGTTATCTTGGCCTTTTCGGCGCTCTCAGGCCTCCCGTACAGGTTAATATTCCAGATGAGTGTTCTCCAGCTGTTGGTGCGCAGCGAGTGCTGTACAAGGTTTCCTGTGTTGGAAGGAACAGATGAGATCCAGTGGTGATAAGAGAAGAGCCTCAAATCATTTTAAGTCCTGGAGCTTTAGAAATCATAAAACCAGTAGCGATGGCCCAGCTGGACTGCCTGGTTTCTTGCACATTTTCCTTCCTCTCCTGGCTGCTATCCAGGATGAGCAGCATTGCACAGTGCATCTTCAGGCTGATGCAGCCTGAGCACTGCAGAGGCTGTACGTATAGAGGCTAACCATTTTTGTTGGAAACTCCTCCATACCTTCGTTTAAGTTCATGGCTTCAAAACGCACTACAGGCAAATTAATCTGAATCTGGAAGATTTAAAAAAAACTCTTGTGAGCAGAGGAGCTCTCGATCCTTAATCTTGTATACGCGGTGCTGTTCTAATTGTAGGATTCTGCAGAACCAGTTTGTGAGTGGTGCGAAGAACAACTCGGCACAAGCAGAACAGGCTGATGCAGAAGGAGCAGCTTGTGGCACAGAGCCTGGCGCTGTGTGCCGACGGAGGAGGACTTCTGTTCGGCCTCTGGTCAGGACAGTCTGCACTGCAGCTGGCTCTGTGCTCTATTGAAAATAGACAAGTTGTACACTTCAAACTGGGTCACTGTGTTTTTTCTGGGTGGTTTTTTTTGTTGTGGATAATAGGATAGTTCTCCAGATGTGCCTGAAAGGAGCATTAAGATCTGCCGAGAGCTGCGGTGAGACGGCGACAGTGCAGCCAGGGCCTGCTGAGGTTTATCAGCACTGAAGCTGAGGGCTTTTTAATCATGCATAGTTTTATTTAGTGGGATTACTTACATGCACTGAAGTCTTTCCTTTTATGTAGTTTAATTCTGTTATGGTAAACTGATTCCAAACCAGCAGTGAGAGCGCCTACAGTTGGTACCATTTTACCTAAGTTCGTCAGATCCCTTTTCCAAAGCAAAGCTGCTGGTCTCTGGGGTCGAGCTTCCAGCTGGCCAGGGCTTGAGCCCTCTGCTATGACAGGTCCATGTGAATATTAATTGCTTCAGTTTTGCTGCTCTGGAAAATTATACATAGCAAAAATCCAGCCTATGTAATATTGCTGTGCAGAAATAAGTTACGTATCTCCTTTTTCCTCTTTGTGGTATTTGTTGGGACAGAACTGCAGCGAGCACCCCGGGACAGGCGCTGGTTGTTCGGTGCTGAAGGTGCACCTTGGTTGCTGCCCTTTTATAAGGTGTGTGCTTCCGATCTTGCAGGAGTTGAGGAGTTAATCTGGACCATCCAAAGATTGATGTTTATACGAAGTGTAAAGCCAGTGACATTTACCAGGCACTTACTGGCATAGTTGATTGGGAGTCAGTGGATGGGGATTTATTTTTTTAGCTGTCTTTGTTCTGCAGGGTGGCTAATATTCCCAAATGGAGTGTGGTTTTATCAGCAGCATCTGTGGTGCACAGTCTGACTCATGTGCTCTTTGAGTGAGGATGACAAATGGAGAGTGGAGACAAACAACTCCTCAGGATCAGCGTGCGCCGAGAGGGGGAAGGAGAGAACGGTCATCTCGGAAGGCATTTCTAATAGCGTCCTAATCACTGCCCTCATGTGGGGAAGTCTGGCCTTTTGCTTCTGAAGAAATCTAATTTGGACTTTTTTGGAAGCAGAGGAGGGAAAGCGAGCATCCCTGGCAAACGGATGGGAAGACTCTGCAGATTCTCGGTCCCCCTGAGCTCGGGGAGCGGCGTGCCCCCGATGCACCTCTAATGCCTTGGGTTTGATGCTCAAAACATCTCTGTGTGCTTGCAGCGCCCGGGGGCGGTTTGTTGTTGAAGACATCCTGCACATGCTTGTCTGACTCACAGCGCTGAATTTGACTGTACTCCATGACAGCAGTGGCCTGTCATCCTGGTGCAGCTGTCCAGCAAGGTACCGCATGTCCCCTGGCAGCAAACTGCGCCCTGGCACCAGGACAGGTGGGAACAGCCAGTGTTGATGTTAAAGGAGCTCACTCACACTCTTTCCTTTGGCTAATAATAATTAGGAAATGTTTACCACACCATACACCCGATTTTAACCTCATTTATTTATCAGGTGAAATTTCAGCGATGCATTTGCCCTGTCTAGGGCTCGCATAGTTAACAGTGAAAGGCAACTTAGCTCCGATAAGCAAGTCAGACCTCGGCAGCTGTGTGTTTCCAGCTGTGGCCAGCTAAGGGTGGGAGGGCAGGGGAAAACAAAACAAAGCCCTTTCCCAGGGCCACCTTCTGAGCAAGTGCCTCGCTTGTCGCAGCCTCCGCTCTTCTTGTGCCACCGATGGGTGGGGACGCGGGTGGGATTTGCTCCTCGCTCTTCAGGTTGTTTCTGAAGAGGATTGGGGGGCAGGTAGAGGAGTTTCCACACAGATGCATATTCTGATGTGAAGCTGGGGGTATCTGGGGCGGGGGGTAGATGAGGCGCTCCTCTGAAATGCTATTCTGGGAAAGTGAAGTCCCAATCCTGGCATTTGTTGAACGGGGATTGCCTACAGTCATCCTTTTTAGGAATAGATTGTGTGAAATTAAGCTGCCTAGTTTCACTTTGATGTTTCTTTTAATTTTCACTAGAACATACCCATTTTCTCTTAATTTTCCTTATGAAAAGTACTTTTTTATTATTCTTTAAAAGAGACCACTAACTGAAGTTGAAATACTGTCTCCAAGAAATTGTACAACTTTGATCACTAAACTTAAAAGCTAGGAAGGAGATGGGATTAGTGCTGTGACTTCTGTAGATAAATATTTGTGAGCATTTGTGACTTGAACAGAAATTAACGGGGAAATAAACATCTGTCCTTTGATCAGCTCTCCAGCTCATTAACCTGTTGAATGCAGTGTCTGGCCGAAGGATTCAAGGCCAGAAGGGGTTCAAGGCATATGAAACAATCGCAAATCTCTTCCCCTTTCTGTGGACACTGTTTTTTTTTTCCTGTGGTATTTTAATTGTAAACACAGCAGGACACTTTTGGAATATGTTAAATTACTCAAGATTTCCTCTAGTCTTAACCCATCCATAACTTCAGTCAGGCTAATGGTCTGAGATGCCTTGACCTGTAACTCATTTTGGGTTCATGCACAAGGTATTTGCTCAAGTGCAGCAGTGCTTTTGAATTCAGTTCGTCTGGCGTACCTGGAAAGTCGGGCAGAAGATGGAGATGGGCTGCAGCTCAGCAGCTAACTCCTGTGCAGAGTGGATGGGAGATGAACATGAACCACTGGTGTCTTCCAGACATCCCATGAGTTCGCTGGACAGGCAACTTCTCTGCAAAATATGAGTCACTCTCCCAGCAGCCTGGGTGCCGTGTATAAATTAACACAGTGTGTAGTTGCCTTTTCCCATGTGAAGATACCTCAAAGGTTTAATTTAAGTTCTGCTTTCATGGTAGCCCTTCGCTTACTGCCGCTCCCAAGCTTTTCCAGCCAGCCCTCACTGGAGAAGACTACCAGCAGCGTGGCCGCGGCCTTACCTGAGTGCGCCAGCGTATTGCGGGACGAACAGTTGGAGAGCCGCTGCTTTTCTGCGACTGTCCCTGTTTGTGCTCGAGTGCTGGGTCCCGAATTCCTAAGAGCCCCCCTACCCCATCTGCCGACGACTGGAAGCGTGAGTGGAGGTGAAGGCTGTCATCCCTGAGCGCTGCAGCATCACGCCCTGTAGCCCGTGCCCCAGGCTGCTCTTCCAGGAGTTTGGGATGGTTCTGCAGAACTTCACTAGAAAATTAGTTTATCTTGTTTTGGCACAGAAGTTGTAGCTTAATTGCCATGCTGTTTATCTTGCTTGAAGCAGAGGCCTGAGAAGCAGGACTTGTTTACAATAAACTTGCAAATGGCTTTGGACAGCTACTGTAGCTCAGATTTAAACCCTTAGAAAGTGGTATCTGCTACAGAGATACTGCAGCAGTGGGTTAAAGCAATTAAAGCAGCCTCTCTGCACTCCTCCAGCACTTCCCAGATATCTTAAGGAATTGTAATTTTTGCATTCTGTACATGCAGAACTGGCTCTGCCGCAACCTGGTGATGCTTCTTTCCTGGTACTTGCAGGCGTTTGTTAATTTGGAGGGGAACCTGTTAGAAGGAGAGGGCATTGCACGGCCTTTTATTGCCTTAATGCTGCAAATGTACAGCCACAGCAACTGCAAGAGGCACTTGTACCTTCACGGGCCTTCCCCTGGGTGGTGGGGATGGCTCAGCAGGATGCTCCGCTGGCTTTTATGGACCGCAGTCATCAGCAGCGAGCCAAAGCCCCAGCGGGAAGCCGTGCTGAGCTCTGCCTTGCTTCTGCGGCTCCAGCGGCAAAGTGAAGCTTTTTGTAATTATCTCAGACACTCTATCTGGAGCTCCAGGCTATATAGGAGCCAAGAGGCTCACACAGAGCTTTAGCTCTTTATTGCTTTTAACTTTGGGGTGATGTTGCCTTCAAATACGTTTCTTCAGTTTCTGTAAGTCTACTGGCTTGGGTTTATTTACTCCACGAGGATATTAGCTAAAAGCTGGCTGGCTTGGCCATGTAATGTATTGCAGTCTCTACTCTTAATTCTGAGCCAAACGTCCCCGTACTCATCCATCGCTTGTGGATTTGAGCAGGCATTTTGTCTTCTCGTTGGTGCCATAAAATTGCCAACAATTTTAGGGTGGCAGCCAAGTCTTAACGTGATACTGGTGGGAGTGAGGTGGTGGTATGCTATGCTTCAGCGATGTTCTTTGAGGACAAAAGTATTTGACATTAGAAGCGTGCAACGTTGATGCAAAGTGGCTTTCAAGATGTTGTTTCCCTTGATGCACTGACTTTGAGGAGCAGTTAGGGCTGGTGTTGATGTGGGTGACTGGGGGGCAATAGGAGACTTCCAGGATTGCTGCAAAGCCGGGAACCTGCTGCCCCGTCCTAAGTGTCAGCGACTGGTTGGCAGCTTATCTAATATTAGCGACAATAACTCAAAACTACTGTAAGACTTGTAGTGGATTTCTTGTTCCGGTGTGCCTGTTCTTTGTGCTGTCAGCTCCTTTAAAACGTTAGTTAATGGAGCGCTCATCTTCTGCTTCTCAATTTCTCTTGCCTCAAACAGCCCCTGGAAAACTTATTAAACAGTCGTGTAAAGAGGCTCCTAACATGGTAGCAAATGCTGCAAAGGGAAGGCTCTCTTACTCTTACCATCTGTCTCGCCGCACACTCCAGATGATGCAATGTGCCGTATGCCATATCAAAATAAACCCTTTATTTTTAACAAACTGCATTTAAGACACATTGGCAGAATATTCAGCCAATCCCTAAATTTGGGACTGACCTTACTTAATTCCTCAAGGCACGCTACCACACTGCATCCTTCAGCGCTGGAGCTGGCACTAATGAGCCACAGACTCCTACTCTGACATTTCAGAAAATGAGACTCTGTTCCACCGTAGTGCTCCGAGCTGGGCTGACTTACGCTGATTCACTGGGTATAGGCAGTGTTTATCTTCGAAGGACGCGTGTGCTCGCAAGGCTCGACTGCAGAGTAGTCTGTAGGACAAACCGAGTTGAGAGCTGAGTCTGCCAGGTCCAGGCGTGAGAGACCAAAGCTTTGGGGGTTAAACTGGTGCTGGTGGAGGAGCTGGAGGTGCCGAGGCCAGCAGCAGGCTCCTTGAACGTAGCGCAGCTTCTCTGTCCCCTGCGAGCCATGGTCGGGTCACTATAGTATCAGCTGCTCATTTTCATTAATAGTTTGTTTTATTTTGTTTGCCTGCTGCATGGGTGGCAGCGTGAGATGTGTCATGATTCTCCGAGTGATTTAATGAGTATTCTCTCTGCTTTCTTCTCCCTCTGCCAGCACTCCCTGTTGTCCTGCAGCTATTGCCTTTGTTCTCCTGTGCCCAGGCTGGGCTAGTTCGTATGTACTTCTAACTGCAGAGGCATCCTTAATTAGTCCCGTAAATGAATGCAGAGCAATTGGAGCGCAAGCCGAGGACTGTTTGCAAGCAGCAGATCTGCTGCTGTCAGACACGTAAAATTGTCAGGTCTAAGCCATGGCTGGTAAACACACCGGCTTTGGGCATGTGAGCTAGCAGTAATTGTG
This sequence comes from Gavia stellata, assembly GCF_030936135.1. NCBI lineage: Eukaryota > Metazoa > Chordata > Aves > Gaviiformes > Gaviidae > Gavia > Gavia stellata. Next base: position 1,252,228 of record NC_082625.1, read on the forward strand.
GATTTTACTGCTAGACCACTTGGTGTTATTTCAAAGTTTTGCTAAATAGAGAGTCCTTGAGCCATGGATGTGCTGCCTTTAACCCCTGGTCATCTTCAGGACAAGTAACTTCTGCCTCCACCCTGCTCCAAACTATCTCTCTTTTCCCTTTTTTTCCCTTTTTGGCTCACTCGGGAGCAAGCCAGGAGCTAGTGTGTTGGGACACTATAGCAAAAAACTCTCTCGCTGAAGGGTAGGAGAAAGTTCGCAACAGGCTGCTCTTGCCTGTGATCCTTGACCTGCCGCCCTGCAGTCGCTGTAAAGTCAGTTCCTGTATCGGGGACCTTGAGGGCGTTTGGGAGGTGCATGGGCAATGGGAAAGCAGCCTGGGCTCAAACCAGTGTTCAAAACCAGACTTTTCTAGGTGAATGGTCATATTTCAGGAATTTGGCCGTTTTTCCTCTTTCTATTCTAGTTACAAAAAAAAAAACCCAACCACTTTCCTTCCCCTACAACTCCGAGGGATTTTTCAGGGCTTGTTTTGTCCATCAGTCAAGAGTGATATTCGGTGTTTACACCTCCTGAGGATGAATGAGGTCAGAGCATATGTCATCAGTAGTGATTCCTGTAGTTCCTATTTATGGAAGCATTTCCTTCCACTTTAATAAGTAAAACCAAGCCAATCTCTCCTTTGTGTGAGCCTAGCCGTTGCCCCAGATGGACAGCCTGGTAAGGAGCTCGCCGAAAGTCAGTCGCCGTCTTCTGCGGTGGCGTTTGAATTCACTTTCTAGTGACCCAGTCATTTCCCCTGGCATTTCCAGCTCCGGTCCGTGGGATTTACGTGCTGTCAGAGCAATTGCATTCTCCCTGCGAGAACTGGATTTACCTCATTTCACACTTAATGTCGAGCCGCTCTGCGTGTAACGTCTGCAGCATCCCGAAGCCCTCAGAGGAGGGGATGAATGAATGCACACGCTGGATTCATTTGTGTTATTAGTCTTCAGTGACTAATCCACCTGGTTTCTCATTGTCATATTCTGAATTTGCTTTTACCTTTTGTTCTCCAAGCATTTCCTACTTAATAGGAAGTACTGGCGCTCTGGAGCAGGCACGTTGCCTTTCCTCCATCGGTTACCCACTCGTCAACTTGCAGGTCGTAGTTCAGTTACTAAATTGGGTGGCAGCCCCTCCTTTTTCCCCACACCATTGCTAAAACATCCTCCTGCCTTTGCTGGCACTGAGAGCTTATACAGCAAACTCCAGCTCTGTCAAGATGATGTGCAAGACGCTTTTCTGAGTAATACTGAAATATCACCAAAAAGTTGCGCCCTTGCGAACAGTTCTGCTCTTGTCTGGTAAAAGCTCTGTCTGTGTAAGCACAGCTCTTACAAAATGAGTAAGTGTAGGGTAAAGTGAACTTTCTCCTCCTGTGTTTAACTTTATTCATAACTGTTTGAACACCAGTGGATGAAGGTAAGGGTTTTGAGTGGCAAGGTGGGCTCTGCCTTTCCGTAGCGACTGCAGTGGGAGCTGAGGGTGCTCCGAGCATCACACTTGTCCCTATCACAGCGTATCCCCAGCAGTCTCTGCTGTATCTTTGGCAGTTTCCAGAATACTAAATGCCCAGGAAAGAGTGAAGGAATATCTTGCAGCAGCTGGAATGATCCTATTTAAAACCATTTCATCACTTAGAGTCTTTTCAAGTACCTTGTGGGTTTAGAAGCAAAAGTCCCGTGAATCGTACTTCTGGGTCAACTCGTTTGATGCTGCAGTCAGATGGGGGAGATTTTTCTTGCCCCTTTCACACCAAAACCTTACACCGACCCTGCATGAGGCGGAGAGGAGAGCTTGCACGTGCGGTCCGGGTTCCTCGGGGCTCGAGGAGGCGGCAGTGCGACTCACTGGCTTCGGATACCGAGCGGCAAAGTGTGGCACCACTCGCCAGCCAGCGCCGGGGAGGGTTGCGGGGCGGCTGCGTGCCGGGGCTGGATCCTGGCCACCCGCGGGAGGAGGAGGAGGAGGAGGAGATGCACGGTGCCAAGGACTATACTCGTTCTGCCTAGCGGGATTTTTTTAGCAATAGTAGCAATTGATATCAAAGCAGCTTTTGCCACCCCGGCAAACCCAAATAGGCATTTTTCACGCGATACTAAATCCTGCCTTTCTTCCCTTTATTTTTAGTACAGGAGACTCCAGGTAGTTGCAGCAGTGTCTAATTAATCTTAGTGTGAATGAGAAACTTGCAGCAAATAGCAGCAGTCATTTGAGGTTCTCGTGCAGCACGAGGACTTTCCCTTTTTTAAATAAACCATATTACTTCAGCTAGCTGCTAGGAATAACCTCTGCCTGCCACCGACGAGGCAGCATGGGCTTGGGCGTCGTGTTTCTTAATTCCTGCTTTTTGCTGTAAATCCTTTGGGAACATTGTGTGCGGTGCTGTCTGCGGTGGGATGAGAACTGGGAAATCTGCAGGGCTTTCTCTTGGCTTTTCTGAGATGAGCCTGGTATAAATCAAACCTCTCAGCGATAACATCAGGCTTTTAGTAGTATCTGCAGGCGGGTCGGGTTGGGTTCCCATTGCGCAAGGTGCTGATGGGGTTAGTTGTCAGTTTAGGCTTCGGAAAGCTTGCTGTCCCGCTCTGCCCCGTGGTAACCTGCTGCACAGACGAAAACCTGCTCAGAAGAGAGCAGAAAGCAGATTGAAGAGCCTTAGTGCAATAAGCTTTAGGTCTAGGTCCTTTTGGGTACAGCTAGGTTAGTGCCAGACTTGAACAGGTTAAACAGTGGGAAGTGAGACCGAAGTCCAGTCTTTAACAACTTGGAATTTGAGGAATTGACAATTAGCTTTCACAGCAAAACAGGGCTGCTAGAAATTGCACTTCTTGCTTAGTTAAGACCTGTCTTTTTCATATGTCTAAATTAAGTTCTGCAGACAGTCAGGAGCCAGTTGCAAAACAAGCCCATAACATGTAGTTAATGGTCCTGTATTAAAATGAAATTGCATGAAAGTCCGGTGTGTTGCAGCACAAACACGACTGCTGTAAACGTGCTTTGCCTGGCTTTTTTTTTTTTTTTTTATGATGCCTGAGTGAGAGCTGGGGCATTGCTGCGTCAGGACCACCTCTTCCTGAGGATCTCTGGGAGAGCTGAAATGAGATTGTTGGCATCCCCTTTTCAAGCTCTTGCAGGGACATCCTCCGTCCCTCTGGCTGGCAGCAGCCCCACGGCACGTGCCCCCTCCCGTGGGACGGCTCCAGCCTTCACGGTGTTACCTCCACACCTCACAAAAAGCTGCCTGTGAGTTAGCGTCTGACTCAGCTTTGTCCTTTTGGCGGAGTGAAAAGCGATGTCTTGGGTTTTTTGTCTTCCTCCCCCTCCTCTCGCCGAGCCCGCGGCGTTGCGGAGGGGAGCGGGACGCGGCGCTGGCTGCGTGGGCAGGGAGATGCTGTAGGAGGGTTCCCCGACCCCGGAGCCGCTGCAGTGATGCAGCCGATTGACGTACTTTCTCCTGCATCAAAGTGACGGTTGCCTGGCTGCCTCACTGAGCCGGGCTTTTTTCTGTGTTTAATATTAAAGTACAAAGCTGTGCAGAAACCACATGCTTTTTTGCTCTTTGAAGTGGTGCTGGCTAACTGCCTGAAAAACATTCTCCAGTGGTGGTGGAAAAAATCCCATTACGTTTTACAAATATTTTTGTTTTATTTCACCCCTTTCTTTCAGAAGCTTGACAATAGTCCTCTGGAGACTCGATCTCGTGTTGCTGGCAGAGCCTGGCCCGTCCCCATAGCTGCCTGCCTCCCATGCCACAAACAGGACTTGCAATTCAGTTTTGAAGAAATAAAACTTGCATTTAGGTGGCTGGTTTTGTGTTTTTCTTTCTACATTGTACAATACGTTATCCTCATCGTCTGCAGCGTCAAGCTCTCGACAAGCTAAGAGTTGAACGTGTAGCCTGGAGTTTTAAGTTCGGAACTTAAGTCCAGAGGTTTTTAAGCAGCTTGAGTGTATTACTGCTAACCTTACGTAGTGGGGTTTAAGATGAAGAAGATAATAAAATTAGTTAGGTTGGATTTTCAAAATCAGTGTATAGTTCCTGAGTAAGAAATACTGCACTTAAGTGTTATTGGAATGCGCAAGAAGGAGGGGAAATAGGATCAGGTGTAGAAGCTGTCAGTGTGTGGCACTAATGGCGTGTGTATGTGATCTGTAACTTTTAAATGCGCTGGTAATGTGTTCCTCATAGCTTCAGCGGCTGAATGAAGATGTTAATTAGCCAGGGATTAACAGCTATGCTTTATGCATTACAATGCCAGGCACGCACACCTCGGGTGAGTCTCTTCTGTGATCTTTATCCACCCTTGGTCACTAAAAGGCAGCGTTTCAGTGATAAAAGTGCCCTTCCGTAGTTTGTCAGTAGTAGCACAGCTGGGCAGGTGGCACATCTTTTTCTCGCCGAGTAGAAATACTGTTTGTCCATTTTCTACCAAATGCAATTAGCCTTAAATTGCAGGAATGCAAATTGGGATTTAAGGGCATGCAGCTAGGCTGGACTTGGCTTCTGAGTCATTTTAAAGGTAAAAGGGTTTTTGCAAACATGAAGGTCAATAGAAATCTTTCTGTGAGGCTTTTGATATCAGTGGTCATTAAGCCTTCTTAAAGACCTCAAAATTCACTGCCTCTTTCGGTGGGGGATGCCAACCATGGATGCAAGAGTGTGTTCTGCTTGCTTTATTGTAAGTTAGGTCTTAGCACAAACTCTTTAATTTGTTCGTGCAGAGGTGCGGCAGCGTGCTGAAAGGGTTTCTGCAGCTGCGAGTTAAAAGCCAAGCCGTAGAAAACATCTGCGGTTAAAGCCCAGAGTTTTCAGCTCCCTCGTGCTGTCGCTGGGCTGTAGCCAACGAGCGGCATGATGTTGGACAAGCAATGCCAGCATGGTGTTCGTGTATTTGTGTAAATGACACAGAAAACTGGTAAAATTCCACTAATCCCTGTGTAAGTGAGCTTATCATGGGATACGAATTTCCTGTTGCCTGTCCCCTACTGCTGAATGCAATAAAATGGGCAGCCAGAAAATCACATTGGTTCCTGTATCGGTGCCTGTCATTTGTTCCAGTTTGGGTTAACTTGTCTCTACAGAGGTTATGGTTTTCCAGTTTTCCTCCAGCTTTCAACTCTGTTTTGGGTATTTAGAGCTGAAGCTTATAAATAGGTCCTTTTAAACTATATGAGCATGATAAAACTATATGGACAGGAGCGAATGCGCTGAGGTGTCGGGAGGGCAGGGTGCTGATGAGCAGACATTTGTGTGATGCCCTTTTTGCCTTAAAAAATACAGTACAATCCCATCCGGAGTCTCCGAACAGCACGCAAGGCTGTGGAGTGAGTTAAGTATTGTATTCGCTGTTGTGGCTAAATAAGCTTGATTCATTCTTTCTCCCTTTTATGTGTTTTTATTAACGGAGACAAGGGATTTCTGCAGCAACGGCCTCCCCTAGGAATGCTGGCTATGTGAAAAATGCCCCGTCCTGCAGCGCCGCTGCTCTCCCTTATCTGCCCGTCGCTCGCTGCCCGCGCCGTGGGCACGGGCTCTGCTCACCACACAAATACCTTCCTGTCCTGGGAAGTGTCACCGCTGCCATCGGCGTTCATCATCGCGTCTGTCGTCTCCAACCTGTCCTGGGCCCCCCCCTGTTCAGAGCCAGCGTGACCGGGTTGGGATGAACCCGGTGCTCGCAGGAGGTCCTCAGTTTCCCCAGCCAGACCCGGTGCTCACGGGTGGCTGTCGGCACGCCGAGTGTGCAAGGCAGCCACCTGCATGGCACGGCAGTGGAGAACACCGTGCGTTGCAAGCCTCGCTCGTGTCTAACACCACAGACTGTGAGATTTCTCGGCTTCATCATTGTGAAGAGGCTGCATGTGCTAAATAGGACTTTTTCGATCGCTTTGTGTTGAGTATTTATGTTTATTCTTTCTTCTGTTTTCCCAGGAATATTCCAGAGGTAGTAGAAAACGGTAGGTACGTGTTGCGGCCATTTGAAGCCATTTTTTCTTGGAAAAATTGAATAAGTGATATTGGATTAAGCTTTTATTTCTTGACACGGTTGTCCACAAAGAGCAGCTTTGGTCGCTTGCGCTCTTCCAGCCTTAGGCTGTCTCTGCTCTCTGGAGTTGAATTGAACTTTGGGTTCGTCATGTACCAGTTTGAATTAATCTGTTTTGAAGCTAGGGGAGCTGGTCCTGATGCACAACCTCCGCGTTGCCAGCTAGGTGGAGGTGGTGATGCTGTAAGCTGGGGGCCAGGCCACTGTGCTGGGTTTTATTTCAACTTGGAATGATCGCGCCAGAAGTAAAGAAGGCTTAATTTTTTCTCTTTTACTGGGATAATTATGTTTGTTCAAGCTCTTCACTTGCTAGGCAAAGCAGGATCTAAATTTGGTGCCTCTTTTAATATCTTTTCAGCATACGTGTTTTTTGGACCATGTTTAAAAGCACTTCTGTCCCTGTTATGTAAACTTTCTTTAAAGGGAGTGAGATGTAATTGTCTGGCACATCTTGGGGTGGGCAGGCAAAGCCCGAGGTCTCGTCTGCTCGGGAAGCAGCTGCTGAGGAGCATGCGGACTCGCAGGCTAGTGCCTGTACCAGTGCATCTCCCCATCGGGAGGTAGTCCTGCTCTGGAGCAGAAGTGCCTTATATGGGTTTTAACTAAACCCAGTTGTAGTTGGGCATTTTGTTATAGATTTAAATGGGAAGACTGAGCTGACTGCTCCTTTTTCTTAATCACCATCGCTGTCAGTCATCACTCCCACAAACGAAGAGTCTTGATTGATGGTGTGAGATCTGCTAGTTGCTTTTAGCATAAGGGTAGCGTAAATCTTTCACCGATCGTTTAGGCTCATCTGGGCTAACTTTACATGGAAACGTTTTAGGAGCCCTTACTGTCTGAACTGTCTAACAGTTTAAAAAGAAATAAAAGCAGGCAGCCCCAAACAGCTGGAGAAGGTAATTTTTAACCAGTTTTTGCTCTGTCTGCAAGATGTTTTGACCATCTCTTTCCCCCACAAACATGCTTCTTGAATGCACATGAAGCAAACAGGAACAAAGCGTTCTTGCTCGGGATTAAAAGTGGATGCACGTGAGGGCTATCCGCAGTAAGTCCATGTATAGATAAGAGCAAGCGCTTTGCTTCTGGAGCTGGCGCGCGCTGTCTGTGCGAAGGGTTGGTCCCCCAGAGACGGGCTCCTCGCTGCCGACCGGCTCGCTGGCAGGGGACCTGCTCTGGCCGGCGGTTTGATGGTGAGACACCGTCAGGTGCCTGCTCCGGCATCCCCAGTGCCCGGCACGCTCGGCTGGAGAGGTTCACGCTGCCCAGGAGGGGCAGGAGGCTTGTCGTGCTTTGGCCGAGCGTACACAGAAATCTGTTTCTTAAATCAGACTGTTACCGGACCAGAGATGTTTTTATTCAATGGTATACTTTGCCTCGAAATCTGTTTACAGTGTAATTTGAAGTAGACCACCCGGGTCAGAGACTCATTTTGACGAGTTACTAAAGGTATTCTTAGTGTTCTGCGTTTTCCTATTTAGACACAAAACTGGAAGGAAATACCTGTATTTCTGTGCTAACGTGCAGTTTCAGGCCCTGCAGTCCGTGACACTGTATTTTATCTCCCAGCTCTGTGACCGAGCAGATGCTGCCGGTACCGACCCTTCTCCGGCTGTCAGTATTTGCATTGCCGTTGTGCAAAAGGAAAGCTTTCGCCCTTCTCTTTCTTTCGGTTTCAGGTTAGCACCCAGGCACACAGATAAGTTTTCTTTTCATCTGGCAAGTGAGTTCATACCAGAATGGGGGGGCTAAAGCATCTGCAGAACTGTGTTCCTTATCCAGCGTGTGAATAAAAACTGGGGGCAAAAAGTGCCATTGGGTAATTCTCACAGTTCCGGCAGAGGGTTGACTTTGGGGTCCCCTGGGACTTGGAGGGGCAGGTGAGGGGGTGCCAGCGACGCTCAGCTATGTACAGGGTAAGCAGAGAAGGATGGCACCAGCACAACGGCAGTGGCTCACTGCCGTGAATTGAGGGAAGTTGGAATGTTTTACATATCTGTTTTTGCTAACCTGTAGTAGATGATTCTCTAAATGTAAGCACCAGCCCAATGAAAATAGCCAGGGAGCCAAAGGTTGCCCGTTACCTGCAAGCCGATCCCTCACGTGCCTTCTGGTACAACCCTTTCACACAATATCCAAGTCCCTTTTTTAGCCTCTCTGCCTTATTTCCAGCCCCAGCCTTGCCACGGCAGTTCCCAGTCCCAGCCCTGAGCTCAGAGCTGAACCGCTGCCAGCCCAACGTGACTTCTCTTCCTGTAAGAGAGACAAAAGAAAACGACCTTCTGCTTCCTCTCCCTGTCTGCCCAGCGGATTCCAGCCCCGATGTAGGAGTTGCTCCTTGTTGCAAACCCTCACATGATGTTGCAGTCATCAGTATTACCAAAAGACCCGGGTTTGCATGAAAACAGCCGCACAGACGCCGCAGTCACATGGAAATACTGGCCTTTTCTTTTAGGGTAATTACTTCGGTGGTTGAAACAAGTGCAAAAGTAGTCATCGGGCTGATCAAACTGTGTCCTCATCCGCATTTGGAAGCAAGCCTCTTGGGTTTTGCTTGCCTGCAGCTGACTTGGGGGGGCCCAGGCTCTGCTGGCCTATTGTGAGTTTCCCCTGAGCATCATTTTTGCCCTCTGTAGCTGCATCAGTAATGAAAGCAAGATGACTAGAGAAAGTCACAGGACTGCTCTCGTATCAGCGTGTTTTATGGGTGTATGAAGAAAGCAGTAGTATTTATGCTCATGTGATGTCTCTGCTGCAAAAGGTCACTCACATTTCTAGTGAAATTAGGAGTGGGCCCCCAAATGCAAGTGAGTCCCTTCTGCAGTCAGTAGCTGGCAGTGAATAAGCATCCCTGAGCCGTTCAGCTCATGAGCAAGTGTCACACCAGCCCAGCTTCAGGATACCTCGAGCTGTTAATTATTTCTGAAGCATGTAGTTAAGATTTTGAGTTTTTGCTTAATGCCGAGCTATAGGGTGTGATTCTTCAGAAGCACCGGTGTGGAATTACAGGTCTGAATTTTCCCAGTGTAGATGACGTTCCTGCCTTACGAAAAATATTTTCACTTCGGGTTTCTGAGGCTTAGTTAGCAATAGGGTGCTAATTACTGGGTGGGGTCAAAGGATTTTGGGGTTGCATTAGCAGAAAAGATACATATTTAGTGCAGCACATACCCAGACATGACCAGCTCAAAGCTTGGAGCATTGCAGCTGTGGTGTGGTGCTGGACAGACATGATGTTCTGCTTTGCTGTTCAGTGCTGGGCTAATGCAGCGAAGCAGTACTGGAGATGAGTCCTCCACGTGTGCTACGAGGATGTGCCTGTTCACTTCAGCTCAGCCCAACAGTGTGTTTGGGGTCCCAGCAATTACATGACCGTAGATGTTGCTTAATTCCCTACTGAATCGCTTTCCTCCTTGCTCATAGCTGTAAGTAGCTCTCTGTCATCATGCGAGATCTTAACACGAACAGGGATGGTGTTTGTTTCAATTCAAGGTCACTGAAGGACTCTCGGGGTTAGGTTAGTGGAAACTGCTCTTGTCTCACTGCTTGAGCTCTGTAGTCGGTGTCTGGACATATTGCCCATGGCTGTCGAGTCAAGGCGTTACTTAATCCATGTTGCAATATTGAACTTTCTTTAGCAAGAGTCTGTCTAGGCGCTGTGTTTTTCAGGGCATGGTTGCCTTGATTCATTGATGGCACCATTATGTCTAGAGAGATTTTTGCTTTCAGTCTCTTTCCCTTGAACCCCTGTTGCTCCACTCCAGCACTGTTTACAAGTTTGCATCTTTGGGATGACTCTGTAGGAAAAGCAGCGAGTGAGCATTTCATGTAGGTTGGAAAGGCGATGCAAGCTCTCACTGCAGATGCGGACGCATCTGATTTCTTCACTGACTCAAGATGCAACTGCTATAAACTGAATTCAGGATTTTAAAGCTATACTCTGCTTATTTTGCTGCTCACATCCTCACCCCTAAGAGTATTTGCAATGAGTAACCTCACCCGCAGCTTTGGAGACTCTTCACTACAGAAGTAGAAAGCATTTGCAAAACCAACAGCAGAAAAACTTTGGTGGTAGAGCAAGCAGGTGTGACCTAGATGCGTCCAGAGCAGATGCACTGAGTAAAGAGGTTTGCATGTGGCTATTCCTTGGCCATAATTGTGGTTTAAAGCAAAGGAAAAAATTCTCATGAGCGGCTCACACTAAAGATCGCGGCTATGAACCTGGAAAACCAGCTCTTCCGTGTTTTTGACAGAGTAAAGCAAATGCCAGTCAATGTTTCAAGCTCTGCTAGTCGAAATGTGCTAAAAGTCCTGCTAAGAGATGTGCTTAACAATCCCCTAGAGGCCTTTAGTCTGGGTGCTGTGAGATACCTAGCTCAGAGAGCAACTAGGAATTTAGCACAGAAGTACGCAATTCTGTTGTAATCGGCGGGGTAGTTCGCTCTTCCCTTTGCTTTGCAGAACAGCATGAGCGGTTCCTAGTATTATCATTTAGACCATTCTTATTTTCACTTAAGGTGACGATATCACAATGTTTTGAAATGGGTCAGGCTGAAAACAAAAAAGCAAAACTTTCTATGTGCAGTGATTACGCAAACACCATCTGGCCCTTAGGGCCAACCTTCTAGTCCCCGCCGATCGCGGCAAACCCAGTCAGCATGAGCCAAGTATTGCCAACGCTCTGGTTTTGATAATGTGGCTTCAAAAGGGCTTTCTGAATGTACAAAGTGTAAAGCAATGCTCCGACAGCCGAAAATATACTGTGATTTATATGCTTTCCTTGGAAGCTGGGTTAGGTGTGCTGTAGCCAACCCTGTATCAGCCTCTTAAGTCACACAAAAGAGGCTGAAATGCTTTTGGCTCCCGTTCCTGAAGAGGTTTCTTCATGGCTCTGTGCTACACCAAGGCTCATCAACGAGCTAGTCAGCATTTTTCTTGTTTGCTCAGCATCAGCTGAATGCTGCTTCCCAGTACTGTGAGGCTTGTTGAGAGAACAGTCACACCAAGAGGATCACTTATCTTCCTGCACTTGAACAGAAGGTATTTAATTTTTAAGTAAATATTTTTGCTATAACCTCAGGCTCCCCCCCACCCCCCAAGCGTGTTGGTTGCAAATATTCCGCTTGTGCAGACGCTGGAATGAAACCGAATCCAATACAGAAAAGCCTGAAGGGCGGTTGGCGCATCTCCCACCGTAGGCTGGGGGGATCAATTCCCATAGCCGTGCAGGGCACCCGTGCTGCTTATCGTTTTGATTTTTGACGTTGCAGAAAGTGGGCTGAAGGGGGAGACTTCACCCTGAACTCCTCAGCTTCAGTGCAGGCGAAAGCCTAGAAGGGAATAAATCAGCCTTGAATTCTGGTCCGAAGGTCAAACAAGTAAGAGTGACGCTGGAGCAGATGGCCCGGGTTCCTCAGCGCGGGATATCTTGTCCTCAAGCATCCAATGACCTCATCTAAGCCTCCCAGATGACCATCTCTGCGGTGACACCAGGGGTAATCAGAAGGGCTTCAGACCACGCTGTCTTCAGTTTGGCCTGCAGAGCAGTAACAAAAAGTCTCTCTCTATGTATATACAAGTCATAAAAGGTTAAATTATGGTGAATTCTGCTTCCAGGCTTATTCACACGTGTGTGGGATCAGATGTCTGGTCTCTACGCGCTGCCTCCCCGCTGACTGTAACTGCGGCGTTGGGTCAGCGCCGGTTCCGGGGGGAAAACACGCTCCGTGGCAGCTCGAGGGATTGCTCATCTGGTTATTTGAGCTCGATCCTGCTGGGGCAGGATACTGGGCTGAAAGTGTCACTGCAGACCGGCCGAAAACAATGAAACGAGGGTAAACTGCTGTTTGCTTGACCAGTGGTTGGAAGGCTATTTTTAGCTACTTTGAAACGCGATTTGAATGCACGTAGGTATAATAGCTGCAGTCGGAGTAATGAACAAACCCTGTTTCTTTTTCCATAACACAAGAAAAGGTAGCTGAGGGGCATATTGTGCTGGGAAGGTTCGTAACGGCTATGTTACCCTGCTTATTTACCAGTTCCCTATCTTCTCAAGAAGCATTGAGCAAGCAATGCCAAGCCATACAATGAGCATATTGTAGCTTGCGGTTCTGATGTAATTCCCTCCAAACACTCTTTCCACAATGAAAACTTGAAGTTACTTGAAACCAAACTCCTTGCCCTTTCCATCCCCTGCACGCAGAGCTGTCCGAAGTTCAATAAACATGCTCTGCCGGGCTTGCTCAGCACAACCGCTCGCTGAAGCCCTGCAGAAGTCCCAGTATCTTCTAGTGAATAGAGACTATAATTGGAACAATGCTCCTAATAAAGGCTAGTCCTCACAGCATTGGCCTGAATTCTTATTTTAGGGTTTTCTTGTAATCTTCCTTAAATTCCGTGTGGCTAACTTTCTTGCTAAACACGTGATACTATTTTGGGGAGAAGCAAAATAAATTTGAGATAATAAAAAGCCAAAGCGTTCCGCTCACAGATTGCAAGCAGGAGGTGGCTTTGAATTTGTCTGAATGCTCATGTGGCACAGGGAAATACTGGCTGTTTAGGAGCTCAGGAAGGAGAGTTACTCCTGTGATAAGATAACTTTTAAAGGACAGAATTTTATCTGGGCGTTACGGTGACTTGAGAGCGTAGATATGTCAGGGACTTGTTTCTTTTAATAGCCGTGCATTACTGATGGGGAAATTCTCTGCTGCTTTCTCCACCAAAACACAGCAGCTCTGCCAGCTGACTCTGACCCGTGCCCTCATCTCTCTTTTTTCTCCTTTTCCCTTATAAAACAGTTTGGCGTCTCCTTTTACCATTTACAGTGTAGCCTGGTTTTGGGCCTCCCAGGTAGAAAGTGGAGGCTTGCTGTTAAGCTGTGCTGAAAAGCTTGAGATTGGGCAGCGATAACGGTACTGTCTAAAGGAGGAGATTGTGTGGATGCAAATACTAGTGACCAAAGGGTCTCCGCTTTAAAAGAGCAAGGTTTTTTTGGCAGCGATGCTTTTTGCGTGGCTGGCAGTCATTCTCCCTTGCACTGTCTGTTCAAGTCTTGGTGTGCAGGTCCAGGTACGTCAGCCTGTTCCTCTGCTTACAGCGGAAGGTGAGAGCATCGCATCGGCGTGGTGTTTAATGTTGGTACGGCATTTCAGGTTTGGGGGTAGATAAATGTGGCTGCTTTAGTCAGAGGGTTCTCCCTCTTGGGGCATTTGCTCATCTGTAGAAAACTCAAAAGTCATTTCAAAACCTTTCCACCCACTCAGCACCCAAGGAGTTGCACAGCAGCGGGAGCTGCCAGGCTGGCTGCAGGCTGCTCGCTCAGCTGTGTCATGGCTGATGCCCTCAAATCTGCTGATCTCACGCTGAAGTAACTTTTGCACATGATGCTGATAAATCCGTGTGACCTCGTGGTGCAGCTGGAAGAGCCTTTGTACGCTCGGTAAAGAAGGGGATGAAACGCTGTGCCATGTTAAAACTTCCCCTGCCTGCTTTAAATGTCTTGAGTGCTGCTGCTCGCCGCGTTTCCCAGCTCAGATCTCGGGACCTGTGGGAAATTCTCAGGAAGCTTTGTGATATTCAGCCTAAACTTCCCTTTCTTTTATCTCCTTCTACAACTTAATACTCCTGTGCCACGACACAGCCCAGTTTCCTGCTTAGTCTCTGTACCCTCCCGTTGAATGTGGAGCTGCTATCCAGCCCTCCCAGCCAAGGGCAAACTCCAGAGTGGTCTAGCCAGGATATACAGATTTAGTTCTCAATATGCCCCCTGCAATCAGTAAGTCGGTACCTCTTTTCAGGCCATAATTGAAGACACAAGCCTGAGTGGGAATTGTGGGCAATCTCTGGACTTGGGGACCTGAAAACTTATCCCTGATCGTTTCCGAAACGATTGCATATGAAAATAACAACTTAATAAGAAGGACTCGTCCTTCTTATTGCGTTTAGTGGGATGATTGGGGTTTGGTGTGCTGGTATGGTGGGTTTGCTGCTGGAAGGCTGGAGCAAAGCTGTGTGCTTCCCTTGCAGGAGCTGCAAGGATGATCAATGTCTTTTTAGTTTTGCTATTATGAAGACATATACTAACCCGGAGGGTTTTTTAAAACATCAGTGTTACTCCTCATAGTCCCTTTTTGGAAAGGAAGCATGGGTGCCTGGGTGGGGGGTTTTGTCTGTGATGCCACCTGCACTTGAGCATTGCTTCAGCAAAGCACAGATGTTCCAGGACTCGACAGTGGACAATTTTCAACAAGCCAGACTACAAAAACAGCCTCATTTCAGTGCTTTGTGTGAAGTACGCATTCCTTCGTCCCTTTCCTTTGGGTAAGATCACAAAATCTGTTAGCTTGCATTTCATGAAGATGTTTGAAGAGCATGTATTTACTTAAAAGGTCATAAATGTTCTCAAGTTGAAAAATCTTCACAGAAGTGATTACCATTTTGCTGAGACAGTTGTGGAGCAGCAGATTTTAAATGGTCCTTGAAGCAAAGGAATTTACAACCTGATTTTGAAGAGCAGGGAGGAAGTTCTCCTTTCCACCCATCTGAAGAGAAGGCATTCACGCTGGGGAGGAGATTCGAGGTGTTGGGGGGCTCATGAGTTCTTGCGATGGTTTCTGCAAGCAGAGGGGTGGCATTTATACGGCTCAGTCATCTCAGGCTCTGAGCAGTAGGAGAGGAAGCTGCAGGTGACTGGAAAGGAGCAGATTCAAAGCGAGAGCCTGTAATGCTGGGCTGGAGGATGAGGGCTTTTGGGGTGCAGCACCGGCTCCTGCCAGAGCGAGCTGCAGTTTTCCCCCTGCAGAAGCAGTGGTGACTTCTGCAGCAGCTCTGGAGCTGCTCGTGCACAGATCACACCTGCACGGGTGACTGAAACTGGTGTTGGAGCTCGTTCTGCTTTTCTGCTCCTCCGTCCTTCCTAAATAACTGCTGCTAATGCTGGCTGAGAGCTCTGAGTTTCTCGGCTGCTCTGAAGCACGTGGGGAGCGAGTAGCTACCGTGAAATTTTGTGGCCTAATTCTTATAGCAGCGCTCCTGTGGAAGCTGTGAGTGCTCGCTGCTTGCGTGCAGTGATCTGATTTTCCCCTCTGTACTTTATCTGTGACTGCACTGACCAGAAATGCAGGAAGGATGAGGACGGAGCAGACTTTGCAGTGCAAGTTCTGATTCATTTACTATCCTCAACCCATAACAGCCCTTAAGCACCTTGACTAAAGCCCAGCTTTGGTTCCTGGTCTAAATTATATGGTGGAGCGTTTATTATGTATCTGGCCATCTGTATTGTATTGTGGACTAATACACGAGCCCAGCGGTGGCTCCAGACCTTCAGGAAGGTAGCCGGATCCCTCCAGGGAACCTGCTGCTCGCCCTCAGGCCGGCCGGCGCAGTCGCTGTTGCAGCCGGTTCTCCCGTGCACCACAAATGCATCTGCAGCTCCCGCACAGGCAAGCCAAGGAGAAACCTGAAAGCGCATCCGACTTTGCATTTCAAACCCACTGCCTTGCTGGTTGTGTTGCAGGCTCTGGGTGATGGCTCCAGGTGACAACTGATGTAAATACCTTCGCACTCTGCTTTTTCTTGCCCTTTTTTTTTTTTAAATGCGTGGTCTAAAAATAAGGTTGGAATGTGCTGCAGTGACTCAGGGTACACGATCTGCAGCACCAGGGTGGTGATTGTGTGTAATTGCGGTGGCAATCCTGCCAGAGGTCTCCACCCAGCTGGCACCGAAGCTGCTGCAGATAAATTGGAGAGAAGGGGGAGTTTAAAGCCGGACCTAATACGACAGCATGAGTTAACTGTGGGGGGGCTGCAGGCTACCCTGGAAACATGGTCTCTTGAATGTTCTGCAGCTTAGCTGGCAGATGCGTCCTGCAGGATTTCACGCTCTCTCAGCCAGGTAATCGTTTCCTTTAATGGGAAGGAAATGGAGCTACGCATCTCTAGGGATGCTCTCTCCTTCCAAAATCCTTGGCCAGCTTGAAACTAGAGCAGTTCGAGACAAAATACTTCAGCAATTAATGGATCTTCTGGTAAAGACAGAGCTGCATCAGAGACACGTGTCCCCTCTCCTACATCTGTACTACAGGCTAGTTGCTGTTAACGTGTGACACGGATATCCAGGAAGAGTGGCAACCAGCCGTGCCATCCTTCTCTTCAAACAGCCGTGCTGCTTGCAAAGCCTCCTCCGAAATTTGGGCAGAAACTTTAGGGCACTGGGACCGTACTCTGTGGCACCGTGCAAGCTCGGCTGCGTGGCTGCGGAGCCCACCGCCGCGCTGCTCTGCGTGGCTTCATGCCGCAAGCCCCGTTTTTGCTGGAGACCTGCCTTGCCGTAGGGAGTGCTCCCTTCCCTTGGGGAAACCCCAGAGACTCCGCTCGGAGCTCAGGGGTTTTTGTGCTGCAACACAAATAGAAAAGCGAACGTGTTGCCTTCCCACCCAGGTTGTGCAAAAAACAAATTTACTTCCGCGTGTCAAAAAACCCCAAAGCTGAGACGTGTTGGCTTGGGTTGTTTCCATCTGGAAACAGACAGACCTAGATGTCGGAGCGGGGGGAAAAATAAACCCCGAAAAGCAAATTGCTCTCAGTATGGACCTGAAATTTGAGGATAAGACTTCTCTTGGTCTAGTGATGATGTGATTTTAAGCTTCTACTATATTAAAAGTGGGCTGGAGTGCAAGGCTCGGCCCCGGTGGCAGCAGCTCCAAAGGGTCTGTCACTGCCAGGCTGGAGCTGCTGGTGGCTGCAGGAGGGACATGAAGTATCTTAAAATACATGGCCTAGTTACAACCTGTCGTAAGGAGGCTGTAATTTATCTGGGGAGGGACAGCATGAGGGGACATTTTGCAAATCTAAAGGAGCTTATGGGCACTTCAGTAAGTTGTTTACTGCTAAAGTGAAATGCTGTGGCGTCCCTGCCCCTCTCTCGTGCTCGTCATGCCGGTCAGCCTGCAGGTGATGCAGAAGAAAGTGTGGAAAATAAGCTGGATCGTTTCAACACTGAAACGTGGATATACCCTCGTCCTGAGCAAGAGGCAAAGCGAAGCCCAGTGCTTCCCACCACTGCCTCTTTAAGGAGCGTTTCTCCATCCTGGGATGGTTCCTCGGCCGAGCTCCTCGCTGCGCTCTCCCCGAGTATTGTCCCACGCCATAGAAATCTGAAGGTCTTAAAGGGGGGGGAAAAAAAAGAAAAAATTGCTGCACTCAGGAAAAAATTCAATAGCTCATTCAGCTGTTAAGCTACTGATGCAGGAAGTGTAAAAGAAAAATGGAGCCTGCTTTGTTCTGCCCAGACAAGGAGTAAATGCCATTGCCCTAACAGCCTTTTTCTGTTCCAAAAAAGCATGAGGTCATCTTTAAAAGCAGTAACCACTGAGCGGGTTTACACTGGGTTACCAGTCTCAGGCTCCCACTTTGTCCCCCCTCCTTTCCTGGCACCAGCCTGGCTCAGGGCTCGGCGCGGGATCGCTCCGGCGAGGTGCGCGTTGCTCCGCTCCCATGCCGCGGCTGCCGGCGGGCGCCTGGCCCCAGTCCAGGGCCTCGGCAGAGAGGCTGCAGGCTTTCGCCTGGGAAGGAGCTGCTCGATAATGTGGGTCTCGGAGCATGGCAGGCTGCGTGCTGGGGGGGCTCACCTCTCCAGCCAGGGTCGGATGCCCTCGGGCTGCCGGACAGGGTTGCTGATCCAGCGTTGCCCGTGATTGCGTGGGAGATGGTTTCATGCACCTCTGTGGCTCCGGAGTTGGTGCCGTCTCAGCAGTGCTGGGACATTTCACCCTCCAGCGAATGCATGTGTGCTGTGCTGCAGTGAAACGCTGCTGATGGTTGGGCTGCTCTTTAAAACCACAGTTTGGTTAAGGCTGAGATCCAGGAGCGCGTCCTCCTACCCCGACCATCTGCCCACAGCAGCACCGCCTGCCCTGGTACCTCGTCCCACCGGCCCCATGATGGGAGGATGGCGGGGAGATGATGCTCCGGCCAGCCTGGCTGCGGGGTGCGAGCCGCGCAGGCTGCTGGAGGCGTGCTTTCCCGGTGCTTTCCATGCGGCAGCTCGAGCACAGGGGCATCCATAAGTACCAATCTCAATTTTTTTTTATCTGGGGAGGGGAAGACAAAAGAAGCATAATTCCGGCAGTTACTCAGATGTTCTCTTGTTTATTTAGCCTGCTAGGAGTGGCTGCTTCCAGCTATGAGAAGTATGGGAAGAATTCAGAAACTAGAGGGATCGGTGCATATTTCTTTCCTAGCGTAATGCTTCCTGCCGTTCAGCTGGAGAGGCTGCGGGTGGGAGCGTGCAGGTGGCACCGATTGCATAAAAGAGAAAGGGTTTTGCGCCGAGTCAATGATTAACAGTTTTGGGTGTCAGTCTTGCAGCACAGCGCCGTACATCTCGCAAGGTGCAGATCAGAGGCGTGCTAAGGCAAGCCCGGTTTCTCGGCACGCCGTGATGCCGAGGGTGGCAGTTTCATCCTCGTGACCTGGATCCTGTTGTAACGTTTCGGTGCGGCGCCGAGGGCAGGGTGAGACGAAGGGTCCCTCCGTGCATCTCTTGGGACGGAGCAAGGTGCGGGGTGCCGAGCCCCGGTCCCGCAGCGACCTTGCTCCGTGCTGCGGGGCTCCGTGACCCCTCGCCTCCGAGCAGAGCCGGGAAGCGCCGCCGGGGCAGGGTTGGGAAATGGATGAAAGGGCTGAGCGGGTGAAGCCGTGCTCGGAGCCAGACCGAGATGCTCCACGGAGGAGGTGTCTGCTTCCACACAAAGCTTGTGCTGAGTCACAGCTCGTCAGAGCCAGCGCTGCTGTCACTGCTGTCACTGCATGCTTCTGACTCAAGAGGTGCGCTGGTTTTGGTTGTTTTTTTCCCACTAAAGTAGTCCAAATCATTACCTTTGCAATCTACCTGGTACATGAAGAACTAGCTTATGAAAAAGAACACCTCTGTGAGAAGCGGAGGTGCCTACTCCGTAGTCATAAGTCAGTCTTGCTTTGACGTCAGAGGGCTGAGCAGAACAGATGCTCGGTATTGAAAGTGCAAAACAGTCCCGTGTAAATGCCCTTTTCATCCTTCCCGCAGTGGAAACATTGGAGTACCGATAGTAATACACTGCCTGAAGCACCCTGTTTTGTAAACACTGAAAAACCTCTTTTGCTGAAGGTATATGAAGAATGTGAACACGAGAAATCTGCTTTTGTAACACTTACTGTGATCCTTTAAATTCTTTTGTTTAACAGTGAAACCTGATCTAGAAGAGAGCGTTTGTGGTTGTTCTTCAGTCAAAGACTGAGCTGATGCAGGACGCAGTTACAAGCATCCTGACCTGCTTTCGGTTCATAATAGGCAAACCAGTTTAAAACAGCAAATCCTGATCGTTCCAGAATTTATCCTAACTTAACTGTGGGGACTCTGTCCTCCAGTGCTTTTCCTAAAATAGGCAGAAGTGCTCACGGGATGTTTGCGCTGCAGCCAAATCATAACTCAGGACTTGTTTGCTTCGTTCTTGAGTCTGCTCTGCCCCTCGCCTGCACTCCTGGCTCAAGGTCCCAAAACCCTCCCTCGCTGCTGCTTTTGTTGGCGTTGACCTTGAAACACCACTGGATAATACATCATTGCCCATGCTCTTGTGTTCTCTTAATTTTTATTAATTTTTAGTGTTTAACTCTCTGCAGCAGTAATTTTCATATGCCGTCCTACAACCACATAGGTGTGAAATCTTACTGCAGCCCGAGCCCCGTTAATACCTCCGCAGTCTGGATCTGCAGCCGCGGGCCGGGATCGCTCCCGGCTGGAGGAGCAGGGACGGCAGCCCAGAGAGCTGCAAGACGGTCTGATGACTTCAGCCCTCCTGGAACTGCTTACACGACAGCGTGAAAAATGCACGCCGAGTTAACGTTGCGTTAACGCAATCGGAGTCGTTTCCGAAAATTGAGTTGACCTCTCTGGGCAGCGCTGCCCTTCCCAGGAATGCTGCCGGGGAGAAGTGGAAGATGGCTTAGCCGGGAGGGCAGAAGGTGCTCTGGCAAAGATGCGGGAAGATTTATTTCCTGCTGAACAATGTCCGTTCGTGACTCAGCGAAACGCGAGGGGCGTTGTTGTTCTGCAGAGTCATGACTAGATACCGGGAAAGGAAAAGTCAGCCCTGGCCGGGCGCCGGCCGCTCTCTGCGGGCAGGGGCGGGAGGAGGTCGGTGGTGGCCAAACACCGAAGGCTTTGCCCGCCTTGCAGGAAGGAGGCCCGGCTGTACGGATTATTTCTCTGCGGTCAGATGACAGAGCGGAGGCAGGAGGATGTGCACGAGGATGTGTCCTGACTGTCCTGGGCTTCCTCCCCAGGCCCCGCTGCAGACGTCGCCTCCCCATCCTTTTCCAGATGCTGATTTCTTTAAAACATAAAGATTGGAAAAGGGACGACATAGCTGTGTCCTGCATGTCATCCTGATTTGCATCACACATACTTTACTCCGCGTGCTTCTGTATGGCTTTTTTCCAAATACCTTTACCTCACGAGTTATTTACGCACCCGTATAAGTCTGCTGAATGACATCTTTAAAGTTTGTTTTGGCTTTTAAAAAATCCCGAGGACGCCCTTCATGTGCCACGCAGCAACCCACTGGATCTTTTGTATCGATGGTCTCCAGTTGCTAATGACGCGCTTAGTTAATTATTCACCGAGGTAACAGAAGCCGGTTTTAAACTCCCGCCGGGCAGAGCAGTCCTGGAGCGTGGCCGGCGGTTGTGGCCGGGTTACCTGACCCATGCCAGGCTCGAAAGCGATGCAGGTCCCGCTGCAGCTCTGCAGAGCCTGGGACCATGTGGCTGCGGTGCCGGTGCTAACCCAGTCCGTGCCAACAGCCACCCCGCCTCGGCAGGTCTGGACCAGGAGCCGCCGAGGAGCCTGAGGGATGCACGGGATGAGCAGCTGCTGTCGGCTGCAGCTGGAGGAGGATTTTGCATCCAGTGAAACTCCCCTTGGCCTTTTTGAGAGCTCGGCTGCTGAAAGTTGTACTTGGAAATTTAAAATGCTGCGAGAGGAACTGCGCCATCAGCACGGCGCGCCGGGAGCCACTCGCTCGGTTCCCGGTTCCCCCGAGGGAGCCCTGCGCCGTCGCCGCTGGGTGACAGCGGCTGAGGAGGAAGTAGAAGCTGCTGCTGCAGATTTTGTTGCTATAAAACCGCTAACCCTGTGCTCGGTGGCAATTGATGCTGCTCTTTACGCTTGGGAGAGGCAAAGTGCATTGCAGCCGTAGGCAAAGCAGGGTCTCGCTGGAAGGCAGGTGATGGTGGTGAGCTGGAGAGCGGTTGTCAGCAGAGGAGCAGGGGAAGGCAGGTGCCTGCCTGCTTTTGGAAGCTGTAAGGACCCGAGCAAAGCATAATTTTTGATTTACAAGTGTTGCTTTCGCTTTTGCAAAGACTCCATGAAACTAGGCGACAGGGAGAGTAGGGAGTAAAACTTCCCCCCCTTGCCAAGGACTTCTAAGGCACTAGTTTGATAATTCCTGCCGTGCAGCAGGACTCTCTCCATGCTGTACTTAGTAAAACTCATCCTTCCTTCACAGGCTGGTGTCCCCCATGCAGCACGAGCCGCAGGATGCTGCAGGAACAGGGACACAGGCTGCGCGTCTCCCAGCACTGTGGCAGAAGCAAAAGTTCCCTTAAGTAACTCGCCCTCAACTGATTCATCAGCCTTGTTCCATAAACAGGAAGCTGGGAAAGTACAAGCAGGTGATCTTGTGCTGTTGCAAACATAAATTATATCTGATTGCTTGTATTTTTTTCCTCCAGCTGCCTGCTAACTCTTTATCCAGGTGAAGGATTGTTTTGTCAGTGAGGAGTGAACTATTTGCAGTAGGGAGGTCTTTCAAGTTCATGGTGCAGATGCAGAAGGAGCTTGACTTCGAGCTCTTCCCCAGTCCTAATGCTGCCTGCACTGTTGTGGAGTGCTTCAAGATAACTGCTCTCACCATAGCACGTGCTGTTAGCAGGGATTTCTTTGGAAATGCAGGTGATCAGAAGGTGGCCACGAGTAGCTGCGTGTGCGCTAGCTGCCCAATGGGCAAAACTTCCCTGCTTTTTCCAGGGATTAATGATAGAAAAATCGGCAGTAGCACTAGTGCAGCTGATGTCCAGCTCTTGCTCAGCTTGCGTAGGGAATCACAGCAGGGCTGAACACAAGCTGCTGTTCTGAAATCCCAAAAAACTCGCAGGGCTGGGGTCTGCATAGCACTTGATGCTGGAGGAGCAAGCTGTC
Organism: Gavia stellata; assembly: GCF_030936135.1. Lineage (NCBI taxonomy): Eukaryota > Metazoa > Chordata > Aves > Gaviiformes > Gaviidae > Gavia > Gavia stellata. The sequence continues at coordinate 1,274,542 of NC_082625.1, forward strand.
TCCCAAGAGAAAGTGTTCCCACCTGGAGGTGCTGCTTTTTCATGGAAAAGAGACCAGAGCGGAGCGTACCCTGTGCCGTGTCAGGAGGGCTGGGACCAGCACCCATCCGCCGTGCCAGGCGAGGTAGCTCATAGTGTGTGGTTTGGCATCCTGATGTGGGACTTTACAGGGTGCTGCTCGAGCTCGTTGTAGGACTCTGGACCCTTGGTTAAAGACACGGTGCCGTCTCACCGAGGCCCGAGTCTGAGCTCAGGTGTGACACCAGTGTTGCTAGCACGAGGAGATCCTGCTTTGCTGCAAACCAGCCGAGTCTCTCTCTTGCCGCGTTGTGGCTTAGGAAATCGGGGCAGGAGAGGAGGATCCTTCCCCAGCGACCAGCCTGCTTCCTTCTCCCAGTTTCCACAGTACCAAACTTTATTTCAACAGCATGGCTTCCCATGTCATCCGGACTAAAGTCTTCCAGGACTCGAGAGGTGGAGATTTCCGAATAACCCTGCTAATTCAGGGAATCGTCTCATGACGGAGTTGGTAACGCTGGCTGAAGCACCGTTTGTTTTCTCCCACAGCGTTCGGTGTTGCAAACAAAGCTGAGTGCCGTTCAGGGATTGAAAAGTTCAGCGCACGTTGCATGCTGCTGCCAAGCAAAATAATCCCTGAGAGTGCCGTTGTGGTCTGGAATAAACTCCTTTAATGTCTAAACATAGGCGAGACAGCTCAAGTCTGGTAGGATTTTAGATGGGGCAGACACTCCCCCCTCTCTTCCCCCCAGTAAAGGCAGCAGTTCAGCATCTGCTTTGAAGCTGCCGGTCCTGGAGAGAAGACCCAAGGAGTCTCTAATTAAAGCTAGCACAGAAGGGCTGCAGTGGGCGGCTGGCTGGGGCGCTGGGAGCGTCGCTGGTATCTGATCTCATGTTTGCTTTGGCTCTTTCCTCCTCCCAGCATCATCTAATGGTTTGTCGGGAGGTGGGAGGTGGTACTCACTGCGGCCCTCTCCCCTTTTCCCCGCCGTTACTGAATGGTCAGGGGCTGAGTCACTGCCGGGCAGGGCAAGGAAGTGACTTTTCCTGACACCTCTGCAGCAGCCCCACGGAGATGATCATAAAGAAACGACCTGAGAACGATGTCTGGCCAAGGGAGTCCGGCTCGGCCGGCGTGGCCGGAGCTGCCCTCCAACGTGCCGCAGCCCTGGCTGCTGCCCCACGGCTCTGGCCTGAGTGACAGTGATGGATTATTTTGGTCTCATAGACAAACTTCTTCAGTTGCTGCTTTTAAATTTCGAGGAATGTTGTTTAACCGCCTGCATTCTCCCTGCCGGGCGCCCGGCTGCAGCGTGGCGGTCGCGGGGACACGGCCCCACGTGCGGGTTGCACCCGGCCAGGTGACAGGTACATTAAAGCCCCACGATCAGCACAGCCGGGGATGGGTGCAGAGTTCGGCAGCTGGACGTGGTCCGCGAGACCCTTGGAGACCAGACAGTTGGTGCACGGAAAGGAGTTGTGCTTCGGCAAAGCTCCGCTCCTGCTCCGCTCCAGCTTGCCCTGCGGTGCTCTCCTCTTTTCCATGTTTAGCTGCGTCCTTATTTTGCACCATTTTTGAGGAAGGTTTCATTTGAGGCATGAGCTATCGGTGCCTCTTGTGCTTTCGTATCCCCCCGTGTCTGTGCCCATGCCTTGTTGCCTGTCCCTGCTTCCATCCAGTGCTTTGGCATCTGAGAAACCTCTGCCCCTTGCCTGAGACCTGACTTGCCACCCAGCCTGGGACCGTCTGTCACACTTACTTTCTTACTCTACTCTTCTCAGGGACATCGATTTGCAAAATTACAGATGAATAGCATAGGTCTGAGTTTGTACAGTATTGACTGTTTCTAGTTGCTGCTCGGAGCCTCGTGCGGAGGAAATCCTGACGCAGGAGTCGGGGCAGGACAAAGGCAGCGGTGCAACGAGTAGATGAAAAGTGAGGGTGAACATCCAGGAGCTGTGTGTGGTCACGGTCGAGCAGCGTTCCCGTCCACCTTCCCCCTGCCTGGCTCACTGCGAGCGGTGCATGGCAGGTTACACGGGCTGGAAAATATCTGTTCGCTTTTCCGGTCGGTCAGTTGAATGCATCTGGCAGGACTTTCTGCAGAAGAAGTTTCATTTTTCCCCTCTCGTCGGCAAGTTTCTGTTTGTTATTTTTAATAAAAAAAAACAGCCTGACGAGAGTGCACGAAGAGTGCTGTTTAAAGGAAAGGAGAACTTGAAGCAAAATCAGGAAACGTTAAGTTGGTGTCATCAGTTTAGAGTTCGTGGAAACCCTTCGCATGTGGCTGTCGGTGAGGACGTGGTGCACAACCCTTTTCGAGATGGCGCACGGTGGCGTGGCGGCTTCGTGCACGATGCCAACCCTCCTCTCCCCCCTCCTTGTTTTGCAGTATTCTCGCGTGCTGGGGCCTGGAGCCGATGGCAGACAATGTCAACAACTAACAACATAGCGCAGGCCCGGAAGCTGGTGGAGCAGCTCCGTATCGAAGCCGGCATCGAGAGGATCAAGGTGAGCACGGGAGCTGGAGCAGCGCAACACGTGCCGCGTCTGGGGTGGGCAGAGATGGAGCGGGAAGGGTTTTCCCCGAGCGCGTACGTGCTGCTGCGATGTCCCTGGCTCACATATTGCAGCATTTCTAGACAAGACCCCTTCCCACGGGCACTGCTCATACCAGGAGGTAAGGTTGCAGCCTGGGCAGCTTCTCCCAGGTGTTAGAGGTGACCGCGCAATCCGAGGGCAGACCAGCCACCGCAGCAAGTTCCTGGAGCTCAGTTGGGAACATGCAACCTGTGACTGCACTGAAGCTGCAGGGGCTGGACCCAGCAAAGCTCTGCAGGGAACGCTTACATGCGTTCCAGTCTTGTTTCACCATTTTTTCACAGGATGGCTTCACTGTCCATGTGCAGTTTCTCTCAGAAAGTGCTGCCTGCACAATTATTTCTCAGCTGCTGCATTCTTGCAAATGAAAAAGGATGGTGGCACGCCTTCACTCTGGTTTGAGGCATGTTTATGGTAGAACTAGGGAAGGTTAATTTTGTGCTGCAGTTGTCCAGGATAGCAAACCGGAGGCTATTCTCAGCTGTGTGCTGGCTCACCAGCAAAGGAGCCCGAGAAATAAAGCTCCCTTTGGCACTGGGGGGTTGGAGCAGGTAACGTGCTCACAGCCACAGGGTCCCCTGAGAGTCGGAGACCGGGTCCTCCAGGAGCTTTCACTCTATTCTGGGAACCGGCTCGGTGATTGTGGTACCCGGGCTCGTTCGGCCACGTGAGCTCTGGAGAGCAGCCTTTGTGGAGACAAATAGTAACACGTGGGCAGCAAGTCTCAGCTCTGTGAGCAGGAAACCCCAGGGCGCTCTCTGAATTTACGTCTCTTAAGCTGTGGAGTGGTCACCCGGCTCTGCAGCCCTGCTGCCCGCCTCTCAGCTTTGCCTGCCTCGGTCAGCAAGGTGCGTTGGGCAGGCTGTGCTCCGCTGTCCGTCCCTCTGAGAAACTCCCCAGGAGGGGAGGAAGGAGGGCAGAGATGAGGTCTGTTCATGGAAAGTCACTTGTCAGTAAGTCACACAAAGGAAAGCCCCGCGCGTGGCGATGAAAGGTGCAGTGAAACCAAAATACTGTAAAATGCATAGGTGTTAAATCCACCTGATAGTTTTAATTTAGTTTCCTGGTCAAAGAATGTTTTCTTTGACTTTCAGTCCCTGCTACTTCTGCAGCAGCAGGTCCTCTGTCATCTCCGGTTCTGATGTGCAGGAGCTGCTGCTGCTTTGAATATCTTTTTTTTTCAAAGCCATGAGGTTTTGCAGCTGTTTTTAGGGCCACCACTTTCCAGACTCCAGTGATGCACCCATCAGTGAGGCCATTTTGGGGAAGACAAAATAAATTACAGGTCTTCCCCCAGCACAGACGTTGCTGACTCTCCTAAGAATTACCGTGTCTCAGCTCCAGGATCCCAAATGGTGCACGCCGAGGAGGAAGGGGAGGGTGTGTGTATACTTACCGACCTTTATAGCTGTGACTATCTAAATGCTTTGCTGGGAAAGAACAACAGTGGTGGGACCACAACACGCTGCTATTTAGGCTGCGTGGAGAAGACGTGCTATCTGGGCGAGCTTTCAATGAAGCCCGTGATCCACAAACCCAGCTCTCGGGCGAGCGTGCCAAGCCAGCCAGCTCCTAAGTACGGTGTGCCTGCTCCTCCAGCTCCTGCTCTCCCTGCCTCGCAGCTGAGGTCAGCGAGATGCGCATTTGCCTGCAGACAAATGAGCTAATACGCTTCTGGGATGAGGGGAACGGGCTGCCCCGCGAGCTGTTGGCGAAGCTGTGCCAGCAGCGAGAGCGGCAGCGTGAGGAATGCCCTCCGATTCCTCCCTGCGAGCTCTGACGGAGCACCCGACGCTGCAGTTGAAGCAGAGCCCTGCCACTGCGCTGCAATTTTCCTCCTCCCCAGCCCCAGCAGCCCGTACATGTGCTAGAGAAGGGCCAGGCCTTTTCTAGCGACTGCATCTCGCTCCTTCACCCAGCTGAAGCTTTAAGAGGAGTGTGGAGATTGCCAGGCCACTTGCTCTCATAACAGGTTCGGCCGTGCTCCCAGCAAGCTAATCTCTTTCCCCTTGCTTTGTTCTGAGGTTAGGAGTAATTACTGTCCTGTGTGAGTAATAGGTTTAAGGCAGAGCCCTGACCTTGTCTCTGCAGAGCAGTTGTGCTGTTGGATCCCAACGTATGTGATAGGTATACGACGCGCTGGCCGTGTGCCGCAGCATCCTCTGCGAGGCTGCAGAGCGCGGTGACCCCCGGTAGTGCTGCAGTGACAGCGGCGGAGCTGGGGGAGCGGGGAGGTGGCGTGTAGGTGCTTTTCGTCCCCCTAAATCACGGCTCAGCTCGGCTGAGAGGGACGAGTCGCCCCGGTGCCGAGTGGCCGCGGAGATCCTGGGAAGGGAACCGCTGCCGTGAGGCTCTGCAGCTACAACAGGTCACATCTGGGCCTTCCAGATGTGGTCTGGGTGTGTCTATGTTTATGTTCAACCAGCTATTAAGTTAATTAAAAAAAAAAAGGGGTTGATGTTGGTCTCCAAAGCTGCTGGCACCTCCCTGCCTGGACGGTGCAGCCGCATTGCTCGCCCACCACCGCGGTCCCCTCTCTGCTGGGCTGCTCTGGGCTCTCGGTTCCCAGAAGACGTCTTTGAACTAAAATAAGCAGAGCCTTAAGTAATAGTTTCTAACGGTTTCAAAACCTCCATTTTTAACATCAGAGGATGGCCGCTGTCAAGCAGGCATTTTTTCCTTTCTTTTTTATCCCAAAGCCCTTAAAAATGAGAACAATAATATCTTCTTTTAAATCTCTTGCTCTCGGCTGGGAGTATTTTTCCCATACTCATCGCTTTATTTATGTCAGACCTTACAAGCTTTTCTTCTATGTCCATTTCCCCTTTTCATTTGTCACCATCTCCGTGAAGTTTCTGTTACGAAAAGCTGACCGTGGGCTCTCTTCCTGCCCGCGGAGCCTGGGAAGCGGTCGGTGGTGCTGCGTGGGCTGAGCTCTGCGTCTTCACCTGAATATTCTCATTAACCTTCTGCTTTCTTGCAACATTTAGGTCTCGAAAGCATCTTCTGAGCTAATGAATTACTGCGAGCAACATGCCAGGAACGACCCGCTGCTGGTTGGAGTGCCCGCTTCGGAGAATCCTTTTAAGGACAAAAAGCCTTGTATCATCCTATAGCTTTCCTCGCTCCGGCACATGCGATCTCTCAGGCAGGGCACCGTTCTCCATCAACTGAAACCAAGCTACAAACTTACAACTGCGCCGAGGGGTAAACACTAAATGTTGGATTCAAATCGAACTTAAATCTCAAAAAGAAAAAAAAAAAAATTGAAGTGGTTTAGGGAAGGGTGTCTGCTCCTGGGCAGGTGCCGCCCTGAGAGGGGTCAAAATTTAAAAACAGAAAAAACAGGGTTGAGGGGTGGGGGGGAGTATTTTTAATAGCGACATTCAAAATTGGTACCGGGGTGGCGGAGGCGGTGGGGGTTTTATTGCGTTTGCCAACGGGATGCAAGCCCTGCATATCGGGACCTCGCCGGCAGAAGCTTTGAACAAAGCTCTGAGTGGGTCTGATCTGATTAGTATCCAGTTAGCGCGTCATTGCAAGGATTTGCTCTGTTTCTTGAGAGGGAGCAAGGGAGAAGAGTCCAGGTGGGGAGCTATTTTGTAGAAAACTAGTACAAAAAAGAAAAAAAAAACCAACCAAAACACGGCTCGAAAAATTGCTGTTGCAAATGGATAAAGCCAGGCTGCAGGGAGGAGGGTGGAGGCCGGGGCTCCCTCCCCGCCCCACACGGCTCCGCTCGGACGAGGGGATGGCACCGCGGGGAAACGCTCTCTGGCGTCAGATCCATCTGCCGAGAGAGTTCCCGTGAGCGGCGTTAGAAAGCCCGAGGCATGGGAGAGGCCGGGCGTGAGCCCCTCTGATCACTTCTAGGGTTTCTCTGTGGTGTTACCACTGTTTTTCCCAAGTGGGACCGTACCGGGGGTGGGGGGAGGGAAGGGGCTTTCTGTTGTGCAGTACCACGTGAGAAATCTTTTAAAATTGGCCTTTTGGAGAGTCTCAGTCCAAAACACTAAAATTGGCAGATTTACCAGCATTTCCCACCTCCCTCTTGCTCACCGAGAGTGGCAGGGGCATTCGTTCCACTAAGCCCAGTTAATTTGGGGAGATGAGGGTAAGGCTGTAGAAGAAGAAATAACTCAATTCGGTTCCCATCCCTTGGAAATCTTGGAAAAGCGATTTAAACGGGGAGCGCTTTGTTCACTGACGTTAAATGCGCACGTTGCAGGGCCGGGGATAACCTGGCACATAGCAGCCCGCGAGGAAGAGGGGACAAGTAGGCGAGCCTTCCTCCTGCTGCCCGCCACAGAGCCCTGCGGAGCGATGGAGCCCGGCGGCTCCATGCCGGGGCTGGCGGATGTTCGGGAGAAAGATCAGAGCTCAGGGACGTCCCACCGCGTCTCCCCGTGTCGCTGGAGCTGCCACCCCGGGCGCGCTGGGTGCCCTGCAGCCGTCTGAGCCGCAGCATCGCTCACCAGCTTCCAGCTCTGTCGGGTCCTGTGCGTTGGGTTTAAGCGACCGAGCCCGGTCTGCGTCCGCAGGGCAGAGCCTGGGGCTCGGCGGCTTCTGGGGGGACGGCAGACGCTCCCCGTGGGAGGCAGAGGCATGGATCACTTTCCTAACCAGCACGCCGGTGCCCGTTCCTGGTTATCCCGAACACAGACACCCCACACTGGTGTCTGAATACAGGCGGTGCCAAGTTTTGGTTTTGGGAAGAGAAGGAAAAAAAAATCTACACCTGATGTGAAATCCTGGGAATTTTCCCATTCCCCCAATGCTTTGGATTTGGTTTGAAATGCCACGACCTCCCGCTGGGATGGAAACTGCACGTGGCCAACCCCTTCATGGGACAAGGAGTGCTTCCCATGGCCGCAGCCGCCGGCAGCCCCTGGGAGAGGGAGGCTGGAGGAGACCCTTGGGTTCGGCTTTCGGGGAAACCGCTGAACCACGCTTCTGTTGTCATTCAGGTGGAGGGAGGAAACTTGCAGCCCATACTGGATGCTGCCTGTGCTTAGACTGCTCGGAGTCGCTGGTGCGGGCAGGGCGCTGGGGGGCTTTGCCGGAGGCTTTTCAGAGGATGACGGTGTTCCCGGGGCTGCCGCTGGCTCCCACGGCACAGGGAGCTGCGCAGGGCGATGCTGGAGGCCGGCTCGAGGGCAGGGAGAGGAGCAGAGCCTGTGGCCGTGTGGCTGGGACCCAGGGGAGGCGGGTTGGCATCTTCCAGGAGGAAGGGCAGCTTGGAGGGTCTTCCTCCCGTGGTGCAGGGGTGGGCTGTGGGGTGTCGGGCTGAGCGCAGCTGGCCCCCCTCCAGCGCCGACCGGCCACACAGCCGGCTCGGCAGCACCGGCGCAGGCTGTGGTTAGCAGAGCTGCTCCATTTACACTTCTTGGTTGCAGGTATCTCACCATCGCTTTTTTTTAAGTACGCAATCACTTGCCTTTTTAAATGAATTTGGAAAAAAAAACCCACATTTTTAACACTAATGCAAACCACAGCACCTCCCGCGTACGTACGTCTTGCAGCTGCTTTCCCGGGGTCTTTTGCCGATCCGAACGTTTTGAACCTCCCCTCTCCCCGCCGCTGCGTCGTGGGCTCCTGTCCTGGCGCCAGCCTTGGGCCGGGTTGGCTGGCGACCCCCGGGATTTCACCCCGTCCCGGTGTGAGCCTTGGGGCAGGTGGAGCGGAGGGAAGTGGATTTATTTCCCTCTGTGGCCGAGCGTGTCCCCAGCCCTGCTCGCACCCCAGCCTGGCACCACGCTGAGCATTGGGCAGCAGCTCCGGCACGCGACAGGCAATGCCTTTTTGTTGTTTGTTTTTTTATTAAATCTTTCATCCAACATAACTTCAAGCTCTCAGATGCCGCATCTGTAGCGGGAAGCGAGCGCAGTCCTGAGGTGCGCCTGGGTTTTGCCACAGCAGGGCTTTCTCTTCTCCACGAGGGAATTTCCTCTGTCCTTAATCTAGTACAGTTCCAGCCTTATTTTTCTACTCCAGATTGCTGATTCTTCCTCTATGTTAGAGACCAGTGCATGGTGCTATAGCCGGCGACCCAGGCAAGTGCCCGAGCTGCAGGTCAGCCAGAAAAGCCTGCGCTCTGCGCGGCAGCGAGCAAGCGAGCGGCCGAGGTTACCGCAGGAGCCGGGTGCCGCTCCTCCGCTCTAGACCCGGGCAGGGGCTGTGTCCCCCCACCCCGACATCGGCTCGTGCTGCCCGAGGGGGCTCCGGGGGCTCCCCACACCCCGACAACCTTACCCGGGCGGGTGCCGGCCCTGCCTGTGTTCTGCCCTTCCGCATCCCGCCCTCTCCATCCCCTGGGATCGCAATGGGGCGGCTCAGGCCCGCGGCGCCGTGGCTCGCTGCAGGATGCTCTGCCGGCCAACGCGGCGGGATGCTCTGCCGGCAAAGCCAACCAGGCGTGCCACGGTTCGGCAAATTGGGGTCAGCCTGTGTCCCCCCTCATCCTTCCACCCGCGTGGGCCACGCTCATCCCCGGGGTCTCGCCCGAGTCGTGCCGCGGTGCCGGCGGTGGGATGGCCGGCGAGGGGCCAGGCGGCAGGTTTAGGTTCAGCGTGCGGCTGGAGCCGGGAGAAGGGGGCAGGGAGCGTCTGCTTGGGGTCCCCCGGGAGCCTGGGGACAGGGCTGGGGGCTCCCGGCACGGGGACGCCGGTGGGTGGGCCGGCGGCAGCAGGGTGCTGCCGGGAGCTGAGCGGGGCGGGCAGGGGCCGGCCGGCGGGTGCTGGTGTCTCTCAGTGGGTGACTCGTTAGGTGGAAAAATCCTCGACCTTTTATTTTATTTTTTTTTTTTAATTTTTTCCTCATCTGAGTAAATCAGTGATCATACTGTAGATGTTTTTGTATAGCATAACTATAAGTGCAAATTACAGTAGTTGCTTGTACTTTGTTAGTGCATTTGCCAAAAAAAAAAAAAAAAGGGAAAAAAAGGAGAAAAAAAAACAAAAAAAAGACACTTTTCAGGACTTTTTAAGTGCTCCAGATGGCGAGGGGGGAGCGGGGAGCCGGGGCCTCCCCTGTGCCGTGGCTGGGCGCGGGCAGGCGGTGCCAGCAGCCCCGGCTCCACAAAGGCCTTTTTTTGGACGTAAACACATGCCCAAATCTGTCTGGCGTTTCTTTTTAGCATGTGGTGAAGCCGTTGCCAAAAATAGAAAGGAGAGGGACTGAAAAAGAAAAGGGAGAGAGGAAACGTTGCTTCTATTTAATTTTTTGGTCCATTTTCCTTGTCCTCCCCTCCCTGTCTCGGGGACCGTCCCGGCGGCGAAGCCGGAGCCGGGAGACGCCCGGGCACCCGCACGGCACCCACCGACGCGGCTGCGAGGCTGGCGGGGTCCGGTGGTTCGGTGCCGGTGCTGGAGCCTCCCGTGCCCGGAGCCCAGCGGATCCCCCTTCCTCCGAGTACTTAAAAAGTCAACTTTATTTAACAAAGTAAAAATAACGCATTTACTTCATTGAGCAGAAGCCACGCGTCTGATACTTCGCGCTCTTAATTTTTTCTCTCTGGTCTACTATTATTATTATTATTATTTGCCAAACTCTGATCTTGTTGCCAAACGCAAATCAAGGTTTGTAAAGACTGTACTTAGGAAGTAATCGGTGTCTGTGACGTAGGCTCCTCATAACGTCTGCATTTTTGGATCTCTGATTTTTATTTCTGGTGTGCCATAGACCAATTTCTTGCACAGTGTTTAATATTTTGTGGAATTGTTGTTAAGAAGTGAATTGATAACACAATAAAAAGGCTCACTTTTCATTTTGCCAGATCTCCCGCCCAGCCTGTCCTGCGTCTGCTGCGGGGGGACGCCCGGGGGTCTCGGTGCTGCCGGTTTGGGGGCACGGCAGCCCCCCCGGCCACTCGCCCTTCCGGGAAGCGCCGGGCTGTGGCGGAGGAAGTCGCTAGAGCTGGGTGATGACAGATCCGTCCTGCCGCTTCCTCTGGAGTCAGCGAAGACCACCTTGGCCCCTTCCTTGGGGCGTCTCGGCCGCCTCCCCTGCCATCCCGCCTAGGGCCGCTCGGGCATCCCGGGCGGGTGGGACGGGGCCGTCACCCCGGGGGCCGCGCAGGGTCCCCTCGCTCTCCCTCCGCAGCCCCCCGGGGATCCCCCTCTCCCACCCTCGGGAGGCTGCTCACACCACCCCGATGCTCCCCATCGCCGGTGGCTCCGGAGCTGGCCGTTCGGCGTTGCCCGCTTCCCGGCAAGCACCGGCACCCTCCTGTCCCACGGAGCTGTGGCAAAGCAAAACTGAGAGCAGCGTTTCTTCCCTTTTCGGAGAAAAGGAAGGGACCTCCGCCTGCCCTGGCAGCGGCCTCGTCTCCCCGCTCGGCTTCCCGGCAGCTCCCACCCAAAGCAGCACCGGGGTCCGGTGCCGGAGCTGGCCGGCGGCCCCATGCGCCACGGGGGCCACGCTGCTTTCCTGGAAGGCAGCAGCCTCCACGCCGGCGGCTTTGGGGAGAGGCTTGGAGCAGCTCCTGCCCGCCCGGCCCAGCAGGAATGTGTGCTGCTGCGTATGGGCAGTCTGGAGCCACGCTTCCTCCGCGTGCCTGGAATAGCTGGGATTTTTCAGTGTCTGACCCCAAACGCTGAGCTGGGAAGGGTGGCAGCGGGACGGGCAGTGGGATGGGCAGCGGGACAGGCAGTGGGATGGGCAGCAGGACGGGCAGTGGGATGGGGAGCCCTGGCTGCAAACGGCCTGCCTGGCTCTGCCGGCTGCTGCTGCCAAAGGTCGGAGCCGTGGTCCTTGGGCCGAGCCCCATCACCCTGCACAGGGGATGCCCGACTGCCCGGCTGGGTCTCGGGGGACTGGTGCTGATCTTGGGGGTGTGTGGGGTGGCGGAGGAAGGCGAAGGCATGTCTGTGCCCGGCAAAGCCCGGGGAGCCGCAGGGGAGCAGAGGGGACACGGTTTCCCCACGTGCCTCTGGCCAACAGCAGCTCGGGGAGACGTGGCCTTGCTGGAGCCACCGGCACCGTCTCCAGCAAGGTGGGTGCCAGCCCCGTCCCCTCCCGCAGCCGGAGGTCCCGTGTCGGTGTCCCACGGCCGGGCAGGGATGAGCAGAGTTGCACCGGTGGGGGGGTTCCCCGCACCCACCATTTCACAGATGCTCAAACTCCCCCAAATTCACTTGGAACGCAGGGCCGTGGCGGGGATGCCGGGAGCTGCTCCCGCCTTCCTGGAAACCCGCTTCAAAGCAAACCCGCCCGGCGCTGGAGCCTGGCAGCGCATGAAAGGCCACCGGACCCTCCTGCCGGCGTGGAGCCGCGGGCTCCGGCACAGGCTGGGGATGGCTGGTGGCACAGAGCTGGGAGCGCGGCTAAAAATAACCCGCCCTCCTTCGCGGGGCTATTTTTAGCTTCTCTGCAGCTATAATTATCTGCCCTTGGCGGCGGGGCCAGGGAAGCTGCCGGCACCGCGGGCCGGGGCTGCGGGGACGTGACCGGGGTGGCCCCATGGACAGACATGGGTCCCACCGGTCCCACCAAGGGCTTGGCACCAGCACGTGCCCACGGAAGCATCCGAGTGGCACCGGGGTGCACCGGGGTGGGGGTGCACAGCTGGGGCTCCCCGCCAGCACCACACGGCCCCGGGTACATCCCGCCGTCCCTGGGGAGCCAGGCGAGGGAGAGCCCCGCTCCGACCGCAGGGATGCGGGGGCTTGGGGCCACCCGCGCCCCACCGCGGGGAATCCCTCCGTGTCCCCCACCCTCCAGCGCCCGCCCCCGCCGTGGTGGGGGATCCCAGGCCGTTCCTCTCCCCGGCGTGACACGGGGACACCGGGACACCCACGACGCACTGGGACCGCGACCATGACGCCATGGGGCGGCTTCCTGCTCCGGCATCCGGCCCCCGCGCACCATGACACGGGCCCTCATGGCGGGAGGGGAGTGGGGTGCAGCACCGGGACCCCACAGCCCCTCGGCCGCCAGGGTCCACCCTGGCTCCGTGCCTCAGTTTCCCCACCTGCAGCACAGCCCCTCTCCAGAGGCTGTTCGCAGCCAGAGCTCAGGATGGGGGCGAGGTGCCAGAGGGGGTCCTGCGGGGTTGGGGTGGGCGATGTCCCCCCCATCCCCTGGCCGAGGAATGGGCAGCCCCATGCCCGGGGGCTCCCCGATGTCTCCCTGTGGGTGGATGCCGGGGCGGCTGGGGACAGAGCCCGGGGACGGGGCCAGCCCCGCTGCCTGCCGCCAGCAGCCACCCAGCCCAGACTCATAAATCAGCGGCTGTGGCCTCCCCAACGCGCCGGGCTCAGACGGAGCAGGATCCGGCCCGGCCCTTGTCTGGCCGCAGCCGCCCCAGAGCCAGAAAGGGGCTCGGTGTGCCCCCCCCATCCGAAACACCCCCATCCCTGAGCCCCCCTCCCTTGCATGCACATTTGCACACATGCATGCATGCGCACAGCACCCCGCGCTCCATGCATGGGTGTGCAAGGTCCTGGCGACTCGGGGGGGGCGCGGATGCAACCCCCGGGGGCCCCCCGGGTCACCGGGACCCCCCACACCCCCTGCACCCACAAAGACACACGCAGTCGCTTCTCCTCCTCTTCCAGCAGCCGCCCTGACCAGCGTTCCCAGACAGGGGTGGGGGGACACGGATCCAGCCCCCCCCACCTTGGCATCAACCCCAGCCCCACCGGGACCAGGGGTCGGCCATTTCCCATGGAAAATGGTGGCACGTGCCGGGATGGAAAAGTACCGTCCGGCTTCAGCTGCGTTCCCCGAACCACCGCGGTCCTCACGCGTGTCAGGGCACACGCGTGTGGGTGCCGTGTGCCTGCAGGCGTGCATGCACACGCGCGTGTTTTTTGCTTGCACACATCTGTGCCGGGCTCTGGGGAGCCGTCTCGCTCGGGGTGCGTGCCCAGCACCCCTCCTGCACGCCCGGGCGGGATGTGGCCCTGCTGCCAGTCCCCAAGGTCTAATTATCGCCCAGGGTCTAATTATCGCCCGGTGCTAATGCTGCTGGCGTCGGGCTGGCCCTGGCCGGCTCCCCGCGCCGCCGGCACACTGGCACCTTGTGCCGGGGAAAGGTGTGTGGCCGCCGGCCTCGCTCCAGGGCTCCGCCGCCGCGACGATGCCGGGGGGCCGCAGTGGGGATGCCAGTGGCCACAGTGGCATGGATGCTGGGGGTCACGGTGCCGGGGGGCCGCGGTGGGGATGCCAGTGGCCACGGTGGCATGGATGCCGGGGGTCACCGTGCCGGGGGGCCGCGGTGGGGATGCCAGTGGCCACAGTGGCATGGATGCCGGGGGTCACGGTGCCGGGGGGGCCATGGCTCTCACCAGCCAAGCCGACCCAGGCCAGGACCCCCGTTCCCAGCCCCAGGCCCCCTCTCCCACCATCCCTCGCCCCGGTGCTGTAGTGCTGGCAGGGTGCTGGCGTGGGGGTCCGGCCATATGTGGCCCTGTGGGTGCTGAATCAGGGCCCACCCCAGACCCCGCAGTCGCCCTTGGCGTCTGGGCTGGCTCTGGACGGGTGGAAAGTGCGGCTCAGCGTCCAGCCGGGATCCCCGCCGCCCCCGTGCCCAGCCGGGACCGCGGTGAGTCAGGCCGGCCTGGGACACCGCGGCTTGGGGGGGCCGGGGAGCCCTGGCTGGGGGCTGCAAGAGGGAGGGGTCCCCCTTGCCCCCCACTGACCGTGGGGTCCCATTGCTCCCTCTGGCTGGGGGGTCCCTGGGGAGGCTCTGGGGTCCATGGGGGGGGTCTGGGGCAGTGTTGGGGCATCTGGGGGGGGTATGGGGGTTCCTGGGCAGTGCAGGGGGGGGTCCTCTCCTGCTTGTGACCCACTGCAGGATCAGGCCCCTGGGGTGCAACACGCTGCCGTCTGGGGGGGCTCAGGGGGTCTCTGTGTCCGGGGCGGGGGGGGGCCAGGGACAATGTGGGGGGTGGGTGGCATGTGTGTGCGTGCGTGTGCGTGATCCGGCACACGTGTGGGCGGTTCCATGTGTGCTCCAGGGTGGGCTGCGGTTGGGGCTGCACCGTGGGTGTCCTGCCCAGCCGGGGGGGGGTGCTGGGGGGGCGCAGGGCGCCGTGGGGCCCACTGCCGCGCTCCTGGGGGCTGCAGAGGGGGGCCCGGGGGGGACCCGGGGGTCATCACCCCTCCCACCCCCCCGCCACCCCGGGGCCGTGACTCAGGCTGGCCTGATGCACTCATCACACGGGTGGCTGCGCGGCGCAGGCACGGTGTGTCCTCCCCGCTGACACCGGGGACAGGAATGGTGGCTGGGGTCACCGGAGCCTCGTGACCTGCTGCCTCATCAGTGAAATGAGTTTCGGGGAGGCTCAGCCTGCCCTCCGGCCCTTTCTCTCCTGTTTTTCCCTGGGTGCTCCCAGGCACCAACACCGACGGGTGCCCCCGAGCTGGCGCTGCCCAGGCTGTGCCGTGCCGTGCCGTGCCGTGCCATGCTCCTTGCCAGCGGCCTGGAGGCACAGGGTGAGCTGCAGCCGTGTCCCTCGCTGCTGCCCCTGGGCTCACCCAGAGCACCCCACGCTGCTCCCCGCCAGGGATGCACGAGGGGGTCCCTGTGCCCCCCAAACCTCCCCCCTCCGGAGCCAGACTCGGGGCTCAGGCTTTCCTGAATTGCGCTGTGGGAGGGGTGGCTCTGCCCTTCCGCAGATGGGGAAACTGAGGCACAGGAAGATGGTGCTGCCAGGACCGCGGTCAGGTGAGGAAGGCTCAGGGCTGTGACTCACCCCATGGCCCCACAGTTTCCCAGGGTGCCACTGTCGCTCTGTGTCCCCCCCTGTGTCCCCCTCCTTTGGCGGGTTCAGCCTGGGGGGGCTGATGGCTGCAGGCAGAAATCCCCCCCCCCGCTGGGCTAGCTTGTCCCCCCCCGGGGGCCGGGGCCCCATCCTGCCCCCACTGCACCAGCCCCACGGCCCCCCCATCAGCCCCCCGGCTCCAAGCTGAGACCTGCCAGCTCGTTGCAGGCGTGGCCGGGCAGCCCTGGTGGGCCAGGCTGGGTGGTCCCTTGCCGTGTCCCCCCGCCACCGGGCTGCAGGGTGGGGGGGCCGTGGTTTGGGGAGCGCAGCCCAGCCCTGCGCACAGGGCGGGTATCGCCCCCACTGAGGCCCTGCCGGGTCCTGTGGGCCCCCCAGGCTGCATCGGGGGGGCACCCACTCCCATGGCCCCCGGGACGGCTCCAGCCCGCGGTGCTGCAGGTGGGAGGAGGGCTGCGACAGGTCCCCGGCTGCCTCGGTGGCCTCAGCCGAGGCTGTCACACTCACGCCACTGTCCCTCCGTGCCTCAGTTTCCCCCTGCAGTCAAAGCCCAAAGGGAGGGCGCAGGGCACGTCCCCAAGACATGAGGCACCCTGGGACGGCCACCGTGTCCCCAGCCAGATGGGACAGTCACCGTGTCACCAGGCAGGATGGACACCGTGTCCCAGCCGGGCAGCATTGCCCTCCTGGCTGTGTCCCAGCCGGCCGCGGGGCTGGCACAGGTCCCGGCCCTTGGCAGGTCCCCGCGCCCCGACGGGACGGGGTGTCCCCAGCCACATGGCTGGGCCAGGACCGTCATCCCGGCCTGACACCGCTGCACACAGCGCGGTGCCTGGGGACGTCACGTGTGCATGCGTGTGCGAGCATGCGTGTGCATGCATGTGTGTGTGCGTGTGAACTGGGGCGGCTGCAGCGGGGGCGAGCGCGGGTGAGCTCAGGTCAGGGCCTGCTCCGACGCGCCGATGCCGGGATGCTCGGAGCAGGGCTGGCAGCTCCCGCGCTGCACCGGGCCCCGGCACGCACATGCATGTGCACATGCACGCACACACACATACATGTGCACAGCCCTGTGCCCAGGCGGGTGGCTCCTGCCCCCAGGAGGGGACCTGGGGAGCCCCTGGGGGTCCCCGCTTGCCATGGAGGGGGGACCCCGCACCCCGCCATGCCGGCACGGTGGCACAGAGAGGGCGGCCATCGCACCCGCAAGTCGCTGCCTCAGTTTCCCCTGAGCCTTCGGGCTTCATCATCCCACTCGCCGTGTCCCCATGTCCAGGCACCCACCGGGGGGGGACAGTCTGTGGGAAAAGAACCCAGGAGTGGGGGCACCCACCTCGGGGGGGGGGGGCCTTTAAGAGCGCAGGTGCCCACGGGGGGGGGCAGGTGCGGGGAGGGTTTATCTGCGCGGGTGGGGTCACAAACACACACCCCCCCCACTGCAGGAGGAAGGGACCCCTCAGAGCGGCCCCCCGGGTATGTGCAGCGCCGAGCACCGGCTGAGTCCCGGCTCCCGGGGGTGGGAAATTCCCGCGCTATGGGACAGGCTGGGAGGGGGGGCCCGGTCCCGGTTCCCACGGAGGGAGCTGCGGTTTCTGGGGCTGGATCCCAAAACCCCGGGTCAACCCCCACCCGTGGAGGGGGGGGGGCGTGCCTCAGTTTCCCACGCAGTCGCAGCCGTGGGTGTTTTTTGCGGCCAAACCCTTTTTCAGAGAAGGCGGGGGGGGTGTTCTCCTTCCCAGCAGCGTGGGGGGCCCTGCACGGGTGGGAAATCCCCCACACACACACACACCCCACGGATGTTTGGCTGCGGAGCCCCCGGGGGGAGCCGGGGCTGCTCCGCACCCCAAAAGGCGCCGGGGAGCGGCTGATGCCGCTGCCCGGGTGAACGGCTCCGGCAGAGCAGAGGGAGGCAGAGGGCCGTGACATTAAACCTTTTATTGCAAATAAGGATTTGTCTTAAATCGGTGCAAGAACAGACTCTGGCCCAGATCCAGATCAGGGTCTCCGAGTGGCTCGAGTGCAAAAACCGACACTGGTGTCGCAGGTCCACCACCGCCGACGGTAACTCATCCCTTGGGAAAAGCAGTTCGCTTCCAGAAATCCGTCCCTCTGCAGTCCACGCCTCCATAGAGTCACAGATGCCGAAAAGAAAAAAATAACCCAACAAGTCTCCGTCTCCTCCCCGCGCTCCGCAGCGCCCGTCCCGGGGCTCCTCGGCACGCTCCCACGCTCCCCGCGGCCAAGCGCAACTCCTTGGCACGGCTCCGGCGTGCTCTGGCCAGCGTCCCACCGGGCTGCCGGCATGGCACGGCCGCCGCTCGCCTCCTTCCCATGCCCACCGGTGCGGCCGGCCTGCTCCTTTCTCCTCTCCGGTTAAAAAGAAAAATAAAGTCGGTGGGTGTTTGGGTTCGTGTTTTTTAACTGGCCGGTTCTCCTTCCTTTTCCTGCCGTTTTATTTTTTTTTCCTCCTCCTTCTCCAGGTACAGAGCCGGGCATCGGCCGGGCCGGCTCAGCGCTCCTGCAGACAGACGTAGGGCACCCACTGGTTCCTGTCGCGGCTCTCGGCGCAGTAACTGGCCACCTCCGCCAACCCTTGGCTCTTCCAGGCGTCCGTGTGCGGGTTCTGGGGAGCAGAAGCACGAGGTCAGTGCCACCATCGCCACCGTTGCATGGCCCTAGGTGTGTGCCCCCCCCATGTGCCACCATCGCCGCTCTCGCATGGCCTTGGGCGCGTGTCCCCCCATGCGCCGCCGTCCCCACCGACGCGTGGCCCTGGGCACACGTCCCCCCCATGCGCCGCTGTCGCATGGCCCTGGGCGCGCATCCCCCCCACCCACGGCCGCCCCGTCCTTGGCGGGGTGCCCGGCGTGAATCACGGGGCCGCCGGTGCGTGGCCGTGCCTCACCGTCCCGCTCACCGTGACTAAGAGGCAGTGGAGGTCGCGGGGCTCGGCGGCCGGCTCGGGCTCGCCCAGGATGGCGGCCAGGCGCTGCATGCCCGAGACGCGCAGGATGTGGATGTCGTTGTCGCAGCAGAAGGCCTGGATGAGGGTGAAGTGGATCTGCAGAGCGATGTCACCTTCGTCCTCCTCGTCGGTGGCCAGCACGCACAGCACCACGCTGTCGGGGTCCCTGCGGGCGCACGCGGGGTCAGCGGGGTGGGGGCCCGGTGGGGACGGTGCAGCTCCCCACCCCGGAGCTGGCACACGCGTGGGGCACCGACACCCGTGTCACCGGGGGCACCGTCCCGCGGGGATGGGGGGCAGCCCCCCCCCGCCCAGACCCTTTGGCAAGACCCGGCCCTGCGCTAACCCCCCCTCGGGGCTGGACCCCCCCCCGGGACCCGCGTGGGTGCCCCCCCCCCCCCGCGATACTCACACGTTCATCAGTTTGGCGGACTCGTAGACCCCCACCGTGAGCCGGTCCTGCCGCTGCGCCGCCACCAGCACCCGCTCCACCGCCTCGCCCACCGCCTGCATCCTGCGGGAGGGGGAGAAAGGAGCCGGTGAGCGGCGGCGACAGCGACAACGACAGCACCGGGTCCCCCCCCCCAGCCCCGGGGCCGCCGCACTTACTTGCTGCTGTCGCAAGGCACCAGCTCCTCCAGGGTCATGGTGCAATTGTAATCCGGGGCGGGCGCCCAGGGGGAAGGCAAATCCCAGCAGCGGTAATCCCGAGAGCGGCGGCGGCGGCGCTGTCGCGGTGCTGTCGCGGTGCTGTCGCTGCTGCAGCGCGATCGCTCTGAGCTGCGGCCGCGCCCGGCGCCGCCTTTTATAGCCTCCCGCCGCGGGGCGGGGCGTCGCGCGGCGCCCCCGCTTGGCCCATTGGCTGGCCCGGCACCAAGGGACGGGCGGGCGACGCGGGGATTGGACGCCGCCGGCGGGTCCCACGTGGGGATGAGGCGGTGCGGGGGGGCGCGCGCGGGGAAACCCCCGCCCAGAAACTCTCCCCCCCCCCCCCCCGCCCCGGGGCCGTGCGGGGACCGGGGCTGCACCGGGGGGTCCGATCGTGCACCGGGAGCAGCACCGGGGGGTCTGTCCGTGCACCGGGGGGTCTGTCCGTGCACCGGGGGGGGTCGGTCCGTGCACCGGGAGCAGCACCGGAGGGTCCGTCCGTGGACCGGGGTGTGCACCGGGGGGTCGGTCCGTGCACCGGGAGCAGCACCGGGGGGGTCCGTCCGTGCACCGGCGGTCGCTCCATGGACCGGAGGGTCGGTTTGTGCCCTGGGGGCTGCACCGGAGGGTCCGTCCGGGGGGTGCACCGGGGGGTCTGATTGTGCACCGGGGGCGGCACCGGGGGGGTCTGTCCGTGCACCGGAGGGTCCGCCTGTGGACCGGGGGAGGGACTGGGGGGTCCGACTGTGCACCGGGGGCGGCACCGGGTGGTCGGTCCGTGCACCGGGGGTCGCTCCATGGACCGGGGGGTCGGTCCGTGCACCGGGAGCTGCACCGGAGGGTCCGTCCGTGGACCGGAGGGTGCACCGTGGGGTCCGATCGTGCACCGGGGGCGGCACCGGGGGGGTCTGTCCGTGCACCGGCGGTCGCTCCATGGACCGGGGGGTCGCTCCGTGCCCCGGGGCTCTGCCCGTTGACCGGGGGCTGCAACCGGGGGGAGGCCATTCGTGCACGGGGGCGCGGGGGAAGCTCGGTCCGTGCACCGGGACTTGTCACGGGTGGGTGGGGGGGGGCGGCCCGGTGCGCTCAAAGCCGGGGAACGGGGACACGCGCCGGGACCTCCGTGCCGCCGGGCGGGCGGCGGGGGGGGCGGGGGGGGCCGGGCCGCGCTCCGGGGCTGCGGCGGGCGGCGGCTGCCACCTGCCGGGACGGCGTGTCCCGGGCTCTGCCGCCCCCCCCGGCGCTGCCCACGCGTGTGCACCGGGGCTGCGCACCTTCCGTGTCCCCCCTCGGTCGCCCCGTCTCGGTCCCCGGGACTCGCTGCGGCGGGGCCGGGCCGGTGCGTGTCCCCGGGACCGCGGGGTCGGGGGGCGCGCACCCGCCGTGCCTCAGTTTCCCCCGGCCGCGCGTGCCGCCTGGCCGTGTCCCCGCGTCCCGTGTCCCCACGCTGCTACGCGCCCCTGTACTCCTCCCCCGACCCCCCCCCCCGTGTCCCCGTCCTCCCTTAGCGCCCCCCCGTGTCCCCGCGCCGCCGAGCACCGCCGCAACTCGTTGCACCGGTGGCCGCATCCGTCCCGCACACCGCCCGCCAGCAGGGGGCGGGAGAGGCAGAGGCGGCGCTCTGCTCGTCCTCTCTCTTCCCCCCTTCGCACGGCCTTCTGGGAAGTGTAGTCGCAGCACGCCCCGCCCCACCCGCGCCGCGGGGGAACGGGACTACATTACCCAGAGGGCGTCGCGACGGCGGGTGGGCGGGGCTGGGCAGCTGCGGGCGGGGCGCGGGGCCACGTGCGGGCGCGGGGGTGGTGCCGCCCGCGCCGGGCCATGGCCGAGAGCGCCTGGGGGCCGCGGGTGGGCACCGGGACGGGACCGGGGAGGGCGGACCGGCGGGGGAGCGGGCTGGGCGAGCTGAGGGTGAGCTAGAGCGGGGCCTAGAGCGGGGCCGGGGGCCACCGGACCGACACTGGGGGCCACCGGGCCGGGACCGGACCGGCACTGGGGGCGACCGGCACCGGACCGGCACTGGGGGCCACCGGACCGGCACCGGACCGGCACTGGGGGCCACCGGACCGGGCTGGGGGCGACCGAACCGGGCTGGAGGGTCTGGACTAGCCCGGGTCGGGTCGGGGACCGGACCGGCGGCGGGAGGGGGTCTCGGCGCCCCGGTCCAGCCGGTGTCCGGGACGGGACCGGGATGCTCCGCCGGTGCCGCAGCCCCCGGCCCGCTCCGTGACGCCGCTTTCGCTGCTCGCAGGGTCCCGACCGCGCCGGCTCCGACGCGGGGCTCCCCCCCCCGGCGGGGGGCCCGTCCTCGGGGAAGGCGGCGATCCCGGGGGGTGCCCCGCTCCGCTCCCCCCGGGCCCCCCCGGGCGAGGGGTCGGACGGCGACTCCGAGACCCCCACCTCGAGCGTGACCCCCAGCGAGGAGGAGGAGGAGGAGGAGGAAGGCCACCAGGTGAGCAAGCCATGTCCCCAACCCCCGTGGGATTTGGGGTCCACGCTGTCCCCCCGTGCCCCCCCAGGCTGCCCCCCCCGCCCCGTCTCCCCGCAGTGGAGGGTGGGCGATGCCTGCCGCACCGCCTGGCCGGGGGACGGGCTGCTGTACCCCGCCCGGCTGCGGGCGCTGGACCCCGCCACCGGCACCTGCCTGGTGGAGTTCGACGGCTACGGCACCACCGAGGAGCGGGCGCTGGCCGATCTCCTGCCCCCCCGCCCCGGGCCCCGGGGGGTGAGCCAGAGCCCCCCCTCATCGTGGGAGCTGCCCCCGGGCGCGGGGAGGAGGAAGGGCGAGCGGGCGCCCCGCTCCCCCCGGCCCCCCGAGGTGAGTGCCCGCCATCCCCCCGGCCTTGGGGTGCCCTCCGCCGCCCCCCCGCCCCCCAACCAATGGGCTGGGGGTGCTGGTGGCAGGTGATGCCCCCCCCGTGGCCCCCCGCCCCGCTGCACGCCATCCGGGAGGAAGAGGAGGAGGAGGACGCCTTGGCCGCGATGCTGATGGCCTGGTACATGAGCGGGTACCACACCGGCTTCTACGTGGTATGGCGGGGTGCGAGGGGTGAATGGGGGGGGGGGAAGGAGGGGGTCTCCCCCCATGACCCCCCCGCTCCTCTGTGCCCCAGGGCCTCCGGGAAGGCCGGGCGGAGGCTGCCGAGCCCCCCCCGAGGCCGGGCCGCAGGCAGAAGAAGCCCCCACGCAGCTAGGAGGGCAGGTGGGTTTGGGGGGCCGGGCCCCCCCTCACCGTGCTCCCCGGCAGGGCCCCGCTCTCGCATCACCACCCTGCCGGGGGGGGACCTGGGAGGGCTGCGGGACAGGGGGGGACCCCACAGGGATGCTGCGGGTCGGGGGGACCTCCCCGGGGACACAGGGGGACCTGGGAGGGCTGCGGGACAGGGGGGGACCCCACAGGGATGCTGCGGGGCGGGGGGACCTCCCCGGGGGCACAGGGGGACCTGGGAGGGCCGTGGGATATGAAGGGACCCCACAGGGATGCTGCGGGGCGGGGGGACCTCCCCGGGGACACAGGGGGACCTGGGAGGGCTGTGGGACAGGGGGGGACCCCACAGGGATGCTGTGGGGCTGGGGGACCCCCCAGGGACATGGGGGGACCTGGGAGGGCTGTGGGACACGTGGACCCCACAGGGATGCTGTGGGGCTGGGGGACCCCATGGGAACGCTGGGGGACTTGGTGTGGCTGTGGGACATGGGGACGGGTGGCCTGGGATACCCCATCGCCCCTTTCCCGCTGCTCACCCCTGTCCGCTCCCCTCCAGCTGGATCCGGCCCCCCGCGCCCCACCGGAGGGGCAGCCGTGGGGCAGCACTGCGCTCCCGCTCTCCCCTTGCTTCCGGAGGGGTCCCCCCCCGGGGGTCCTGGCTGCAGCCTTCCTCCGCCCCGGCCGGCTCTGCATCAGAGCCCTGGCCCGGGGGGGGCTGCAGCACCCCTCCTGTCCCCCTGTCTGTCCCCCCCGTCTGTCCCCTCCTTTGGAATAAAGCTGTTTGTGAGACCTGTGTGCCAGCCTGTCTGCACCGGCCCCGGAGGGACCCTGGGCTCTGCCAGCGCCGTGCCGGCAAGTGGACGCGCCGGGATGAGCCGCACCGCAGCCGTGTTTGCTCAGGGAATTGGCAGCGGCCTCTGCCTCGCTGCGGGGCTGGGGGGGCTCAGCCCCGGGGGGGGCTCTGTGCCCGCCGGCTCTCAGGCTGCCTCGGCTGGACGTGGCGCTGACGTACGTCTCGCCGGCTCCTGTACGTCCCGCCGGCTCCTGGCCGCTGGCTCGGGGCACGTGTGTCCCAGGGGATGCATCTCCCCCGGACGCGTCCTCCCCACCCGTCCAGCTTGATGTCAGCAGCGAGGTTTGGGGGGGGCACGCACCCGCTGGGTACTCGCTCCCCATCTGCGTCAGCGGGTGTTTGCCCACCCTGGTGACCCTCGGTGGGCTCAGGGGGGGTGGCAGAGGGGCTTATAAAGCTGGCTGAGCCGGGTGCATCCGTCAGCATCCAGGGACGCATCCGGCACTGGGAGCATGGAAAGCGCTTGGCTCTGCCTGCTCTGCCTGGCTGGCTCCGGCCTCATCCTGCCGGGCACTGCGGAGCCGCTGCTGGGGCTCCAGCCGGCCGAGAGCCTGCCCGGACAGAGCCAGGAGGAGACGGAGCTGGTAAGGGGCTGGGCACCGGGGCCCCCAGCAGCCCCTGGGTGCCTTGGGGTGCTCTGTTTTGGGGACTGGTTCTGGCCGTGCCGGGGGATCCCTGGGGCATCGGGGAGGGGGAGCCTGAGACCTTGCCACCGGTTTTCTGCCGCTGCTCTGGGGCGCTCAGGGGGTTCTGGGGTGCTCAGGGGGTTCCGGCAAGGGGAGACACTACGCCGGGTGGGAGCAGGTGGTGGGTGCTGGGGAGGGGCTGTGGGGCTGCACCCGGGGGGGTGGGATGCGCTCCGAGCCCCCGATCCTGCCACAGCCCCGATTCCCCTCCGGCAGGGACCTACCCTGAGCCAGGCACGGGGGGCTGGAGCCGTGGTTACATCCTGGGGTGCAACTTGTGGGTATGGGTGCTGCTCATGGGTGGGGCAGGATCTGTCACCAGCATCCTAGGGGGCTTGGGGTGACATGGAGCCGGAGCCCCGGGCATCCCCGGGGACTCGGGGTGACACGGTGCTGTCTGCGGCAGGTCGAGGCGCTGCAGGAGGTGCTGGAGAAGCTGGGGACCAGCGAGCTGCCGGTGGTGGAGAAGAGGCTGAGCTGGGTGCCCTCGGTATGGCCGGGCTGGGGGGCGGTGGGTGCTCAGCCCTGGGTGCTCGGCGGGGGTACCAAACCCCCTGGCCAGCACCGGGGTTGGACCCTTTGGGTGCCAGTTGTGGGGGGTCCAGCCCCAGGGGCTGACGGGTGCCGTCCCGCAGTGCGAGCCCGGGGAGCCGTGCGCGGTGCGGAGGGGGGCACGCATCGGGAAGCTCTGCAGCTGCCCCCGCGGCACCGCCTGCAACTTGTTCCTGCTCAAGTGCTCCTAAGGGACATCGGGGACATCGGGGACGCTGCCACCCGCCGGGACGCTGCTGGCCCAGGCCGTGCCCTGTGCGGCGACGGGGGAGCCGTGGGCCCCCAGCCCCTTCCCGCAGCGGGACGCGCTCCTGCTCTCCCCCAGCTCCAGCCAGCGAGCGCCTGGACCTGCGTGCACAGCACCCTGGCACCCTTGGGTGCACAGCACCCTGGCACCCTTGGGTGCCCAGGATGGGGGGGCTGTGGGTGTCCAGGGTCACATTAAATGACTTGGATTCACGCCTCTTGCCTGCTTTTTGGGGGGTATCTGGGGGTGTCAGCACCCCTCTGCCGCTGGGCACGTGTCCTGGGGTGCTGGGCAGGGTGGGTGCCATCCTGCTGTGGGTGCACCTGAGGTTGGGGTGGGGGAGCGGGAGGGGGGGGGGCCGCTGCCGGGGGGTCACGGGGGGGCTCCCCTGTGAAGGGGTTTGGGAACGGAGGGTGGGGGGACGCGAGGGGCTGCAGGGCCCGGCCCAGCAGCCGAAGCAGGCCCTGCGCTGCACTGCACGACCCCTGCGCTGCACTGTGCCACGCAGCCCCATCCCGACACTGCATCTCACTGCATCTCACTGCATCACACCCCCCCCACACCCCCCCACAGCTCTGCACTGCACAGCCCCAGCCCCGCGCTGCCTCCCATCGCGCTGCAACGCCCATCCCCAGCTCCGCGCTGGCCTGCGCACCCGCTGCGCTGCGCTGCGCTGCGCTGCGCGGACGGACCCCACCCAGGCCGGCCCCACCCTGCCATTGCCCCTTTAAGACCTCCCCGCCCGCCGCCGCTCGCCCGGTCCCTTTCCCCGCCGCTCCCCCTCCATTGGCCGGCGGTGACATCAGTGGGCGGGGCTTGGCAGCCGTGACGCAGCGGGGGCGTGGCCCGGCGCGGCGCGGAGCGGAGCGGAGCGGCGGGCGGGGGGCGCCGAAGATGGCGGCGGTGGCGGCGCGGGCCGCGGGGGCTGCGGAGGGCGCGGGCCGGGCGGCGGCGGCGGCGGTTCCGGTTCCTCCTCCCGGCCCCGCCGCGGGGCCGGCGCCGCTACTCGCTGCTGGCCATCGTGGGCGGCGGCTGCCACCGGCCCGGCCTGCTGGCCGCCGCGCTGCAGCAGCTGGAGCGAGGTGAGCCCGGGGCGGCGGCGGCCGCGGGGGTCCCGGCGCTGCCCCGGGGTCGGCCCGCGGGCCTGGCCCTCTCCCGCGCATGATGCTCCGGGCTCTGCCCCGCGCCCCCCCGGATCCGCCCCCCCGGAGCTACCCCGGGGTCGGCCCCCCCCACCCCACCCCGGGCCCTCCCGGTGTGCCCCCTCCTGCCCCGCGTCTCCAGGATCTGGACCCCCAAGCTCTGCTCTCTCCCCAGCCCCAGACCCCCAGCATCTGCCCCATCTCCTGCCCCAGAGCCCCAGGATCTGCCCCCCTAAACCCCCAGGAACTGCCCCCCAAGAGCCCCAGCATCTGCCCCCTCTCCTGCCCCAGACCCCCCAGGAACTGCCCCCCCCCCAGACCCCCAGGATGTGCTCCCTCTCCTGCCCCAGAGCCCCAGGATCTGCCCCCCTAAACCCCCAGGAACTGCCCCCCAAGACCCCCAGCATCTGCCCCCCCTCCTGCCCCAGAGCCCCAGGATCTGCCCCCCTAAACCCCCAGGAACTGCCCCCCAAGACCCCCAGCATCTGCCCCATCTCCTGCCCCAGAGCCCCAGGATCTGCCGCCCCAGGATCTGCCCCCTTTCCTGCCCCAGACCCCCCAGGATCTGCCCCCCCCCCCCCCAGACCC
This sequence comes from Gavia stellata, assembly GCF_030936135.1. NCBI lineage: Eukaryota > Metazoa > Chordata > Aves > Gaviiformes > Gaviidae > Gavia > Gavia stellata. The sequence continues at coordinate 1,300,772 of NC_082625.1, forward strand.
CCAGGATCTGCCCCCTTTCCTGCCCCAGACCCCCCAGGATCTGCCCCCCATAACCCCCAGGATGTGCCCCCCCCCCCTGCCCCAGCCCCTCAGGATCTGCCCCCCCCCAGACCCCCAGGATGTGCTCCCTCTCCTGCCCCAGACCCCCCAGGATCTGCCCCTCTAAACCCCCAGGAACTGCCCCCCAAGACCCCCAGCATCTGCCCCATCTCCTGCCCCAGAACCCCCAGGATCTGCCCCCCCCCCAGACCCCAGGGATGTGCTCCCTCTCCTGCCCCAGACCCCCCCGGATCTGCCCCCCCCCCCCCGACCCCCAGGATCTGCCCCCCATAACCCCCAGGAACTGCCCCCCAAGACCCCCAGCATCTACCCCCTCTCCTGCCCCACACCCCCCAGGAACTGCCCCCCTAAACCCCCAGGATCTGCCCCCCCTTCTGCCCCAGACCCCCCAGGATCTGCCCCCCCCCAGACCCCCAGGATGTGCTCCCTCTCCTGCCCTAGACCCCCCAGGATCTGCCCCCCTAAACCCCCAGGATCTGCCCCCTTTCCTGCCCCAGACCCCCCAGGATCTGCCCCCCATAACCCCCAGGATGTGCCCCCCCCCCCGCCCCAGCCCCTCAGGATCTGCCCCCCCCAAGTGCTGCCCCTGCTTCCTGTCCCTGTGACCTGTCCCCCCCCCCCCAGACCTTGGGGATGTGCCCCCTCTCCCCCTGGGGTCTGTCCCCAGGCTCCGGGCCTGCGCGGGGACCCCTGTGACCTGTCCCCTCCCCTTGTCACCACCTGGGACCTTGCCCGGTACAGCCGTGGGGGCAGATGCTGGGCTGGCTGGGGGGGGGCCACGCTGTGGGGACCCCCGTTCAGCCCCTGCTCCCATCTCCTGCTGCCCGCTCCCCCTGAGCTGTGGCTGGAGCTGGGGGGTCTTTGGGGCCGTGGCAGCGGAGCACCCCTGCGCTGGAGCAGGTCCCCCAAATCATGGGGGGGGACACACGTGTTGCCAGGACTGCCGTGTCCCCCCTCCTCATGGGACCCAGCACCCTGCGAAGGCAGGACCGAACCCCGCTGGCCCCAAGCAGCGAAACCGCCCGAAAACGGCCCCAGCCCTCGCCCGGCGCCTTGTGCAAAATTTGTGCAACCCCCTGCAGCCGCCCTGCGCCGAGGCCCGGCCGTCTTACGCCATCGCCCGCCGGTTTGCCGGGCCGTTAGCGGGGAGCGGTTGTGGCCACACTTGGTCGGCCGCCGCGGTGGGGGGCTGGCAGCCCCCCACAGATCCCCCTGTGGGGTCCTGAAGGGGTTGTGGGTGTTTTGGGGCTGCGCCTTGGGGTTCCTGACCCAGCTCTGGGAGCCGGGAGCACCCGCACCAGTGCCGGCAGGAGTGCCGCGCGTGCCGAATCCTCCGGCACCGTTAATTCCTTTAATTGCCGCCTTTGAAGAGGTGCCGGCAAGGTGCACCCATCGCCCCAGGCGCCCGGGTTTTGGGTTGGCAGAGCCAGTGCCGCCGTGAGTCACCGTGCAAGGTGCTCGCCCGCCGGGCAGCCGGTCGGTGCATTGGCCTCTCGCCGGGGTCCTGCTGGGCTTGGGGACCCCCGGGATGTCCCCAAAGCCACCAGGTTGGCACGGCTGTGTCTTAGGGCAAGGTAGGAGGGGGGACAGTCCCCACCGTGCTGCTTCTTGCATAAACCAGTGCCGTGTGGGTGCTGCGGTGTGGGGGCACGGTGCGGGTGGGTGCTAATGGGGCTGAGCCCTCCCTCTTCTTTTTTTGTCCTGCCCCCCCCAAAGGAATCCGCTCCTGGGACATCGACCTGTGCTCCTGCAACCTGGACGAGCAGCTGAAGCTCTTCGTGTCCCGTCACTCGGCCACTTTCTCCAGCATCGTGAAAGGTAAAAAAGGGGACACCCCCCCCCAGCGGTGTTTAATTTGTGGGGTGTGGGAAACCCCCCCAATCCAGCTGGGGGGGTGGCGGGGAACAGGCTTTGCTTTGTGGTGCCCCCACGGGCAAGCCCCGTGATCCCCCACGTGAGAAACGGCTTCCTTCGTCCATCCGGGAGTGGGATGCGGTTTCCCTTGGAAAAAAGGGAAAGGAGAAGATAGAGCTGGGAATGCCGGGGCCGCTCCGGTGTCTCTTCCCCACCGTGTCCCCTTGTCACACTGGTGGGTCACCCCCCTGGCAGGGGGGGGGCCGTGGGAGGTGGTCGGGTCTCCTGTGGGTGGGTGCAGCTCCGAGACCCCCCTGGGAGCACCCAGGGCTTGCCGCGGTCCCCGGGGGGGGGCAGAAGGGGCTCCCCCAGCCTGTCCCCCCTCTTTCCTCCCCTCCCTGCGGCAGGAAGGATGCGGGAAACGTGTCCTTTGGCTCAGCGGATCCGCTGGCCCCCGCGGTGTCCGGGAGCGGGACAGTGGCTGTCCCTCTTCCGCGGGGGAAGTGGGCAGGCGCTGGCCCTGCTGCTCTGTGTCCCCCCCCATCCCACTCCCACGGGATGAGGCCAAACTGGGGTGCAGCCCCGTTGTTCTGGCGAGGGCGGGTGTCAGCCCTCGCTCCCCGCAGGTCAGCGGACCCTCCACCACCGGGGAGATGTGCTGGAGACCCTGGTGCTGCTCAACCCTTCCGACAAGTCCCTGTGCGACGAGGTGAGCCCAAGGGGGACGGGGGACGTGGCTGTGGCCCCTTCGGAGCCGCTGGCAGGGGGGTGCCGTGGGATGGAGGCCGGTGGCATCCTCACGTTCCCTCTGTCCTCATGTCCCCTCCGTCCTCAGCTGCGAAACCTCATCACGGACGTGTCGCAGCACAAGCTGCTGGTGTTCGCGGGGCCCTGCGTGGAGGAGACGGGGGAGCTGATGCTGCAGACGGGCAGCTTCTCCCTGCGGGATTTCATCCAGATCTTCACGGACAAGGAGGTGCGGTGCCGGGGAGGGGAGCTCGGCTGGGGGACCCCCGGGGAGGAGCTGCCTGCTTCCCCCCCAGCTCCCAGGCCTGGCTGCTGGTGCGCAGGGGGGGGGCCGTGGGCCGGCGCTGCCAGAGCAACTGTCTGCTCACGTTCTGCGGCGTCTCGGCGGGGAGCCGGGCACGGCGGTGGTGCGAGCGGGAGGCTGGACCAGCTGTCTGCTCCGCAGGCAGCCGCGCTGCCTCTCCTGCCGGCACATCACTCCCTCCGTGGGGCTGGGGAAGGGGCAGCGGGGCTGGGGGGGCGATCGGCTGCACCCTGGCCCTGAGCCGCAGCTGGGGGTGGCTGTGAAATGGGGGACCAGCCCCCCCCGGGCATCGTGCCGGCAGCTAGCACCAGGTACAGGGAGTGGGATGGGGCTGCGGGAGCCCCCGGGGAAGGGGTGCCCTGTGCTTGCCGAGGGAGGGGGGTGCTGAGGCAGAGCACCCCCTGGGCTGCCCCAGCTCTGGCCCTGGGTGCCCCATCCTGCCTGAAGCTCCGTCTGTCCCCGTCCCCTCGCAGGTAGGGGAGATCCTCAGCTCCGCAGACCCCTCGGCCAAGGCCAGGCTGACCATCAGCTGCCCCGACTTCGGGGAGTGGAGGGACTCGGGCCTGGACCATCACAACCTCCAGGACTTCATCGAGCTGCGCTACAACCCGGGCTGCATCCTGCCGGAGATGGAGGGGCTGGAGGAGTTCATGGAGTACCTCTCGGAGTCGCTGGAGCCCCAGTCCCCCTTTGACCTCCTCGAGCCCCCCACCATGGTCGGCTTCCTCAAGCTCTCCAAGCCCTGCTGCTATATCTTCCCGGGCGGGAGAGGGGACTCGGCTTTCTTTGCCGTCAACGGTTTCAACGTCCTGGTCAACGGAGGCTCCAACCCCAAGTCGTCCTTCTGGAAGCTGGTCCGGCACCTGGACCGCATCGACTCCATCCTGGTGACGCACGTGGGCACGGACAGCTTGCCCGGCGTCAACAGCCTGCTGCAGAGGAAGCTGGCCGAGCTGGAGGAGGATCCGTCCCAGAGCTCGCAGGGCAACGGGGACTGGGCGAAGAACCTTATCTCTCCAGAGCTGGGTGTTGTCTTCCTCAACGCCTCCGAGAAGCTGAAGGACATTGAGGGCAACTCCCGGGTGCTGAAGAGCTGCGACGAGGCTGCCCTGACCCTGCACTACCTGGAGAAGCTGGGCATCTGTCCCAACCCGCTGGCCCGGGACAGCGGACCCCGCGCAGAGCCCACCGTCCTCTTCCAGAAGATGGGAGTGGGCCGGTTGGACATGTACGTTCTGAACCCCGTGAAGGGCACCAAGGAGCTGGAGTTTCTCCTGCAGCAATGGTCAGGCAACAGCTACCCCAAGGAGCAGGACTTGCCCCTGCAGTGCTTGACCTCCGTCTGCGCCCTGCTTGTCTGGCACCCCGTCAGCCCCTCCGAGAAGATCATCCGGGTCCTGTTCCCCGGCTGCACCCCCCAGGGCCGCATCCTGGAGGGGCTGGAGAAGGTGAAGCACCTGGAGTTCCTCAAGCATCCCGTGGTCACCAAGAATGACTTGAAGGGGCCGTCGGTGCCCCAACCTGAGAAGCCGCTCAAGCAGAGGAGGGCAGAGAGCAAGGAGAGCCTGAAGTCGGCTTCCAAGCTCAGCCTGGCGGACAGCGGGGCGCCAGCGCCAAAGGAGAAGGCTCCATCAAAGGTGGAGAGGAAGGAGGTGAAGGCGGGGACCAAGGAGAAGCCAAAATCCCTGGGGGAGACAGCCAGAGTGGGATCGGAAGAGGAGAAAGCCAAGGATGCTCGGGCCAAGCTGGATTCTTCGACGGAGAAGCTGAAGGTGGATGCGAAGCCGAAGCTGAGCAAGGAGAAAGCGGTGCCCAAGAAGGAGCCCATCCTCCGGAAAGAGGAGAAGAAGCCGCTGAAGAAGGACGAGGGGGCTGAGGTGAAGGGGGAGGCCAAGAAGGAGGTGAAGGCGGTGAAGAAGGAGGTGAAGGCTGAGACGCTGCGGAAGGACGCGAAGGAGAGCAAGGCAGAGGCCAAGGCTCCTGCCAAGACCCTGGCCCGGAAGACGCCGGTCCTGGAGACCCGCAAACCCCTGGCCAAGGCCGGCAGCATCAAGAAACCCCCCCTCAAGAAGGAGCCGGAGAAGCCCAAGGCCAAAGCCCCCCGGGAGGCAGGCGGCAGGAAGGAGCCGGGGACGTCGGACGGCTCCAAGTCCTCCTCCCCCGAGGACATGCTGCCGGAGGCCGAGCGGGGCCGGGGGGCCGCCTCCCCGGGGGCCAGCGGGAGGAGGAGGAAGGAGGAATCGACGGACGAGGGCATCACCACGGCCGAGAGTGAGCCGGAGCCCTCGCCGCTGGAGAACGGCGGGGCCAGGGGACCAGCGGGACCAGGGGACTCATCCTGCCTGGAGAACGGCCTGGAGGAACCCGACAGCCCCCAACGTTTCCGCCACCCAGAGAGCAGCCCTTTGAGAGCCGTCTGCCCCCCCTCGCCCCTGGCAAAGACCCCCAAGAGCGACCGCAGCGTCAACTTCGACCTGACGCCCACCGGGATGCTCAACCACGGCCCCGAGGGCGGCGAGGACGCCTGCGGCAGCTCCGAGGAGAAGACCCTGGAGATGATGTCTCCGGCCAGCTCGGGGCCGGCCAGCGCCGGGCACACTCCCTTCCACCAGTCGCCGGTGGACGATGGCATGGAGGAGCCGGGTGCCGGCACCAACCAGCAGCCAAACCCTTGGCCGCCGGCCGGGGGCAAAGCCTCCCAGGACGGCTCCAGCTCCTCGCAGGAGAAGCAGGCGGGCTGCCTCTCCCTCAGCCCCTTCAAGGATGACGTCCCCGACGTGTCCCCCACCATCACCACGCCCTCGCTGCCGGCCGAGGTGGGTTCCCCGCACTCCACCGAGGTGGACGAGTCGCTCTCGGTTTCCTTCGAGCAGGTGCTGCCCCCCGTCAGCGAGTCCCCGCCGGAGGAGGGCAGGCGGTCCCGGGGGACCGGGGGCACGCCGGAGCCGGAGGCCACCAAGAGTGGGTTGTCACTGCCGCTACGGCCCTGCCACCACCCGCCACGGGCTGACGGTGACATGGTGCTGCGGCCCGGCCGCCGCTCCGACTCGCCCCACGACGTGGACCTCTGCTTGGTGTCACCCTGCGAGTTCGAGCATCCCAAATCGGAGCGGTCGCCCTCGGCTGCCGCGAGCCCCCGGGAGCTGTCAGACAGCGACCCGTCGCAGGAGCTGGTGCAGCCCCAGGGCCGGCCCCGCCAGCCGGCGGGCGAGACGCCCCCCACCTCCGTCAGCGAGTCACTGCCCACCCTCTCCGACTCCGACATCCCTCCGGCCACCGAGGACTGCCCCTCCATCCTGGCTGACGGGCTGGAGTCGGACGAGGACTCGGAGCAGCCCACCCGCGGCATGGCCAGGGCCCGCGACCCGCTGCCGGCCCCCATGAAGGACCCCTGCCCCATCCCCGCCCAGCCCGGCATCTGCATGGTGGACCCCGAGCAGACCCGTGCCGGGAAGAAGGAGCCCCCCGGCAAGGTGAAGAGGACCCTCTCCCGCGTGGGCTCAGCAGCCCCCACCTCGAGGGCCGAGCCCCCCCGGCACCCCACCCTGGCCCCCAAGGCCAGGGGTCCCGCCAGCTCGGCCCGTGATGTTGGGGACAAGGCCAGGCTGCCCCCCGGGGACAAGAAGGGCCCCTCCGGTGGGGACACCCGCACCCCAGGGACTACCCGCGGCGCTGGAGCCAAGCTGCCGGCGGGAGCTGGCAGGGCGTCACCGGCAGGTATGGGGCTGGGGGGGACGGATGTGGGTGCTCCTGGCTCCGGTGTCCCCGTGCCGGAGCAGCTCCGAGGCACCGCTGGTGCCGTGCAGTGGGGTGGGGATGTTTGGGGGCTGCTGCTCACAGCTCCCGTACCCCCGTCCTGGCAGGCACACGGGCTGCGGCCCCCCCGGGCCCCCCCGTCTACGTGGACCTGGCGTACCTGCCCGGCTCCTGGAGCGCCCAGACGGTGGATGAGGAGTTTTTCCGGCGCGTCCGTTCCCTCTGCTACGTGGTCAGCGGCGACGACCACCTGAAGGAGGGCATCCTGCGGTCCCTCCTCGACGCCCTGCTCGCCGGCAAGCACCAGTGGGGCACCGACACCCAGGTGAGCCCCCCCGGATACCCGGAGCGGTGGGATCAGCCCCCTCCCGGTGCTGGGGAGGTGGGGGGGTCGCGGTGCGGTGACACGGTGTGGTGGGTGTCTCCGCAGGTGACCTTGATCCCCACTTTCGACTCGCTGGTGATGCACGAGTGGTACCAGGAGACCCACGACCGGCAGCAGGAGCTGGGCATCACGGTGCTGGGCAGCAACAGCACCGTGGCCATGCAGGATGAGACCTTCCCCGCCTGCAAGGTGGAGTTCTGATGGGGGGGCTGTGGCGTGGGCTTCATTCCCACCCTCCTCCTCCTCCGTGAGCCCCCCCTCTCCCTCCCTCTGCACCCGGTGACGGGGCTGCGCCAGCCCCCGGCCACTGTGGCTCGGAGGGGAGGGAGGGGGGGGGTCTGCTGGGGGGCAGAGGGGGTCGTTCCCCCCGCCCGGGGCTGGCAGGGGCTCCCCGGGGACCCCGAACCCACAGCACCCACACGCCGCACCCTCACACACCGCGTGGTTCCCGCATGCCCACGCCGGAGCCGTGCACTCCTCGCTCTGCACCCGCCGCCGTCCCGGGGAGGGGGGTGAGGGACCAGCCGGGGATGGGGTGACCCTGCCTTTGGGGGGGCAGGATCCGCACCCCCCTCCCCATCCAGCAGCGGTGCTGAGCCGTTTCCCGGCGGGCAGCGAGCCCCGACCGTGCTCGACTTAACAGGGTAAATTGTTGTTGTTTGCTGTTCCTACCCCCTCCCTGGACAAGCCACTACTGCCACCCCCCCGGTACCCGCAGCCCTGGCCTTCGGGGGGGGCCAGGTCCCCTTCCTGGGGGGCACCGGCCTGGGGCAGCCTCGGCTGCCCTGGGGGGTTCCCCTTCCCGTGTGGCAGCGCCGGGGCTCGTGCCTGGGCTCGGGGGGCCGCGGCAGCAGCTCCTCCGGCACTACAGCCATGGGCTTTGACCCAGGCACCGTGTTGTGTGTCCCCCCCCCCAGGCACGGTTGGACCCCGTGGCCGCCAAGAGCAGTTTGTCCCCCCCCTTCATGTGCAGCAGCTGGGGTGGGGGGGGCTTTCCTCTCCGCCGGGCTGAGACCTGGCAGCTCGCTGCACTGATGGCTCTTCCCTCCCTGGTAGCAGGGGCTGTGGGGCCTGATCCTGCACCCCGGCTGTGGGGGGGGCGGCAGGCTGGGGAAGGCAGCTTCCCCCCCCCATCCACCCCCAAGCCCTCGTGTTGCTGGAAGGCTGTTGAGAAACCAAACGTCACGTGCAATTTTTAAGGGGTTTTGTGAGCGGAGAGCGCGGAGGGGAGGGGCTGGGCTGGGGGGGGGGGCAGGATCTGGCCCCCCCCAATCCCCGGCTGGGGCAAACACTAACCCGTTTTGTAGGAGGCTCCTCGCTGGCTCTTTTTGTAATGACTTTTTAAGAAAAAAAAAGGAAAAAAAAAAAAGAAAACAAAAAGCGAAAACTGAACAAACCAAACCGGTTCTGGTGGGAGGTTATTTATCTGCGCCCCCCCCCCCCCGGGCCCCCCCGTGCTCCGGTACCGGCTGGCGGCCGTGGGGGCTTTTACTGTGGATGGTATCGTCCTGCGTGTTCGGGGAGGGGGGCTGAATGTTTCACCTTTAGTGCTTTATATATTTTTTCTTAGCTGGAAGCTGGTTTGGAGGTTGGGGGGGGGGGGGCTGTGACCCCCCCCTGGCCCCTGCCCCCGGCCCGCTCCCCGTCTTGCACGCCGCCTTCCCGTTTGGCAAATGTGTTGAAACCGAGCATTAAAGTGAGGATAGCTCCCGGCTGCGCTCTGCCTCCTGGTTTTGGGGTGGGGGGCTCCTTGCGGGGGGGGCCGGCTGGGTGCCACTGTGGGATCCTGGGGTGCTGCAGGGTGGTTTGTGGGTGCTGGAGCTGGGTTTGGGGTGGGGGGGTTAGGGCTGGGGTGGGGGGGTGCTCTGGGGCCACGTCCTGCGCTGGGAGGGGGGCTGGGGGGGGGGGGGTCCAGGGCATGGCCCTGGGGCGGTGGAGAGGGGCTGGGGGGGGCTGCGCTGCGGGGCTGGTGCGGGGCTGGTGCTGCGGCGCAGCTGAGGAGGGATGCAGGGTTGCCATGACAACAGCATCCCCAGCCCCGCCGCCCCCGGCCCGCAGAGGAGGGGGCGGCTGCGCTCTGCCCCCGCACGCCTGGCACGGGGGGGGTCCTGGGGGGTTTGGAGCCTCCGCGGTGCTGGGGGGGTCCCACGTCCCCATGTCCCGGCTGCGGGGATGAGCCCCCACCCTGCGTGGTCAGCTTGAGCCTGGCAGGACCGGGGAACCGACACCCACCCCTAACCCCCCCCCCCAGCCAGCCTCACACCCCCCCCCCCCCAGTCACCCCAACCCCCCCCAGCCACCCCAACCCCCCCCCCCTTGCCCAAAATCTCTGTCCCCAAAACCTCCCCGTCCCCAGGAACCTGCCAGGCCCTTTGCTCCGGCGGTGGGGCCCCGGCAGCATCTTGGGGAGGGGGCTCCTGGGGTGCTGCTGGGGGGGTTCGCTTGCCGGGAGGCCCGTTGTGACCTCCAGTGCCGGGGCTGTTCCCAGCGCTGCCGCTGGCACCGTCCCTCTGAGCCCCCAGCTCCGGCACCGCAGGACGAGGCTTTTTGCCGGCGCGGTGAACGGTTGCAGCCGGCTTTGGGCTGCGTGAGCGGAGAGGGGCCCGCGGCCCTGGGGAGGGGATGGCAGCGCCTCGCCGGGGTCACCGGCGCCTTCCCCGGCATCGCCGTCCCGTTAGCGGCTGCCGACATGCCTGGAGATGCCGACATGCACGGAGGTGCCGGCGAGAGTTGGTGACTGCCGACGTGCCCAGGATGCCGCGTGGTCACGGAGGTGCTGGCGAGAGTTGGCGACTGCCAACATGCCCAGGGATGCCGCAGGGTCATGGAGGTGCCGGTGAGAGTTGGTGACTGCCGACGACATGCTGCGGGGATGCCGCGGGGTCACAGAGGTGCCGGTGAGAGTGGCGGCGGCACCAGCAGCGGCCTGATCCCCACGAACCCCTCCGTCCCCAGCAGCGGGGCCATTGGTGGCACCGGCCGGCGCGGGCTGGCACAGCCGTACCGTCCCGGGGACGGGCAGGTGTCGACGGGCCGAAGGGGCGCGTAACCGCAGCCTCCGCCCGACGCGCCGTCCCCGGCCCTCCCAGCTCCGCCACCGGCACCGCTGGCTGGGGCACCCCAGGCGGGCGCGGGGCCGGGTCCCCATCTCCGGGGGGGCTGTTTGTGGTTGACCCCCAGGAAAAAGCCCCCCCCGGGTCCCCACCCGCCGGGCGGGCCGCTGTGCCCGCTCCCCGCCCCGCAGCTGCGCCGCGGCCGCCCCGGTGTCAGCCGGTGCCGGGGCATGAGCTCAGCGGGGTGCGAGGCACCGGGTGACACCGGTGGGGGGGGGCTGCCACCGGGGGCCGGCCCCGGGGCCGGGGGTGCGGTTGCAGCCGTCGGAGACGGGGGGGTCGTGGCGGGGGATGCGGTTGCAGCCTTCGCACCGGGCGCGCTGGGACCGGGAGCCCGGGGGGAGCGGGAGCCCCGGGAGGGGGTGGCAGCCCCCGGGTCAGGGTGCCGGTGCGGGCGGCTCTAGGTCCGCCCCGCATCGCCCCCCGCCCCGCATCGCCCCCCGCGGTGGGGGGGGCGGCGGCCGCTTTAAAAATGCAAATCACCCCCCTCCCCGCGCGCGGCGCGGCGGCGGTCCGGCCAATGAGAGGCGGTGGCCGCTGGCTGCGGTAACCGCTGCCGGGCGCGGCGACCAATAGCGAGGCGGCGCGGCGGGAGGGGGGCGTGGCCCTCGCCTCCCCCGCCCCCGGCGCGGTCCCGGCGCGGAGCGCGCGGCCCGGAGCGGGCGCGGGGCGGCGGCGGAGCGGAGCGGGGCGGGGGCGGCGGCGGCCCCGCAGGTGAGTGCGGCCCCGCCGGGTCCGGGTCCCGGTCCCGCCCGCGGGCGGGGAGCAGGGAGCAACCCCCGGGCCCGCGGGCCGGAGCGGGGTGCAGCCCCCGGCCCCGCCGTGCAGCCCCCGCCGCTCCCGCGCGGTGCGTGGGTGCAGCCCCCCCCCCCCCTCCCCGGGGTGCAGCCCCGCGCCCCCCCTTAGCGAGAGCCCCCCCCCGCTGTGCGGGGCTCCCCGCTGCAGCGCACCCCTCCCCGGGCGCCGGTGCCCCCTCCTCAATAAAAGCCCCCCCCCCCGTGCACGGGTGCAGCCCCCCCTCCCCAAAACGCCGCTGCCGGTGCTGCGGGCAGCCCCCCCGCTGCAGGTGCAGGGCTCGGCGCTTTCCCTCCTTTTTTTTTTTGGGGGGGGAGCATCTGCACCCCTGTCCACGCCCCGACCCCCCCGCGGTGCCTCCCCCGACAACGGCCCCGCTGCCCCGGGGGGGGGTGCACGCCCCCCCCCCGCTGAGCATCCCCGGCCCGGGCCGGTGCCGCCGTTCCCCGGGCCGGGCGGGATCCGGCCCCCCCCCCCCGAGCCCCCCCCGCACCCCCCGGGGGGCGGCCCGCGTCCCCCGCACCCCACGCCGGTGAAGGTCACCGCTGCGGGTGGCCGGGGCCGCCCGGCTGGGGGGCGCGGGGGGGTCCCGGGGTGGCCCTGCCGCAGCCCGGTGGGATGCTGTGGCCCCCCCCGCGCCCCCCCCCCCCCGCCCCGTCCCACTCGGGGACCCGGTGGCCGCTGCCACCACCGGGGACTTTGGCCGGCGGCGACGGGGCGGCGGGTTCGCGGCGTCTGCGGCCGCTCGTGACCGGCGGCGGGTCGGGGTCCGGCCCGGCCCTGAGACCCCCCCGGTGCCCCCCCCTCCAGCCCCGCTTCCCCTCCAGCCCGGCCGGGGGAGGCCGCGCTGAGCCCGCCCCGCTCGTGACACAGGTGGCTGAGCCTGTGCAGAGGGACGGCCGGAGCGGGGGGGGCCGGGAGCGGGGTTTCGGGGGGCTGTGGTGTGCCCTAACCCCTCTCTCTCTCCCCCCAGACCCCCCGGCGCGCCGAGGATGATCGGGGGGGCCCCACGAGCCCCCCAGCAGCCCAGGGTGAGTGCCCCCCCCGTCACGCCAACCCCCGGCCATGCATGATTTTTTGGTTTCCTGTTTTTCTCTGGCATGTGATGGGGAGCGGGGCTGGGGGGGGCACGGCCCGGGGGGGGCACAGCCTGGGGGTCCCCCCCCACTGGGTGCTGGGGGGCTGCTCCAGCAGGTGACCCCCCAGCACGGCTGGGTGCATTTGGGGTCCGGGCAGGGTGGGGGGGCCCAGGTGCCTGGGTCCCTATTTCTGGGGGGAAGGGGCCCCCCCGGGCGGGGAGGGGGCCGGTGTAGGGGGGCGGTTTCGGGGGCCTGGGGGCCGCCGGCACAGGCGGGCGCGGGAGCAGCCGCCGCCGCGCAGCAGCCGCTCATTTATTATTTAGCTGCATATCTGGTGTCGGGCCCAAGCGCCGCCTCGGCGGCCCCCCCCGGACCCCGGTGGCCCCCCCGGGGTGCTGCACAGCGTGGGGAGGGGGCTGCGGTGGCGGGGGGCACGGGGGAGCCTGCGGTTTCCATGGCCACGGGGCTGCGTGCTGCTTTCCCGGCAAAACCGATAAATACCGGCGGGCGCGGGCGTGGTGCGGGGGGGTCCCCACTGAGCCCCCCCCTCCCCGCCCCGGTAAGGGCCAGGTGTGTCCCCAGGGCGCCGGGAGCTGAGCTGCGGGTCCCTGTGCCGCCGTCCCCCCCCCCTCCAAGATGTCCTACTTCACCGAGCACTTCTGGGTAAGCCTGGACCCCCACCCATGGGTGCCCCCCACCCTCCAGGGCTCGCTGCGGGGGGGGGCCCCCAGCCCTGGGGGGAGTGGTTCATCGCCGCCGGTAATTTTGCAAGGCCCGACGCCTCCGTTAACACTGCAAATTAATCGCTGAGGGCAGGGGGGAGCGATGGGTGCGGGTGCCTGCGGGTCCCCCGGCCGCGGTGCCTGTCCCCCCCTCCCGTGGGGATCCCCGTCCCGGCACCGCGGGGGGAAGTTGGCAGCGCCGCGGGGGCCGCCGTGCTTCCTGGTTCGTCTCTGCCGGGGTCTGGCAGCTGCCTGCATCTTCCCCTTCCCCCTGCCTCAGTTTCCCTAGGTGGGGCCATGCTGCTGGGGGGGCGGGGGGAAGCCACCCCCGTGTGCTGGGGGGGGGAGTGAGTAGCACCCAAAATAGCACCCGGCGTCAGGGCTCAGCCCACCCCTTCCTGCCCCGCTCACCCCAGGGAACCCCAGCGTCCGGGGCCCCCCCACTGCCCCCCCCGCCCCGGCTGGGCTCGGCCAGCACCCCCCCTGGCAGGGCTGGGGGGCTCCGCACCCCACTGTGCACCCGGGGAGGGGGGGGTCTGGGCCACCGCGCCCTGTTTGGGGTGTTTCCACCCCAAACGCTGCTTCCTGCCGCGCCGGCTGGTGCTCCCGGTGGTGGCACCATCCCCGGGGGGGGTCCCCGGGTGCCCACGCCGCGGGGTGCCGGGTGGGTTTTGGGGGCTGAGGGTGGTCCCCTGCCAGGGCGAGAAGAACCACGGCTTCGACGTGCTCTACCACAACATGAAGCACGGGCAGATCTCCACCAAGGAGCTGGCCGACTTCGTCCGCGAGAGGTACGGGGAGGGCGGGGGGGGAAGACAGCCGGGGGGGTGTCCCCTGGCATCACCGGGCTCCGTCCCCATCCCCGCCGTCCCCAGGGCTGCCATCGAGGAGAACTACGCCAAGGCTATGGTGAAGCTGTCTAAGATGGCCACCAACGGCACCCAGCTGGGGTAAGCGGGGGTCTGGGGGGGTCTGGAGCACCCTGAGCCCGGGGTGGGGACCCCACTCATCCCTGCCCGTGCCCCCCCCCCCCAGGACCTTCGCGCCGCTCTGGGAGGTTTTCCGCATCTCCTCGGACAAGCTGGCCCTGTGCCACCTGGAGCTGATGAAGAAGCTGCACGACCTCATCAAGGAGATCTCGCGCTACGGCGAGGAGCAAGGCCGGGTGCACAAGAAGGTACCGCGTCCCCCCCTGCCCCGTCCTGCCCCAGCGCACCCCAAACCCCGCTGCCCACCCCTCTCTGCCCCCCCCCCCAGTCGAAGGAGGAGGTGTCGGGGACGCTGGAGGCCGTCCAGCTGCTGCACGGGGTGGCCCAGCTGTTGCCCAAGTCCAAGGAGAGCTACCACAGCAAGTGCCAGGAGTACGAGCGGCTCCGCAAGGAGGGCACCAGCCAGAAGGAGATCGACAAGGTGAGACCCGACGTGTCCCCCCCGCATGGTCCCCGTCCCCTCCGACGGTCCCTGTCCCCCTCCCCGGCTGACGCCTGTCGCTTGGTCCCGCAGGCGGAGCTCAAGTCCAAGAAGGCGGGCGAGGCGCTGCGGCGGGCGGTGGAGAAGTACAACGCTGCCCGGGCTGACTTCGAGCAGAGGATGCTGGATTCGGCCGTGGTGGGCAGCGGCGGGGCGGGCAGGAGCGGGGGCTCGCGTAGGCTCCCGGTGCTGGCTGCCCGGCGCGGTGGTGGCATGGGGCAGGCTGGTCCTTGGGGACGTGCCAGCCTGGCTGAGCCCCCATCCCCGGTGATGCCAACCCCTGGGGATACCCCTCCCTGGGGATACTCTTGGGGACGTGCCACCCTGGCTGAGCCCCCATCCCTGGTGATGCCAACCCCTGGGGATACCCCTCCCTGGGGATACTCTTGGGGACATGCCACCCTGGCTGAGCCCCCATCCCTGGTGATGCCAAGCCCTGGGATACCCCTCCCTGGGGATACTGCTCCTTGGGGACATGCCACCCTGGCTGAGCCCCCATCCCTGGTGATGCCAACCCCTGGGGATACCCCTCCCTGGGGATAGTCTTGGGGACGTGCCACCCTGGCTGAGCCCCCATCCCTGGTGATGCCAACCCCTGGGGATACCCCTCCCTGGGGATACTGCTCCTTGGGGACATGCCACCCTGGCTGAGCCCCCATCCCTGGTGATGCCAACCCCTGGGGATACCCCTCCCTGGGGATACTGCTCCTTGGGGACATGCCACCCTGGCTGAGCTCCCACTGCCTGGCCGTGCCAACCCCTGGGGATGTGCCACCCTTCCTGAGCCCCTCTCCCTGTCCACACATGTCCCTGGGGACATGCCAGCCTGGCTAACGCCCCCCCCTCTGCCCCCCCCAGCGCTTCCAGGAGGTGGAAGAAGCCCACCTACGCCACATGAAGGGTCTCATCGGCTCCTACTCGCACTCCGTGGAGGACACCCACGTCCAGATTGGGCAGGTGAGTCCCCAGGGAGGGGTGACAAGCCCAAGCTGTCTCCCCCCCTTTACTCTGGAGTACCATGTCCCCCTCCCCTTTTTTTTTCCAGGTGCATGAAGAATTCAAGCAAAACGTGGAGAACATCGGCACCGAGATGCTGCTGCGGAGGTTTGCCGAGAGCAAGGGCACGGGGCGAGAGCGGCCAGGTGAGGTTGCGGGCAGCGTCCGGGTGGGCTCCCCACTATTTGCACGAGGGCGACGCTCCCCCTCCTCGCACGAGGGCTTTGCCCTCGTGCGAGGAGGGGGAGCGTCGCCCTCGTGCAAGGATGGAGCTGCAGTGCCAGGCTGATCCCGCTCTCGGTGACAGGAGCGTTGGATTTCGATGAGTACCGGCTGGCCCCAGCGCAGGAAGGCAAGTACGTCTGCATCCAACAGCCCCACGCCGGGGATTTTGGGGTGTAGGGGGGGCTGCTCACCGCTCTGTGCCCCCCTCCCAGGACCCAAGAGGAGCCGTAGCAAAGCTTTCCGCATCCCTGGGTTGAGCCGTAAGGAGAGGGATCGTGACGCTGTGTAAGATCCCCCTCTCCCGGTATCCCTTTGTCCCCCGTCCCCGCGTCCTGCATCCCCACATCCCTTCCCCGCTTCGGGATCTAAAGCTGCCCCTGTCATTCCCCAGGGAATCCCCAGATGCCGAGGTGGTGAGTATCCCAGTGCCAGCCCTGGAGTTGGTTTTTTTTCCATACTGGGAGGACTGGGGAGCAAGCGCCTCTCCGAGCATCTCCCCGCAGGGCTGCCCGGAGGTGGATGAGGACGGGTTCACCGTGCGCCCTGACGTCACCCGCAGTATCCTTGTGCTGGAGTGGGGGGGGGATGTGATTTTTGGGGTGTCCAAGGCGGGGTCCGAGCACGGGGTGTTGCCTTGACGGGGGCTCAGCCGAGGCGGAGAACCACATCTGCTCCTCCAGCGACTCCGACTACGACGACGATGAGCCCCGCAAGTTTTACGTCCACATCAAGCCGGTGCAGCCCCGGGAGGCGGGCGGCAGCGCCGAGGCCACCGTGGAGCAGCTCAAGGCCACCGCGGGGAACCTCATCCTGCCCCCCAGCTTTGGGGTGAGCCTCGAGGGGGGGCTCCGGGGTCCCCAGGGACCATGCCAGGGCCACTGACCCCCTGTACCCGTTCTCTTGCAGGGCACGGTCAAGCGACAGTCGTCCCGTAAGTGCCACCCCGGGGGCTCCGTGTGGCCGCGGCTCGGGGGTCCCCTGGCTCCGTGTCCCCTAACGCTGCCTGTCCCTGTCCCTCCGCAGGGCACGTGGCATCTCTGACCCCGGCCCCGAGTGATGCGGACCAGGAGGGAACGCTGGCGGCAGGTGAGGCTGTGCTGGGGGGTTCCTGGGGATGCGGGGGGGTCCCGGGGATGCGGGGTGCAGTGGCTCTGCAACCCCCGGCATGTCCCCTCTCCCCGCAGGTGACGGTGCAGGGAGGGGGCGCCCGGCGGCGCAGGTGAACAGGTACGGGGCAGGGAGGGAGCGGGGTGCCGTGGGGTGGTGGACCCCACGCTGCTGCCCCCGAGCCCCCTTCCCCGTGGGGTCCCGGGTGGGCACTGAGCCGCCCCCTCTGTCCCCGGCGCAGCGGCCCCGGGAAAGCCCCTCCGGATGCGGTGCCCCCCGCCGCTCTCTTCGGGCCCCCGCTGGAGTCGGCTTTCGAAGCGGAGGATTTCCCAGGTGAGGATTCGGGGTGTCGGGGAGCAGGGAGCGGAATGGGGGACCCCGGCGTCTGGGGCGCTGTGGCCCCCCCACTGCAGTGCTCTGACACGGGGGTCTCCCTGCAGCCCCCCGCGCCTACGTCCTCACCTCCTCCTCCTCCCCCTTCTCCTCCTCCTCCCCGGAGAACGTGGAGGACTCGGGTTTGGACTCACCCTCGCACCCCGCACCCGGACCCTCCCCGGACTCGAGACCCTGGACCCCGCAGCCAGGGACACCGCAGAGCCCCCTCCCAAAGCGGGGTGGCCTGCCGGACCCTCCGCCGCCACCACCACCCGCCACCCGGGAGCCCGGTGCCTGGGTGTCGCGGCCCCGCAGCCCTGCCGGCCGCCTCCCCGAGCCCCCCGGCTTTGCCATCTTCAGCGGCCCCGGGGCCGAGGGGCTCTGGGAGGACGCGGGGACGGCGCCCCGGGGACGCAGCCGCTGCCCCAGCGGCCCGGCGCCCCGAGAAGCCCCCTCGCCCGACCCTTTTGGGGAGCCCCCGCCATGGGTCAGACCCCGCAGCCCCGCTGGGGACCAGCCCCCGCTGCCCTGTCCTTCCTCCAACTCGGCCTCCTCCTCCTCCTCCTCCCCGGCCCCCCCCAGCGGGGGGGAGTCCTCCAGCCCCTCTCCATGGACCTGCCAAGGGTCGGGGACGAGGCTGACTGAGGACGGCACACCGGCGGCTCCCCTGCCGCAGCCTGAGCCGGGTGAGTGACAGGGGTGCAGGAGCTGCCCCCTGTACCCTTAACTCTGCCCCCCGTACCCTTAACTCTGCCCCCCCCAGCTGGGCACAGGGTCTCACCCAGCCCCAGCTTGGCTGAGAACGGGGCTGAGACCTGCCAAGCTTGTGACATTGGTGAGACCCTGGGGAGCCCTGCCAGGGAGCCCTCTCTCCTCACCCCCCCTTTGTGCCCCCCCTCCCCCAGATGCTCTCCCCACCCGGCCCAGCGCGGCCCCCCGGGAGGTCCCGCTCGTGGCACCCCCTCGCCGCTCCCGCACGAAGAGGCCGGCGGCCGGACCGGCTGCAGGCAGCAACACCGACCTGGTGCGTGGCCGGAGGGGGGGCAGCGGGGCTGGGCTGCGGGACCCCCACGGCGGGGGCCAGACCTGGACCCCCCCCCGATGCCCTCTTGCCTTGCAGTCGCGCTCGCTGAGCCCCTCGCCCTCCTGGAGCTGCGGCCCCTCGCACTCGGCGCCTGCCAGCCTGGGCGAGCGGGGCTTCTTCGCCGTCTCCCAGCCGGCGCTCGGTGGGTCCTGGGGGGCTGGGGGGGTCACAGGGTGGGGGTCTCATCCGGGCTCTGACCCCGTCTGTCTCCCCAGGGCTGTCGCGGGGTCCCAGCCCCGTGGTGCTGGGCTCGCAGGATGCGCTCCCCGTGGCCACCGCCTTCACTGAGTACGTCCACGCGTACTTCAAGGGGCACGACGCTGACAGGTATCGGGGTCTCGGGGGGGTCAGGGTCCCCCCCCATCCGCTGTGTTCTGCCTGGGGCATCTGTTGACCCCCACCCTGTCCCCAGCAGCTGCCTGGTGAAGGTGACGGGGGAGCTCACCATGTCCTTCCCCGCCGGCATCGTCCGCGTCTTCAGCGGGAGCATGGCCCCCCCCGTGCTCAGCTTCCGCCTGCTCAACGCGGGCGCCATCGAGCAGTTCCTGCCCAACGCCGAGCTGCTCTACAGGTGTGGGGCCGCGGTGGCACCGCGGCACCGGCTGCGTGGGGATGCCTGGGCAGGCTGGCAGGCGGGGGATGCAGTGGTGGCGAGCTGGTATCGGGGTACAGAGGGTGCCTGGGGGGATGCAGAGACCTTGGGAGGTGGGGGGTGCAGTGATGGGGAGCTGGTATTGGGGTCCAGGGGGGCACAGGCATCCTGGGAGGTGGTGGATGCAGGGATGGGGAGCTGTATATCGGGGTACGCAGGGTACCCGGTTTCCTGGGGATGCTCGGACATCCTGGGAGCCGCTAGATGCAGTGATGGGGAGCAGGGTATCGGGGTGCATGAGGTTCCCAGGGGTGCCCAGGCACCCTTGCCGCTCTGACCCCATCCCCGCAGCGACCCGTCCCAGAGCGACCCCAGCACCAAGGACTTCTGGCTGAACATGGCAGCGCTGACCGGGCACCTGCAGAAGCAAGCGGAGCAGAGTCCGGCCGCCTCCTACTACAACGTGGCTCTGCTCAAGTACCAGGTGAGCCCCGGGTGGGGAGAGCCGGGACCCTTGGGTCCCCCACCCAACTCCTGGGGGTGGGTGGGAGGGTCTCAGTGCCCCCCTGAACCCTCCCTGACCCCCCCCCCAGTTCTCACGGCTGGGCCCCGGCTCGGCGCCGCTGCGGCTGTGTGTGCGCTGGGACTGCTCGCCGGGCGCCACGCGGGTCAGCGTCGAGTACGGCTACAACGCCGGCGCCCTGGCCCTGCCCGTGCCCCTCGCCAACGTCCACGTCCTGCTGCCCGTGGACGAGCCCGTCACCAACCTGCGGCTGCAGCCCGCGGCCAGCTGGTAAGGACGGGGTCGGGGGGGGACACACAGGACCGGGGTTCCCAAATGCCTCCGGGGTAGGAGAGGGGGACCCTGGGCTGGGAAACGGGGTGCTGATGCAGTGGGGAAGGCAGGGACATGTCCCCTGGGGGTGGGAACAGGGGCGATGGGGTGAAGCAAGGCGGGGGATGTGGGGGTCTGGGGGCTTGGGGACGTGCCCGTGTCCCGGCAGGAACCTGGAGGAGAAGAGGCTGCTCTGGAGGCTGCTGGACGTCCCCGGTGCCCCGGGACAGGGAGGTGAGGCTGTGCCTGCGCTGCTCGGAGGGCAGGGGAGCAGGGTCCGGCTGTGGCCCTGCAGACCCCCCACCCTCTCCATTGTCCCCCCCAGGCTGCGGCCGGCTCTCGGCCAGCTGGGAGCCCCTCTGCGGGCCCAGCAAGCCCAGCCCCGTGGCAGCCCAGTTCAGCAGCGAGGGCAGTACGCTCTCGGGTGTCGAGGTGGAGCTGGCGAGTGCCGGGTACCGCATGTCGCTGGTCAAGAAGAGGTTTGCTACAGGTACGGCTGGCGGGGCCCGGGGGGTGCGGCGTCCCTTCCCCACGGCCCTGGGGGGTGCGTGGTCCTCACCCCATCCCCTGAGGCTCTGGGGTGCATGGGGACCCTTCCTTGGGGTGCACAGGGTCCCTTCCCTGCTCTCCAGGGTGCATGGGGTCCCTTCCCTGGGGTGTATGGGGGTCCCCTCTCTGCTCCCCACAGCTCTGGGGTGTATGAGGTCCCTTTCCTGGGGTGCACAGCGTCCCTTCCCTGCTCCCCATAGCCCTGGGGTGCATGGGGTCCCCTCTCTACCACCCCAAGCTCTGTTCCCCCCTCGCTGGGTGATACCCCACTGCGATACTCAGCCCGGGGAGGGTGCGGGGCCGGCATCGAGCCCTGGCCCCTCGGCAATGACCGTCCTCGTGCCGGGCACGCACCCCCCCATCCTCACAGCCCCTCCTCACCACCTTTCCTCCGCAGGGATCTACCTGGCGGGGTCCTGAGCCGCTTCCCGCCAGACCCTCCGAGCCCCCCCGGGCTTCCCTCGTGGTTGTGTGAACTTGAAACACTGGATGGAGACCGGCCGGGGAGGGGGTGCTGCCGAGTGGGAACCCCCCCCGCCTCCTCCTCCTCTCCCTCCGGCTCCCCGCTCTGTGGCTGTCACCGCGTTGTCTCCTGCTGCCCGGCAGTCGGTCCCCTCTGCCCTCCCCTGTGCTGTGAAGGGAGCAGGAGCTGCTCTTTTATTAAACACTTTATTTTCTAATAACCCCCCCGCCGGCTCCCGCCTGTCTCCTGCTGCGACGCCCGTCCCCGGGGCCTCCAGGCTCCTCCTTGGAAATGGGGCTCGGCCGATGTGCCGCAGCTCCCCGGGGCTTCTGGCGCTGCGGGGTCGGGGGAAACTGAGGCAGGGAGCCATCGGCGCTTTGCCGAGCCCTTTCCTTGCGCCCGCGGGCGCTGCTGCCCCACCTGCGGCAGGTGGACGGGCAAAGGGGTGGGCAGACAGACGGATGGGTGGACAGACGGGTGGCTTTGCGGCACCTGGCAGGGGGAGGATCCCTGCAGGAGTTACCTGTGCCGCTGGGGCCGCAGCACTCCAGGCGCGGGGAGAGGCGCAGTGCGAGGATGGCCCTGAGCTCGCTCTGCTACAAGGTTCTGGGGGGGGTTCTCTGGGGGGCCTCGTGGCTCTTCGCAGTGCAGGGGGGGGCTCCTGGGTGCTGGGATGGGACCCCCACCTTGGGAAGGGCTGGCTGGGTCCGTCCCCTGTCTGCGAGGTCGGTGATGACCCTCGGCGGAGGCAGCCCTGGCCCCGGTGGGATGCTCGGTCCCGGGAACAGATGGTGCCGTGCCATGCCGTAGGCACAGGCCAGGCTCAGGGCCATGGGAGGGGGATATACGCAGTGGGCGAGGAGCAAAGCCCCACAGGACGGGGCTGTGGCCACAGCCGCCGCCTGCCCGAGCCTCAGGGTGCCGTGCCATGGGCGCCGTGCGGTGCTGGGAGCCCTCACAGCAGAGCTGGTACAGCGGCTGTTCGGGCACACAAATTCATCCGCACCCTCGTGGCCCCGTGCGGGGGAACCTGCTGGAGCCACCTCCTGGGAACGCCTACGGTGAGTGCCAAGCCCGGGACCCCCGTGCCGAGATGTCCCGTGGGCACCCTCACCCCTCCCTGCTCTCTCCCCCAGCAGCTCCACAGCCACCAGACCCCGCGTCCCCTCTCCCCGTGCCTCCCCTCTCACATCACCCCAGCTGGCAAATTCACCAAACTTTACTAGAAACCTGCCAAATCCCATCCCGGCAGAGGCAGCGACAGGCAGAAGGGGGGTAAAAGACAAGCGGCATCGCGGGGGAAGCAGGGCTGCCCTGAATGGCGGGGGGCGATGGGGGCCGTGTCCCCCCGCGCTGCCACCCCTCCGCTGGCCCTGCAGCCGTTAAAGCACATTGAAGCATCGCCACGGCCGTGTGTCCGTCTGTCACTGCCTGGTGCTGGGGAGGGAGGTGGGTGGCCGGGGTCCCGGCTGGGGTGGGCTACCCGTGGGCTTTGCTCCGGCCGTCCCGCAGCGCCTCGATCTTGGGGGCCAGCTCCCCAAAGGTGGGTCTGGTGCCGGGGGTGAAGGCCCAGCAGCTCAGCATCAGCGTGTAGACCTGGGGACAAGGGACGGGGCCATCAGGGGAGCAGGGTGGCCCCCAGGACCCCCACTGGCCCCCGGGACCCCTGCCAGCCCAGGCAGGGCTCTCACCTCCACAGGACAGCCGGCCGGCACCGGGAGACGCCGGTTGTCCTTCAGGAGCTCCAGCAAGTGGCAGATGATCTGCGCCGTCCTCTCGGTGCCCATCATGCGGAGGAACTCCTACGGGCACGGGGACAGCTGTCAGCGTGGGGCCACCGTGGCCGGATGGGGGGGAGCTCGTCCCGAAGGTGATGGGGTCCAGGGTGGGGACAGCAAGACCCCAGCCCCGGGGACGGGGTCTCACCTCCGAGGGGCTCTTGCTTTTGTTGCTGTAGGTGAAGAGCTCGTAGAGGAGGACCCCGAAGCTCCAAATGTCGGATGCCCGGGAAAAGACGTTGTCTGCCAGGGACTCAGGTGCGTACCTGCCGGCGGGAGGGTGCTGAGCACCGGATCCAGCTGGGCTGGCAGCCCCATGTCCCCCCACCCCGGTGCCACCCTCACCAGAAGACGGGGCTCTGGCCGGGTTCCCGCACCACGTAATAGTCCTTGTCCTGCGGCAGCAGCTTGGCCAGCCCGAAATCCCCGATCTTGACGTGGGTCTCGCTCTCCACCAGGATGTTCCTGCTGGCCAGGTCCCGGTGCACGCAGCGCTGCGCCCCCAGGTACTCCATGCCCTGCGCGGGATGCAGCTGCTCACTGGGGCCGGGACCCAGCAGCATCCCCCGGGGCTCGCCCCAGCTGGACCGCGACCTCCTGGGTGAGCCACGGCATGGCTCCGGCCCCATCTCTCCCCACCGGAGGAGAGCGGGACCCCCTTTGCCGCCAGCCCCCGCGGTCCCACCTTGCAGATCTGCCAGGCGTAGAGGAGCAGGGTCCTGTGGTCCAGGCGGGGCTGGTTCTTCTGCAGGTAGTCCCGCAGGCAGCCGTTGGGCAGGTACTCCATCACCAGCCGCAGCCCGCGCCGCCCTGCACGCACATCCATCACCCGCCGGCCGGGACGCAGGCAGAGCCGGGGCCGGGTGCAGGCAGCATTGCTCCCTGCCCGCTCCCCACCCCACGCCACGCTCACCCCGGCTGTAGCACACGCCCCGGTACTGGACGATGAAATCGTGCTGCAGCAAGTGCAGGATCTGGATCTCCCTCTCGAAATCCTGCAGCTCCTTGGCCGAATCCTGCTGCAGCTTCTTTACCGCCACCAGCTCGCCCGTGCTGTCGCCCAGCGGGTCGTAGCGGCACAACTCCACGCTCCCAAAGTTGCCCTGGATGGGGAGAGCCGGGTGGGGATGCGGGATGCTGGGGTGTCTCAGGGGGGTCTCGGAGGCCCCCACCACGTCCCCAGAACCTGTTGCCCCCCCAGATCCCACGCACAGGTGAGGCCGTGGCCACAAACTAAGAGTTTCTCAGCTTTGGGGGGGCAAAGCATCCTCCCAGGAGCCAGGGATGCTTCGTGCCCCAAAGGCAGGTAAGCGGGGGGTGCAAGAAACTCGTGCACTGAGTCCTGGGGGACGGGACCCCCTCTGTCCCCCCATCTCACCTTGCCCAGCAGTGAGATGTACTTGAGGTGCCGTTCCTCGAAGTGCGTGGGGTCCTGGCACATGGCGAGGGGCTCGTACCCCCAGAAGCTCTCCCGGAGCATCACGTTGGTGGGCGACAGGTCCGAGAGCAGCTCGTAATCTGGGGGAGGCGGGTGGTGAGGGCACCGTGGGGGTCCGGAGCCCGTCCCCACCCCGCGGTCCCGGGGCTCACCGGAGGTGATGAGGCTGTTGAGGTCCCGGATGACGGCACGGAAGCAGGGCCGGCGGCGCGGCTGGTAGTCCATGCACTGCGCGATGAGCGTGGCCAGCTCCGTCCACTTTGGCGCGGGGAGCTGGAGGCTGCTCTGGTAGAAATCCAGCTTCTGCTGGGGCGGGAGAGGGTGCTGGGGCTGGCTGTGGGGTACCCGGCCCCGTGCTCCCCCCAAGCAGCCCCCGAACAGCCCCCACGCTCCTCACCGGGCTGTGCAAACCCCTCGCCCTGAGCATCACTCAAAGGCTGTGGGGTTTTAGGCTGGGGGCTCAGTTACTGCCCATCCCTGCAGCGCTGGAGCCCGCGGCCGCCTCTGCCGTGCACCGGGGCTGAGGGGCTCCGGAGCCCTGCGAGACCCCAGCTCCGGGTGCTGTGGGTGCCCATCTCCCCCAGCTATGCCCCTTTCCCAGTGAGACCTGGGTCACCAGAGCCTCTGCCAGCAAAGAAATCCCGGGGTGGGACGGGCGGTGCGTGGTCTTCTCCAGGCAGGGGGTGAGCGAGCAGATCCCGGGTGCAGCGGGACGGGGCAGGAGGGTCGGGATGCAGCGGGATGGGGCAGGAGGGACAGGGCAGGAGGGTTGGGGTGCAATGGGACGGGGCAGCCTCACCTTCTGGGGCTCCAGCAGGCTCATGGGCATGTTGCCACCACTGAAGATCTCCCAGAGGGTCGCCCCAAAGCTCCACTTGTCGGCCGGCAGCGCCAGGCTCTCGGGGTCGCTGAGGCACTCCGGGGCCACCCAGGGGATGCGCTCCACCAGCACTGGGGAGAGGAGGACGGCCCTGCTCAGCACCCGCCGGAGGGGCCCTGCCACCCGCCCCGACACCCTGGGTCAGCCCGGGCACTTACTCTCCTTAGCCAGGACAGTGACGCTGACTCCGGGGTCGTTGAGCTTGATGAAGGGGGGGCTGCCGCTGGCCACGTCCCCCTCCCGGGTCAGCAGCACCTTCTTAGCGGAGACGTTGCCGTGGGTGATTCTCTTGTCCTCCTGGGGAGGGGAGAGGGACCAGGACCGTCAGCGCAGCCCCAGCCCGTGGGGCAGCCCCATGCATGGGGCTGAGCCGGTGCCAGCCGGGGTGAACCGACAGGGATGCGTGGGAGCCATGGGGATGCGGATGCAGGGGAGTCGTGGGACAGGTATGCGTGGGAGCCATGGGGCGTGGATGTGTGGGGTTATGGGACACGGATGCACAGGTGCTGAAGGATGCAGGTGCACAGGAGCCACAGGACATGGATGCATTGGAGCTGCAGGTCGCAGATGCATGGAAGCCATGGGATGCCGACATGGGAGAGCTGTGGGATGCTGACATGCAGGAGCTGCAGGACACGTGGACCGCGGGATGCCGACGCTCGGTGCCGTGCCGGCAGCCGGCTCACCAGGTAGTTGAGGGCGTACGCCAGCTGCTTGGCCACCTGCAGCTTCCAGCTCGTCGTCACCTTGCCCTCGCCTTGGTTCTTCTTCAAGTAGAGGTCCAGGGGCCCGTACCTGACGTACTCCTGCACCATGATACCTGCGGGGGGAACGGCGCAGGCAGGTCCGGTGCATGCCCTCCTGGCAGCGCAGCCGTGGCATCGCGGCGCCCAGCGAGGGGGACGGGCACTCACTGTCCTTCCCGAGGCTGACGCCGTGCAGCAGGACCAGGTGCTTGTGGGAGAGCTGGCTCATGATGCTGGCTGCCTCCAGGAAGGACTGGGAGCGGGGAGAGGCTGGCTCAGGGGGGGCTGTGGGGACCCCCCGGTGCCAGGGTGGGGGAGGCTGCTGCCGCCTCACCTCGGAGCAGTTGCGGTGGCTGCCGTCCATGACCTTGAGCACCACCTCGGTCTGGTAGTAGCCGTCCTCCTCCTGGTCCCGCTTGACGCCCTTGTAGATCTGGGTGAAGGAGCCCTGGCCCAGGCTCTCGCCCTGCCGCGAGAGGGGGGACGCTGGCGGGGGGGTCCCTGCCCACGCGCCCCGGCCCACCGCTGCCCCGGCCCCCCCCGTACCCGCGTGAGGCTCTGGGGGTCGATCTTGTGGAACATCATCTGGTTGAGGCTGCGGCGGGGGGCGGCGGGGGAGCCGGGGGACCGGGGGCAGCCGCTCCGCACGATCAGCAGGTTGGACTTCTCTGCGGGGGGCAGTTCCTGTGAGGGGTGGCCGGGGCAGGCTGTGCCCGCGCTGTGACCTCGCACAGCCCGCTCCGTGATGTCACAGCCTGCTCTATGATGTCACGCAGCTCATTTTGTGACATCGCACAGCCCGCTCTGTGATGCCACATAGCCAGCTCTGTGACGGCACACAGCCTGCTCTGTGATGACACGCAGCCCGCGCTGTGATGTCACGCAGCCCGCTCTGTGATGACATGCAGCCAGCTCCACGATGACACGGGCTGCTCTGTGACACCATACAACCCACTCTGTGACGTTACACAGCTCATTTTATGACGTCACGTAGCCTGCTCTATGATGCCACACAACCCACTCCGTGATGACACACAGCCCGCCACGTGACCTCACGCAACCCACTCTGTGACCTCATACAGCCTGCTCTATGATGTCACACAGCCCGCTCTATGATGTCACACAGCCCACTCTATGATGGCATAGTCCACTCTGTGACCTCACACAACCCACTCTGTGATGTCACGCAGCCTGCTCTATGATGTCACACAGCCCACTCTATGATGGCATAGTCTGCTCCGTGACCTCACACAACCCACTCCGTGATGTCACACAGCCATGGTGTCACACCGCCGCAGGTATATGCAGCCCTGCCCTGTCCCCCGCCCCGGCGCAGCATCGTCACCTTTGGGCAGGGGTGGGCAGCAGGCAGCCAGGCGCATGCGGGCACCCTCCGCCTGCAGCCCGCAGCGCCCATAGGTGCCTAGCAGCTCCCGCAGGCTGCAGAACCGCCGGGTCACTCCCGAGAGCCGGAAATTCCCGTCCTCATCCCGGCGGATCAGGCAGTGCTTGTAGTCCTGGCCAGAGCGGGTCTGCAGGGCGAGAACCGGGCTCAGCGGCGCGGGGTCCCCCGGGAGCCCCCCGAGCCCCTCCTGCCCTGCAGGTGCCTGTGGCAGCCCCGGGGCTGTCCCAAAGGGCCATCGCTGGTGGCACTGTCCCTGCGAGCACCAGGTCTCAGCCCTGCGTTTCCCTCCCTGCTCCCGGTGACACCGGCAGCACCCAGCACAGGAGCCTGTGTGATGCTGCGCGGTGCCAGCACCCCGGTCCCCAGCTGGTGCCGGTGCCGGTCTCACCTCGGCGCAGACGGTCAGCAGGTAGCTGTCGAAGTCCTGCGGGCTGCGGCGCAGCAGGTACAGCCCCGGGTGGTTCCCCGCCACCTTCAGCTTGTTCACCGCAAACTCGGAGCTGTGAACGGCAGGGCTGGGTCGGGCGCAGGGTGGTCCCCCTCGGGGAGACCCCGGGGACCCCATTGCTCATCCCTCTGCCACGATCTCCCCAAACCCGGTGGGCACCGCGGTGTCCTGAGCATCACCAGCCCGGCGAGCAGGATGGGGGACCGGTGCTTGCCGCTCTTGTGGCTCCTACCCGAGCGATTTCTTCCCCCATCGCCCGTGGGCTGGGGGTGGCAAGGGGGGGTGGTTCCTGGCACCCACCTGATGGGCCCGTGGCACTGGTTCTCGACGTCCTCCAGGAGCCGGGGGGGGGCCACCTCCTTGCAGAAGTAGTGGTGGGTGTCTGCCGTCAGGCGGTAGTAGCCATCGATGAGAGCCACGAAGGAGAGGGCTTCCCGCAGCGTGGGGAACTCCACCTCC
This sequence comes from Gavia stellata, assembly GCF_030936135.1. NCBI lineage: Eukaryota > Metazoa > Chordata > Aves > Gaviiformes > Gaviidae > Gavia > Gavia stellata. The sequence goes on from NC_082625.1 coordinate 1,328,437, forward strand.
TGGGGCCAGGCAGGGGGTCAGCCCCACGCCAGCCCCAGCCCCTCGCCCCGCCGGGGCTCCCCCCACACCCCCCCTGGCTCACCAGCACCCGGTTGTCCGTCTTGGTGAGGGTGACGATGCGGTTCTCCACCGGGCTGCCGTCCCGGCTTGCCTGCTTGATGCTGATGTCGGCAATGTCGGGGAAGTCACAGAAGTGCTGGCGGCTCTGCGGGGGACACGACCAGGGCTGGCCTCCGCGTCCCCCACCTCGCCCCACCGCGGGACCCCCCGGCGCGGCCACCTGCCCGCACCTCGGAGCCGCTGCAGCTCCAGGAGACGCCGCTCTCGCCAGCCACGTGGATGGCGATGTCCGCGGCGGAGCCGGGCGAGCGCACGTGGAAACTCTCCTCCGCCCAGCGCCGCTGCAGCCGCTCCAGGTCCAGCAGGTACTTGAGCTTCAGGTAGCGTCCGTCTGTCTGGCAGCCCCCGATCTTCCGCAGGGATTTGCTGAAGCGGCGGCGGATGCGCTTGCGGGTGAGGAAGCTGTGCTGCTGGATCTGGCACCGCAGAGGCTCGGGGATGCAGGACTTGTAGCTGCCAGGGACGGGGAGGTGAGGCAGCAGTGGGTGCCAGGCTGTCTCCAGGGACACTGGGCTGTCCCCATGGGTGCCGGGCTGTCCCCACAGCCCCCAGCTCACCTGATGTGGCTGAAGACCTCATCGGGGCTCTGCTGCTTCTCCTTGGCGATGCGCAGCATGTCCAGCACGGCCAGGCTCAGGCACTCCTCTTGCGTCGGCAGGCTCAGCGCCACTGCCACGCGTCCCCCGATGAAATCGCTGCGGGACTGGGGAGGGTGCAGGGGCTGGGTGGGGGGTCCCTGCGCCAGCCCCCCGCTCGGTGCGTCTCCTGCCCGGGGATGCTGCAGCCGGGAGACCTGGTGCACCCCAAGCCCCCCGGTCCGTGCACAAGGCCGTGGCAGGTATTGCCCCCCCCAGCTAACAGGAGCTGCCAGGATGGCCCTTGCTGACCTTCCCCATCACACTGCGCTGGCTGTGGGGTGGGGGGGCGGCTCCGGCCCCAGCCCCATGCCCCAGTGCCTGCGTGAATCACATCCTGCCCCAGGCTCTGTTCTTCTGCTGTTCCCCGGCTCCGTGCCTGGGGCATGCACCACCCAGGGGACACAGTGACCCCCATCTCAGCAACATGGGGTGCCCCATGCCCGGCACGGGATGCCCACGAGCAGCTCCAGCCAAGCTGGGCAGCAGGACCCACATCCCACAGGTGTCGTGGCCAGGGGCCAGTGGGCGCTGGCGGAGGAGGAGGAGGGCAGCATGGCTCAGGGCGGTGAAGGGCATTGCTGCACTGAGGTTAGCACGTATCACACAACCAAGAAGCCACATGGGACCCCACTTGCAGCCCCAGGTGTTGGGGACAGAGACACCAGCCTGACAGGGCTCACCTGGGCAAAAAGGTAATCGATGACGGGGTAGTCCAGGATGGGGCTGGCTCGGTCGTTCAGCAGCTGGAAGCGGTGGGACTGTCCCTGCCCACACCAGTTGGGGAAGAAGAACCTGATGGGGAGAGCGGAGGGTGCTCAGCGCCGCATCCCACACAGTGCACAGCCCTTATCAGCCATCAGAGACTCCCCAGGGAGCCAGGCTGGGGCTGGGAGAGGTGCGTCCCCGTGGGCTGTACCTGATCCTGTACACCATGACCTGGCTGCGGGAGTCATCGATGGTGAAGAGGTGGTTGGGGGGGAACCAGCAGCTGAGATCCTCGGTGGCCAGGGCGAAGAGCGGGTGGCAGACGGGCAGCACGCCTGGGGACAGAGCGGTGCTGTGACCCACCGCCAAGGACGGCACAGCCGGTACCCCGAGCCCACAGCCACTGCCCCGAGCCTGCTGGTGCCGGGGGACGATGCTCACCACAGGCTTTGGCGGCGTGGACGCACAGCTCCTCAGCCGTGTACTCGCCGAAGGTGAAGGTGAGGACGGCGGCGGCGGTGCCGGGGGGGCTGCGCACGGCGGGCGCCCGGTGGTACAGGTACACCTGGAGGGTGCCGGTCTCGGTGGAGGAGAGGCTGGAGGAGCGCTCCCCGATCAGCGGGGTGTCCTCACCCAGCGGGGCCATGGCAGGCACTGCAAGGACAGGGGGGTCAGCTGGCAGCACGGTCCCCGGTGGCAGTACCGTCCCCCCAACAGCATGACCCCCGTGTGGGGCAGGACCTTGGCCCATAGGTGCCCTTCCCCACGCATTCGCCTCGGCATCCTCCCTGGGGTAAAACCCCTCAGCCAAACCTCCAGGGCTGGGGTGAGCCCGTCCTGGGAAGGATGAAGGGGAAACTGAGGCACACAGTCATTTCTCCAGGCTCATGGATAAACCCACCCTCCCCAGCCCGTCCCACGGCCACTGCTCCTCCCCAGGGCCATGTGCCCATGCCCTGCATCACTCCCAGGCACAGGCAGGGAGGACTTGGCTCCATCCCCATGCCCGGCTGGGCTGGCTGGACCCCACAAAGCCCCCGGTGCCGGTGCGGTACCTGCTGCCGTCCCGGCGACCTCGCTGGCACCCGTGTGCTCCGGCCCCGGGGAGCGGGTCCCGGGCAGGGCTGTGCCGTCTGGTCAGGGTTCCTGGGCTGCGTAGGTGGCTGCTCGGAGGCTGCGAGCGAAGGGGAGCGTCAAAAAATCCCCTCAGTGACTTCCTTCCTGCCCACAGCCTCCGCGGCGGGTGGCTTCCTGGCAAGGGAGGGGGTACGGGGCGGGGGGCGAAAGGAGCCACCCCAGGGTGCAAGGACTGGCTGGGGGGTGAAGGAGTAGGGGGCCCTGGGCACCCCACTACCCCGTTGGGCACCCCAATGTACCCGGGCACCTCGCTGGTCCTGCTGCCTCCCGGTGCTGCGGGATGGGCGATGCTCTGCCAGGGCGTCCTAGCCCCCATCCTGCCCCACACCACCGTGTGGGGCGAGGGGCTGAGTGCTGCCCGCACCCCATCACCGGGACACTCCCTGCCCCACTCACGGCCCCACCGGGACGGGCTCAGCCCCTTCGCCCCGGTCCTGCCGCGGCCAGCCCGGCCCCAGGGTGCCACCAGCGCTGCCATGCCTTCGGGGCTGCCATGGGGCTGGGCGCATGCCTGGCCCTGGTGCTGTGCAGCGCCGCACACACCCAGCGGCGGATGTGGCTGGGCCCAGCAGCCGCTGCGCGTTGTTTTTCCCCTTTGTGCTGCTCTAAGCAGCTCGGCAAGGAGGCGAAGCTGGGGGCGATGCGGGGAATGGGGTCCTGCCCAGCCCTGTCCCCGGGGATGGGCGTTGGGGACAAGGCCAGCAGGGCTGGAGCCAGACCCCGGGGACCAGGGACCCTCCTCTGCCCCGCAGTGATGCCTCGGCGGCGACGGTGTCCCTGCGGTGGCTCTGTCCCCATGTCGGGGCTCTTCCCCGGTCCCAACCCCAGGCTCGTCCCTGGGGTTCAGGGCAGGGGGAGGAAATCCCCATGGGACAAACCTGTCCAGGGGCCGGGTGAGACAAAGCAGTGTTTGGTCCAAGGAACGTGGAAGCCAGGCCAGCCCTGCGCCCGGGTGCTGCGTATCCCAACGGCCGGAGTCATCCCACCATCCCCACGCTCACCAGGGCCAGCGGCTGGCTCCCGCGCTTGCCGTGCTGCCCGCCGGGGCACGGGGTGCCGTGCTGCCGCTCGGGGTGGCCTGCGGTTAGCCGGTGCCGGGGCATGCGGGAGGGAAGGGGTTATGGATGCGGCCCCCGACGGCTCCGTCCTCCCCGCCAAGGGTCCCTCCCCGACGCCCTGAACCTGCCTCCCGCCGGCGCCCGCCCCGCGGGCTGGAGGAGCTCGAGGCACGGCCAGCCCCTCGCCGCGTCCCCACTCGCCCCACCGCCGCCTCAACGCCCACCGAGGACGTCGCAGCAGCCTCCTCCGACCCGCCGGGCTCCCCGCATCCCCAGGGACCCCCGGGCAGCCCCCCGCGTGCTGCCCCGCTCTCCTCCCCGCCTCGGCACCGCGTCCTTGCCGGACTGCAGGCAGCTGCCTGCAAACGAGCTGCTTTTTTCTGGGTGAAGGTTTAGCTTTGGTTTGTTTTGTCTCCTCAGCTGGACATAAGTTTGGCTCCGGCGGCGGCTCTGCCCCTCCCTGTTTGTGCTGGCTGGGGGGGATCACTCCCTCCCGGCTGTGTCCTTCTAGTGCCGCCGGCGCTTCCCCGGAGCCGGTGCTGGTGTGGTCCGGAGCAGCGGGACCAGGCGCTGCTGCTCTCCTCTTCCTGCGGGCTCCGAACCGGGAGGTATTTGGGGCAATTCCCGTGCTGAGCTCCGGCCGTCCCTCTCGCAGCCTGGGCTTTGCCCTTTGCAGCCGAACGCTTGGCACAGATCTTCCCGGGGACATGGATGGAACGGGATGGGACGGGACGGGACAGGAGGGGACAGGGTGGGATGGGACGGGATGGGATGGGACAGGGTGGCAGCCATGCTCTCCGCTCCGTGCTTGGTCCTTTCTGCTGCGCGTCGAATGTCGGTCAATAATTGCATGGAATTTTCTCCCCCTCCAGTTTCGCTGCCCTCGGATGCGCCGGTGCTGCCGTGCCCTGGCCTAGCCGTGCGTGCCGCGTCCCCGTGCCGCATCCCCATCCACCCGCAGGTGCCCGGCCGGGGGCTCCCCCCCCTGCAGCCGCCGCACTGGCCCCAGCGGGGAGCCTGGAGGTGTGGGTGCCGGAGCGGCTCACCTTCAGCCTCTGGGACTACGGAGTCTTCGGGCTGATGCTGCTGATCTCCACCAGCATCGGGCTCTTCCACGGCCTCGCCAAAGGTGGCCAGAAAACCTCGGAGGATTTTTTCACGGGGGGACGACGCATGTCGGCTCTGCCCGTGGGGCTCTCGCTTTCGGCCAGCTTCATGTCGGCCATCCAGGTGCTGGGGGTGCCGGCAGAGGCGTACCGGTACGGAGCCAAATTCCTCTGGATGTGCCTGGGGCAGCTGCTCAACACGCTGCTCACCGCCCAGCTCTTCCTCCCCGTCTTCTACCGCCTGGGGCTCACCAGCACCTACGAGGTGGGCACGGGGTGGGGGGGGACGCATCCTGCCCCGGAGCAGCCCCTGGGGTGCCCCGATGCCAGGACAGCCCCGGTGCGCTCCCTTCTCCTTGTCCCCAGTATCTGGAGCGGCGGTTCAGCAGGAGCGTCCGGCTGTGCGGGACCCTGCAGTACGTGGTGGCCACGGTGCGTGGCCACGGTGCATGGGTGGGATGGGGACGGTGGGGATGTGGCACTTGGTGGGGGCTTGGATCCGACCGCGCCGGCGCTGCCCTGAGCCCCCGGGAAGCGTCCTCGTTCCCGTGCTCGTGTTTTCCACGGCTCAAAGCAAATAGCACCCGGCAGGAGCTCTGTTTTGAATGAAAACCCCAGTGTTTTCCCAGTGCCTGCACGCCGCGCTTGGGCGGCACCGTCACGCTTTGTCCCCGTCCCCGCCGGTGCAGCCGTCACCTGCCCGATGCCTGCTGTGCCGGTGGGACGGGGCGCTGACCCCCCTGTTCCCACAGATGCTGTACACGGGGATCGTCATCTACGCTCCCGCCCTGATCCTCAACCAAGGTGCGGTGGGGAGGTGGGGGCTGCTCCTGGTCGCGTCCCCGTCCCTGCACTGGGGACATCTCAGCCCTGTCCTGCCCCAGGCGTCATTTGCACCCTGGGGCTCTGCTCAGCACCTTCCCGTCTCCTTCAGTGACCGGTCTGGACATCTGGGCGTCCCTGCTCTCCACCGGCGTCATCTGCACCTTCTACACCACCATAGTGAGTGCGGGCGCGGGGGGTCCTGGGGTCCCCGGTGGTCCCCGGCGCTCACCCGTGAATCCGTCTGGCGCAGGGCGGGATGAAGGCTGTCATCTGGACGGACGTCTTCCAGGTCTTTGTGATGCTCTCCGGCTTCATCGCCATCATCATCCGGGGGGTGTTGCTGGTGGGGGGTCCCGCCAGGGTGCTGGGCATCGCCGCCAACGGCTCCAGGCTGAACTTCGGCGAGTGAGTCCCCCCACCCCGCTGTGTGCTGACCCCGCTCCCCCTGCCCTGGGGTGCTGGGGGGCCGGTGCTGGCCCCGGCTCACCCCCCCCGCCGCGGCGGCGTGCCACCGTGCCCAGCTTCAACCCGGACCCGCGGAGCCGGTACACGGTCTGGACCTTCCTGCTGGGCGGCACGCTGGTCTGGCTCTCCATGTACGGCGTCAACCAGGCCCAGGTCCAGCGCTACGTGGCCTGCAGGACCGAGAGGGAGGCCAGGATGTGAGTCCACGGGGCCACGGGGCTCGTCTGGCTCCCGCTCGGCATGGGACGGCGCACGGGGGCGAGGGGCTGCTCTGGGTGGGGGGGTGGCTGCACGCCAGCCTGGCCCCCTTGGGGAGCCCAGTGCCTGCACCCCTGCATGGCCCCTGCGCCCTTGCATGGACTCTGCACCCCTGCATGGCCCCTGCACCCTTGCATGGACCTTGCATGAACCCTGCACCCTTGCACAGGCCCTGCCCCCCTGCATGGACCTTGCACAGATCCTGCACCACTGCATGGCCCCTGCATGAACCCTGCACCCTTGCATGACCCCTGCACCCTTGCACAGGCCCTGTACCCCTGCATGGACCTGGCACCCCTGCACAGACCCTGCACAGACCCTGCGCCACTGCATGGCCCCTGCATGAACGCTGCACCCTTGCATGGCCCCTGCACCCCTGCACAGATCCTGCACAAACTCTGCACCACTGCATGGCCCCTGCATGAACCCTGCACCACTGCATGGCCCCTGCACCCTTCCACAGGCCCTGCACCCCTGCATGGACCTGGCACCCGTGCATGGACCTTGCACCCGTGCATGGACCTTGCACAGATCCTTCACCACTGCATGGCCCCTGCATGAACCCTGCACCCTTGCATGGCCCCTACACAGACCCTGCCGCCCTGCATGGACCTTGCACCCCTGCAAAGACCCTGCACCCTTGCACGGACCTTGCACCCTTGCATGGCCCCTGCCCCCCTGCTCAACCGGCTGCGCTCCCGCCCCGTGCTCGCAGGGCGCTGCTGGTGAATCAAGTGGGGCTCTTCTGCATCGTCTCCAGCGCGGTGGCCTGTGGCCTTGTGATGTTTGCGCTGTACAAGGACTGCGATCCCCTCCTCGCCGGCTACATCTCAGCCCCGGACCAGGTACCGGCCCCCGCCGGCTCTGCCCTCTCGAGCACCAAATTGAGGGCAGCGAGATGGAAGGGCGAGAGGCTCGGAGCGGCCGGACCCCCGGGTCCCTGTCTCAGCCCCGCTGGGGGTGCTGGGGTCCCCCAGGGTCCTGCACCCCGCCGATGCGGCCGCCTCCCCCCCGCAGTACATGCCCTACCTGGTCCTTGACATCTTCGAGACGTTCCCGGGGGTGCCGGGGCTGTTCCTGGCTTGTGCCTACAGCGGGACCCTCAGGTGAGGATGGGGCACCCCTCGCCCCAAGGGGACCCCAAAACTCCCCGCCGAAGGGGGCTTTGGCCCCCCCCACCCCGCAGGCTGCCGGCGTCGGGGCTGAGCGCTGCCGCCTGCCCGCGCCCCAGCACGGCCTCCACCAGCATCAACGCCATGGCAGCCGTCACCGTCGAGGACCTCATCAAGCCCAAGCTCCCTGCGCTGTCACCGCGGAGGCTGGCCCTCATCTCCAAGGGGCTGTGTGAGTGGGGACGGGGGCCGTGCCGCGCCACGCCGTGCCATGCTGCGCTGCACCGTGCCACCCCATGGCATGCCATGCCGTGCTACCCTATCCTGCGCTGCACAGCACTGTTTTGTGTCACGCCGCGGTGCACGGCATGGTGCCGTGCTGTGCCATGCCACGCTACCTCGTCCTATGCCCTGCCATGCCATGCTGCACTGCACCGTGCCATGCTGTGCTGCGCCATGCCGCACTGCACCACACTGTGCCCCGCTGTGCTGCTGAGCCTTTCCCGTCTCCCCGCAGCGCTCGTGTACGGCACCTCGTGCATCACGGTGGCAGCTCTGGCCTCGCTGCTGGGTGGCGGCGTGCTGCAGGTGAGCCCCGGCACGCGGGGCTGGATCCGGCACATGGCCGAGCTCACCCCGCTGGTCCCCCCACCCTCGCCCGCCGGCTCTGCCCGGCCGAGCGGGACCCGGCCACACATGGCTGGCTGCCGGAGAGCCCTCGAGCCGGCTGGGCTGTGGCGGCCGGGGGTCTGGGGCAGAGCCAAGCACCGTCCTCCCCCCACGAGCCCCCCAAGCCCCTGCAGCCCCCCAAGCTCCCCGTCCCCCTTCCAGGGCTCCTTCACCGTCATGGGGGTGATCGGCGGCCCGCTGCTGGGGGCCTTCGTCCTGGGCATCTTCCTGCCGATGTGCAGCACGGCCGTGAGTCCTGGCGGGTTTGGGGGGTGCCGGGGGTGCCGCCGCAGCCCGTCCCCCCAGGCTGTGCGGACCCCTCTCCTCTGCCGCAGGGCGCACTGGGGGGCCTGGGCGCCGGCTTCGCCCTCTCCTTCTGGGTGGCCGTGGGGGGCACCCTCCACCCCCCCAGCGCGGCCGCCATGGGGGTGCTGCCCACCTCCGGAGCCCTCTGCCCGCTCTACAACCGCAGCGCCGGCGCCAACCGCACCGTCCTCCTGGGACCCCTGCCCCCCCGCGAGCAGCCCCCTGCCCCGGCCCGGTGAGGGGGCACGGCATGGGCGGGGGGCGGGCAGCTTCGGGGGTGTCCTGGCGGCGCGGGCGGCGGGCTGTGATGTCACACCGCTTTCCTTGCTCACTGTGATGTCACAATGCTTTCCCTGTTCCTTGTGATGTCATAGCAATTTCCTTGTTCCTTGTGATGTCACAGTGCTTTCCCTGTTCTTTGCGATGTCACACCACTTTGTTCACTGTGACGTCACACTGCTTTCTCTGTTCCTTGTGACGTCACACTGCTTTTCTTGTTCCTTGTGATGTCACACCACTTCCTTTGTTCACTGTGGCATCACACCACTTTTCCTGTTCCTTGTGACGTCACAGCAATTTACTTGTTCCTTGTGACGTCACACCGCTTTCCTTGTCCACTGTGACGTCACACCGCTTTCCTCTGACGTCACACCGCTCTCTCTGCCGGCCCCTGCCCCCCTCCCCGCGCAGGCCAGCCATCGTGGGTGACTTCTACGCCATCTCCTACCTGTACTACGGGGCGCTGGGGACCCTCACCACGGTGGTGGCCGGGCTCCTGCTCAGCTCCCTGCCAGGTGAGGCTGGGGGCCGGGGCGGGGCCGTGACCCAGCCTTGGGGTGTCCCCCCCGCAGCCCCTCCCCATGGCCCCCCCGTTCCGGCAGGGCTGACCAGGCGGAGGCAGCTGCCCCCGGGCGTGCTGTGGCGGGACATCTCGAAGCAGGTCTCCTTGGTGTCCCCCACGGGCACCCAGAGCCCCCGGGAGGAGCCCCCGGACAAGGCTGGAGCCCCCCAGGCGCGGCCAGTGAGGCCGGACTGGGAGGGCGGCCCCCCCCAGGGCTCCCCCGATCCCGGCACTGCCACCGACCTGCTGCTGCGGGAGACCCACGTGTAGGGTGCTAGCAGGGGGGGAGGGGACACGAGGGCCAGCGGGACGGGGGTGCACGTCCCTGTCCCGGGGTCCCCAATAAAGGAGGAGCCGTTCCCCGGGAGGAGCCTGTCCTTGGGGGGCTGCGGGGGGGGGGGGGGGGGGGGGGGGGGGGTGCTGGTGCAGCTGGAGGGGGGGGGGGGTGTTTGTCAAACCGGGGGGGACGTGGAGATGGGTGCTGGGGGGGAATGGGGGGGGAGGTCCTGCCCTGCCCCGATTAGCTCCACCCACCCAGGTGACAATGGGCCCCGCCCTGCTAAGCTCCACCCCACCCAGACAACAATGGGTCCCACCTTGCTAAGTGTCACCCAGCTGACAATGGGCCCCGCCCCGTTAAGCCCCACCCACTCATAACAATGGGCCCCACCCTGTTAAGCCCCACCCCATCTATGTGACAATGGGCCCCGCCCTGTTAAGCCCCACCCACCCAGATAATAATGGGCCCCGCCCTGTTAAGCCCCACCCCGCCTAGGTGACAATGGGCCCCACCCTGTTAAGCCCCACCCACTCAGATAACAATGGGCCCCGCCCTGTTAAGCCCCACCCCGCCTAGGTGACAATGGGCCACACCCTGACAAAGCCCCGCCCACCCACGTGTGATTGGCCCCGCCCACAGCCGCCGCAGGAGCCGCTCGGCCGCGCCGCCATCTCGGGGGGCGCCGCCATCTTTGTGCCGGGCGGGGTTGGGGGGGAGGTGGTGGCGGCGGGCGGAGTGCGGGCTCTCCCCCGCCCTGCCTGCCGCGCTGCGGGCGCTGCCGTGGGCGGGGGCTGCCGTTCGGCCCGCCGCTCCCCGCCGCCGGGCCTAGCGCCGTGGCCTGGGCGGAGCGGGCCGTGCCCTCAGCAAAGATGGCGGCGGCGGGCTGCGAGCCCTGACGAGCCGCCCGCGCCGCTCGCCCCGCCCCTCCCGCGGGAGCGACGGCGCGCACCGGTGACGCGCAACGCGCGCGACGGCCGGAGCGGCGGGGACCGGGTAGGAGCGGTCCCGGGCGGCGGGTCCAGGCCTCGGGGTCGGCCTGAGGGGAGGGGCCGGGCCGGGGGTGCGGAGGGGAACCGGGGGAGAGGGGAGGGGCTGGGGGTGACGAGGCGGCGGGAGGGGGAAGGGCTGGGCGGGCCCTGGGGGAGGGCGGGGGGCGGAGGGGGGTGGAGGCTGGGGGAGGGCTCGGGGGGGGCTGAGGGGAGAGGGGAAGGGCTGGAGGGGTGCGGGGGGGGAGAGGCCGGGCGTTTGGGGAGGGGGCGGAGGGGGAAAGCTGTCCCTTTCCGAGCAAACGGGGAAGGGCAGCCGGGGGGGGGCTCTGTCGTGGGAGGGGAGGGCCGGGGGGGGCTCTGTAGGGCCCCAAGGCGAGGTGGGGTGCTGGGGACGCTGGCATGGAGCAGGGGTCCGGCCTGGGCAGGTGACAGCCGGCCCTTGGGTCGGGCAGCTCCGGGTGCAGGACCTGGAGCAGGGCTGGGCCCTTGTGGCCTTTGGGGCAGCCCCTGGGCTGGGGGAGGCGTCCCTGGGCCTCCCACGTTGTGCTGTCCCGCAGCCTCGCCCTGGGCCCAGCCCCGATCGCGCCCTTCAAGAAGGGTCAGAGCACGTATCTGGGAGGAGAAGGGCTTTAATCCAGCCCAGGCTTTGAAAAGCTTGGGGCTCGAGCAGCCAGCCCTAAACCTCAGCCCTTCTCTGTTGTTTCTTGTTTAGGAAATAGTTATCTGCCGTTCAAAGTAAAGATCTAAGATCTAGAATGTGGTGTCTGCATGGGCAGCGTGCTGAGAAGAAGGGCCTTTCTTAGTTCATAGTTAATTTTCTGGCTCCCGTTCCGCCTGGCTTTTAGGACTTTTCCTACCCTGATGACGTCAGGCAAATTAATACAGCACGTCTGTGTGGCCATTTACGGGGCCATTAAATGGGGCCACGGGGCTGTGTTTCTGTACAGACAGTCGGGGGTGTGATACAGTGTTTGTGCTGCTTCATCCTGCGCTGCTGGCAGTGGTGAATTCCCCTCGGAGCCTGCCGGGGCAGAATGAAAGCACCCAGCTTCGTTTTGACTCAGCAGCAGAGAGTGTTTTACCTTGCAGGGCAGTGGTGCTTTTGACTCGGTACCAGGAACCCAACAGCCTGATTTGTCATCTCGTTGCAGCACAATAAAAAGGCGGGAGGGACTGTCCCCCGCTGAGGATCTGGGGCGGAGTGAGCAGAGTTCCCCCTGGGTGAGCTGGGAGATTACTAGATCTGTTCTGCCCAGGATCTCGAAATAGTATGAGGCAATAAGAAAAGGGGGTTTTCATGGTGTCAGCTCCAGCTGTTTCTGCTTCCTGGGGTCACAGTGAACCCTGTCCAGGGTGACGGAGATCCTGTCCAGGGCAAGGATCTGAACCTCTTTTCTTCTCCGCAGAGCACCTTGAGTGATGCCCAAGAAGTTCCAAGGTGAAAATACCAAGTCGGCTGCTGCCCGCGCGAGGAAAGCTGAGGCAAAGGCAGCAGCCGATGCCAAACGTCAGCAGGAGCTGGAAGATGCCTACTGGAAGGATGAAGACAAACACGTGATGAGGAAGGAACAAAGGAAGGTGAATGGCTAGTCAGGTAGAAGGGTGTCTTCTAGCTGGCCCTTTGCTAAGCCGGTGAGATCCAGGCTTGCTCAGAAAGGGTTGCTTCTCCTCCTCTGTCCCCCAGCTGTAGCTGTCTCCCCACGCATTGTCCTGCGCTTAGTTTTGGGCAGAAGAGCTGGAACTAGTGGCTTCTCTGGGAGCTAAAAGAAGCCGAGTGTGGGAGTAAGTGTAAGCTTTGATGTGTAATTCAGTAATCTGGTGGATCTTGGAGCTGACTTCCCGAGGGAGGCAGTAAAAGCTTTATTGTTGGAATCATTTAAAACTGAATTAAGTAAAAGATCAAGAACTCTGCTGCAGGGCTTGATTTTTGAGCAAGCACTTCTTTAGCTTTTTTTTGTTTCTTTTCCTTTCTTAATTTTTCTTTGATTTTTGTAGAAGGAAAAAGAAATCAGCAGGGTTAAGGGTTACAAAGCTTTTTTTTCCATGCCTAACTTGGTGTGCCACACGTCAGGACGTGTCTCTCTCAAAAGATTCTCTCTGGTTTGCTCTTACCGGCTTGCTGTGCCCTGGGTGCCCATTTGCCTTGGTGTTCAATAAGCAGAGCACTTCAGCGCTCATTTCTGGGTTATTTGGTTTTTGACGTTGTCCTGCATCAGCATTAGACAAATCTACCTTCTGGGTTTGTGGATTTTTCTAGAAACCGTTGTTGGTGAACACTTAGCTGCCTCTTCTGAAATTATTTCTTTACCCTCGCGCTAACCAGACAGAGCTTCTATTGATGACGTAAACGGGATTGATGGGGTTACTGGGTTTGTGCTGCTCCGTGAAGTCGGTGCTTACTGAGCCCTGTGTGTCGGTACTCAAGCACACTGGCTGGGCAAGCAGCAAGCCAGCGCGTCCCCGTGACCTTGATAGCCGCGTGCTGTGTACATCTGTGTGAGTTCACCCCTAATACATGTCCTGACGTTTGGAATTTGGCGTCCTGTGTGCTGTTCCCCCACGCAATCCTGTAATGCTGCCTAATTACTTCCTGGAACAAGGACTTATTATTGCTCTACTTAAGACTTGGCCAGCAGCGACCTACTTGACCAGACTTCCAAAACAGCCTCCTGCAGGCAAGGGGCATGGGAGTCTGGAGAGGGGAGCTGTGTTGTGAGCTGGAACTGCTAACTGGAAAACCAGGGTCCATCCCAGAGCCTCAGACTGGGTTTTAGAGAAACAAGTGAGGCGGTTTCCACTCGGCACCTCAGCCATTCCCTCTCCCTGCATCAGCACGGCCGTAGTCTCTAGGTCTGAATTTCAGCTGAATGCTGTGTTTTAGTGCATTTGCCTCCCACAAGCCCCCCGGGGACCTGGCAGCTCACAGCAGCAAAAATCTCCACTCAGATGGGGAGCCGTCCTGCCAGAAGGACTCTGAGTCTAACTGTACCCGCACAGGGGCTCTTCCTGCTGCGGGAGCCTCACGCAGACGCTGCCACAACCTAAGCAGAGGCTGGGGCTTTGTGTAGGTGAGCAAGTGGCCAACAGACAGGAATGAGTGGGTTGCTGGGGGAAAACAAATCAGTGAAACCTTCCTCAGCTGCTTCTCCAGTGCCATCAGGCTGGAATATCCCCATGGAGAATGGAAGAAGCTGCCTGTGCCCCGTCGCATCCCGGCAGGGAAGGGATGTGTGACTCAGATTGTAAATGACTTTTCATCCTCGTCCTAGAGAGGACAGAAACCAAACCGTTCACAGGAGTCAAACTTCCCCAGAGAAGTAGCTGTTTTGCGGGTGGTGCTGGCATGGAAATAGCGCTGCCGGCCACGGCCATATGTCGCAGGAGGGGCTCGTGTCGCTCTCAGCTACAGCACCCGGAGGAGGCGATGGCGGTGTGTGTAGGAGGATGCTCTCAGCACCTCGCAGTCAGCGATGAGCAGCTCTTACAGCTCTTCCCCGGCTCTCCGGGCGATGGCAGTAACACATTTAACAGCACCGCAGCGCACCCGTGCAGCATCTCTGAATTCCTGCACCGCCAGCAGGCAGGAGTGGCTGAAAGCCTTTGGGACGTGCTGAGCTCAAACCCCGTGTGCCCCTTGTAATCTCTTTCCCCCTGCAGATGACCACTGGAGCCTTGGAGAAATAAGTGCGAGCACAGAGCTCTGTTTCTGTTCCGGGGTTTGGTGGCTCTGCCTGGCAATCTGGTGGTCTCGCTGACGGGGCAGCGATGCATGTCAGCCTTAATGCTTAGGCGTAGGGAAGCTTAATGTTCAAAATGCAGTGCCTGCTGTCGTGAGATTCGCTGTCACCAAGCAACTGTCCCGTTATTTGCTTTTGCTGTGTTTTGGGGTTTCTTTAAATGCTGCCCCGCTCGCTCTGAGAGCAACCATCCTCTGCTAACAGAGGATGACACTCGTTTGGTGGCTCTGTGATGCATAAAGGAATATCTGAGCTAATATCACCAGCCTGCGATGTGTGTATTCCTCCTCTCGCACTTCAGCACAAGTCACAGCTTGTTACCTTCCCTGGAGAGCTCCGGCTGGAAAGCACAAAATCTACGTCCTTGCTGGAAAGCTCGGGGTTTTACCTAGGTAACTGGTCTTCTTCTAACATTCGGGTGTTTTCCTACTTTCTGTCCCTTCCCACCCTTCCTGTGCAAGGTTAGACTGCAGCTCAAAGCACAACACTCCTCATCAGCCCGATCACACTGTGTTTGTCTCCGTGCAATTAGCTAAAGTGTGTCTGGTGGTGGAACAGCCGCGGACGCGTCTGTGTCCTGGGTGAAGCTGCGGGCAGGCTTGGAAGGGTGACAAACCATTAAATCAGATGGAGCATTCCGGGAAGAAAGGACTGGTGGAGTATCTGTCAAGGGCAGAGGTCTCGCAGCCTGAGTCCGACCTTCTCTCTGGTGACCTTGGGTTTAGCCGCTCTGTGCCCTGCGGGTACGTGCAGGAAGATCTCTCTGGCTGGGACTGCAGCTGGAGCCGAGGTGTCTGCTGGAAGGACGCAGCCGAATTCCCAGTCACCTTCCCAAACTCCCGCTGGGGCTGTCTGGCTGAGGGAGGACAAGTCCTTCTCCCCATTCAGGCTGTATTTCGCCTGGGCTCTGTTTGCCAGGAAAGCAGTTCCTCCGTGTTGTTCAGCAGTGGCTCAAAGCCCCTCGCCCTTCTCTCTGCCCGGTGTGTCGTGGCGTCAGCAGCACCATCCATCGGAGGTCTCTCCTGCGGCTTCACTCAGAGCCCTCAGTGGGAATGGCAAAGGGAGGGCGTGCGGATGATGCGGGAGCGAGGAAACACTTTGTACTTGTGTACAAAGGGTCTGGGGAGAAATTCAGGCTAAATCCAGGGTGAGTACTTGTGCTAGAAGAGCGCAGATAGCGCACGAGGGAGTAGTGACTCTTTTGGTGCGAGTTTTATGCCTTTCTCGTTCCTGTTAGCCTCGGTCACGAGGTGTGGGCTGGCAGGCTCGTGTACAGGCACATCCCAGCTGCAGTGGTATCGCAGGCAGGCGAGTGGTGACTTTCTCTCCCCCCTCTCCTCTGATTCAGTGCAGAATTACTCAGCTGTGAGCACCAACTCTTATTCAGATAAAACGCGAGACAGGCCAAATGACTGTTCTTCCCTCTTTGGAGGACGTCTGCGTGGTACCAGGTACTCAATACTGAAATGTGATGGCTTGAATGAGCAATGCAGGGGACAGAGATGTAGTGGAGAGATACCTGACGACACTGGACTGGGCTTCTGACCCCAGAACCAACTTCCTCCAGCTCCAGTATCCCTTCGATGCTTGCTTTGACTGTGGGCAATGGAGGGGGCATGTTTGATCCCATCTCAAAGCTCCGGTGTACCTCAGAGAGCCCAGTGAGCACTTAGACACGCTCCAGGTCGGTTATTCCCCCCTCGCTTTCCGACTGCGTCATTTCTTTGCGTTGCTTTGCCGTTCTGCCGTGCGAGAAGCAGCGTGCTTCGCCAGGCTGGCGGCACGCTCTCCAGCCTTCCTCGGGGCCTCAGGCTAAGAGGTTGATTGGGAGCGCTGCTGCTTCAATTGACCGCTTGCTCTCAAAGCCAAGTGCGTGGGACCTTGTTCTCCTTCTGTCTAGCAGGTGGGAAGCTGTTCTGAAAGCTAATGAATTGTTCCTTGCTCAGGCAGTTCTCTGCAAGGCTGGAAACTCGCATTTTAACACACAAATCCTTGGAAATAGCAGTGTCCAGCTAAAGGAATCTCAGCCCCTGCTCCTTCCAGTGCCGTGCAGAGTGCAGCAGAGCAGTGTTGAGGGAGAAGACGATTCATTTCCTCTCCAGTTTTCTAATAGCTTTGTGGTACGTTTCACTTAGACAAATCTAAGCCTCTCTTTCATCAGGACATTTAAGCTGATTCATAAAGGATTATTTTGGTTTGGCCCAACCTGAGAAAAGTCTTCAAAAACGACAGCTTCAGGCCCCTTGGGCTTCGGGATTGGCGAGCAGGCGGCTCAGAGCTGCTGCTTTTGAGCACCGCGGAAGGTGCAGAGCAGACCTGGACGTGATGGGCCGCCGAGGAAACCTGAGCGTGTAGATTTTGTAGGTCTTGTGACAAATTAGTAATGGTGCCAGCTTATTTACTTTCCTCAAATAGAAACTCAATTGTAAATGCCAGAGAGCAGGGAGTAGCTTACCCCGGCAGCTGGGGGAGAGGAGTAACTGGAGGTCCCTTGCGGCACGCAGTGCAGGAGGAAGGCTCTGCACCCTGCTCGCGCCTCTGTTTCCCCTTCGTTAAGTGGATGTGTCCTCTTTGGAGAGTTTTGTTTGAAAGGAGCTAATGGCAGCAGAGCATTATCCTTGAATTTCTGCTCTGTCAGACGTGTCGTCGTCCCAGCTGGGGCTGTGTGATGTGACACAGGCTGCTGAGCTAGCTGCCTTGTAGGACAGTTCCCTTTCTGTAATAAGCAGGGGTAGAAGATAATCTTCTCTGACTATAAATAACATTTCTGTTCTGAAATGTCTTGCTCCCTTCCCTTAGGTCATTAGTACGTGTATATCCACTCCTTATCTGTCTCCTGAATTATTCAAGCCACAGCCACTCCTGCAGCCTTGCTGAGGTGCTCACCGTGCCAGCACCTTCTCTGGGTTACCTTGTTCAGCCACCCCTGAGCTTCAGAGCTGGGACGAGCAGCGTGGGGGACAGTTTCTTTGCACTAGCCCACGTTCTAGGCACGATACCAGTATCCTGAATACACAGAGCTGCTTCTCTTACATGTACTTTAGATCTAATTAAGTGGCTTACTCTCTCTGACTGCTGGGCCTTCAGTGATTTCTGTGGCCCTCCTTCTGTTTTGGCACGTTAATCTCTCTGGTTTTGGGGTTTCTCCTTCGTTCTTCCTTAAAACTGCCTGATGTTCAAGCAGAGGCTGGTGGTCGAGCCGGAGATCCCATCTGGAGCTGGAGCTGTCCTGAGTAAGGGTGGGCATAGCCCCTGCGGCTGCTCTCGCTCAGGTATATCCCTGTGAATAAATTTTTAGGGGGGTAAGAGTCTTCCCCCTCCTCTCGTGACACCCTTTCTATTCTAGGAGTGGCCAAAATCCCTCCTAATCTGGGAGACCGAGTACATTTGTTTACTCAACCTTTACTAGAAGAGGGAGAGGCCTGACAGGAAAGCAGCAGGCAGGGAAAGCCGATGTCTTAAATAAATGAGTTTGCACGTTGAAATCATGCACGGTCCAGTTGCCGGGGCATTGTGTCTCAAGGCACTGGCACTAAGCACTTAATGACCAAGAATTTGAAGACTGCCAGTTGTAATAAAGGCTTCATCCCTCTAATGGCTTTTTTCCCATCCTTGGCCCCAGCTGCTCGGAGTGGAGGTAGACGAGGCTTTCCTTCCCTTCCCTTCCCTTCCCTTCCCAGCCGGGCTGAAAGGTCTGGTCCTTGCTGCACTTGCCGGAAGCAGCAGCAGCCCGAGGGCATGTTTTGATTCAGTATTGTGGCCTTTGATTCTGTGTTTTGATGGGTTTTTTTTCTTTAAACTCTTGAGCTGTGGAGCGACTTACAGGGTCTTTTTTTTCTGTTTAATAGTCTCAAACCCCAGCCTTGCTTACCGTCTCCGAAGTGGGCCCTACCCCAACGTGCGTAATTCTGCTCCTACTCCTTAAACACCGATGAAGACAGGAGGTTGCGTTACTGCTGGGGTGGTTTTGCTGTGCAGCTGCTTTTGAGTAAACCTGTTCCGTTAATGCTCTATCAGTTCGTTGTGCCATCCCTGTGAATAATGGATGAGAGCCGTAATTAAGTGTCCGTGTAACTAACCTAAATACGAAGTGCTTTGCAGCGTGTGACACTGCCCCAGACAGAGATGTTCACTTGTTTCTTTCTTTTTGCCAGACCTGACAGGCTTTGGGAGAGGAGGAAAGAAAACTCAAAGCCAAAGTGCTGAAAGCCTCTAAGGGCCTGTTGCACAGTCTTGTCACCCTCTTCCCTGGGCCTTCGAGGGCAAAGTGGCTCTTAAACTCCTTGTGAGGCACTTTAGAATTACCACAAGAGCTGCATTGCTTGTTGGATTCGGTCTGACCGCCTGTCCTGGCTCTTAGGAGGAGCGTGAGCCAGGCCTGCGGATGAATTCAGCCTCTTGACTGGCTTGTCTCGAACAACTGCTGAACTTTCAACCTCTGACCACTTATTAAAATTAAAGTGGAAAATTTAATCTGATTGTCAGCAGTCCTGGCTGGTACCTCCCGCTCCTTCTCGACAGCGGGGTTGTGTTTTGCAGTACTGACATCACGAGAAGCCAGCGTGTGGTGGCAGACGGGGCAGGGATGGGGGAATTATTATTTGAAGGGATGAGCCCTTGCTGTCTCGCTGGAGGTCGGGGGAACCAGGTGACATCGCCTCTGATAAGGCGAGGTCAGCGCTGCATTAGCCACAGAAATGAGGTGCCTGTTCCGGTTCAAGCAGGGTTCCCTGTGCCTGTAAGGGGTAGTTTGATCCCTCCACCTTAGGAAGGTGGGAGGGTGGAGGTGACCTGGTCCTTTCTCCCTTCCAGGAGGAGAGGGAGAAGCGGCGGCTGGAGCAGCTGGAGCGCAAGAAGGAGCTGCAGCGCCTGCTGGAGGAAGAGGACTCGAAGCTGAAAGGGAAGTCGCCCAAGCAGGTCACCCCGGGCAAAGTCACCAGGGCCCAGATCGAGGAGACGATCAGAAAAGACCAGCAGCAGAAGGAGAATGCAGATACAGGTTTGGTGGTACCATAGAAAGGCCCTGACGGCCGCGGGGGGCTGGGGAGCGGGAAGGCGGGCTGTTCCTTTTTCACCTACTGTCGCTGAAGGACGAGGTGTTTGGAAAGCAAGAGCTGCCCGCAGCTATTGCGTGCTGCACGCTTTGCTGTGTCTGTGTCTGACACCCAAATGGGGGAAAAAGAAACCTCCTGTCACCTTGAGGTGGAGAAGCAGAGCTGCAGAGCAGGCACTCTTACCTTCCAGAACTGGGACTGAACTCTGGCTGAATTTTCTCAGCACTTTCTGCAGAGTGCTTTGGAAAAAAAAGACTGTGCCTCTTCTGAGGGTTTTGCACAGGCTGGATTTGACGTTAACGGTTCTCCCTTTGCCCCCTCCCTGCGCAGTGGAGAAGGAGAAGACTCACTTGGAGGTCCCCTTGGAAGAGAACATCAACAGGAGGGTTCTGGAGGAAGGATCAGTGGAGGCCAGGACGATTGAAGATGCCATTGCTGTCCTCAGGTACGTGGCCGTATCGTAGCGATGCTTTCCTTTGAAGATGTCGCTTTCCTTACGAGAAATTCTTGCAGACACTCCCTCCCCCAGAACTGGCTTCTTTTTATGCTTTGACTGTGACTTTCTATCTCGACAGCAGGAACAGGACACGTCCCCTGCCCTGTTGCTCTGTGGAGAGTATTTGAAGTGTGTAGGGGAAGTATCACGGGGTTTTCTGCTTTATCACCCGAGTTATTCTGTATGCACTTGGTTGCGCTGACAGGGGATCGGAGCGGGGCGAGTGGCTGGTGCCAGCGGGGAGGTGTCTCTGATGCGTGTCTCTCTCTGAATTCCCTCCCGGCAGCGTTGCCAATGATCTGGACCGGCACCCCGAGCGCCGGATGAAAGCTGCCTTCACGGCTTTTGAAGAGGTCAATCTGCCACGCCTAAAGCAAGAGAACCCCAACATGCGCCTGTCCCAGCTCAAGCAGCTCCTCAAGAAGGAGTGGATGAAGTCTCCAGAAAACCCCATGAACCAGAGGCACAAAGCTTACAACAGCCAGAAGTAGAACTAGAGCTGATCATCCCCCAGGGACAGTGGGCTGGAGCCCCAGGGCTCTGCTCGGATGAAAACAGGAGACACAAGGAACCTCCTCTCCTTTTGTTTCCCTTCCCCACCCCTCCTTTCTGTCTTTGTTCTTGGATTTAAGATGAGCACGAGGCCACGGCTCGCCTCGGGACCCTGCCGCGTCCCGCCGCCTTCACTGACGGCCTGTCCCCCCCGACGTGCTCACCCCTCCGCAGGCAGCTGGTGCAGAGCGACCCGGACGGACTAACACTAACACTTCGTGCTTCCGAATTTGGTTGTTGTCTTACAAAAAAGCTACTAACTCGCTTCCAGACCTTCGGCATGGGCAGCGCTTGCGAGGCGCAAGGGCAGGAGAGGTAGAGACCCCCCCAGCGCTGGCTAGCACCCTGCGTTAACCCGCTCACGGCCTGGACCTCAGCCAAACTGCGTTCACCCCTGTCTCTACCGTGGCTGCGCCGCACCCTCGCGCTCTGCGGGGTGAATTTTTGCAACCGCCACGAGGAAGGCACCTGCCCTCTGTTGCTTGTGTCGTCCTGGTGCTGGGATGGCCCCGAAGAGATTCCAGACTGGGATCGCTGTTGGCCCTGCCTGCTGCCGGCCACCTCTCTCCTCTTGATCTCCACTGGCGGTACGTTAGACGGGGAGGAGGAACCGCCATGGGAGCAGAAGCTCTGTTAGCGTGGTGTTGTGGGGAAGAGAGGAAATAACCTTCCATCTTCGAGGAGGAATGGGAGAAATAACAGCACAGCGTGGTTCCTGCCTCGTCTGCGCAGGACGCTGGTGCCGGACTTCTCTGTGTGACTTTTCCTGGTGGTCTTGCCCAGAGCCTCACACTGCTGGTGGGACAGGAGGGTTCCTGGAGGGGCCGCACCCCGCGCTACCTGAGAACTGCCCCAAGGAGGGAAAAGCCGCTGCTTTTCCCGTCGCTTCTTCCCCTGCCTGCTCCCAGGCTCGGGCAAGGAGGTGCCCCGTGGGCCCGTGGAAGGGGATGTGAGACTGTCGGCTCAGCAGCTTCACCCGCCGCTGGGCCGAGGGCACTGACCTGGCTGTGCCGCCTCTGCTCCCCTTCGGCCGGAGCCCCGCGGTCTCTCCGCTGGCCCGGGCAAAAAGAAATCGGTGAGCTCCCTCGGGAGGGCTGCGGCAGCACCCGGACAGGGCTGGAGAGGCTTTGCCCTGGAGCCACGGCAGAGTCCTGCCCCTCGCCTTGAGCAGGCACTGGGTTTTCCTCTCTTCCCTTTCCCCTTTCACATCTCTTCTGGGAGTGAAATTCTTTCCGAAGGTCTAAACCCTTGACCGGGCAGCAGCTCCGTTGCCGTTGGTGCTTACCTGTGTGTTTAACCGGGGCTGCCAAACCGAGACAAACTCGTGGCTGGTTTGGCGTCCCGACGGCGTTTCTTCTGATGTTACTAAACAAGTAGGGTTCATCCCGCGCCAGGTAACAGGCAGCGTGTGGCCTCTGCCCCTGCGGAGGATCGCCTGCGAGCAGGCAGGGGGGGTTGCAGGGGTCCTGAGGCTGCAGAGGCATTTATTTGCACTTTGGTGGGGAAGGGGTTTGAGGAGGCGACGCTCAACCTGGCACCGAGAGCCTGGGGCTGTTTCGGGGCTCTCCCCAGCCCGCTCTGCACCCCGCTTGCGGAACCAGGCTGAAGGAGCTGGACGGCCCCTGCCAGCATCCCCCCCCCAGCCGGTAAAGACGGAGGAAAGCACCCGGAGTCTCCCCTTTCTGTGAAAAGTTTGTTGTGTTTGAACCCAATTAAAAATTAAAAACCCCCAAACCCTCTTAACTTGTTGGCGGAATCAGGGTGGAGGGCTCTGTTTTCCTGGCTTGCTCGGGGGGGGGCTCTTTCTGCTAAAAATCCTGCTGGAGTTTTCCGGCAGGGATCGGGGATCTCTTGGGGGGGGGACACCCCCCCTTTGTGCCTCCCCCTGGCAGGCTGGGGGGGTGTGCGTGGCTCAGCCGCAGCGGTGGAGGAGGCTGCAGGCAGCTGCCCTGCCCTTGCCTGCGACTGCTGCGCTGGTGCCACCCTGCGCCCCTGCCTGCGCCCCGATGCTGAAATAAGGAGCCCACGTGAGTGTTGCCCTCCCCGGGTCCCTGCGCTGAGCTGAGCCCCCCTGTCCCCGCGTCCCCCAGGCTGCAGGGCTGTGTGTGTCCCCCCCATCCCGGGGGGGGGCCCCCCTCCCTGCCCTCACCCGCTCCCCCCATGGCGCAGAGGCCTTCAGCTCTGCACAGCCCTGGCTTTGTGCGGCGGAGCCCACCCTCCTCCTCCTCCTCAGCACTGCGGCAATGCTGTCGTGTCCCCCCCGGGGGGGGGATATTTTGGCCGTGACTGCACGGGGGGGCCAAGGAGACCCAGCCAGGCCGGGGGGGCTGTGGCACGCAGGGCGCCCCCGGGGTCCTGGAGGTTGAGCCCCCATGTCAGCCCCAGGGGAGGGGGATGCCCCCCCCCCCCCCCATGGTGCGGGGACTCCCCTGCTATGCTCGGTGCGGGGGGGGGTGTGGAAGGGGCTAATGGGGGGCTGCCCCCCCCCCAGTGCAAGGGAGGGGTTATTGGGGGAACCCCTCCAGTTCAGGGTGGGGGTTCCCCAGTTGCAAAGAGGGGATTGATGGGGGGAATCCCTCAGTGGGGGGGGCGGGGACCCCCCCCCCAAGTGCAGGGTTAACGCCCCCCCCGGGCAGGGAGGGCCCCCCCGTTTCAAAGGCGGGATGTGGGGGAATCCCGCGGGCAGGAAGGGATCCCCGGGGTTAACGGGGGAACACCCCCCCACTGCAGGGCGGGGGGTCCGGGTGGGGGTGTACCCCCCCCAAAGCCAAGCGGCTGCCGGGGGGGTCCGTGCTCACCGCGGGGGGGTCCCCGCCGCGCGGGGGGGCGGGGCTCGGCGGAGAGGGGAGGGATTCCCCGCCCCGCCCCTCCGGGGATTCCCCCTCCCTCTTCACCCCCCCCCAGTCCGGGGGGGGCCGCGCTCGCGCCGTGCGCAGCCCGGGGGGGGGGGGCGGCGGTGCCATGGCAACGGGCTGCTCCGCTGCGGGGGCGGGGGAACCCGCGGGGGGGGGGGCGGTCACGCGGCCCCGGGATCCTCGCAGCGCCCGCGCAGCCGCGCAGGGCTTGCACCGGGCATCCCCCCCCGCACCGGGCATCCCCCCCCGCACCGGGCATCCCCCCCCCGCGGCCCCCCCCGCACCGGGCATCCCCCCCCGCACCGGGCATCCCCCCCCCGCGGCCCCCCCCCGCACCGGGCATCCCCCCCCGCACCGGGCATCCCCCCCGCGGCCCCCCCCCGCACCGGGCATCCTCCCCCCGCACCGGGCATCCCCCCCCGCGGCCCCCCCCGCACCGGGCATCCCCCCCCGCACCGGGCATCCCCCCCCGCGGCCCCCCCCCCCTCCGCACCGGGCACCCCCCGGCAACCGCCCTCCCCCCCCCCCCCTCCCGCAACCCCTCCCCGCGCACCCTCTGCAGAATGCCCGCTCCGCACCGGGCCCCCCCCGCACCACGCGCCCCCCCCCCCGCCTTCCTGCACCCCCCGCACCGCCCCTGCGCCACGCAACCCTCCGGGCAGCGCCATGCCTGCCCCCCCCCGCGCGCCACCCCCCCCCGCGCACTGCAGCACCGCGCACGTAGCACAGCCCCCCCCCCCGCAGCCCCCCCATGCACGCTGCACCCCTCCCTGCACCCACGCGGAGCCACGCGTGGCACCCACTACAGCATATTCACGCCCT
This sequence comes from Gavia stellata, assembly GCF_030936135.1. Taxonomy (NCBI): domain Eukaryota; kingdom Metazoa; phylum Chordata; class Aves; order Gaviiformes; family Gaviidae; genus Gavia; species Gavia stellata. The sequence continues at coordinate 1,352,462 of NC_082625.1, forward strand.
GCACCCAACACAAAGCACCCCCCCCCCCGTGTCCCCCCCCCAGTGCTTTGTTCAACACACAACCGCGCCCCCGCGCCCTCCCCACGCGAGACACGCGGCCCCTGTGCCCCGGGGGGGGTCTCGCACACGCATGTGCCCCGCTGCCGCCTGCAGCTCTCCGCCTTGACAAGGGGGGGGGATGCTGCGGGTGGGTGGGCAGCACCCACAGACACCCCCCCGCTGCCCACCCTGCCCGCACGCCCACCGCAGCCTGCCCAGCGCGGAATCCGGGGTGCCACCCCGACACCCCTCCCGGGGCCTGGGGGGTCCCGCTTCCCCACCGGTGGCAATCGCATCCCCGGGAGCCGCGCAGCGGCCTGGTGCAACGCCGAGGGGTGGGGGGCCGTGGTCCCCGTGCCACGCTGGGTGCTGGGTCCTGCTCACGCACCCACGCCAGGCCCACCGCGGGGCTGCTTTCGGTGCAACCGAGGCCACCGCGGCCCGCTCAGAGCCACCGTGGCTCCCGCTTCCCACCGCCCCGGTGGGACGGAGCTGGGCCCCAGGGAGGCAGAAGCATGGCGGTGGCGTGGGTGCTCGGGGAGCTGCGGGGCGGGCGGTCGCCCACGTCCCCGCAGATGTGGCAATTAAAGTGGGGGAGCCGGCAGGCGGCTAAATTTAGCTGCAGACAATAGCTGCGGTGGCCGGGGAGGAACCGGGAGCGGGTGTGCGCGGCTGCGCGTGTGAGCGGAATAGCAACGCCGCCGCATCGCCACCTCGGCAGCCCCGCGCCCTCCGCCTGCGCGCTGGGGAAACCGAGGCACGGAGCGGCGGCGTGGGGCCAGGTGGGACCGTGGGGCCGGAGACGAGGCACCCCCCGGCCACCCGCGGCCCCCAGCTCGTCCGGCTGTGCCGGCGGAGCCTCCCGGCAGCCCGGGCTCACCGCCGCGCCGGCACGTGCCGACACCGGGCCATGGTCACCGGTGGCAGCGCTCGAGGGGAGCGGAGGCCGGGGTCTGTCTGCAGGTGGGTGCACTCGGGGGGGGCAGTGGGCTGGGGACCCCCCCTGGCTCCTGGGGACCTGACGGTGCTGGGGAACCCCCTGACTTCTGGGGATCCCCCAGCTCCCGGGGACCCCGGCGCAGCGGGGACGGCGCGAGGCGGCAGCGGGGGGATGCCCAGGCGCAGCGCGGCTCTTTGGGAAGGGGATGCCACGGGGGGGCTTCCCCGAGGGCACCCCGAGACTCCGGGGGTCCGGGGCAGGCAGCGCCCATTCAGCTGCCCCTGCTCGCACCCGCTGCGCACCCCGCAGCCCCCGGCGCGGCGGGGGGCCGGGGGGACCGGATTGGGGCAGCGGGGCGCGGGAGGCAGCCCACGGCGGTGACAATGAGGACGCGATGGGAGTGACTCTGCCCGGGCTAAAAATATCCTCCTCCCCCATCCTCCGCCAGCGCCGCGGCCTCAAGGTCACTGCCCGCCGTGGCGGGGCCGGGGGGGACGCGGGGGTGTGGGGTGGGGAAGCCCCCGGCCCCCCCATGCGTCGCGGCTCCCACACGCGCCCAGGCACGGCCGCCATCGCCACTGCTGCTGCGCCGCGCAGAGAGCTGCCAGCAGCCGCGGCCCCCGCGCCCTGGCCCGTGCCCCCGCTGCCCCCCGGGCACCCCGGCTCGTCCCGAGGCTCCCCATAGCGCGGGGCGGTGGCAGGTGAGCAGGCGCAGGGACGGCAGCGGTGGGGACCCCGGGGACGGCTTCCACCGGCCGTGGCTGGGTGCCTGGGTGGGGGGACTCGGGGGACACCAGGGACATCCTGCCTGTGGTGGATCGGCTGCTCTAGGCAAGCCCCAGCTGCCGGAGTCAGGGGACCGCGGGGGGTCTCGGTGCTCGGGGACGGTGTGGCCACGGGGACCGAAGCCACAAGGCTGCGAAGGAGAGCACGGCCGAGCGGGTTGAGGGGCCCGGGGCCCTTGGTGCTCCCCCATGGTGGGGTCCGGCTGCCGGCACAGCCCTGGCGGGACACGGCCCCGGGACAGCTCTGGCTGGGGGAACGAGCCCTGCTCTGCACCCAGCTCAGCACCCACCAAAACCAGGGAGACCCTGTGCTGCCAACAGCGCCGGTCGATCCAGCTGTGACGCCGTGAGCCGGCCACGCTGGGGTGGCACGGCTGACAAGGCACCGGGGCTGGTGGGACCTCGGGCTGCGCGCGGTGCCGGGGCCATGTGTGGGGTTTGCCAGTGCAAAGTCCGGGATCGACGCTCGGGGCTCCCGGCAGGTTCCGGCACCGCACGGTGCTCGTGGCCTCGACGTGCCGGGGAGCGCCTGGTATGCTGCGGTGCAGCCGTCGAGGCCGTGGGCACGCGGCGCAGGGCCCCCCCTGCCCCTCCCAACCTTCCCTGTGACCTTGGGCCGCGCCTGGGGACCCTGCGCAGGGCTGGGGACCGCGGTGGCTGCGGTGACACCACCATGGCGGCGGGGACCACCACCCCTCAGTGGGGGACAGGGCTCTACAAAGGTGCCTGTGAGGTTTGGGGGATGCCCCCCTCCCCAAGGGGCTGGGGCAGTCCCAGGGGCAGCGGGGACACCCGTGTCCCCCCGAGCTGGCTCCGGGTGGGGGGTCCGTCGCGACCCGGCGGGGGCAGCCAGGCGGAGCGGCTTTGTCCTTCGGCTGAGCCGAGCAGCGTGGGGGAGGCGGTGGGCGAACCCTGCGCAACGGCTTTGTCTGGGGACGGCGGCGCGGTGGCGGCGGAGAGGGGGGGTGTGGGGAGCCCGAATCCCCCCCCCCGGATCCCCCAGCACCCCCCACACCAGCCACGGGCACCCACTCGACCTCGTGCAGGTAGGGCGTCCCCGGCCGCGTGTCCCCTCCCGAGCTGGGAGGGCTGGGGACAGGGTCCCCCCCTTGGGCTGGGGGGGCTGGGGGGGCCCCGGCTGCCTCTGCCAGCCCCGGGGAAGCTGGTGCTGCCACCGCCTCACCGCCGGGGCCTGATCCAGCCCCGGCCCCAGGGCATCTCGGTGGGGCTCAGGGGAGGGTTTTTCTCGGGGAGACCCCAGGACAATCCGGGGATTCCCCTGCGTTGCAGCACGGCCGGGGAAGTTCGGGTGTCCCCGCGTGTCCCCGCATGTCCCCGCGCGTGTGGCAGCCCGTGTGCCTCCCCCCGTGCCATGGGACCCTCAGACACCCCACAGCCCCACGGGTAGGAATGGGCCAGATCCTGCGCGGTGCAAATTACCCCAGTGCCGGGCTGTGCCCCTTTGCACCAGCCCTGACGTGCCAGGGCGGATGCGGGGTGCCCAGGGGATGGGGCCCCGGCTGCTGGCATCGCCGGGGGTCCCACGGTGGCAGGGCTTGGCTGAGCCGTCCCGGCGCTCTTTGGAAGCCCGGTGGCCTCATGCTGGTGCCTCCACCAGCCCCAGGGGGCTCAGATGGTCCCGTGTCCCCCCAAACCACGCTCAGCCCCCCTGCCCTACTCTCGGGGGGCAATGGCGGTGGCACACCCCCCGTCCAGCCCTGTGCTGGCGGGCGGGCAGTGGTGTTTGCCGGGGCCGGGGGCTCCTGCTGGCACCGACAGATGCTCTGCAGCCTGGGACATATGGCCAGGGCTTGGCGGCGGCGGGAGCTGTGGCCACCCGAGGAACCAGGGCCACCGTGGGGGATCTGGGGGGACGGGGGGGCTGCAAGGGGTCTGACGCACTTCGTGCGCCCAGCACGCCCCGAGCCCGCGTACCGGCTGGCGGGGAGCCCCTGCGACCCTTGGGGGGGGCACAGCCTGGGTCCCCCCCACCCCAAGCACCCCGTCCCCTGCACCGTGGCGGGGGGATTTCCCTGCTTCCCCGACCCCTTCACCCCGGTACGGCAGCGGGACCGTGGCCGTGCTGCCCGGCTGCTGGCGTGGGGCCCGCGGACACGGCCCCGGCAGCAACCGCAGCTCCCCCAAATTCCTGCCCCGCCCTCCCCAAGACCGAGATTCCCAGGCAGGAATTAGCGAGCGGGTAATAAATAAATCACCAGCCGGGAGCTTTTTGGCTGCCCGCCTCTATTTTTAGCTGCACCCTCCTCCTCTGCAGTTGCTCCTAGGCAGCATTGCTGCTCCGGGGCACGGGGGGAGCGGGGGGTCCCGCTGGCACCCTCAACCCCCCCAGGGCACCGGGGGCTGCTGCAGCCCGGCCCTGCGGGAGTAAAACCATGTCCCTCCTTCGGGCAGGGGCAAGGGGGTGCCGCCCCAGCCGGGGTACCCCTCGGGACCCCTTTGCCCATTCCCCGTCATCCCCATCCCTCCCCGGCCGAGGGTCCTTCCCCAGCCAGCTCCTCTTTAAAGCCCCTGACATCCCATGCCCACCCAGCGCAGGCCCCCCCACCTCTCCCCGGGGACCCCCGCACCCCGCCAGGGAGACGAGACCTCGCGGGTCCCCGTGTCCCAGCCCCGAGCGTTGCCGCGGGGGTGGCGGGAGCACCCTGCGGCTGTGCCGAGACACCCGGGCTGCGGCGGTGGGCGTCCTGCTGCCGCATCACCGCCAACCTCCCGGTGCGGGAGCTGCCGAGAGCGGGGACGCTCAGGGCTGTTGCTCAAGGACATACGGCGGCCATGGCCAGCAGCCCCGTTCGGGGGGACCTGCGATGTCCTCGTCCCCATGACGGGGCCGTGGAGGACCACGCTCGGTGCCCCTGTGCTGCACATCCCACCGGAGCATCCCTGGGGATGCAGCCACCGGCCACCACGTCCCCATGGGGACAGGGAACAGGGACCCCTCGGGGCTTCGCAGTTTTAATCAACCCTCCGGACGCTGAATCCTGCCGGAGCCGTCCCTATCGATGTCCTGACAGGGGGAAGATTTAATAAGGCCCATTTACGTTGCCATTGATAGAAGCTATTAGTGAAACGACCACGGAGTGATGGTTAATAAAATATTTACTTGTCATCCATCTGGGAAAGCTCTGGGGGCGGCTTCACCGACCCCATTCGAGGTGCCAAAAAGTTTGCCGAGCCCTGGGGCGAGCGCTCTGCCCCAGCATGGCTCCGGCATCTCCAGCACCTCCGCGGTGAGGGGGGCCTGGGGCCCGCAGCCCCGGAAAACCGCTTCCCCCCGGCCCTGCCCGCTGCGTATTTTTCTCCCCAACGGAGTATTAAAAGAAATCGGAGCCCATTTTCCCGCAATAAATTTGGCAGAATGGAGAGAAAATGATCTGGCTCTGGAGGGGAGCCAGCGGTCCCGGATGCACACCGGGGAGCAGCTGGGCGCTGGAGCCCGGCCACGCAGCCGTTGCTCCCCGTAGGTAGCAGGAAAGCATCTTCCCTGGCTCCGGCGCATCCCTCAGGGGACGGGAAGGGGTCCCAAAGTCCTGCTGCGCCCCACGGATGGGGGATGCTGGTGGCAGCAGCCCCTTCCTGGGTGTCCCCACACCGGGAGGGACGCGGGCACGGTGGCAGGGTTTGCAATGGGGATACCGATGCCGGTTGTTCGGGGTTTTAGCCAGGACGGGCTGCAGCAGGACTCGGGTGCCTGGAGGACTGAAATCCCGGGGGGCTGCTGCCCCCCCGGGTACGGCCCCGCTGCAGGGCGGGGGGAGAGGCTGCGGGGACCCCCCCAGCTCCCCTCCGCAAGGAGCCCTGCAGCGACCTGCTCCGGCCTGGCCCTCCGACCCGGACGGCGCTACAGATGCCGTCGGCACCGTGGACTCCGCGTGGGGATTTTGAGGCCCGTTGTGCAGTGGGGCCGCTGGTGCTGGGGGGCCGTGGTGGGGGTCCGTGGTGGGGGTCTGTGCTGGGGGGTCTGTGCTGGGGATCCGTGCTGGGGATCTGTGCTGGGGGTCCGTGCTGGTGGGTCCATGGTGGGGGTCCGTGCTGGAGGATCTGTGCTGGGGGTCCGTGCTGGGGTCTGTGCTGGGGGTCCGTGCTGGTGGGTCCGTGGTGGGGGTCCGTGCTGGAGGATCTGTGCTGGGGGTCCGTGGTGGGGGTCCATGCTGGAGGATCTGTGCTGGGGGTCTGTGCTGGGGGTCCGTGCTGGGGGTCCATGCTGGGGGGTCCGTGCTGGGGTTCTGTGCTGGGGGTCCATGCTGGGGGTCCGTGCTGGGGGTCCGTGCTGGCTGCAGTGGGGCTGTTCCTGCAGTGGGGTCTGTGCTCGCTGCCGCGGGACCCCCCCCCATGCGACGGGGCTGCTCGTGCCGGGGCCTGCGCTGGCCCTGCGGGGCCACCCGGGCAGGGGGCCGGGGAACCGCTCGGGCTGTCGCCTCCCCCGAGAGAGAGGGCACAGGGCTGGGGTCTCTGCCCGCGGACCCCCGGTGCCCCTCCGGCCCTGCCCCGCGTTCCCCTTGCCCCATGGCCCGGTGACAAACCCACAGCCAAAAACTGTGGCTCTCCTTGCCGAGTCCCCGCTCGCCCACCTTGGCTGCCGGGTGCCAGGGGGGGGTCGGTGCAGCACCGGCAGCCCCCCAGCCCGCGACCCCGCTGCTGCCCACAGCACACGGGACATGGGACACGGTGACCCCCCCCAGGCGATGGTGCCCAGCCAGGACCCTCGGCCGGGTGCGGCGGCTCTGGGGGTCCCTGGCACCGCGGCCGAGGGGGTTTGGGGACCCCGCTAACGCCGCGTCTCCTCTCCGGCCAGGTGTGGAGGGAAGCCCATGGCACCCGGACCCCCGGACCCCCCCCGCGCCAAGCCCCGGCCCCGCAGCCCCTGACGCCCTGAGGTCCCCCCCGGCCGGCCCCGGGGAGCCTGAGCAGGTAGGGGGGTGTGGGGGGGCCGGGGCGGGCAGGGCTGTGGGTGCAGGGAGCTGCTGCAGTGCCGGGTGGGGGGGTCATGGCGGGGTGCTGGGGGTGTGTTGGGGTGCTGGGGAGGTGACGGCGGGGCTGTACTGGGGGCATGCAGGGGGTGCTGGAGGCAGCGCACTGGGGGGGCGTGGGGAGGAAGGAGGGGGTGCACTGGGGGTGCCGGGGGGGTACATGGGGGATGATGGGGTTTGGGGTGCAGGGGACCAGCGCAGTGAGGCGGGGGGGGGGGGCGTGCATGGGGGGGGGGGCGCTGGGGGTGTGATTGGGGGGCTGAGGGGGGTGCACAGGGGTGTGATGGGGGGGCTGGGCGGGGAGGGGGTGCATGGGGGGGTCTGGGGGTACATGGGGGTGAATGGGGGTGCATGGGGGGGTCTGGGGGTACATGGGGGTGAATGGGGGTGCCTGGGGGGGTCTGGGGGTGCCTGGGGGGGTCTGGGGGTGCATGGGAGTGAATGGGGGTGCATGGGGGGGTCTGGGGGTGCATGGGGAGCATGAGCGGGGCTTGGCGGGGCTGTGCCGGCTGTGGGGGCCGCGGGGGGGGCGCAGGGGCAGCAGAGGGGTCTGGGGGCGCGGGGGGCGCGAGGGAGCGCACGGCGGGGGGGGGAGCGCGAGGGGCGGGGTCAGCGCTCGGGGGCGTGGCGAAGGGCGTGGCGTGGTGCTCGTCACGGGGGGCGTGGGCGGTCTCCACCAATGAGGCGCCCCGCCCCGCCCCCGCCCCGCCCCCGAGCGCTCCGGTCCCACCGCCGCGCGCCCCCGGGACCGAGCCGGGCTGCGGCGGCGGCGGCGGCGGCGGCGCGGCCCCGGCCCCGGCCCCGGCCCGGCGGCAGGTAGCGGGCAGCGGGCCGGGGCTGGGCCGGGCCGGGGGTGGGGTTGAGCCTCGCCGAGCCCACCGGGCGCCCCGGCACCGGGAGCCCCGGGCACGGCGGGGACGTCCGGGGGCGGCGGGGACGCGCAGCTGCAGCCCGTTCCCGGGGCCGCGGGCAGGGGCCAGCGCCGGGGGCACCATGGGGCCGGACCCGTCCTGCCCTCGCTGCCCCCCGCCCCGGGGGGGGGCTGCAGAGGGGGCGGCCGGGGCTGCGGCGGCACCGACCCCCGGGCGGGGGGCACGACCCCGCGGGCAGGACACGTCCCCCGCGGGCAGGACACGTCCCCCGTGGTCATGGCACGTCCCCACCGCCGTCGAGGCCGGCACATGGGCACCACGTGCCCCAGCCGGCGTCGCCTGGTGCCGGGCGGGACGAGGAGGGTGATCCCGGCTCCCCGGGGACCCCCCACCCACTGCCCCCCGCCCGACACCGTCCCCTCTCCCGCAGGTCGCCCCCACGCCGCTGAGCCATGCGGGATCGCCCGGTCCCCTCCCCGCCAGAGCCATGAGCGGCTGCCGGTACAATGGGGGGGTGGCACGACCCCGGGGCCCCCTGAGCGCCTCCGCCCGCACCCTGCACCCACCGGAGGGTGAGACCCAGCCGCTGCGACCCCACCGTCCCCCCCGGCCTCGAGGTGGTGGTCTCACGGCCGGAGCAGCCCAGGGGTCCGGATCCCGGCCCGGCGGCGGCCCCGGGGCAGGATGCGGCCGAGGAGCGGGGGCGAGGACCCCGGAGGAACCAGAACATTGGGTACAAGCTGGGGCACCGGCGAGCCCTCTTCGAGAAGCGGAAGCGCCTCAGCGATTACGCCCTCATCTTCGGGATGTTCGGCATCGTGGTCATGGTCACGGAGACGGAGCTGTCCTGGGGGGTCTACACCAAGGTAGGGGCCGCGGTGGGCGGGTGGGGGCCAGGGAGGGGGCCCAGCCGGGCTGACGCTGCGCGTTCCCCTCGCAGGAGTCATCGTATTCGTTTGCACTGAAATGCCTTATCAGCCTCTCGACCGTCATCCTCCTGGGGCTCATCGTCATGTACCACGCCAGGGAGATCCAGGTGAGGGGCACCCACCGGTGGGTGCTCGCCGCGGCCGCGCCGCCCCAGGGGTCCCACCACCCCACCTCCCTTCTCCCCCCTCAGCTCTTCATGGTGGATAACGGCGCCGACGACTGGCGCATCGCCATGACCTATGAGCGCATCTTCTTCATCGCCCTGGAGCTGATCGTCTGCGCCATCCACCCCATCCCCGGCCAGTACCTCTTCACCTGGACGGCCCGCTTGGCCTTCACCTACGCCGCCTCGGTGGCCGACGCCGACGTGGACATCATCCTCTCCATCCCCATGTTCCTGCGGCTGTACCTGATCGGGCGCGTCATGCTGCTGCACAGCAAGCTCTTCACCGACGCCTCCTCCCGCAGCATCGGCGCCCTCAACAAGATCAACTTCAACACCCGCTTCGTCATGAAGACCCTCATGACCATCTGCCCCGGCACCGTCCTCCTGGTCTTCAGCATCTCCTCCTGGATCATCGCCGCCTGGACGGTCCGCGTCTGCGAGAGGTACGGGGGGCACTCCCCGACGGGGCTCTTGGGGGGCAGGGGGCTGGGGTGCAGCTGAGGACGCACGGTGCGGACCCTGGGGGGGCTGGGGGGAGAGGAGAGGCTCCTGCTCCCCAGGCAGAGCCTCCCCAGCGGGACCCTCGTGCCCTGGGTGGTGGCCAGGATGGTTTTGCCAAACCAAAACCGCTTGCTGAGGTGAGGTGGGGGCGGCCGGACCCCCTTGGCTGTCCCCAAGCCCCTCCGTGTCCCCCTGGGATGCGGCAAGACCCCCTCTCTGCCGGCGGGTCTGGCCAGGAGGAACTGGGGGTCTCGCAGAGGGGACCGAGCCCTCGCGCAGGACGTGGCCCGTGCTCCTCAGCTGCGCCCGCCGGGATGCCGGGGCCGGGATGCCGGGGCCGGGATGTCGGTGCCGGTGCCCTGCCCGTGCTCGCCCCTTTTCGGCCGCTCCCCCCGGGACGCGCATTAACTGCTCTTGTTTTCCCTCCCTGACCGCTCTGCTGCTCGCAGGGACAAACTGTGAGTCACCCCAGGGACCGACAGCGCGTCCTGCACGGGACGTCCCCCCCGCCCCAGGCTTCTGCTACCCAGAATTTAGGATTAGCTGCAGCCGGCGGGTGTGGGGGGGTCAAGGCTGGGGGGGTCGGGCAGGGCAAAGAGGCCGTGGATGCGGAACGGGGCCGGAGCCCTTTTCCGCTTGGAACCTCAGCAGCTGCTTTCCGTCCCCCCTGTGCCCCCCAGCCGGGGCGGCCGCGGTGCCCAGCCTGGCCACAGGCACAAGCCGAGGGTCCCGTCGCAGTGTGCGGGGGGGGCAGAGCATGGGTCCTTCTGCCCCGGCTCTCGGGGTGCTCTCAGAGGGGTGGGCTTGCTGCAGGAATCGCTGCGGCTCCCGGGGTGGCCCCGGAGGGAGAAACCCCAGCAAGGAGCAGAGCTGAGCCGGAGCAGCCGGGAAGGAGCTGCTGGATCCTTCCCGTTTCTAACCGGAGGCTTCGGCTGAGTCTCCAAAGGGCTTTCGCTCAGCTCCGGCAGTTGCCGTTGCTCGGTGTTTCCCCTCCTTAACGCGCACGGTTCGGGTGCGTTGAAGGAGTCCGGGGTGCTCCTCGGCGGATGGGGGGAGCAGGGAGCACCGCTGCCCCGGGAAGCATCGCCGTGGGGTGACGCCCTCAGACTGCCGACCCTTTGGGGACGGGCTCAGCCCTCACTGCCAGCCCACCCCGGGGTGCGTGTCCCCCCCAGCATTGCCCCGCTGCATCCCTCGGTGCCGGCTGAGGTTCCAAGCCCAAACCGCGCGGCTGTGCCCAGGGGACCGGGGGGGAGGGACGCAGCAATCCTAAATTCCTCGCCCCACGCTTGAGTCCAGCCCGGCTCGCTCCCGTCTCCTCCCTTCCCTTTTCTCACCCCCAGCACCTGGTTTTCCTGGCTCCCCGCATGCCCCCGTCCTGCTGCCCGGCTTGGCCGCACCCAGCGCCCAGCCCCGCTGCTCCGCGTCCCCCAGCCGGGCTCGTCCCGGCAGGCGGCGGGGGCCGTGTCCGGGGGTCTCTCGGGGAGGGGGCGGGGGGCACAGCCATCTGCATTTGTGGCGTCGGTGCTGGCCACAAAATCTCAAAGCACAGTAGCACAGTGTCCCTCGCTCCCCCCCCAGAGATGCCCGCGGTGGCCTTGGGCTTGCTTTGGGGGGGGGCGAGGGGTGCTCTGATCCGGCCGGGTCTGTGCAACGGCCCCCTGCTCTGCAGAGACGGGGTGTCCCCTCCCCGGGGGACCCGGCAGTGACACCCGTGTCCTGTGCTTTGAGATCTCTGTGGGAGCTTCAGGAGGATGGAGGTCGCTGCCATCCGTGCGTGGGGGCTGCTGCTCCGCACCCACCTTATCCTCGTCCAGCAGCACCCACCCCGAGCCAGCCCCGCTGCTGGGGGCCGCAGCCACCCCAGGGCTTTCCTCCTCCCCGGCACCTGTGTCCAGAGTGGCCATACCTGGTGTCCCCAAAGTGTCCCCAGGGTGTCCCCAGCTTCTTTGGGGCCCCACGTGCCAACAGCGCGGCTGGGAGCTTGGGGACTCTCCTGGCTGCATCCTCCGGATGGGAAAGCGGCTAAAAACCGCATGGCAAAGCCGGCGGTGCCATGGGGGGGCACGTGGCAGGACTGGGACCGGACCGTGCGGTGACGGCGGCTGCTCTCGGCCCTGGGCAGGTACCACGACAAGCAGGAGGTGACCAGCAACTTCTTGGGGGCGATGTGGCTGATCTCCATCACCTTCCTCTCTATCGGCTACGGGGACATGGTGCCGCACACCTACTGTGGGAAGGGCGTGTGTCTCCTCACCGGCATCATGGTGAGCGCCGGGGAGTGGGGACGGGCGGGGTGGGGGGGGCTCCTGCACCCTCCCCGCTCCTGCCGCTGCCCTCACCGCGGGGCTCTCTGCCCGCAGGGTGCCGGCTGCACCGCTCTGGTTGTCGCTGTCGTTGCCAGAAAGCTAGAGCTCACCAAAGCAGAGAAACACGTGCACAACTTCATGATGGATACGCAGCTAACGAAGCGGGTAAGACCCCCACAGTGCCGTGTCCGTCTCCCCTGGCCCCATCAGACACGGCATTGCCGAGCGCAGGACCAGCCCCATCTCCATCCCCGACCCCTCTGTTGCCTCCAGGTGAAAAATGCTGCTGCCAACGTACTCAGGGAAACGTGGCTCATCTACAAACACACCAAGCTGGTGAAGAAGATCGACCATGCCAAAGTTCGGAAACACCAGCGTAAGTTCCTCCAAGCCATCCATCAGTAAGTGCCAAACCTTTACCTGCTTCCTACGAGGAGGTTTTTTCCCCCGTCGCGGCTCTGGAAGAAGAGCCGGGCGCTTCCTCCCCTTCTGCGCCCGCCTTGCCTGGACCCCGGGGTTGGGAGCCAGGTGGTCCCCGTCCCCGCTGCGGGAATGCTTTCCCGGCGGGTGGGGACCCCGATGATGCTGGGGTGACCCTGGGGGTACCCGACGGATGAGGCTTGATGTGACCGTATCTGCTTCACCCGCATCGGGGAGCAGGGCTGGGGGCTGCGAGCCCCCGGGCACCTCCTGCTTTGGGGGGGGAACTGAGGGGCGCCCGGCTTGGGGGGGACACTGAGGGGGGGGCCGTGCTGCGGCTGCTGTCGTCTCCCTGCGCTCTTCGTGGTGGTATTAAACCTGCTGTTGTGTTTTGTCTCTGTTCTGCCCCGTCCCTGCAGAGCTCAGAAGTAAGTCACCCCGCGGGGCTGCTCCTCTCCTCCGTCTGCTCCCGTGTGCATGGGCTCGTCGCTGCAAAACGGGGGGGGCTGCACCGCCGCAGCCCCCCCGGGGCTGTCTGGGGCGAGGATGGAGGGGCAGAGGCTGCGCTTGCGGGGTGGGGGGGCTGCATGCCGGGGTGCTGGGGGGGCTGCGTGGGGGTGTCGCTGACCTCGATCCCGCTCCCCGATATCTCTGCAGGTTGAGGAGCGTGAAGATGGAGCAGCGGAAGCTGAACGACCAGGCCAACACGCTGGTGGACCTGGCAAAGGTGAGCGATGCCGGGGCGGGAGCCGGGGGACCCCACTGCAGGGGCTCCCGGTGCTGAGACACAGCCCCCCCCCGGCGTGTCCCCCAATTCCCGTCAGACCCAGAACATCATGTACGACATGGTCTCGGAGCTGCAGGAGCGTAACGAGGACCTGGAGAAGCGGCTGGGCGCCCTGGAGAGCAAGATGGAGGCGCTGGGGCTGAGCCTGCTGGCGCTGCCGGGGCTGGTCAGCCAAGCCCTGGGGCAGCAGCAGCGCGAGCTCCTGGGGAGCTGGACCCCCCGCCTCTGCTCCGCCACGGCCCCTTGCACCCCCACCCGACCCCCCAGGTCCCCTTCCACCGCCCCCCCCAACCTCCTCGGACAGCGGGTGACGGGGAGGGGGGGGGCCGGGACCCCTCTTTATGTCTGGCCATCGTGTGGCTGATTTCAGTAGCTTTGTTCTGTAAAGCCCTGTATAAATTTCCTGCGTTCACTGTGCTGGCGTGAGGCTGGAGCCCCCCCCGGGGCCCACCCGTGCCCCCCCCTCCAGCCAGGCAGGGGGTGAGCCCCGGCCTCCAGGAGGGCTTTTGGGGGGGGGGATGCAGCAGCCGCTGCGCCCAGGGGGATGGAGCAGCCCTGGGGGGGATGGAGCAGCCCTGGGGGGGTAGGAGCTGGGGGGGGGGAAAGGGGAGGGGGGGAGAAGCCAGGAGCCCTGAGTGTTGGGGGGGGGTCTGGGGGCTGCCCCCCCACACCGGTGTGGGGGGGCAGAGGTTGGGGACAGGGTGGGGGGATGCGTGGGGTCTGGCCTGGAGGGTGCAGGGGGGGGGGGCGGACCCCCGTGGTGAGAGCAGGGCTGAGCCCCAGGGCTTGAGGATGGGGTGGGGGGGGGCTCTGTTCCTGGCTCTGCCGCGAAGTGACCTTGGCAAAGTCACGTCACCTCTCTGTGCCTCAGTTTCCCCCATCTGTAAAATGGGGGGGGGGAGGTGGGAGGGAGGGGGGGACAACGGTACCGACCATTGTAAAGTGCTGTGAGATTCCTGGATGCAATATTCAGCCCAGCCCCCTGCCAGCGGGGTGGGCGAGGACCCTCTGCCGGGACCCCCGGGGCCCCCGACCCCCTGGGGAACAGTCTCGCTCCCCAGCCGGGACCCTCGGCACGGGGGGGGGGCCGGGGGGGGCTGAGGCGCACATTAAAGGAGGCTGAACTGGACGCGTTGCTCTCTGCTTGTGGCAGCGGGACCCCTGCCCGGCGGGAGGGGTGGGATGGGGTCCCGGGGGGGGGTGAGGGGGGATGCTCTGGGGGGGATCTTTGCAGCTCCCCTCGCTGCAGGGGCTCCCCCCATCCTGGGAACCTTGTGGGGGGAGGATGGGGCTGGCTTGGGGGCTCTAACCCCCCCGGCGGGTGCACCAAGAGGGCTGGCAGCTTGCAGCCCCCCCTTGCTGGCACTGGGGCAGGTTTGGGGGGGCTCACAGCAGCGGATGGGGGCTGTTTGCGGGGGGCGGTGGAGCTGAGGCTGCCCCGGGGTCCCCGTAGGCAGCCCCGGGATGTCGGTGCTGCTCAGCCCCAACCCTTTGCAAAGCCAAAACCGGGGGCCGGTGCCGGGGCCCTGCAGAAGGTGGGGGCAGGATTCGGCCCTCGGCGGGCACCGGGCACGGTGGAGGCTGTGCGGGAGCCCGGGGGGGGCAGGGGCCTGATCCTGCCCATGCAGGGCCTCGTGCTGCGCTTTGGGGCGGCGCGTTGCTGTTAATATTTAACCGCTGGTGCCTGTTGCGGGCAGCGGCGGTGGCGGGCAGTGGCCTGGGGACATCGCGGTGAGCCCCGGGGACACGTCCCGCCATGAGACGGGCAGGTAACACTGGCGGTGCGGATCGGGGACCAGACGCTGTCCTGCGGGGGCTGGCATGGGGACGGGGGGGGGACGCGGAGCCCAGGGGTGACACAGTGGGGCTGGTCTGCTTGACATGAGTCCAGTTCCCTGCTCCCACCCAGTCTGGGTGCTGGGAGCACCAGTGGGTGCTTTCCCACTCACCCATGGGCCAGGATGGGGTGGCAGCCCTGGGACATGCTCCAGGAGGAGCTCACAGCAGGGGAAGGTGACATCCCCGGGGCACGGTTGGAGCTCACGGCGGGTCCCCATGTCAGTGGCCACTCGTAAATCCCTGGAGAGCGATGGGGAGGGAAGGCAGCTCGGGGCCAGGCTGCAAGCATGCCCCACGGGGGGAAACTGAGGCACGCAAAGAGGGCTGGTAACACCGTGACCGTGTCATCTTGCTACGGGGTTTGCTCCCATCCCCGTGCATCTCGGGGCTTCTCCTCCAGCGGGGCTCAGCCTGGAGACGGGGAAGCGAAGCAGCCGCCGGATGCGCCCAGGGGACCCCCATCACCCTGAAGCCACAGGGAGCCGATGGCTGAGCCCACCCGCCCCGCTGGGGAGCCGGGGCTTGCCAGGTACGGAGCCGGGCGCAGGGGTGCTGAGCCCCCAGGCTGGGCTGGAGGCGTTTGGCCCCTGCCTCACCTCCATGAAGTCCTGGCCGAAGTCCTGCCATCACCGGCAGCGGGGACAGCCCTGGGTGGTCCCCCCGTGTCCCCCGGTACGGTGGCAGTGCAGCCTCACGCCCCTCCTTGTGTCCCGAAGGCTCCGCCAGCCCGAGCCAGGCACGTCGTCTTCGAGGACGAGGTGATGCCATCAGGGAGACCCCCGGGGAGGGTCCCCCCTGCGGAGAAGGGGGAGAAGCTGGGGGCCGGGTCCATCCCCCCCAGGCTGCCGCCCCGGCCACGCGCTGTCCCGGACTACGTGGTGTAAGTGACTCCCACGGGAACGACCACGGGACGGGGTGTCACAGGGCCCTGGGGACCCGCGACACCCAGCTGAGAGGGTCTTGCCTGCCTGGAGGTGCGAGCAGCACCCGGGCTCTCCCTCCCGCACCCTGAGCCTCCCGGCATCATGGCGGTGCAGAAAGTACCCAGCGATCCGGAGCCCCCGGCAGCGGGAGGGCTACAAGGGCGTCTTCCAGGACCAGCTGGCAGAGTACACGGAGCTGCTCGGGGAGGTCCGCGCTGCGCGGCGGAGGCTCGGGGAGCTGGAGGCGTCGATGGGCCGACTGCCCCGGCACGCCATGAGCATGACGGTGGGTCCCTCGGCAAGGTGCTATATGGCTTGCAAGCGGTGTTGGGTGTGATGAGTTGGCTGGTCTCTGCGGGGACTGGGGGATGAGCCTGGGGGGCTGGACTGGGTTGGGGGGACCAGGGGGACACGTGCACACCCGGGCTTCTGCGGCTGAGAGGTGCGAGCCGTGCTCGAAGGCACCCGGCAGCTGCCGGAAAATTAACAAGCGGCGGCATTTCTCGGCTATGCCCTGGGCGAGGTTTTCACCGAGCGGTGCTGCGGCCAGGCGGGCTGCCCCGGAGCCCCCCGGGCTCGTTAGCTCCGGCTGCCTCGTTAGGGCTGAGCCCTTGGGGGCTCTGGGACGTGTCTTTCTGCCCGGCAGAATGGGAGCAGGGTGGCCCATGTCTGGCACGAGTACGTGAGGAAGAAGAGGGCTCAGGATCTGCTGCCCGTGCTGGGGAGCCGGGGGGCTGCGAGCCTGCAGCCTCCCCACGGTGCCTCTCCCCAGTGCTTGGGGGGGTCCCCAGGGCACCGCGGGACCCCGGTGCCGGGTTCCTCTCGGCTGAGCACGGTCCGGCCGGCAGGATTCGGCCTTCCTGGAGAAGCAGCAGCGCTGCGAATACCTGAAGAAGAAGCTGACGCACATCAAGGCGCGGATCCAGGAGTACGACCGCGACGCCCGCGACAGCGCTGTCTACTTCTGAGCCTGCACCCCGGCCGGCACCCACGCCGTGGGACGACGACCCCAGGGGGGACCCCAGGGGCTGGGTGCTGGGGAGGGGGTGGTGACGCTGCAGGGATGCGCTCGGTGCCCACCCAGCCATGGCACCCACCTGGGCACGGAGAGCAAACCCGTAGGGTGCTGCTGGGTTTGGGGTCCTCTGGGTGCTCCGTGCCCCCGGGCGCTGGGTGGGTGCTGCCTGCCCCCGCGTGGGAGCCAGGCCCTGGCTGTGCCCCCCCTCACCCCGTGTGAATTGGGGGGCACCCCCCTCCCCGGGGCTGCGAGTGCAGAATGGGCCAGAACTGGTTTTAATAAAACACGGTGATGTTTTGGGGGGGGGTCTTAATGCGCACCCGGGGGCACCCACAGCGGCTGGGGGCAGCCGGCAAACGCGTCCCACCCCAGCACCCATGGGACCCTCCAGGAAAACAAGGGGGGGCGGGGAGGGGGCAGAGCGGAGCCCCGACCCCAAAGCCCTGAGGGACCCCCGGGGGTCCAGCCGGGGGGTGCCCCCCGCCCCCCCGGGGCTCCCCCTTATTCCACCCCGTGCAATTTAACCGAGCTCCCCCCGAGCCCCCGGCACGGAGCCGTCGGGGCTGCGGCGCTGAGAAGCGGCGGCGGGAGCGGGGGCGGCCCCGGGGCTCCCCTCCCCCCCCCTCCCCGCCCCCCCCCTCCCCCCCCCCCGGAGGCGGAAACCGGGGCCGGGCCGGGGCCGGTCTCCTGCAGCGCCCGGTCGCCGCCGCTGCCGGCTGCCATTTTAAGGTGAACAAAGAGGCGGAGGCGCGGGCAGGTGAGTGGCTCCGCGGCGGACGGGACCCCCCCGGTACCGGTACCGGGGTGCTAGAGAGCTCCCGCTACGGGAGGGCGCCCCGGGGGTCCCCGCGCCCCACCGCGCACGGGGGGGGGTCCGTCCTTCCCCGACCACCCTGCGCGCACCGGGGTCCCCACCGGCACCGGAGTCGGCACCGGGGTCGGTACCGGGATCCTCACCGGTACCGGGGTCCTCACCGGAGTCCCCACCGGCACCGGGGTCCCCACCGGTACCGGGGTCCTCACTGGGATCCCCACCGGTACCCGGGTCCCCACCGGCACCGGGGTCCTCACCGGGATCCCCACCGGTACGGGGGTCCTCACCGGAGTCCCAAGCGGGACCGGGATCCCCACCGGCACCGCGGTCCTCACTGGGATCCCCACCGGTACCGGGGTCCCCACCGGCACCGGGGTCCCACCGGTACCGGGGTCCTCACCGGTGTCCCCAGCGGGACCGGGATCCCCAGCGGTACCGGGGTCCCCACCGGTACGGGGGTCCTCACCGGAGTCCCCACCGGCACCCGGGTCCCCACCGGCACTGGGATCCCCACCGGCACTGGGGTCCTCACCGGGATCCCCACCGGCACCGGGATCCCCACCGGCACCGGGATCCCACCGGCACCGGGGTCCCACCGGTACCGGGGTCCTCACCGGTGTCCCCAGCGGCACCAGGATCCCCAGCGGCACCGGGGTCCACACCGGAGTCCCCAGGAGCACCAGCACCGGGGTCCCCACCGGGGTCCCCACCGGCACCGGGGCTCCCGGGGCCGCAGCCCCGGCAGGTGGAAGGCGAGAGGCGGCGGCTCCTCCCGGGGGAGCGGGAAGGGACCCCCGGAGTCCGCCGCCCCGTGTACTCCCCGCCGGCACCGGGGTGCTCCGGGGCACCGCGTCCCGGTTACGGCTCCGGGAGCCCGAGACCCCCCCAGCCCCTCTTGGGGAGGGGTCCCTACCGCTGCCGCTGGTCCCCGGTGTGGCGGGGGGTCAGACCGCGGCCCCGGGGGTTAATCCGACTGGGATCGGTGGGTTTGGGATTTGCGGGGGGACGGTCGGGACCCCCTGAAGTGGGGGGAGTTTGGCTTGGGCACCCTGGGGGGGGTGCTCCAGGACCACGGCTGCACCCCAGACCCCCGGTGCCCACCCTCGCTGCGGGTTAAGGGGTGCCTACACCCCCACCCCCACCCCAGGGGCCTGATCCTGCCTGCTGAGCCCCGGCACTGCTGGGAGCGGTGGCCGGGTTGGGTTTCCCACGAGGGTTCAGGTTTCCCCCACGCTGCTCCCCACTGTGGGCTGGGGTGTCTTCACATCGGGGGGTCTCTGGGCCGGGGGGTCTCTGTGTCCATTTTGAAAAAACCCCAAATTTTTGAAAACCGATTTGCCACTTTGCACTGGGGTTGCTCATGCGCCCTGTATTATTATTATTATTTTTTTAATCCAGGCAGATCTGCTTACGGAGGAACCCTCGGGGTTAGCGCCAGCCCTGGGTAAGAGGTTTTCTGGTTTAATTAGAATTTAAACAATCCAATTCATTCAGGTGGTGTCTGGCGGCCGCGGTCGGCGTGGTCGGGGCCGGCGTGGCAGTGTCTCGTGCGTGGGGCAGGGCTGGGGTGCGACCTGGCAGCTTTTGCTGGGAGATGCTCTGTGAGTCACTTCTCCTCCCCGTGCCTCAGTTTCCCCATGAGCGACGGTGACTCTGGTGGCGCGACGCTGGGCACGGGCGGGCAGTTGTTGACGACGCCGTCGGGCTGGTGATGGGAGACCAAAGTCCCCGCCGGGCGTGTGGAGACGTAGAAACCCGGCAGTGCCGCCTCGCACAGCTGCAGCGCCGGTGCCGGCACCTCCCGGTGCACGACCAGCCCTGACGGCTCCGTCCATCTCCCCGCCAGGCTCTCCATGTTCAGCAAGAAGTCCTACGACAGCCCCCCGACAGGCTATGGCCCCCCCACCAGCTACGGCCCCCCCACGGGCGATTACGGCTACGACTACGGCGCCCGCTCGCCCCCGCCGGGCTCCTACTACATCGAGGACGTGCCGCAGCACTTCTACAAGTGGACCTCGCCGCCCGGCGTGGTGAGGATCCTGGAGGCCGTGGTCATCCTGCTCTGCATCGCCATCTTCGCCTGCGTCGCCTCCACCCTGGCCTGGGAGTACGGCTACGGCTTCGGGGGGGGTTACGGCAATGGGCTGGGGGGCTTCTACGGCTCCGGCTACTACGGCAGTGGGCTGAACTACGGCTACGGTTACGGGGGCTACTACGGCGGCGTCACCAACCCGCGGGCGGCCAACGGCTTCATGATCGCCATGGCCGTGCTCTGCTTCCTGGCCCAGCTGGGGCTCTTCGTCGCCAGCATCAGCAAATCGAGCAGCTCCCGCTCCCGTCGCTTCTACCTGGTGGTTATCGTGGTCTGCGCCGTGCTGGCCTTCGTCATGCTCATCGCCTCCATCGTCTACATCGTGGGGGTCAACCCCCAGGCGCAGATGACCGGCAGCTACTACTACAACCCCTTGCTGACCATGTGCAACCAGATATACAGCAGCAGCACCTACCTGAACCAGTACCTCTACCACTACTGCACCGTGGACCCCCAGGAGGTGAGGGTGCACCCCAGCTGCGGCCAGACCCCCCCTCTTTGAGCCAAACCGGCAGCGCAAACCCCTTGCTCTGCTTCAAACGCGATGCTGAGCAAGGGCAGGGCGGGAGGGAGAGCATCGGCGACCACGCGTCCCGCCCTTGGGATGGGTGTGCAGCGCCGGGTCCCCGGCCAGCCGGGGTTTTCCCCTCCGTCTTTACTGGTTTTGGTGGTACCGGTTGCCGTTTCGCGGCTGTGGAGGGCAGGGGGTGGCTGCTGGTGCCGGATCCCAGCCCGGCTGTTTGCCGGGGTGAGCTGGGGCTGCGGGAGGAACCGGGGTGAGCCGGCTGCTTGTGCCGGGGAGTTTCGGGGAGGGGACAGGCTCCGGTGCAGACCCGGTATCTGGTACTTTGGTCTCCCCGGTCGTAAAAGTATTTGAACAAGGTTGGAGCAGAGGCGGGCTGTGCTCAGGGCTGAGGTGCCGGAATGGGTGCGGGGTCAGGGTGCCAGCTGGGTGCCAGCTCTCCCCAAGCACCCATGATGCTGCCGGGTCGGCTCAGGAGCCCAGCGGGTCAGTGGGGCAGCCAGAGCCCTCAAAACAAGGTCCACCAGCCCCAGTTTCGGCTGGGGCCGGCGGGGATCCTGCGTGGCACATGGGCTGGGACTGGCGCTGCCGGTTCCCATCCGGCCGGGCTGGCCGTGCCGCATTCCTGCGCCCTGAGCGGGGGGAGCCGCGGCGCCCACGCTGCTCCTGCTCCATGCAATGGCCAAGCGTGGCCTAATCCGTCCTTGCCTGGCCCCAATTTTGGTGCAGCTGCAGCGATCTGGCTCGTGGGAAACCTTCCGGGCAGGGGCCCGGCTGCGTGGTGCAGGAGCTGGCCCATGGCTGAGCCGGCAGTGGGGTCAGGGTGCTGCACGGAGATGCCAGAGGGTGCCAGCTCCCTGCTGCACCCCAAGCCCCGAACTTGTCCTGTCCCCGTGGGGAAAATCACTCCCCCCGGTTGCTTGAGCTGGCCCCAAAAGCTCCCGAACCCCTGATGGGCTCCATCCCGGGCACGGGGGGGCCCTGCCCTTCTCCCCCCGCCGTGGTGGGAGCTCCAACATTGGGAGCATTTGGGATGAGGGAGCAATTCCTGCTCAGCCCAGGGGGGTGCGGGGTGCTTGGACCCCCGGCTTGGCTGGGACGGGGTCTTCGCAGCCCTGCGGGACCCCCCACCCTGAGACGCCCCTCCCTCCGCCCCTCCAGGCCGTGGCCATCGTCTGCGGGTTCCTCATCGTCATTCTGCTCTGCCTCATCTGCTTCTTCGCTCACAAGACGCGGAGCAAGATCTGGAAGTACGGGAAACCAAACATCTATTGGGACAAGGTGCCGGTGGTCCAGGAGGGTCCCAACGTGGAGGAGTGGGTGAGTCCGAGCGCGGGCTGGGGGTGCCGGTGGGTACCTGGAGCTGGGGGGGTCTTCCACCACCTCCCCCCGAGCATCCCCCCGCCTGCCCTTTATCAGCGGGGCTGAACGTGCCCGAAGCAGCGCCGGGGCGGGATGTGCCGGGGCGAGTACAGGGGCTATGTGGGGACCCCAGGGCTCCTCCCGGCACCGGGGCTGTGCCGAGCCCGGCCAGGGCTTTGTGCCAGGAGCCTCTTTCTGCCCGGCTTGTGCCGCCCCGGTGCCTGGTCCCGGCGTGTTTGCACACCGCAGCAGGCAGTTCCCGGGGTGCGGCGTTATCGCCACCGGTGCGGCGTTGTGCCCGGTGCTCGCCGGGTCCCTCCCTGTCACCCCGTTTAGGCACCGTGTTTTTTCCCAGCCGGTACCGTTCCCCGGCACTGCAAGGCTTTGCACAGGGTGCCGGGCTGGGCGAGCTGGTCTCAAACTCCCTGAAAGACAAACAGGGTGGGATCTGATGGGCTGGGTGCCAGGAGCACAACGCCGAGGCTCTGGGTCCTCTCCCCTTTGCTCGCCCCGCGCTCGGGGACGCCGGCCACGAGGCGCTGCCCGTCAACATCGTTTGGTTTCGGTCTTGGCAATGATTAACTTGGCTCCGTGGGGCCGTGCCACTCTGGTGCTGCGGAGGGAGCCGGGGGCTTTGCAGCAACCAAACCGGCACTGTTCCGGCTTCCAATGAGCCTGTGTCCCTTGGGTGGGGGGTGTCAGGGAGCCCCCCACTGCGGCTCAGCCCCCTCGGCCTCGGGGAGATGCCGGTCCCAGCCTGGCCCCGCTGCGTGCCAGGACGTGCCCTGTCCTGTCCCTTGCTCTGCAGCTCCCTGAGCCGGTGTCTCCGCAGGAGCCGGTGCCTGGGGAGGGTGTGGGAACTCTGCAGCACCCCACGGGGAAGGAGCCTTTGAAATCCGCCCCTGCCCTGGAGCACGGCTCTCGGGGTGCTGCCGTGCCCCGGCTGGGAGGGGGCTGCCCGGGCCCCCGTGGGAGCTGGGACAGCGGGCAGCAAAGGACCGCTGCGTGGGCAGGGGCTGCATCTCTGTCCCTATCACCGTCCCCATCCCATCCTCGTCCCCATCCCTGTGAGACCGGGGCAGCCCGGTGGGGCTCAGGCACGGGGCTCCCCACCGGAGCCCGGAGTGGGGACGTTTATCACGTTTATCCCAAACCTTCAACGCAGACCCGGAGTCAAGCCCAGCAGTTGCTCTGAAGCCCCAGAAAGCTCAGCTCCGCGCTCTGCGTCTGTCCCCACGCCTCGCTCTGGGTGTAGGTCTAATATTTATTTTTCATTTTGCAGGAATACCTTTGTTCTGGTTTATTTATTTTCGTTAAAAAGTCCCTCCCTTGCAAAGCATTTCCTGGCCCGCTGGGGGCCGGGCCGGCTGGGGGGCAGCACCCCGCGCACCCGGGCTCCCCCTCACCTGCCCCTTGGAGGGTCCCCGCTCTGCCGGGTGCCACCGTCCCAGCTGGGTACGGTCACCCACCGGTGACACTTCCCCACTCAGTGGGGATGCAGCAGCGGGGAGGTGCCGGGGTGTGAAACCCTCCCGGGACGTCTCGTTCCCGTTCTCTGTTTACGGTCGGGACCGAGATAAACGGGTGACCTTCGAGCGGGCGTGAGCCGCTGGGCGCCGCTGCCTCCGTCCTGGCACGGCACAGGGACGTGGCTGTCCCCACGCTGGTGGCCGCCATCTCACCTGGTGGCCCTGTCAGGCAGAGCAGGGCCAGGAGCGGCCCCCAATTAACGGTGTCTTCGTTAGTCCGGGGGGGAAAGTGCCGGAGGAAGTGGCTTCGCCGGACGGAGCTCGCAGCTGACGTCCCCAGGGCCACCATCCCGGGCAGGGACCGGCTTCCGGCACAAACAACCCACAAAGGCCAGGAAGGAAGGGGGCGGGACGGACGGACGCCCCACGTCCTCCTTGAGGAGCCCTGGCCGTGCCAGGGCAGCAGTGAGGGTCCGGGGGGGGCGATGCTGGACAGGGCGAGCATGCAGCCCCCGGCAAAGCCTGGGGGGGTATCACCCTGGGGGTGCAGAGCTGGGTGCCAAGACCCCCCCCCTGAGCTGTTTGTCCATCTGTGCCCATCTCCTAATGCGACTCCGTGCAGGGTGGCATCACCCACTGCGGCACTGGCATCCGCGGGCCCTTCTCCGGGGCACGTCCTGCAGGCAGAGCAGTGTTTGGGGAGGGGGGAGGCTGCAGGACATGCAGCCATGCGGGATGCCCCACTGCAGCTCTGCCAGGGCTCGTCCCCTGCGGGACCCCAGGCAGGATTGCCGCGGCTGCTCTGAGGTGTCTCCGGCCACGTGGGATGGACACCAGTGTCCCCGTGTGCTGGGGCCCCGCTCGAGTGGGGGGCGAGGGTCCCCACCGTCCCGGCACAGGGCTGAGCGCCATTCCCTGCTGCAGGTGAAGAACGTGGCGGACGGGGCCAGCGTGCAGGACGAGACGGCCACGCTCGCCTACTCGGAGAAGCCGATGAGCCCCATCACCGCACCGCCCTACAGCCCACCCTCCTACAGCTACCCCCCCCAGAACGGGTACTACCCCTCCGGGACCTACAGCAGCCGGGGGTGAGTGGCCGGGCAGGGAGGGGACCCGGGCCACCCGTCCCCCCCGTGCCGAGCTGGCTGATGTCCCCGCGTCCCTTGCAGCGACCAGCCGGACCGGGCGGTCAGCCCCAGCCCGGCGGAGGAGAAGGTGCGGGAGCAGCCCACCAAGCCCCCCGCTCGCCGCGGCCGCCGCCGCCGGCGCAACCCCGAGCTGGACGAGTCACAATACGAGACCGACTACACCACGGCCGTGGAGTCCGGCGATGAGCGGGACCAGGACCAGTGGGCCAGGTAAGGGGAGGACCCCCGGAGTACCCCTGCACCCAGAGCCGCCCCCCCGGGGCCTGATCCTGCCCCTCTCCCGCAGCCTCTACCCCCCCATCGCCTCGGACGGCACCCGCCAGAAGTACAAGCAGGAGTTTGACACGGACCTGAAGCGCTACAAGCAGCTCTGCGCCGAGATGGACGGCGTCAACGACCGCCTCAACCAGCTCAGCAAACAGCTCGACAGCATCTCCGAGGACAGTCCCCAGTACCAGGTCAGGGCTCTCCGGGAGCCGTGGGGAGGCCGTGGGGCCACTGCGGAGCATCAGGGTGGGTGCTCTGCAGCATCTGGGGTGGATGCTGCGGGGCCTGGGGATGCTGGAGGGTGTCGGGGATGGGTGCTGCGGGGCGTCAGGGATGCTGCGGGGCAGCGCCTGTCCCCATGGGGCACCCACCCTCGTGACCCCCCCGGCCACGGTGCTGGCCGGTTGTGACCCCCAGCCCTCCCGCCCGTTCCCTTGGCAGGATGTCGCAGAGGAGTACAACAGACTGAAGGACCTAAAGCGGGTGAGTGTGCGGAACGCGGCCGCTCTCGGCTTCCAGCTGAAGTGGGGCTGGGCTGCTGCCATGCAGCTGGGGGGGGGGGTGGGTGTGGAAACCATGTCCCCCCCCCCGCCGTCCCCAGCCGCAGCCCCCTCCCCACGGTCCTGTGCTGCCTTCCAGAGCCCTGACTACCAGACCAAGAAGCTGGAGACCAAAACTCTGCGCAACAAACTCTTCCACATCAAGAGGATGGTGAGCGACTACGACAAGGTGCGGGGGTAGCCTGTGCACCCCCTCCGCCACGGCAGGATGGACAGGAGGGGCTCCCCCCCCCCCCCCAAAGACTTTGGTGCATTTTGTACCTTTGGTTGTATAGAAAAAAACCCAAACCCAAGATTGAAAGCCATCCTGCCATGTCGGTGCCAAGGGCACCGGGCCGGAGGCAGCTGCCCGAGTGATGCCCCCCGCCATGCGTGTGTCCCCCCCCCCCCGTGCCTTCCCTCCTGCACAGCGGGGGCTGCGGGTCCCCTGCCGCTGCTGTAAATATGTTTGGGGAGGGGCCGCAGCCCCCCAGCTGCCCCTGCCGGCACTGTGTGTGCCCGCAGCCCAGCGCCTGGTGCCCGCGGGGATGTGCCGCCTGGGGCAGAGCATCCCTTAGCTGGGCGCCCGGGGGGGGCACAGAGCCCTGCAGCCCCCCAAGCCCCGGGGCTGGCACTGCCCTTGGGGGAGCAGCCCTGGGCAGGGGTGGTATTTTATAAGGAACTGGCTAAAGCTGTGTAATTTCTTTTTTTTTAAATAAATAAACTGTATCTATTGATTTTACATCAGTGCTGGCGTGAAAGGGGCTGCGGCGGGGCCCGGTGTGGTACCTCCGGTGGCCCAGGCGTGGATGCCAGGCTGTCCCCTGGCATGGCCGTGGCACGTCCCCGTGGAGCCGACAGCCCCGCGGTGCTGCGTGGATCCTGCCCCAAGCCCTGAGTGCGATGGGTGCTGCATGGATCCCGCGCGCCCACCCGCCCAGCCCTGTCCCAGCAGCCCCCCCCGCCACTGCCCGGACGCTGCACCAGGACCCCCCCCACCGCATCCTCCCCTCCGCGGCTGGTCCAGCCACCAATGCTGCCCAGACACAGCGCATCCCACCCATGCAGGGCAAACACAGCACCCCACTCCCAGTCCCTGCAAGATGGGAGGAACCCCCAAAAAATCCCACCTGGGGGGGGGTGGACAACCCCCAAACCCCTCACCTTGGAGGGGAACCCCAAATCCCCCACCTTGCTCCCCAAAGACCACGTACAAACCTCTGTGCTGGCTCCTGCTCCCCTTCCTGGTGCTGAGCCAGTTCTTCCCCAGCAGACCATGGGCAACAGGATTTATTCCCAAGGGATCCCCCCCCCACCCCGCATTGAAGACCAGCACCCAGGGCACCCCCAAATCCTCAGGATTTAAAAAAAAAAAAATCCACTTTTAGTGGGCTTAGTTTTTTGGGACTGTATTTCCCACTCTGCTTCATCACCCCGGGGTGGGCTTCAGCATCGCTGCAGGATAAGCCCCTTTCCCCGCTGACAGCAGATCCCCGGCGTTGTAAGAAACATCTTTTATTGACTTCAGTTAATTTGTTTAGTATCATTGAACAAGGATTATATTTTCAGTGAATCAATCTAAATGACAAATCCCCCCGGCTAATCCTGCCTCCGTCTGTTTGCACGGTGGATACCCCTGAGAAGCAGAGCCTGGGGCGGGGGACGCCCCGCAGCCTCCGATCCTGTGCCGGCGGGACCGCCGGCGCGGGATCGGAGGCGGCGGGGCGTCCCCCATCCCTCCGAGGTGGCTCTGCCCCACCATGTGCCCCTTCCTCCAGCACAGCCCTGGGGACAAGGACCCCCAGCAGCATCACCCCTTTCCAGCCAGATTTTGGTGTGTTGCCCCCCACCCCCCCCCACCCCAAATCTTCCTCTCCCCCAAACCTGGCTTAAAAAAAAAAATAATGAGGCAGAGGAACATCGCCAGCGCGGGCAGGGGGATGCTGACACCCATCTTTCCCAGTGTGGGGACAGTGGTGGGTGCTGGATCCATCCCTGGGGTGGGGTCAAAGCACCAAGCGAGGCAGCAGGGAAGGGCTGGGCTGGGTGCTGTGCAGCACCCAAAAAGGACCATTTGGTTTGCACCCTGTGTGGTGCGCAGCCCCCGTCAGCTGCCTGTGAACCCCCATTGCCTCCCCCGTACCCCCCCCGTGCCCCGACCGTGGAGATGCTTCAGTTAAAAGTGCAGGGAGGGAGCTGGGACCGGGCACGGACAAGCCCGGTCCCCAAAAAGGGGCTGCCCCAAGCTCAGCGCTTCAGTCCTCGGGGCTGGATATGGCCCGGGGGGGGGCAGGGGCAGCCCCTGGGCTCTAAAACGACCCTTTTTCCACGATTGCCAGGACCAGGGGGAGGGGGGGGGCAGAGGCAGGGGGTCCCGCAGCCCCCCTGCACCCCAGCCTGGCTGGTCCCACCTCCCCTCGCCTCCCACCCGAGCCTCCTGCCATCTGAAATTCAGATTCGGAGAGGCAACCAGAGGACAGCGTCCCCCTCCCCGGGCTCCAGCCCGGCTCCGACACGGGGGCAGAGCAAGGGACCAGCCCTGGGGATGCTCCGAGGTCCCCAGGGGAGACCGGGGGGGGCCAGGGCGCTCCGCTTGTCGGGGGTACGGAAGAGTTCGGTGTCCGACAGCAGCGGCATGGCCAGTACCTTGGGGTTTAGGAGGAGAACGTCGCGACCCCGCTGCATTCGGGAGGAGCTGCGGCGGACGGAGGAGCTATGAGACAGCTGGGGTGCTGGGGGCCGGTGCAGTTCGGGGCTCCCTGGGGCCGGCACCGTCTCAGGGTGCTGGAGGGAATCCGGGTCCAGCTGCTGGGGATCCCCGGGGTGTCCCCGGCGGGAGAGGCTCTGTCCCCTACTGCCCCGTCCCGTAGGGCCAGTTGAAGGTGCTCCCGGACAGCAGCATGTCCCTGATTAGTGTTTCGATGGGCGTCTTCCCCACCAGCCTCATGAAGAAGAGCTGGGAGATGAGAGCAGCCGGCACGGCCCGGAGAGCCGGCAGCCGCAGCAGGAGCCGGCCGAAGCGCTGGGGCTGCGAGGGGTACTGCGAGCGCACGTACTCGGTGAGGGCCACCTGCGCCTTCTCCTGCAAGCTCTCCACGTGCGCCGGGTCCGAGAGGCCGCAGGCATCTGTGAGAGGGATGGGATGGAGAGGGGTCAGTGGTTGGAGCCCCCCAGTAATCCCAGCGAGCCCCTCTCCCTGGCCAGCCATGCTCCTGCCTGGCTGCTCTCCTCGCTGGATTAGCGGAGGCAGCTGGCTGCAGCGCCGCAGCACGGTGTGAGACCACGGCTTGGACTGCTCTGGCTGCAAAGGGCTGCTGCAGGTTCGTCCCTGCCAGGAAGGACCAGGCACCTCTGCGGCACGAGACGAGCATGGACGGAGCTCCCCAAGACCCCCCTGTTACTGCAGGTCTCATTCCCGTCGCCTCGGAGAAGCTCAGCCCTGCGCCCAGACGGACGAGCCGAGATGCTGCAAACCACGGTGGAGAAGCGCCGGGACGCAAGGAACCCCTGCCACCCCCCGCGAGAGCCACACGATGCTCTCCGGACCCCGAACCCCCAGGGAAACGGGGGGCAGATGCTCCTTGGGAGCTCATGGCTCCATGTGGGGAGATGGGGACAGAGCCCGGTTGCGGCACCAACCTACCCGGCGTGAAGAGCGCAATGGCTTTGAGGCAGCTGTATTCAGCCGAGTCCACCTGGAGCCGGTTGAGCTTCTCCACCTGATCCTGGAAGATGCGGATCTGATCCATGAAGGAGACGACGCGGTCAGCCGACATGGGGGAGGCGTGGAAGCCGGCGGCGGCCAGCAGCGGGGCCATGTGCAGTGGCAACGCCGACTGCGCCGCGTTGAGGACGAAGAGCTCGCTCCAGCTGAGCCGTAGCAGGGCTACTTGGTCGGAGACGGGCAGCTCGGGGAAGAAGGGGATGTTCCGGGCCCATTCCACCGTGCTGAAGAGGAGGCGGGCGGCCAGCTCGCAGATGTTGTCGATGCCCATGACGCTGCCCTGCTGCGCGTACTGCGAGCCGTAGCGGGCGGCGGGGTAGGGCTCAGCCCGCAGCAGCTGCGAGATGAGCTCCGACACCGGCTGCCCGTTGAAGTATTCCCCGCTGGGCATGGTGTTGGGGCTGGTGCTGGAGTGGGTGGGGGGGATCCGGCCCCGCTGCACGGCTAGGAGGAAGAGGAGAGGAGGTGTCTGCCTGCTTCTGTATCCTGCTGCATCCCCCATCCCGCTCCCAGGGGGGGCACGCGGGGTTCCCCCTGCCCCATGCAGGGGTGAGGAAGGACGGGGATGCTCCCCCCACCCACCCAGCATCCCCGGCATGGCCGGATCCTGCCACCCAAGGGGAACAATGGGCGGCTTTCAGGCGCTGGGGGAGAGGGAGGTGGTGCGTGCCACCCGCTGCGCCCGCCGGCGAGCTGCCTGCGAGAGCTACACTAATCTATTTAGCATCCCGGTGATTCACCAGCAGCTCCCAGGCTGCCGGCACCACGGCTCGACCGTGGCCTCCGACCAGCAGCCGGGCTGAGACAGTGTCCGTGCCACCTCCTCCTCTGCAAGGACCCGGCGCAGGAGCAGCCGCGGCTCCGGCCATGCCATGCCAGAGCGGGTGCCCCACCGGCACCACGGTCACCCCGCGCTGG
Organism: Gavia stellata; assembly: GCF_030936135.1. Classification (NCBI taxonomy): domain Eukaryota; kingdom Metazoa; phylum Chordata; class Aves; order Gaviiformes; family Gaviidae; genus Gavia; species Gavia stellata. Next base: position 1,381,835 of record NC_082625.1, read on the forward strand.
CTGTAGCAGGGCAGGGCGATTGCTACCCAAGGTCATCGCATGGCGGCAATCATTTATTTGCAAATAAAACGTCCATCTTGGAAGCATCGTTAACCCTGGGGCACTCCCCCTCCTAATTGCATTCAGGGAGAGCCATTTTTCAGCTCCCCCCCTCTCCCATTAGCGCCCACTATTTGCTCAGTCCCTAGTAATTAATTTATGGGCTGTTCATGAGCCACTTAAATGAGAGCTCTAAATCATGCTAAGTGGCAATAATGCCATCTCGACTCCTCTGGAAAGGAGGGAATTACTGTCCTGCTTCCAGTATCCTTCCCCCCTTGCTCCTCACATTAATGCCACCTGCCGCTGAGCAGCCCCGGCACCACGGCACAGCCCGCGCCGAGCCCCGGCATCTCCATCCCCGTGCGTGCCTTGGCGCAGCCCCATCCTGCTGCGGGGATTTGAGATTTTGGGCTAAACCCTTTGTCCCGTTTGCAGCAGCCTGGGAAGCGTTTGGGATTCGCACCGCCGGGCAGCAAGCAGAAAGCAGCCTGGGGATTTGCATGGCTCCGGCAGCACCGGGAGCCCGTCCCAGTTGACCTCCACCGCGCCGGGGGCACCACGGCCGGCCCGGCTCCAGGTGTGTCACCTTATCAGCTCAAGGCTCCGGCTTTTCCAAACAAACACCACCTGCGCTGCCGGCACTGGGGGCGATTCAAGGAGGAAAAAAAAAAGGGGCGAACGAGGGTTTTGATGCAAACAGGGTTCCCAGAGAGGTGGGAGAGCACCCGGCTGTAGCGGGAGCAGAGCGGGCACCGGCAGCACCGAGCACCCGGGAGCAGAGTGGGCACCGGCAGCACCGGGAGCCCCTGGCCAGGGCTGCAGCGGTGGGGTTCGCTGGGACCCCTCGGGAAGCATCCCCATCCCCGCGGCACTGGCGTTACCTTCCTTCCTCATCCCCACGCGGAAGCACTTCTTCAGGCGGCAGTACTGGCATTGGTTGCGGTGGTGCTGGTCGATCTGGCAGTCACGGTTGGACCTGCGGGCAGGACCGGGCAGATGAGGTGCGGGGAGGAGCGACGCGATGCCGCCGGGGGTCCCTGTGCCCCACGGAGCTGCTCCGCCACCCACCTCCCCACCACCCTCAGGCAAAGCCCTTCGCCTCCAAGCGCGGCCCCCTCCGCGGTGGCCGCGGCTGTGCCACGCCGGCCCCCGGCGTGCAGCCACAGGCACTCCCAGGCGGCACTCAGATGCTATGGAAACAGAGCGATTTACAGCAGGGGCTGCCAGTTCGTGTTGCCAGCCATGCCCAGGGCTGTCGGAAAGCTGGAGAGACCCCATCCTCGGGAACACATAGGGACGGGTGCCGGGGAGCGATGCCCCGTGTCCCGGCGTGCGGGGGGCGAGCAGCCCCCGGCCTCCCCGCCAGGCGTGAGAGGAATTTCAACTATTTCCTACGGGGTCGGGGCTGTCGCCGCGGCCCCTCGGGCACCAAGCGCTTGCCCACGTCCCCCATGGCGGTGGCACGGCTCTGCATCCTCCGTGCTCCGGTCTGGCCTCGACCGGACCCCGCGAGCGTGGCAAAGCAAAACCCGGCAACTCCGGAGCAGTGGTGCACATGCACCCAGCCCCGGCGCGGGGTCTGCACCGGCCGGAGGGATGCTTTCCCCCCGGCAACCTCAGAGCCTGCGAGGGGGTCATGCCCACCCCCGGCACACAGGTTCTGCCCCGGGCAAGGAGCCGCGGGCACCGGGCAGCCCCGCACCATGCAGCGGGCCACCGGCCAGCACCGAAGCCAACTGCTGACATGGTGGGAAGCGACACGCTGGGACAGGCTGCGGAAGACGTTCCCGAACGGCATCGTTAGCACCCAAACCCCCCAGCCCCAATTCCCAGGGCCCACTCGCGCTCATGGTCCTCACATGGCCGAGGGATGCAGCGGGGCACGGGTGACACCGGGCGCTCGCATCCCACCCGAAGGCTGTTGCGGCAAACAGGGAGGACAGGGGGTTATCGGCAAAAGAGAGATAAATTAAGGCATATAAAGCAGCAGCCAGGAAAGCGCAGGCAGGGCCAGGGCACGCCGGCATCCGGCAGCAGCTCGGCTCTGCCTGGGAATCCTGACACGAATCTCCTCATCCCTACACGACTCCAGAGGCGAGAGAGGCAGGGATTCCCACCGCGCTCCAACCGGAATTAATTCACCCCGAACATCACCACTGCGCTTAGCACATTTTAAAACGTGTTGCTGATAAAAAGTTATTCCAGCGGAGAAGCGATAGCTAATCAAAACGTCAGATTACATCTCCATCAGCCGCCTGCACCGCGGCGGGGGCACAGCTCCCGGCACAGCGGCTGGCGGGGGCCTGGCTGACCCTCACCGGGGCCTCGGGGCACCGTCCCCAGCCCCAGGAAAACCCAAAAGTCATCTCAGCTCCCGCCAGCGGCTCGTAGCAAAGTTTTCCACCTGATAGGCTGCAGCGACCTGGGAAACTGTGAGAATACAAAAGGCGTCTACTGTGCTAATTATGTAATTAGAACATGTAATTATTTAGTGCAAGAACTAAACTGAATCCAACTCACTTTTAATATTCAAATTAGAGCAATCTTGGCTTGATGCTGCTTTTGACTCCTTGAACAAAGCAGATGCCAGGGCTGCCGGGGAGCATTGTTCCCGGCCCCTCCAACACTTACTCCCTACTTGGAAAAACCAACGTTTTTCTATTGCACCGAGTCACTTCCCAGCACAAAGTGCGGAAAAAAAACCCCAAAACACCTGAAGTAGGTGCCCAGATACCAGTGACAAGCACAGGATAAAGTCTTGGATGCTCACAGCCCCTCCATCACCCCGGCACCGAAGCGGCATCTGGGACGCAGAGCCCGATCCTCTCCCGGGGAGCCCTGATTTGGCCTTTCCTTTGTTCCAGGAAACTGGAATTTCTCAAAAGCCGTATGTATTCCCCATCTTCAAATCATTAATCCTGAGCAGCCGCTCGGCCGAGCCTGCTGCTCAGATCCTGCTGATCAGATGGGGAAACTGAGGCAGGGCCAGGGATGATGCGCACGCTGCGTCCGCGCACGCTGCATCCACGGCAGCCGGTGGGGAGGATGCGGCAGGACCAGGGGCAACGGGAACTGAACCCTGCCCCACGCCGGCAGCTCCACGGCCACGAGCAGCTCGGCTGACGTCAGCCAGGACCCGGCAGCGCTGGTGCCGGGAGCTGCCGGGAGAGGAGATGCTGCGCACGGGGGAGGACGAATCTAGGCCGCCCAAACGAGAGCAAGGCGGCTCGGAGACGGCTCCCGCTGCAGGAGCAGCGCTGCCCCTTGCCTTCCCGCGGCCTCTCAGCACCAGGAGATGAAGCTCGAAGCAGCCGGCCCCCTTGGGCAGGGGGAGAGCGGGGTGCAGAGGTGGGGTGCCCCTCTCCTGGCCCGCCTGCGGGGTGCCCACGGCCAGGATGCGGGTGCCATCCTCGCAGCACCCTCACTGGTTTAGCAAACACCGCTGGAAGCACCCGCACGTGGATCCAGACCTGCGAGTGAACCCCTATATACGCATTTACCCCTCTGGGAACAGCCCAGGGCCGGGGGTCCCCCATACGTGCCAGCCAGCCTGATGCTCGTTTCGAGCCCAGCAGAAACTCCGGAGTTATTTACAGCTCCAAACTTCGCAGGGGTCGTATCCTGGTCCTGCCGGCGGGCCCGGATCTGCTGCAGCGCTGGCCCAAGCGCAGGGGCCAGCGGGGGCCGCAGCCCCTCTCCCCGGCATCTCACCGGATCAGCGCCCGCAGCACGCCGGGCTGTTGACACCTCCGGTTAAAATTATACTCGCTGCCGCACTGGTGCTTTCTCTGGGTAGAGCGGCCGTGACCGAAGTGACTCACAGCCACGGTGTGTTTTCAGGCATTAGCCTGGAACGGCAATTAATGCTGGAGCAGAGCCGGGCGATGACGAGGACCCCGACACCGGCTGTGCCCCACGGCCCAGGGGACGGGGCAGCCAGGGCATCCATCCCTCCGGGCACCGGAGATGCGCCGGGCAGAGGGGCTGCTTATGCGGGGTGCAGAGCACGAGGGGGACCCCTGCGCTGCACCGAGGGCAGCTGTGCAGCCACATCGGGGCCCCCGTTAGTGCTGCAGCTGGGCCAGTGAGCAGCCACGGCAGGGCCAGCGCAGAGCTGCACGGGGGCCACTGCAGAGCCACGCTGGGGACCTGCACTGGGGAGCCTGCACTGGGGGACCTGCACTGGGGGACCTGCACTGGGGGACCTGCACCAGGGCGTCACTGGGGAGCCTGCACTGGGGGGTTACTGGGGAGACTGCACTGGGGGACCTGCACCGGGGGGTCACTGGGGAGCCTGCACTGGGGAGCCTGCACCGGGGGACCTGCACCGGGGGAGCCTGCATGGGGGGTCACTGGGGAGATTGCACTGGGGAAGCCTGCATGGGGGGGTCACTGGGGAGCCTGCACTGGGGGACCTGCACCGGGGGAGCCTTCATGGGGGGGTCACTGGGGACCTGCACCAGGGGACCTGCACCGGGAGACACTGGGGAGATTGCACTGGGGAAGCCTGCATGGGGGGGTCACTGGGGACCTGCACCGGGGGTCAGTGGGGACCCTGCACTGGGGGACCTGCACCGGGGGAGCCTTCATGGGGGGGTCACTGGGGACCTGCACCGGGGGCCGCCCTCAGAGCTGCCAGGGTGCCAGGGCTCTGCCCCCCCGCGGGGCCCCGCCGAGCCCCCCCGCCGCTGCCCCAGCCCCTACCTGCAGGTGTAGCTGAGGTTCCTGCGGATGCTGCGCTTGAAGAAGCTCTTGCAGCCCTCGCAGGTGAAGACCCCGTAGTGTTTCCCGCTGGACTTGTCCCCGCACACCACGCAGTCCACCGGCGCCCCGGCCCGCTCCTCCTCGCCGTGCTCCGCGTCGCTGCCGCCGCCCGCCGGGGACGCCGCCTCCTCCCCGCCGCCGCCGCCGCCGCCGCCGTTGGGCTCGCCCCAGCCGCCGGCCACCATGGCCATGGCTCCGCGGCCCCGGGGCTCAGCGCCGGCCCCGCCGCCGCATGGAGCGGCGCCCGGTGCGCGGCGCCCGGCGCCTCCCGGAACGAGTTGAGCAAGTTTTCGGGGGGTGGCGGCCGGTTTGGGATTTTTAGGGGGTTTTTTGGCTTTTTTTTTTTAGCCCCCCCCTATCCCAGGGCTCCCTCCTTCCTCCCCCCCCCCGCCCCCCCCCCCGTTAACGGGGGGGCCCCGCGGAAACTTTGCGGCGGCGGGAGCGGGGCGCGGCGCGGCGCATCCCCCCGCGGGGCGCGGCGGCTCCGGGCGCGGCGGCCGCCCCGGGGCTCGGCCGCATGCGGGGGCCGCCGCTCCCGCCCCCGGTGGCTCCTCCGCTCCGCGGCACCGGCAAGGAAGGAGGAGGAGGAGGAGGAGGAGGAGGAGGAGGAGGAGAAGGAGGAGGGAGGAGGAGGCGGCGCTGCCCCGGCCCGCCCTCGCCCCTACGGGCCCCGCCGCCGCCGCCGCTGCATGCAGCCCGGTCCCGGTCCGGGTCCGGCGGGACCCGCTCCGCCGAGCCCCGGGGCCCTCCCCGCCTCCCGCGAAAGAGCAAAGTTCAGCCGCTGCCGCGGTGGCCGCCCTGGATGCTCCTCCCCGTCCTCCTCCCCTTCCGCTCGCCGCCCGCCGGGTCCTGCCCCGGCCCCGCCGCCGCCGCCGCACCGGGCCGCCCCCCCCGCCGAGCCGGCCCCGGGGCGGGCAGCCCCGCAGCGGAGCGGGCAGGGCGGGCCGGTGGCCGGGGCCGGGCACGGCTCCGTGGGCCGGTGGGACCGGTTGTGGCGGAGGCGGGCACGGCCCCGGTGCGGGGCACGGGCAGGGCGATGCCGTGGCCCCGCCGCCGCGATGGGGCGGGCGGTTTGGCCGGCGGAGGTGACCCCCCCCCCGGCCTCGCCCGGTCGGTGCCCTTTGGGGACCGGAGGCCTTCGCTGGTCCCGGGAGCGCTCGGCACCTCGTGCTGCCCGGGGCTGCACCGGGCGCCCGGTGAGCAGGGCCGTGCTGCGCCATGGGCCGCGGTTACGGCTGCGGTCCTTGTCCCCCGCCCCGGCAAGTGACCTCTGAGCTGCGGGGTACGGCGACGGGCAGCCGCACCGCCAAGCAGCGGGTCCCCTCGGGGACGGGGACGGGGACGGAGCCCCGCTGCGGCCCTGCCACGCACGGGCAAAGCTCAGCCGTCGCGTCGTGGTGCGGCGTGACACCATGCGGGGCCGCGGCGGGAGGATGGGAAGCGATTCCTCACGCCTGGCCCGTGGCCAAGCTGCCGCCACCGGCAATCCCCTCTTGCCGAGAGTCCCAGCGGGATCTTTAATTACCGCAAACAGCACGAGGCCGCGGCAAACCGTCTCGTGCGGGGCACGAGGGCCGGCGCCGTGCCGCGGGGTGCTCCTGTGGCACCCGGGGTCCCTGGGGTGCCACCGCTCCGCGCAGCCCCTGGGACGGGGCGGAGGGCTGGATGCGGCCGGGGACTGGCTGCCTGCAGCCCCGTAAAATCCGTTTGTAATGTGGCTCATCAAGTCGGACCCGTAAGAGCTCGTCGGCCGGCCCTGCGAGAAGGGGCGGGCTGGGGTGCCGGCTGTGGGTGCGCAGCGCCCGCCTGCTGCCGCCCTGTTAATCGTTAACGAAGAAATAAACTGTGCGGAAAGGTGCTTGACCCAGGAGCAGCCCCGCGATAGCGCCCTGCCTTCGCCTTTCACCCGGGGGCCAAACTCTGCTCCTGGCCATGCCGCGGTGGCCCCGGTGTCTCCCGGCAGCGCGCCTTTCACCTTGACTTCGGGGGCAAAGTCCGGCGGGCAGGGCGCGGAGCCGGGGCGCGGGTGGGCTGGCTGCCCCCCATGCACCCCTGTCCCTCCTTGGCGTGCCCTCGGGGCAGGCCTGTCTCCACGGGGGGACCCCACGCCACGGTCCCAGTTGATGCCTCGGGCCGGGTGAGGATGCTGATGCCGAGTGGAGCAGTCGGCGATGCCCACGCCGCAGGGACGGGCTTGGACTGAGCGCTGCCAGGACCTCCGCGGCGCCTCGTGCCGCTGTCCTTGGCATTCCCAACCCACGCGCCGGGGCCGGCGTCTCCATCAGGGCTAAGGGAAAGGCGAAGCAAAGCGGGCTGGATATAAAAAACCCCAGCAAAGCCCCGAGCCCGGAGCCGGGGTGCAACAGAGGTGGATGGATTACAGCTCCGGCCATAAATAAAACCTCCATTTCCTCCTGTCTGGAGGGATCTCTGCTCACCAGGTACCTGCTAACACGGCCGCGCCGAGGTGCCCGGCGAGGGCTGTGCACGGGGCCGATGCCGCAGGGCTGCCGCGGTCGGGGAGCAACACCCGGCAGAGCCGCCGGGGAAGGGGCTGGGCTCGGGGGGGTCCCAGCCCAGGCAGGGGGGGGTCACCCCCACCTGCAGCCAGCCCCGTTTCTCCTTTCTCTTCTGTCAGGCCGTGATTTATGGCCCTTTCCCTGCCGCTCCCCCGCCTCCTCGCCCCCTGCAAAAAATAATAATCCAGGAACAAAGGAGGAAATTGGATCTTCTCCCCCGCGCGGCTCCCGGCCCCGCGGTGGGAGCCGGGTTTGTTTTGACGTCGGTGTCCAGTTGGCGAAGGCGTTTGATCTCCGGAGGAATTCCTCCTTCCTTGTGCTGCTCTGCTGACTCCGCCGCACAAAAGGGCCCCCAGGAGCCGGAGCTGCCGGCGCGTTTCGTGCCGCCCCGACGCCCCCGGGAAGGGTCCGGCACAGCAGAGGCGCCCACGGGGCTCGGGGAGGTTTCCAGGCTCGGTGTCGGACCCGGCTCCAGCCTTTGCGCTGGAGGACGATTGAGCAACCCTTGCCAAAATGTGCGGGTTTGTGGCTGTGCCACCAGAGAGCCGGGTGCCGGTGCCACCAGCCCCGACCCGGTTACCGGCATCCTGGTTAGCAGCACTCTGGGTTGCGGGGCAGCCATGCCCATTCCCAAACCCAGGTGGGAGCTGCCGGCAGCGGTTCTTCCCGGGGGCTTAGATAGATACCACCCCACCCGTCTCTCTGTCTGTCTGTCTGTCCGTCCCCCCCCAGCCCCAGCACACCCCCATGGGGACCTGCACCCCAGTGCGGGACTGTGGAGGGGTTGGGCACAGCCCTGCATGGTTTGGGTCAGTCTCCTGATTTTCGGCCGTCGGGCAGGATCCGGCCCCGCTCTGCCCCGGAGCAGCTTGCAGAGCCCCCAGCCCCTGTTTGCCGTGGGGCCGAGGGTGCTGCGTTCCTGGGGCCGGATCCTGCCGGCGGGTGTACGGGCATGTGCGTGCGTGCCGTGGGTGGCGAGGGCAGGTGTGACCCGCTCCGTAGCCGGCGGGAAGGCGAAGGGGCCCTCATGGCGGGGTGGGTCCTGACCCTCCCGCAGCAGCCGCGGGAGCGCGTGACCTTGCAGGGCCGAACCGCGGCCGCGCCGTGGCAGGCGAAGGACAAAGGGAGGCTGAGGCCAGCCGTGCCGCGGCTCCTTGGCTCCCCGGGCAGGGCTGCCCCGCACCCCTGCACCCCACGGCTGCCCCACAGCACGGCCCTGCGCCCCACAGCTGCCCCGGGGCACCCACACGCCAATACGGCACAGGGAGCACCCGCCACGTGCCCGTGCAGCAAACACACCTCCACCGAGCGCACATGCGTGTGCACGGGACACGCAGCCCCACGCAGGGGGGTGCACACGTGCGTGCGAACGGCAGCGGGGGTCACCGCACGCACGCGGGCTCTCGCTCCCTCACGTGCCCCCCACGGCCACCCCACGGGGTGGTGGTTTTGCCCCCCGATGCCGCGGTTTTGCCCCCAGCCCTGCAGAGAGGCTGAGGGACACCCGACCCCCGTCACCCCCAGCCCCCCCCCCTTGCCCCCCCCCCGCCTCTCCCTGCCCTGCATTCCCGGGATATCAGTTCCCGCACCACAGCCCCTACCCAGGCCGGATGCTCCCTCCCCGGGGGGGGGGGCATGAATCACCCGCCCTCCCGCCCCACCACCCTCCCTGCTCCCATCACTCCCGGCTTCTCCCCGCTGCCTTCGCCCCCGTGCCCCCCCCGGCACAGGCTGGCCCCCACCCGGATGGTGTTTTGCAGCCCCCCGGACCCACTCTCCCAGGGAACGGGGTGCAGTCCCACACTGGGCCCTGCTACCCAAGGGTGCTGGGGGGGTTTGCTGCAGCCCACGCTGCTCCACGGAGGGGAAACTGAGGCAGGGAGTGGGACAGAATGGCGGCGTCTTGTAAATCATGGACTGGTACATGGAGCCCTCCCTGGGGAGCTGCAGGTTTCTGGGTGCACTTGGGGGTGAGCAGCGGGCAAAGCAGGGGGGTCCTGCCATCCTCAGCCACTGTGCTGCACCGTGCCGTGCTGCGCCATGCCATGCCGTGCCATACTGTACCATGCCACGCTGCGCTATGCCGCATCGTGCCGTGCTGCACCATGCCATGCCATGCCATGCTGCACCATGCCATGCTGCACCATGCTGCATCGTGCCATGCTGCACCATACCATGCCGTGCCGTGTCATGCTGAGCTGCACCACGCCACGCCGTGCCATGCTGCACCATGCCGCATTGTGCTGTACCGCGCCATGCCGTGCTGAGTTGCGCCGTGCTGTGCCGTGCCAGCAGCCTGGCAGGCAGCACAGTGCCGGCAGCCGCCGGCTCCACTCCCAGAGCTCATGCTCTGTCCTTGGCAGAGGCTCGGGGTGTGCCAAGGCGGGCAGCGTGGCTGGGCCCGGCGGCGGGAATGGGGAGCCGAGGCCACCTCAGCCTGCCCCGAGCCCCCGCAGCCGCCGGGTACGGTGGGGACACCGCAGACTCGGGCACCCCATCACCCGCCCTGGGGGGACCCGGTCTGGCCCTGGGGTCAGTGGGACGTGGCAGGGGGGACCCCTCCAGCCGGGGTGGGGGTGGCGGCGGGTCCCACCTGCCCTCGCCCCCCTCCCGGCACCCAGGGTTGAAGCCGCCCTGGCCGCCCCGGCCCTTTCATGCGGCTCTCGGTGGAGCCTGACCCCGCACAAAGCCCCCAGGAGCCCATTTGAATCTGAAAAGGGGTCTGAGCGCAGAGCCCTGACCTTCAACCTGTGGGTCAGCCCCTCCACGCCACCCCCACCGGCCCCCGGTGGCCCTGGGACCCCCCCAACGCGCCAGGCTGGACCGAGCCGAGCCGCGGTCTCCGCCGGAGCCTGGCACAGGGGATGCAGGCAGGGCCAGGGGCTGGGAGCAGGCAGCCCCCCCACTCTGGTATCTGGGTGCGGGGACCTGCCCCTCTGTGCCCGGCACGTGGCAGCGCCTGCCGCACGGATCGGGGCCGGGCTCCATGGCACCGCTGCTCCCGTTTCGTGCCAGGGCGGCTCTCCGGGGCCTGGAGAAGTTCTCCTTTGATCCAGTCCCGCCACCTCCGGGGACACGGGGCTGCCCCCGTTTCGGAGGGCTCCCGCTGGCAGGGAGGTGGTGGGGACGGAGGGCACGAGCAGCTCGAGGGAGTGAGCTGCATCCCCGCATCCCCACATCCCTGCATCCCCGCATCCCCACAGCCTTGCCCTGTATCCCTCTCTGCCATCCCTGCATCCCCGCATCCCCACAGCCTTGCCCTGTATCCCTCTCTGCCATCCCTGCATCCCCGCATCCCCACAGCCTTGCCCTGTATCCCTCTCTCTGCCATCCCTGCATCCCCGCATCCCTGCATCCCCGCATCCCCACAGCCTTGCCCTGTATCCCTCTCTCTGCCATCCCCGCATCCCCACATCCCTGCATCCCCGCATCCCCACAGCCTTGCCCTGTATGCCTCTCTGCCATCCCTGCATCCCCGCATCCCCACAGCCTTGCCCTGTATCCCTCTCTCTGCCATCCCTGCATCCCTGCATCCCCACAGCCTTGCCCTGTATCCCTCTCTCTGCCATCCCTGCATCCCCGCATCCCCACAGCCTTGCCCTGTATCCCTCTCTCTGCCATCCCTGCATCCCCGCATCCCTGCATCCCCACAGCCTTGCCCTGTATCCCTCTCTCTGCCATCCCTGCATCCCTGCATCCCCACAGCCTTGCCCTGTATCCCTCTCTCTGCCATCCCTGCATCCCTGCATCCCCACAGCCTTGCCCTGTATCCCTCTCTCTGCCCTCTCCATCACCACAGCTCTGGATATTGATGCACTGAGACTTGAACTCTGCTGCAGGATCTCTCTGGGGAGATGCAGGCCTCATTTTAGCCTATATATAGCTCCGTGCCTCAGTTTCCCTTCCACCTTGCAGCGTGTCTGAGCCCTGGGCTGCCCCACAGCCCTGCGCATCCTCCCAGCAGAGAGCCACGCTCAGCTCAGCTCCCACTATCCAAATGCCCCATTGTGCTGGGGTTCAGGCTGCCGGATTTAGCCCCCTGCTCCCCCCGGCAGCCCCCCCGGCACAGCCCCGCTGCCGGCACCCCCCCGCGCAGCGAGGATGCCCCCGGCGCGGGGTCACTGCTCCTCTTCCCTCCTGAATATGCATGGGGCCCCGGCCGCCACGGCCACCGCCGTCACCTTTGATCCCACGTCAGGGATAACGAAATGGCTTCATCTGCGCCGGGAGATAGCGGGGGCGGCGGGGAGGGACGGCCTTTGTTCCCGGCCCCGCTGGGATGAGCCAAGCCGGAGGTCCGGCTGCCTGAGGCCCCCCCAAGCCCAAAGCCCCCCAAACCCGAACCAGGCTGGGGCTGACTGAGCCACGAGCATCAGTGGTTTATTCTCCCCGGGGATACAGCAGGCATCCCCCGGCACGGGGGGTCTTGGGGATGACGGGGGGGTCCCTAGATGCAAGTCTCGCTGCCGGCCGTCCCCTGCTCCAGGGTCTGCAGCCTGTGGGCCAGCGCCTGCGCCCGCCGGGCGTGCTGCCTTCGCAGGGCACCTGCCTGCACCTCCAGCCGCCGCAGCTGGGCTGCCTGCTTCCGCCGGGCACCGCGGTACGCCAGGGCCAACGCGCTGCGGGCGCCACGCTCAGCATCCCGACCCGGGCGCGCGGTGCCGAGCGGGCCGAGGGGACCGAGGGGACGGCGTGGGCAGGAGGGACCATGGGTTTGGGGTTTGCAGGAAGGGAGCACTCTCTTGGGGTGTGCAGGAGGGGACTGCGCAGCAGGGGTGTGCAAGGCGGGACCGCATTTTGGGGGCATGCAAGAAGGGACCGTGTTTTTGGGGTGTGCAAGAAGGGACTGCGCATCAGGGGCATGCAAGAAGGGACTGCCTTTTTGGGGGGTGCAGGAAGGGACCACGTTTTTGGGGTGTGCAGGAAGGGACTGCGCTTTTGGGATGTGCAGGAAGAAGGGACTGTGGTTTTGGGGCATGGAGGTAGGGACCACACATCGGGGGTGTGCAAGAAGGGACCGTGGTTTTGGGGTGTGCAGGAAGGGACCGTGTATCTGGGGCATGCGGGGGGGTATGCATCCGGGACATGCAGGAAGGCGCCGCGTTTTCGGGGTGTGTGAGGGGACGTTGCACCCACCACCCACCCAGCGGGGAAACAGACGCCTCCTGCCCACCTGTGAGCGTGGAAGAAGTCTGCGGTGACGGTGACGCACTGTGCCTGCTGCGCGCGGCTGGCGGCACTGCTCTGCTCCAGGGACAGCACCAGGGCCTGCGCCCGGGCGCGCAGCTCGTCCACCCTGGGGACACCCGCATGGCAGCCAGCCGGCACGCTGCCCAGTGCCGGCATGGCTCCCCGTGGTGGGGCCGTGGCACGCTGGTGAGGTCTCTTACCGAGCCAGGGTGCGGAGCAGCTCTTCCCTCATCCTCTCCAGGTCCGGAGGGTGCCGGGGAGCCGCCGCTCCCACCCGGCAGGTTTGGGCATCCTGCAGAGGCTGGGTGTGGGTCCCATCCCTGGGGAGACCCCCGGCCCTGGGGAGGGTCCCCGTGGGGAGGTCGGAGTGATCCTTACCTCCTCGCTGCTGCTGGAGCTGCTGGGGGTGCTGGGGGGGCGGCCGGGTCCCCTGTCCCGCTCCCGCTCCAGGTGCTGGAGCACCAGGCGCAGCGCAGCCTCCCGTGGCCCCTGCCCGGCTGCCAGCACCTCCAGGCCCCGCTTCTCCCTCTCCGCCAGCTGCAGCCGCGTCTTCAGGTCGGCCATGGACTCCTGGCAGGGCAGTGGCATCACCGCTGGGTGGGGGAAACTGAGGCACAGCCCACCCCCCCCTCCACCCCGGCTCCCTCCTGCCGTGTATCACCCCTGCCCTTCTCCCAGCTGCTCTGCTCGAAGCCTGGACCCCACGGAGCGCCGCGGAGGGACCCAGGGGTCCGGCCCCCTGCATCCCCCCCACATCTCACCTTGAGCGTCGCCAAGTCCTGCAGCAGCTCCGCTTTCTCCGGCCGCCTCCATCCAGGCAGGAGAGCCCTGGCATCCCGCAGCGCCTGCTCAGCCCGGGCTCGGGCGTCCTCACTGCGGCGGGTGCCAACACGGGCGGGCACCGGGGCGTCGTGCAGGGACGCCTCCACGGCCGCCTGCTCCGCGCGCAGCCGGCGAATGTGCTCGCGCAGGGCCCCCTCCTCCATCCCGTGGGGCACCGGGGTGCTGCGGGGACGGGGACACGGCTGGGGTGGGCACGGGGGCACGGTGCCACCCCGGGGACGGCTCAGCCCTGGCCCAGCATCGTGCCCCCACCTCTCCTTCCCCGGTACCTCTGCAGCCTGGGGGAGCCGCTGTCGCCGCTCTCCTCTTGGCCGTCCGGCTCTGCTCGGCCTGGGAGCTGCAGCCCCTCCGTCGGCGTGGGGCTGGACCCCCATCCGTGCCCCGGGCTCTGCTCCCCTGCGGCTCCTTGGCACCGGGCAGGCAGTGTTCAGGCAGGTGCCCCTCTCCAGTCAGTGCCCACAGGGGCTGTGGTGGGGACTGGGGTTCCCCAGCATCCTCCCTGCATCCCCCCACCATCCTCCTGATACCCCCCCAGTATCCCTCGTGCATCCCGCTGCATCCCTCCTACATCCCCTCTGCATCCCCCGATATCCCCCAGCACCCCTCGTGCATCCCCCCAGCACCCTCCCTGACAACTCCCCAGCATCCCCCCAGCCCCCCCCGCACCCCGCAGCCCCCCGGGCTGGCACTCACCCCCACGGGCACCATCCTCCTCCCTGCCCAGCTTCACCCGCACCAGGTCGAGGAGGGCGGCGTAGGCCCCCCCACAGCGCTCGCTGCAGGGAGAGGGGGTCAGCGTGGCACCGCCGGCTGCCCCCCCCCGCCATGCCCCCCCCGGTCCCGTCCCCACCTGCAGCGCAGGGCCAGGCGCAGGGCCGTGCTGCGGGACTCGTGCTGGCCCAGCACCATGCTGAGCCGCTCCGCATCGCTCTTGCACCCCTGCAGCGCGGCCGCCAGCTGCCGGTTCACTTCCTGCAGCCTCTCCAGGTACCTGGGCGACGCCGGCACCCGCGGTTAACCGCACAGACAGGCCCCAGTGCCGTGCCTCAGTTTCCCCACCGGCGAGGGCTCGGCAGCCGCTGGGGCTGGGGGGGACTCACCCCTGCAGATGCTGCACCCGCTGCTCCTGCTCCCGGCTGGCACCCTCCGAGGGTTGTGGGGAGAGGGGGCTGTGGGGCTGCGCGCCGTGTGGCTGAGCACCATCGCCGCACTGGGGCGAGTCCTGCAGAGGGGACAGGCAGAGCCCAGCACCGGGGCAGGCAGAGCCCGGTGCCGGGGCAGGATGTCACCCACCGAGCCGTGCCGTGGCCGCATCCCACCCCGGCCCCACACTCACCTGGGGCAGCTGGGGCTCCCCCTGCCCCGAGGGGCTGCCGAGGCCGGGGGTGTCGCTGCCGGAGCCCCCCGGCTCCTCCAGCCTGGACAGAGCGTCCCGGAGCTCCCAGACCTGCACCGAGCACTGGGCTGAGCCCCGGGGGCCACTCCGGTGGCACCCCAAGGGCTGAACCAGGGCAGTGCCCTGCCCTTGCCATGCCCTGGCACCCACCTTCCGCTGCAGCCGGTCGCGCTCCCCCCGCAGCACCCGCAGCGAGGTGGTGGCCTGGCTCAGCTCCTCGTCCCGGCGCCCCAGGGCCGCCCGCAGTGCCGCGTTCCTCTCCGCCGCCGCCGCCACCGCCGCCTCCTCCGCCGGCAGCCCTCCCTCCTCCAGGCCCCAGCACATCGCCCCCCTGGTCCAGCCCGGTGTCCGGTCCAGCTCCTCCAGGCTCTGCGGATACGGGACCGGTCAGCCAGTGCCCATCCCCTTGGCGTCTGGGCTGACCATGGCGGTGTGGCTCACCTTGGCCGCCCGTGCCCATTCCTCGCTGGGCACAGGTTGCGCTGGTGCCTGCCGGTGCCGGGAGAAGACAGTGCGCTCCAGCGAGCTCACGGCGTGCTGCAGGTCCGCAAAGAGGTCGGGGCCATGGGCTGGGGAGAGGGAGCGCGGCTGGGGTCAGGTCCCCGCAGCCGGCAACGAGCTGCCGGCATGGCACGGCACAGCACAGCACGGTGCACCCACCTTTCAGACCGGTGGCAGTGTCGAGTGTGCCGTCGAGGCGCTGGGGCTGCGGGCTGGCAGTGGGGAGGCTGGCGGTGCCCTCCCAGCCCTCCTCATCCTCCCTGTGGGGCAGCGAAGGCCAGAGGTGGAGGGGGCCGGGCAGTGGCAGCTCCCGGCGCCCCACGGCCGCCATGTGCCGGTACCTGCCCGTGCGGCACTGCAGCTGCTCGGCTCTCCGGTGCAGCCAGGCCACTGTTGCCAGCAGCCCAGCGATGCGTTCCTCGTAGCGCAGGATGCCCTCGGTGTCCTCTGCCATGTCGTCATCATCATCCTCATCCTCGGCCTCATCCTCCTCCTCGCCCAGCGGGGACTGCGGGGGCTGCGGGGAGCAGGGGGGTCTGCCCGGGCCAGCCATGGCCGGCACCAGGGGACGGAGGGGCTGACACACACCGGGATTTGCCGGGCTGGGGACGGCTGAGTTTTGGCCACCAGCCGACCGGCCACAGCGCCTTGCCCCGGTCTCCGGAGCCAGGGCTGGGCAGGACCCGGCACTGCCGCACCATTGTGTACCGGAGCCTGGCACCGGGACCAGGGATGCCCGTGGCCGGGGGATGCCCGTGGGGGGCACGAGGAGGCCCTCGGCCGTGTGGGACCAGCCCGCGGCAGCGCCCATCCCATGGGACACCCCACTTGCCTCCTCCATCCCGGCCGCCTCCTGCCCACGACGCCCCGCGCCAACCAGCACCCGTCCGTGGGCTCGTCCCGGTTCCACAGCCGGGATTCCCGGCACGTTCCGGCACGTCCCGGCACGTCCCGTCTCCGCCACCAGCCCCAGCCCTGGGCCTTTCCCTGTCCTTGTTCCTGCCGAGATTTCCTCTTCCTCGGCAGCCCCGGCGCAGCCTCCTGCGCTTAACCGTTGCGCTGCCCCGTGCCCGGGCGGGCGGCGCGGCCATCCTGGGGGGCTCTGCCCCCCAACACCGTCCCTCCCTCCTCTGCCCCACGGCACCTCGGCCCCACACTGGACCCTCCCCACGTGCCCGGGCTCCCTCGCACCCAGCTGGGAGGATGCACCCAGCTTTGCATCCTCGAGCGTCCCCCGGAGTTTGGAGGGGGGGTCCTGGACACAGGGGGGGTGCATGAGCATTTGGGGTGCTAGGAGGCGTTGCACGGGGTGCAGGGGTGTGCAGGCTGGGAGGGAGCAGCCCAGGGGTGCTGTGGGCAGTACGTGGGTGTTTGGGTGCTGGAGGGGTGCAAAGGGGTGCTGCAGGGGTATTTGGGGGGGGGGGCAGTGCGTGGGTGCTGGAGGGTGCTGTGTGGGTGTTCAGAGTGCCGGGACAGAGCATGGGTTTTTAGGGTGCAGGGGGGCGGTGCATGGGTGCAGGGGGGTGTGCATGGATATTTGGGGTGCAGGTGTGGGTGCATGGGTGCAGGGGGGTGTGCATGGGTGCAGGGGGGTGTGCATGGATCTTTGGGGTGCTGGCGTGGGTGCATGGGTGCAGGGGGGTGTGCATGGGTGCGGGGGTGCGTGTGCATGGATCTTTGGGGTGCTGGCGTGGGTGCATGGGTGCAGGGGGCTGTGCATGGATATTTGGGGTGCAGGCATGGGTGCGTGGGTGCATGGGTGCAGGAGGCTGTGCATGGGTGCGGGGGTGCGTGTGCGTGGATCTTTGGGGTGCTGGCGTGGGTGCATGGGTGCAGGGGGGTGTGCATGGGTGCGGGGGTGCGTGTGCATGGATCTTTGGGGTGCTGGCGTGGGTGCATGGGTGCAGGGGGGTGTGCATGGATATTTGGGGTGCTGGCGTGGGTGCATGGGTGCAGGGGGGTGTGCATGGGTGCGGGGGTGCATGTGCATGGATCTTTGGGGTGCTGGCGTGGGTGCATGGGTGCAGGGGGGTGTGCATGGGTGCGGGGGTGCGTGTGCATGGATCTTTGGGGTGCTGGCGTGGGTGCATGGGTGCAGGGGGGTGTGCATGGATATTTGGGGTGCTGGCGTGGGTCCATGGGTGCAGGGGCGTGTGCACGGGTGCAGGGGTGTGTATATGGGTGCTGAGGGTGCAGGGGACGGTGCATGGGTGTTTGGGGTGCCGTGCAGGGGCATTCAGGGTGCCGGGGTGCCCCGCTCCTCCACGTGCCCGGCGGGACCCCGGGAAACTACAAATCCCAGCAGCCCTCGCGCGACGCCGCTTCCGGGCGGTAGTGGGCGGGGCTCGTGCGGCCGGGAGAGGGTGAGCGCGCGCCGGGGGGTGCGTGAGCGGGGGGTGCACGGGGCGGGGGGGTCCGGGGGGTGCACAGAGTGGGGGGGGGGGTGTCTAGGGGGTGCGTGAGCAGGGGGTGCACAGAGTGGGGGGGGGGTCCAGGGGGTGCACAGAACGGGGGGGGTCCAGGGGGTGCACGAGCAGCGGGTGCACGGGGCGGGGGGGCCCGGGGGGTGCGTGAGCGGGGGGTGCACGGGGCGGGGGGGTCCAGGGGGTGCACAGAATGGGGGGGTCCAGGGGGTGTGTAAGCAGGGGGTGCACAGAGTGGGGGGGGGACCCGGGGTACATGAGCAGGGGGTGCACGGGGCGGGGGGGTCCAGAGGGTATGTGAGCAGGGGGTGCACAGAGCGGGGGCGGGGGGGGGGGGTCCAGGGGGTGTGTAAGCAGGGGGTGCACAGAGTGGGGGGGTCCAGGGGGTGCGTGAGTAGGGGGTGCACAGAGTGGGGGGGGACCAGGGGTACATGAGCAGGGGGTGCACAGAGCCGGGGGGGGGTCCAGGGGGTGCACAGAGCGGGGGGGTCCAGGGGGTGTGTGAGCAGGGGGTGCGCAGGGCAGGGGGGATGTGAGCACAGAGCGAGGGGGGGGTGCATGGGGCAGGGGGTGCGTGAGCGAGGGGTGCGCGGAGCAGGGGGGTCTGGGGGGCGCAGGGCTGCAGCAGCACTGACACCCCGCAGCCACCCAGCACCGGTCCCCAGCACTGCCGGAGCCGCCATGGAGCGTGGCTGCGTGATGGACACGTCGGAGCCGGGCAGCGCCGCCGAGGAGGAGGAGGAGAAGGCGACGGAGCCGCGGCCCAGGACCCGCTCCAACCCCGAGGGGGCCGAGGACCGGGCGCTGAGCGCCCAGGCCAGCGTGGGCAACCGCAGCGAGGGCGAGGGCGAGGCGGCCAGCGCCGACGACAGCCCGCAGGGCACGGCTGCGCCCGACGGCACCGCCTGGCCCGGCCCCGCGCCCCCCACCGAGGTCCAGGTCAAGACGCCGCGGGTGAACTGCCCCGAGAAGGTGGTGAGTGTCTGCAGGGAGGGTGGCGCAGCCCCGACGCCAGGGTGAGGGGCTGCCGGGGGCTCAGCCGTGGCTCTCTCCTGCAGATCATCTGCCTGGACCTGGCGGAGGAGATGGCTCTGCCCAAACTGGAGTCCTTCAACGGGTGAGTGCTGGGGGCTGCTCCTGGCTGGGCTGGCTCCGGGACCCCCGGGGACCCC
This sequence comes from Gavia stellata, assembly GCF_030936135.1. NCBI lineage: Eukaryota > Metazoa > Chordata > Aves > Gaviiformes > Gaviidae > Gavia > Gavia stellata. The sequence continues at coordinate 1,400,685 of NC_082625.1, forward strand.
GGCTCTGCCGTCACCAGCCGGCACGGGGACCAGTGCACTTGGGGCCTGGGGGGACGCGGGGGGACGCGGGTCCCCGCTGAGCCCCGGCCCCCGCGGCAGGTCCAAGACCAACGCGCTGAACATCTCCCAGAAGATGATCGAGATGTTCGTGAGGACAAAGCACAAGATCGACAAGGGCCACGAGTTCGCGCTGGTGGTGGTGAACAACGACGCCACGTGGGTGAGCGGGGCCACGGGGACAGGGACAGGGACGGGGACGGGGACGGCTCCGTGCCCCCCTCACCCCGGCTCCTCTCAGCTCTCAGGGTTCACCTCGGACCCCCGCGAGGTCTGCAGCTGCCTCTACGACCTGGAGACCGTCGTCTGCAAGTCATTCAGTATCCCACCGCCTGTGGGGCTGGGACAGGGGGACGGGACCCCGTGGGGTCCCTTGGGTGCAAACGGGGTCCCTTGGGTGCAAACGGGGTCCCTCAAGCCTAAGCGGGGACCCTCTGGGCCCGTTGCCTGCAGATGGCAGCAGATCCGCAGCCTCGCTGGCATCCCCGGCACAGCCGAGCCGGCTGCGGCACAGAGCGGCATCGGCGTTTGCGGCTGGAGGGTCGAACCAGACCCCTGAATCCCCCATGGCAGGGTTCAACGCCGGACCCTCCAGACCCACCAAACACCCATTTATTGGTGTTTTACCCCCATCCTTCTCCATCCCGGTGTCCGGCCGACGGGTCTGGGTGCGGGACATCCCCGGGGCGGGCGGGGGTCCGTGTGCCGGGATCAGTCCTTATCTGGGGCTGCAGATCTGGAAGGACTCTTCAACCTGATGTGAGTATGGCTGGGGGGGCGGCGGGGGCTGCTGCGGGGGGGTCGGGGCTCCCACCCTGGCTACGGATTTTCTGCTTTGCTGTAAAAACGGCCGCGAGCCTTTAACCCCAACAGCTCCTGGGGTGGGTGCTGCTTTCCCGGACCCAGCCCTGTCAGAAGATAGTCATTAAGTTTTAACGAGGCGGGAAGGGTCCCTGCGCCGCAGGCATGGGGGGTCCCTGAGCCGCCTCCGTCCCCCCGGCGCAGCCAGCAGAAGATCGAGCTGCCGGTGACGGAGAACGTGCAGACCATCCCGCCGCCATACGTGGTCCGGACCATCCTGGTGTTCGGCCGCCCGGGCTGCCAGCCCCAGTTCTCCATGTCGGAGCACATGAAGGTAGGTCCCCTCCCGTCCCCCCCACCCCGGGTGAGCTCGGCAGCTCCGGGTCCATCCCGGCGCCGCTCCCGGCTTCTCGTCCTGCAGAAGATGCTGCAGTGCCCCTACTTCTTCTTCGACGTGGTTTACATCCACAACGGGGTGGAGGAGAAGGACGACGAGACGAGCTGGAAGGTAAACGCGGGACGGGGTGTCCCCCCCGCTCCCCACCGCAGCTGGGGGCCGTGTCACCCCGTGCCAGCGCTGCCCGTCCCCGCGTCGTGTCCCCCCCAGGAGATGTACGCCTTCTTCAGCAGCCTGGACACCAAAGGCACCAACTACAAGTACGAGGTGTCGCTGACGGGGCCGGCCGTGGAGCTGCACAACTGCATGGCCAAGCTGCTGGCGCACCCGCTGCAGCGGCCCTTCCAGACCCACGCGGCGTACAGCTTGCTGGAGGAGGACGAGCCCCCCGAGATCGAAGCCACCGTCTGAGCCGGGCCGGGGGGGACGGCTGCTGGGGCGGGGAGCCTTTCCTCGGTGCCGATGGCTCCGGGGGGTGGCCGGCGCAGGGCTGCTGCGGGCGGCCGGACGGTGTTACTGGGGTCGGGGGAAAGAGAGCTGTGTTTTCCTGAGCGGGTGTCGTGCTGATGCTGCAGCTCCTGTGCCGGGGTTGGAAACCCGGGGTGGGGTGTGTGGGTGCTCCCGCACCCCGGCCATGGGGACCGGGGGGTCCTGTCCCGCGGTGCTGGCGTGGAGGTCCCGAGGGGCGGCTGGGTGTCCGGGGCAGCCCTGGGGCTCTCCCCTCTAAGAGCGGGGCAGAGCGATGGGTGGTGCTGGTGCAGGGCACTGGGAGGAACTGGGAGCCCTGGTGCAGGGCACTGGGAGGTGCTGGGCAGTGCTGGTGCAGGGCACTGGGAGGTGCTGGGCGGTGCTGATGCAGGTAACTGGGAGGCACTGGGCGGCGCTGGTGCAGTTACTGGGAGTCGCTGGGCAGTGCTGATGCATGTTACTGGGAGGCACTGGGAGCCCTGGTGCGGGTTACTGGGCGGTGCTGATGCAGGTTACTGGGAGGTGCTGGGCAGTGCTGGTGCAGGTTACTGGGAGCCCTGGTGGGTGTTACTGGGCGGCGCTGGGCAATGCCGGCGCAGGCCACTGGGGGGCGCTGGGTGGGGCTCGGGGCGGGGCACTGGGCGCTGCGGCCCCGCCCCTCCAGCACCGACAACCTCTGGCGGGGTGGGCGTGGCTGCCCTCGGACGGCTCCTATTGGCCGCCTCGCCAGCCAATGAGCGGCCGTGCGCGGGGGGTTCGAACGGGCGGGGCGCAGTGCGCGTGCGCGGGGCGGCATGAGCGGCGCGGGGCGGCGCGAGCCGTAAGGGGACATTGCCCGGGGGGGGACACGGGACGGGGACATTGCCCGGGGGGGGACACGGGACGGGGACATTGCCCGGGGGGGGACACGGGACGGGGACAGCGCCCCGGGGGGGGACACGGGACGGGGACAGCGCCCCGGGGGGGGGGGGCGGGCATCGCCCCGGGCTGCGGCCTCGCACGGGTGCGGGGGGGCTTTGCACCGGGGCAGGCTCTGCAATACCGGCCTTGCACCGGGCGGGGGGGCGCGTTGCACGTGCTGCAACTCGGGGGGGGGGGCGGGTGTGTGTGTTTAGGGGTCCCCCTATATGCGCTGCCCCGGGGGGGGGGGTTGCACTGGGGAGGGGGAGCCCCCGGCGCTGCACCGGGGGTGGGGGGGGCCGGTGCAGGCGCTGGGGGTCCTGCAGGCCCCGGGGGGGGTGTTGGGTGCATTGCACGGGGGGGGCATGGGGTGCGCTGCTCGGGGGGGCAGTGGCACAGGGGTGTCCCCCAGTGTGTGCCTCTGAGCCGGGCGGGGGGGCACAGCCCAGCACCGGGAGCACCTTGGGGCGGGGGGGGTGCTGCGGGCTGACCCCCCCGCCCTGACCGTGCCCGGCTGTGCCGCAGGGTGCTGCGGGCCCTGCTGAAGTGGGGGGACGCCCCCACCCTGCTGCTCCCGGAGGGGGTCACCCCCACCCATCTGGCCACCCTCAGAGAGGACGCGGGCGGTGGGTGCTGCCTGGGGGTGCTGCTGCGCCACGGCGGGGACCCCAACACCAGGTAACAGCCGGGGCCACGCAGTGTCCCCTCCCACGATGCCGGAGCACTGGTGGCACTTGCGGGGCTGGTGGCACTTGTGTGACCCCCCAAGGGCCGGCCGTGACCCTGTGCCGCCGGCCGAGCCCTGCTCCCCACTCCAGGTCCGCCGAGGAGCTGACGCCGCTGCACGTCGCCGTGTCCTGGGGGTGCTGCGGGTGCCTCCGGCTCCTGCTGAAGAAAGGGGGGGATGCGGAGCCCCGAGACCAGGTCAGCGGGGACAGCTTTGGGGATGGGGATGGCACCTTGAGGTGCTGCCGGTGCTGGGACCCTCATCATCGGTGGGGTGGGTGAGCAGCGGGTGCCCGCCTGGCCCTGGCGGGGCCGTGTCACCCTGTGGTGGCCCTGGCAGCGGTGACAGCAGCGTCCCCTCCCCGCAGGATGGGAAACGAGGCATTGACCTGGTGCTGGAGCAGGACAACCGTGCACGCCTGCGGATCCTGCGAGACTCGCGACGTGCCCGGGGCTGGCCCCCCGCCGAGGGTGAGGTCCCCAGGGTGCCCCCTCGGCCGGGGCGGGTGTCGGGGGGACTGATCCAGCCCCTCAGTTCGGGCCGGAGGCTGACTCCCGTCTCTGCCCCCAGAGCCGGGGGGGCCCAGGCGCTCCCTCTCCTTCCTGACGGAGGACGGCACCGAAGGCAGCGTCTCCTCTGGGCTCCCCGAGGACGGTGCTGAGGCCGGGCCCCTGAGCAGCACCCGCAGGTCCTTGCTGGAGGAGCCGGACCTGGGGGGTGGCTGCAGTTCGGGGGAGCCCCCGCTCTGGCTGGGCTGTCCCCCAAAGCCCCCGTCTCTCTCCGTCCCCTCTCTTGCCCCCTGGCCCCACAGGGACCCCAGGGGCCCAGTTCTCCCCCCACAGCCCCTCGCCTCCAGCACGCTGCTCTCGGCCGGGGATGAGCTCGGGGAGGGATGCTGGAGCCGGACCGTGGGGACAAGGATGGGGGGTCCCCCCTCGGGTCTCCCCGAGCCCAGCGCTGGGGACAGCCCCGGCCCCTCGCCCCGGCAGGACTTTGGTCCCGGTGGGTCCCTGAGCCCCCCCCAGCCCTGGTGTTGCAGCAGGGTCCTGGGGACACACGGGGCATACCCCAGGGCTCCCCTGCTCCGCGGTGGCCTGAGCGGCTGCTCTGTGCCATGCCGGAGCCCTGGGGATGGTGACATCCCCGGCACCGCGGCCCCGGCTGCCCCCGAGCTGGGGATGATGGTGCTCGAGGCGGGGGCCAGGGGCTGGGACCGCAGCAGCCTTGGGGACAGCAGCGGTGACAGCGAGCGCTTTGTCAGTGCCGTGGAGACTCTGGAGCCCAGCGAGGCCGGGGGGTGCCCGGGGGGTCAGCACCAACACTCCCCCCAGCCCAGGGCAGCCGGGGGGCCGGAGCCAGGCAAAGCCCCCTCCCTGACCGGAGCTGCCATCCGGGAGCTGCCCCCCACCAGCCCCCCAAATGCGGAGCGGGTGCAGGGTGAGGATTTTGGGGGGGGCTCAAGGGCAGCCCCTCGCTGTGAGGATGGCTCAGAGGGGGGTGCTGTGGGGGAGCTGCTTGCACGGCTCCAGGGGTGCAGCCTCCGGGGCTCCCCACCCTGTACTCCAGAGCCCCCCCGCAGGCTGGCCAGCCTTGCCGCTGGCGATGCCACCCCCCGGGGGCCGGAGCCCCCCAGACACCGCCACGTCACCCCCAGGACCAAGAGCCGCCTCCAGGCCTCCGCAGAGCGGCTCGGCACCTCCTCCTCCTCCTCCCTCTTCGATGAGATGCCGGAGATGCCCCGGAGGCCCCCCAGGCTCAGAGCACCCCGAGGTGTCCGCAGGGACCCTGCCACCTCCTTGGGGCACTGCGTCACCCCGGGGGCCGAGGATGTGTCCAGTGGGGACGGAGAGGGGACAGGCTCTTTGGATGACACTGAGATCCTCCCCGGAGCCCCCAGCCAGCCCAGCTTGCCCCCGGGGGCCAGTAGCTCCCCCAGCCCCACGGTCCTGCTGTGCCCTGGGGACAACGACCTCCCCCAGGACTCCCCATCAGATGCTCGGGGCCCCCCCGGCTCCAGCCCCACGGTCCTGCTGTGCCCTGGGGACCACGACCTCCCCCAGGACTCGCCATCAGATGCTCGGGGCCCCCCCGGCTCCAGCCCCACGGTCCTGCTGTGCCCTGGGGACCACGGCCTCCCCCAGGACTCCCCATCAGATGCTCGGGACCCCCCTTGTGCCACCGGCAGCCCCAAACCCACGGTGTTGGAGGGTGGTTCTGGGCGGCAGGACCCCTCGCCCTTGGGGACACACCAGCCCCTGTGGTCCCACGGGAGCTTCAGCCGCCTCCCGGCCCCACGGCCACCGGGCAGCACCGTGGTGGAGCTGGGGAGCCCGGCCATGCCGCACTCGCCTGCTGGCTGCAGCACCCACGGCTCCAAGGAGCATCTTGAGGATGAGGAGCGGGGACAGGCACCCACCGAGCGGCACAGCCCCGGCACAGAGGCCACCACCAGCCCCAAGGACGCCGCAGTCCAGGGTGGGCGAGCGTGCACCGCACTGCTGCGGCCCCTCTCAGACGAAGGTCTGCGCCGGCGGCTGCGGGCGCTGGGGGATGACCCGGGGCCTGTCACGAAGCTCACCAGGCGGCTCTACCTGCGGCGGCTGGAGGAGCTGGTGAGGGGACCCCGGGGGAAAACGGCAGGTTAGTCCCAGGGATCCCCCTCCCTGCCTAGCTGGCTGGTCCCCGCCATGCCGGCGTGGGGCTGATGGTGTTCCCCAATGCCGGCATGGCCACCCCAGGGCACAGCCCCGAGCTGGCAGCCGCGCTGCAGACTGGCCACGTCCCCGACTGCGCCCAGGACGAGCTGGCGCTAGTCCGGCAGTTCGACCGCCCCGATCGGAGCCGGCGCTGGCGGGAAGGGCTGGTTAAGTCCAGCTTCAACTACCTCCTCCTCGACCCCAGGTAGGGCCACGCCACTGCCCCACATATCCCCTGTGCCAGAGGGGTCCAAGCGGGGACCCCTGGGAGACATCGAGCCCCAAAGCTGGGGGTTTGTACCCCCAGGACCACCCAGAACCTGCCGCTCCGCTCCCACCGCCTGAGCCCAGCTGAGTGCTTCAGGACCTTCGTCAAAGCCATCTTCTACGTGGGCAAGGGGACACGTGCCCGGCCATACTGCCACCTTGCCGAGGCGCTGAGCCAGCACCGTGCCAGGACGCAGAAGGTGGGATGGGCTGGGGGGGCTTGGGGCCATGGCGATGGGCACGGGGGGCTGCAGCGGGGGGCTCGAGGCCACGGTGACGGTGCCCACTGTCCCGCAGGGCTGCCCCAAGGTGCGGCGCATCCTGGAGATCTGGGCGAGCGGGCAGGGCATCATCTCTGTGCACTGCTTCCAGAGCACCGTCCCGGCGGAGGCTTACACGCGGGAGGGCTGCCTCGTGGAGGCTCTGGGTGAGCGGGGCCCGGGGGGGAGATGGTGCTGCCCCGGTCCCCTGCTGTGGCTCCCGGCACCGGTTCTGCCGCCACTCCGACTCCCTGCATCCCTCCCTCCCACCCCATGCAGGAGTCAGGGGGACACAGGGCAGGGGACGCAGCCCATCCTGGGGCACACGGGGACTTTGGGGACCCCGGTTGCCAGCACAGGGTCTGGACACAATCCCCAGACCCCCATCTCCTGCGGGAAAAGCTGCCTGGGAGTGGGTGCTGGTGGGGGACATGGGGCTGCCTCCATCCCTGTGGGGCTGTGGGTGCTGGTGGGGAGCAGGGGGCTGGATCTGTGGGTGCTGACCCCCTCCCTGCAGGGATGTGGGTGCTGGTGGGGAGCAGGGGGCTGGATCTGTGGGTGCTGACCCCCTCCCCGCAGGGCTGTGGGTGCTGGTGGGGAGCAGGGGGCTGGATCTGTGGGTGCTGACCCCCTCCCTGCAGGGCTGTGGGTGCTGGTGGGGAGCAGGGGGCTGGATCTGTGGGTGCTGACCCCCTCCCCACAGGGCTGCAGACCATCACCAACCAGAGGAAGGGGAACTGCTATGGCGTGGCAGCGAGCTGGCCGGCGGAGCGGCGCCGGCGCCTGGGCGTTCACATGCTGCACAGGGCCATGCGCATCTTCCTGGCCGAGGGCGAGCGGCAGCTCTGGCCGGCGGACATCCAGGGCGGGCGCTGAGCGCCCTGGGGGGCTGGGGGATGCTGTGCTGGGGGGCACCCCCTGCCTGCACCTCCCCTCCGCCCTGGCCGAGGAGGCGGCTGTGCTCTGGGTGCAGGTTTTACGTCGTGAACGCTGGCGAGAATTTTTCTATTTCCCTATGGGTGATAAATAAATCACTGCAGCTCTTTTTTTGCTAAGAAATTCAAGCTGCGTGTGACTTCTGGCTTCACCTCCCTGTTCTGCCATGTTCTTAGGACAGCCCCCCCCCCCCCCCCCCCCCGGCGCATCTCTCCCCGTCATTGAGTCAGACGCGGCTGAGAATATAACACGGCTTTACTGTATGAAATGGCACTAAGACGGCGCGTGGCTCAGCGGCGGGGTTACGGTGCGCGGTTTGCCTTGGCCTTAGCACAAGCGACGTGGGTACAAGCGACACAGACTCCGTGGCAAACAAAGGTTGAAGAGCCGTGGCCCACAGCCGGGCACCCACAGTCGCCTGGAGCGGGCTGGGGGGGGTTGCGGCAGGGGCAGAGCCGCATTTTGGGGTACGGTTGTATTTCTGGGTACCCTCGTTGCAGACCCCGGCCGTGCTGCGGGGTCTCCCCTGCCCAGGATGGGGTGGGAAGGGGTGTTGCGAGGGAAGGCTCATGGAAACGATCTGAACCCAGGGTCATTAAAATTCTCATTATGAGACAGGTTGCGGCAGCAGTGGGCAGGGGCAGGCATTGGCAGAGGGGCAGCTCTGCCCCGGCGCTGGGATGGAGGGGGGCTGCCTGGGGACACTCATCACACAAGGTCCCCATCACGCCGGGGCTGGCTCCGAAGGACCCTTCCTCTTCTACGTAGCTCAGTTTGGGGAGAAAGATGGGCTCAGCCTCGGGGAAGGCGCGTTGCAGGTGGGTGCCAGCTCTGCTCGGAGCAGCCCTGCCCAGCCAGGAGCCCCCCGAGCCAACCTGGGGTGCCTCGGTGTGGTGCCAGCCCCGCTCGGGGCAAGGGGGACTGGGTGGGACGTGGGCCAAGGGTGAGGTTTCCGTGGGACTGGTTGTTTCTTTGGTTTAGATGGGGGGAAATAAGAGTGAAACAAGGCAGGGAGCGGCTCCGCTCTTTGGGGTAGTGGGGAGGCTGGGGCAATCCCCCGAGCACAGCATCCTCCCGGCTCGCTCGGGCTCCCACCCACGGGTGCAGCCGGGAGCCCCCAGACCTCGCGACGGTGCCCGGGTCCCCGCTCAACACTTCTCGTGTACCTTCTCGGTCCTGCCTGGCTCCTGGCAGCGGGATGCGAAGCGCAGAGGAAAGGAGGTGATGGGACCGGTGGGTTATGTACAAAACAGTGTCAGCAAGTAACGAGCTGTTGTCCGTTGCGATCAGACGGGTCGCGGTTTGCTTCGTCGCTCCCGTGTTGCTCCGAGACCTGCGGATCCATACAGGAGTCATCGGCAAGGACGGACACAGCGGCAAGGGGACGACGTATTGCTGGTCCCCCGGTGCATGAGGGATGGGTGTGATCCCGGTGGGCACGTGGTCTGGGAGTGGGTGGTGGGTCCCAGAGTCGTGGAGGAGCTAGAAGCTGGGAAGGGCGAGTGGATCAGACACTGCAGGAGTCGCTGCGTGGTGGCGATGGCTCCGAGCATCTCGAGGATGCAGCAGCGGGAGGGAAGCAGAGGGTTCTGGAGAAGCCAGCGCTGCGGTACCTAAAGCGATGGTGGTTGGGGATGTGACTGCACGGACGGTGGCACCTGGGGACCGCGGGAGAGCTCAGGTTTGGCGTTGTCCTCCCCACCACAGCCATGCCAGTCCCACCACGGCGGGGGAGCTGACAGTCCTTCTGACCGTGCCCGTGGGAGCAGGTCACCTCCTCGTCCTCATCTCCTGGCCAGGCAGAGACGAGCTGTGCAGGCAGACCCTTGCCAGCACCAGGCAGGAGCCGCTGGACGCCACATGTGCGGCTGCTGGCAATAATGGTGGTCCCATCCTCCTGGCCCCACAGACGGCTCGAGCGAGGCGCTGCAGGGCTCAGAGAGGCAAATCCCGCTGCTGAGGCCAAGAAGCTTTTGGCTTCCCCTTAAAGCAATCCCAGCTCAGCTCCTCCGGCCCTGGCCGGGAAGGTGCCGGAGCCGACATGCTCTCCCTGAAGGAACCCCTCCGAGTCCTTCCCGTTTTGCTGCAGGTGGGACCAGTCTCCCCGCAGCCACCTCCTCTGTGTCCCCAGGGGAGTCGCTGTGTGAGGAAAATAATACTACAAAGAAACAGGATGAAAACGCTCCAGCGGCTGCCATGCCATCCCCGAGGGGACGGGGACCAGGTCTGCCGTGTTCCCGCTGCCGGCCCCACGCACCCCTGCCCAGGGGAGCCTCTGCGCTCCGCTACCAGCCTCCAACGCGGCCGGGAAAGAAAATCGGTTGAGCTCCCGGTGAGGGCAGCCTCCGCTGCACCCCTCCGCTCTCGCAAACCCCTCTCTTCTCTGAAACATCTCTCCCATCGGAGCAGCCCGGTCACCGCGTCCCGATGCCTTATTTCTTCTCCCCTTGCCCGTCCCCAGCTGGCGTCTCAGGCTCCCACAGGACGAACTCGTGGAGCAGCGTGTTCACCGTCTCGGGACACTCCATCATCACCATGTGGCTGCCCTCATCGATCACCTTCAGGAAGGCGATCAGCAGGATCTGGAGGGAGATGGTGCCAGCGGCAGGCGTCAGCACCGGGACGAGCGTCGCTGTGTGCTGGGAGGCAGACCCCAGCCCTCGCCCACCCTCCCCAGCCCCTACCTCAGCCATTCGCTGATCCTCTTCCACAGGGACAAACTTGTCGTGCATGCCGTGGACCAGGAGCACAGGCACGGCCAGCTCCGCGTGGTAAACCTCGTCGCCCTCCGGCCAGTACTGCCCGCTCATCATGGCGCGCAGCACGAAGGAGGACACGTTGAAGGCGTTGCCTTCCTTCAGCAGCTGCTTCTCTTTGGCACCTTGGCGAGCGAAGCCAGCCCTGCGGGACGGAGCCGGCACGGGCAGAAGGTTAGCCCAGCGCGGTGCCTCAGCATCAGGGGCACGGGAGTGTGGGGGACGCTGCTGGCAGGACGCCGTGTCCCTGCCCGTGGCGGCTGGAAGCCAGGTTGACCAGGGACAACCCTCCCCAGTGCCGCGGTGCCAGGACGGCCACTCACTTGAGGAAGCTCCAGGCCAGGCACGGGGACAGGCAGTGCAGCACGCAGGTGGGCATGTTGAAGATGGAGCAGAGGCTGGGCTCCAGCGCCGTCGGGCCCCCTCCGTTGATCATGATCACCTTATGGACCAGGTCTGGGTACTCGTGGGCGAGGAAGGTGCAGAAGGACACCCTGCGGGGAGAGACAGACATGGGGGCCACGCTCTGACCCCGTGGCACCGGAGGATGCTGCATCCCAAGGCAGATCCTAAGGATCCATGGCCAGAGCACAGGCTACACCCCCTCATTTGACCCATGCCCCCCCTTTCCGGGGCAGGGTAACTCCAGTCAAACCCACCAGCCGGTGCCCCGCAGAGCACGGGCAGAGGGGCTGAGCTCAGGTTTCGCTCCTGTGCAGAGCAAAGCAGGGTGCTGGGACTCACTTGGGTGCCCGCCGGCCTGGACCAGCCTTGTCCTTCTGATCTAATCCTGCCCAGGTCGGAGCCTGTCTCCGGTCCCCTCTCCTCCCAGCCCTGCTCTCTGCACTGCTTAGTCTCCATCTAATTGACTTTCTTGGGTTTACTCTATTTATAGGCTGTGCTCTGCCAGCTTCCCTGCTGGAGGATGGGCTCTGGGATTAGCTGGACCCAGGGACACGCACCAAGAGGACATAGGAGATCAGAGCTGAGGGATAAACCCAGAATGGGAAACCGCACACCCCTCCTCTGCTTCTCACCCCCCCCAAGTGCAGGATTTGTTGGGCATTTGCTGCCAAGGAGAGGACGGGGCGGGGGATGAATCCATCCCTTCCCCCCTGGGACCCCCTGGTCCCTTACCCGTACGAGTGTCCTATCAAGATATTCCTCTTCTTCGCGTAGCGCTTGAAGACGGCCCTCATGTCCTCCGCCAGTGCGTAGAAGGTGTATGCGGCGGCAATTTGGGGAGCCGAGCTGCAGCCGTGGCCGGCCAGGTCGGGAGCCACCACTTCGTAGCCCAGCTTGGTAAAGAAGTCCAGCTGCTCCTTCCAGATGTCCAGCGAGCCGCCCACGCCGTGGATGAAGAAGAGGACCACGTCGCTGTGCGTCCCTTTGCAGCTTGTGATCTGCTTCTTGCAGTCAATGTTGACGACTTTCTTGGGTTTACGCTTCCGACGCTTGCCAGGGGCAGTGGCTGCTTCCCGTGTGCCGCATCCCGGTGTGCCGGCAGGACCCTGGGCAGGAGCTTGGCCGGCCACGTCGGAGAGCTCCAGCTCCACCGTGCTGTTGGGTTCCCCCGAGCTGTTCTGGCAGTGCAGAATCTCGGAGCGGACGGCATCCCCCAGGTTCTCGATCACCAGCTGCCCGTTGCGGTAGACGGTGATCTTGCGTTTGCAGTGCACCGTGCCCCGCTCCGGCCCCCCGGGCTGGGTCTCCTCGGGCCCCTCCAGGGCCGGGCGGGTGGGCATGCTGTGCCTGACCCGCAGGATCCTCCCCGGCTTCACCTCCATGAAGGTGTAGCCGTTGCTGGACTCAACGCTGTCCAGTGGCCCCACGGCGTTTGTCGTCTTGCCCATCAGGCAGCAGAGGAGCCCATCGGTGATGCTGTTCAGCATTATGCTCCCTGCAATGAAGGCAAGAGGGGGGGCAGGAGAAGGGGGGCCAGTCATCAGCTCCAGCACCCAGTGGGGACCTGTTGGGGGTCCTGGCTGCAGCACAGGGGACCAGGGAACAGCCCTGTCCCCCCCTGCTTTGCTGCCAGCCCCGGGAAAAGCCGCAGCAGCATGACTGAGGGCAGAACGTGCCTCTGGGGATGCATCGGGGGATGAACGTGGTGCATCCCAAATGCACAGCCCTCCTCAGCCACCTGCAAACGGGCTTCTGTTTCAGATCAAAGATGGACCCAGCACTCCCCGTCCAGCTTTGTTTGGGCCACGTCCCTGTCACTGAGCCGGTGCGACGTACGCTGGCCTGGCAGAGATGAACTCAAGTGGCTGCAAACCCATGTCGTCCCCAGCACGCAGCCATGGGCCTCCGAGAAGGGATCTGCTGCGGCCAAGGGAAGGAACGCGCAAAGGAAAGCCTGTTTGAAATGAAAATGCTATTTCTGGCACCAAGTATGGAGCTAAGGAAAGATTCAGCTATGAAAATGCATTATTTATACCAATTAAATATATAGATGTAGCTCCAGTCTAAACCACCAACACAAATAGTGAGAGATGGAAATTACAGGGGTTGGAGATGAAGGTTTTAATTAAAATCACTCCACAAACCAAGGCTGAAAATAATATGGCAAAAGAACTGGGGGGGGGTGGGCAGTGACCCAGTACCTGCTTGGGGGGTGGGAAACCCCCTCCCCACATCCCCCCCCGGCACCTTGAGGGCTGGGGGGACGTGGCACTGTCCTTGCTGTCCCCAAGGCTCATTCCTTGACATTTGCTCTTCCAGATGCGCTCGGGTGACTTTGGGAGAGGGCTGTGGATGCCGGGACCACCGAGCCCGGCTGAGAGTGAAGCCAGACGCGAGCAAAGGCAGATGGGAGGTAGGAAAGGCTGGTGGCACCGGGGACGTCGGTGCCGGGACCAGAGCCCGACGCCGTCCCGGCGGTGCCGAGGGTAGCTGCGGAGGAGGCTGGGGAGGTCCCTGCCTCCCCTGGCTGGCAGCTTGATGCGCATTTATTATTGATGAAGCTAAACATGGTGAATTATTGATGCCGATGGGCAATGAGATTTGGAGCGGGCGCTGCACAAAGGGGCTGTCCCTGCAGGAGGGGGGACCAGCTGCCCCCCGAGAGGTGGCTGTGGGTACCGACCATGACCCCTGCGGAGGGGAGGAGAAGGACAAATGCATTCCCAGAGGGGAATTAAACATCTAAATCCCAGTGACGCTGTCAGGAGCAGCCCCCTCAGATCTCCAAACAATCCCTTCAAGTGCACCCGGCAGGATTGCGGGCGCTTTGCTGGCAGACCATGCAAAACAAAGCAAGGGACGGAGGCAGGCTGGGAGCGCAGGCCTCCCTCGCTGCGGCTTTTATCGTTCACTATATTTGGGGAAGCCAACACCGCGCTCCCCTCAGAGACCCCTACGGACCCCAACGTGCCCAGCCTGGCCCCCACACGCTCCTGGGGACTGGCTGGGCTCTGGCAAGAGCCACTGGCCGGTGGGGACCCCGCACGCTCCGGCCCCAGCCCAATGCACAGCTCGCGGGTTTCCCCGGGAAAAACCAGCCTGTTCGCTCCAGGCAGGCGGTCCGGGTAACAGTTCCTTTGGCAAAGCCGGAGCGGCTTATCCGGGGAGCGCTGCCAGCTCTTGGGACTGCAGCCAGCGTTTGATTCTCACCCGGCTCTGCCGAGGACAGTGGCCCGACTCCCACGCAAACTCCGTGCAAGGCTCTGGGTGCTGAATTGCAGGGACTGGAAATGCAGCAAAGCCGGTCCTGGGTGCTCCTTCTCCTCATCGCTGGCCGGGGAGCTCCCCGGGGGCTCCCCCCGTTGCGGGGCATGGCAGTCCCAGCTCTCTGCGGTTTGGTGCCTGGGTTTATGTTGGTGATCTCACTTCTGGACACAAGTACATCCATGCAGAATCCGGCTGCACCGAGAGCTTTCCAGCAGCCCCCTGCTCCCCGCAGCCTGGCCGAGCACCCTGCTAAACAGCTGTGTCACCCACTGGGCTCCCTTCGCTCCTCTGGGGATGGACCCATCCAAGCTGATGAGCAAGAGCAGGAGGTCTCAGAGCCCTGGGAAGGAGAGGCCAAATCCAGACCTCGCTGGCAAGGGGCCGGTCTGTTCTGCTGAGCCACACTTCCAGATGGGTGATGAGCCTGAGGAGCTGGGCACCAGGCTGGCTGGAGCCCTGGCTGGAAGATGCCCAGCTGCTTTTGCACTGGGACGGACACACCACTGCTCTTGCCGTGTTGTCGAGCACCAGCTTGGTGCCAGGTTCGGGCTGCTCTTGACCCCCAAGCAGCTCTGAGCTGCTAATGCTGAACAGAGAGATGGGGCAGGCGGAAAACCCGGGGGGAGAGGGGAAACCAGGCAGACCCTGAGCCTCGCAGTCCCCACGAGCATGACTGCGAGCTCTCCATAAGCTCTGCCCACAGCTGGCAGGCCGCATCCTGCACCTGCACTGGGTACGCTTCCCCCGGGCTCAGCCTGCGGGACCCGGACATGATTCTGCCTCTGATTTCCATAAAGCCTGGCTTTGTGCTGTGCCTCCATTTCACAAGGTACTAATGATCTCTGTATGGATTATAAACAGGACTTCTGGCCAAACCGCCTCGACATTGATTAACTTCTCAGGATTAACTCAATCAGTCCATCCTGTTCATTTCCAGAATTGATTTGCTGGAAGGCTCTGGCAGTCAGGAGCTCTGCAGGCAGATCCAGGAGCCCAGGCTCGGGCCACGGAGCCGCCCTCCAGCCTCATCGGCTCTGGGTATGAGCCCGGATCCCGCTGCAAGAGGTGGGGGCTATTCAGCAGGGCAGGGCCTGGCTCCCGGAGCTGAGATGCCTCCGCTCGGATATGCCCAGGCTGGAGCTTGTGGTCCAGGACGCGGCAATCCCTGCTGGGTATCGGACTGAGAAAACACCACCCGAATCCCATCAGAGAGCGCATCCCGGTCGAGCCGTTCAGTGGCTAGGTGGGAAATGGAGGGCCAGGAGGTTAAAAGACTCGATTCGATGTCAGGCTTCATCTCAGGGGCTGGGAGGCAAAGCGCGCCCGTCTCCCACCTCCCACGCGCCTCCTCTAACCCACCACGCCGTCTGCTGTGGCTGATGCAGCCAGAAACATCAAGGGATGTTCCCTCCGCGAGATGAAAAGGGCTGAAAATGAAACCAGATGGATGCGAAGAACTTTGCAAAGATGCTGGTAACCATGGCGATGAGCTGCTTCCCCCCCCCCCTCCATCCCAGCTACCTTCCATCGCCGCCCCCAGCAGAGAGCGAGATTTCGGCACCGGTTACATAAGGCCAGGCACAACAATGAGTCAGGCGCGGCGTGAACCTGCCGCCAGCCCCCGTGTCCCGTGAGGCCAAGGACGCGTTGCAGGCTTGGGAAGGAGGACAGCATCGCCCTGAACTGATACCCATGTCCCGGTCCCCCCGAAAATCATGGCTGCCCCCAAGAAACCGCTATCAGCAGAGAGGGGATGCTCGAGGAATGCTGGAGATTAATCCCTTGGAGGATAATTTATTGCCCAGGTCCAGACCTTGTCCCGCAGCACCCACGCAGAGTCCTCTGGCTTCACCCTCCCTGCTGCTGCGATGAATAACCTGGTTGCGGAAAAACAACTTACTGACCTACTTGGGGCTGCAGCGCCTCAGATTTTATACAACTTGATGGCACCATGTCACAGCTGGAGAAAAATGGGACGAGACGCGATGTGGCAGGGTGGAGGGCGGAAAGCCCGACGGGGTAACGTGACGGGCAGCCACGTGGGGCTGACACGGAGCCCGTGGGGCTGACACGGAGCCGGGGGGGTGGTGTATCAGGGCAGCGCTCGTACCACATCTGCCCCAGGGATGCGACATCACGGTGTGGGCACGCTTACGGCCACGCAGGGACGGGCCAGCCAAGCTGGGTCTTCCCTTGCCATCCCTGCAGAGCAGAGGGTCTCCCCTGCCCCAAACAGCCTCCTGGTCCTGCCTCCCACCGTGATCCCGTCCCCGCTGGGTCCCTGCACACAGCGCTGGGGACAGCCGATGTCCCAAACATCCAGGGTGCTGGGAATGACACAAATCTCCTCCTCCTGTCCCCTCCCCGCTGGGGAGACCTTGAATTATGGGCAGGAGCATTTCTCCATGACAGCCCCCAGGGCAGCAGTGAGCCCCTCCTTGCCGAGAGAAGTCCTGGTAAACATTTGGCCCCAATAAGCGAGCCAAGAGCATCATCTGCTGCAGGGGCAGCCGGAGTCAGCGCCAGAGCCAATGGCCACGAACCTCCCTATAACCCAGCGAGTCCCATCACCACTCAGCACCTCCGTCCCCCTCCCTGCACCCAGACCTGGACCCTCGCAGGGAGTAGCAGGGACTTGATATCTGCTAATTTCTTGCAAATCCTCGGAGGAGAGGTGCCAGAGAGGAGCATGAGATGTGCTGCAGCCAGAATCCGACCTGCCATAATAATTTGTTCAGCTCTAATCCCTTCCCTCCGGGGCTCACGAGTATTAATGATGACACACGACACTCCTGAGGAATGGGCAAATATTGTTATGCTCTTCCCAGCCTCCCCCAGTCATTCACTCTCTGCAAAGTGGAGAAACTGCAGCATCGAGAAACACATAAAGAGAACGACTGTTTAAGCACTGATCTCAGATACAGGCAAGAAAATGTTTATGCCGCTTAGTCTCGGTCCTGCAAAGTCAACTTCCCTCTGGGGGAATGTGAAAAAGCCACTTGAGCTGGTGGCAAGCACCTCGATTTATTCTGTTATGCCTGGCTTCCCCATCCTGATACAATTATAGCAGCTTTATCGGGACAGGCAGGAGTAAGTAGTCAGGAAAGCTTTATCAGTTGTACAAATAGAAAACCAAGGAGGCAGCCCTGAAAGCCTCAGCACAGGCAGGGATGCAGCCTCCCAGGAGGGGGAGGACTGGTCCCCATCCGCAGGCACCAGGACTTCGCCAAAGGGCCCCACGGGACGCAGACAAATCGCATTCAGTCAAGAAACGGCATGGCAGGGAAAGCAGAGCATCTGCAAGACATACGGCAGCCTGGAGCCGCGGCTGGCCGCCTGCCACACGTCTCTCTTTAGGAAGGAAGAAGACCTTGAGAAACAAAAGATTATGCAATGCACAGCGGAGTAACCTGTGCCTGACCTCCGCGACCGAAATCCCGCTTAACCCCCTCCATTTCCCAAACCTCCTGGATTTCTGAGGGGATCGCCCCTGATCGCATAGCCGCAGAAAAGCCGGCTGGATTCCTCCGGCAGCAAACGTCCTCCAGCAGCAAGCTGGAAGAAACCATTGCAAGGAGGCAGGAGAAGAAGAAAAACCCTGCCCCCTCTGCCGGGCAGCGATGCGTGCAGGTGCCCCCTCGATCTCCAACCGAAAATCCAAGCAGATTTGACACGCACATAGCAACAGCAGGTCTTCGGTCTGAGCCAGCAATCATTTACTGCAATTGCATCACAACAGAAGCCGTCCCTTAAGTTTTATCGCTGGGCAGCTTTTTATAACCCCACGCTCAAAGCACGCTCAATATAACAGGGTTATTTCAGCGCAAGCAATGCCGTGCTGCTGCGAGGCTACCGTCTCCCCTTCTCTCCCTGCAATCCCATCTAACGCCTCTCAAATCCCTTCCCACCATCAGCTTCGAAAAAACCACATCTTTTGGCCATTTTGCTCCCCGTGCAGAGCACCTTCCTCCCCTCCGCTTCAGCGCACGCCCTACATCACAGCTTGTGCTCCCAGTTCTCTGCACAAAGAGAGAGAGAGAGACAGAAGAGGATGCTCACCTCATTTATTGACAAGGATTGTCAGGAGTCGAGATTGCAAATGAAAGGCTTAAATCTTGCAGGAGGCAAACGGGGGAGAGGCAGAGATGCCCGAGGCGGCGGGAGCCTGTGCAGGATGCAGGGTGCCAGCGCTGGCAGGCTGCTCAGCTTTTCAGCTCCTCCGATTACATTTTTTTGCCTGTCTGGTGGGAAGGCTGGAGCAATGCCTTCAGCTCAGCTCATCTGCTTTAGACCGAAATCGCTCCTTCCATCTTCTCCCCACGAGCAGCTTCATAACTGAGCTCTGGGGTTTGGGGGTGCTATTTGTCCTTGTAGTCTATAGCCATAGAAAGCCCCTTAAATCCCTCCTAAAGAGGAGGGCTCTCGGCGTGACAGACAAGGAGACTTGCCAGTCAAAGCAAGACCCAGCGCAGCCCCGCCGCCCGCCCGTGGGGAGCCTGCCAGGAGCCGGGGGAGCGCGAGGACTCGCCCTGGTTTTTTGCCCCTTCCAGTGGGACGAGTTACCGAGTTCCTTTTTCACCTTTTACCCTTTTTCTCACCATTCTTATATTTGCAGCTTCCCAGAGGCCATGAGCGTGTCAGTGCCACGAGCGGGTCGGAGCTCAGCATGGGTGACCATGCACCGAAGGCATGAACGCGCAGACCCCGGGGGCCGGGACAGGAAGACAAACATAAAATCACGAGTGTCTCTGGGGTTTATTTTCACAGCCATGGGTTTGGGAGGACTGCAGTCGCATCCCCTCACCCCGACGGGCTGACTTCTGGCGGGAACGCAACGCACCAGTGCAGAAAAACCCCGGAGCTGGTGCCGGCTCTTGGTGATACGGCTGGGCTTGGCTCCAGCAAAGCAATCTGAAGGATCTTTTCCATGACCAGAGCAGACAGCGAGGGGGGCTGAGATCCTGGGTTACCGGTGACTCACCCTCGGACCCCCCAGCCGGCCCTCCTCATCCTCCTCTTCCTCATCCTCCTGCACCTCATTCTCCTGCTCTGTAAAACACAGATAAATCACATTCACCTACTCAGGAACGGGCGGAGGCTGTAGGTGCCTTGGCACATCCTACATGCTGCTGCTCTATACACGTAATATACGTAAGAGGAGGAAGGCGATCAGAGTCCGGTGCCGGTCCCAGCACCGCTTTACCCTCTACCAGGCCAGTTGCGGTGCCCGACGGGGCTTCCAAAAATGGATGGCCGCTCCACCACGCTGCCTGTGGTGCCAATTTTGGGGGCAGCCGCAGCACACCCCTCAGGGGCGAGAAGAAGAGCTGCGAGGAGGCCGGGCAGGGAGGGCGGCGGCGCGGGCCCCCTGTGGTGGCAGGGCCCTGGGCCTGGCCTGGCCCTCCCGCCCCGGAGGGGCGCAAATGCCGGAGCTGATGCCGGCAGAACTGTGCTGGCGAGGAATAAATTACCCTGTAGAGGCGGCTTTTGCCCTGTTAGCGGCTTGTGACAGGGACGAGTCCCCCCCCGTTGCAGGAGGCCTCGGCGCTTCGCCAGCCCGGGGGGCCCAGGCCGTACCCCGCGGCCGTTGCCATGGTAACAGCGCGGCGGGCCCGGCCTCTGCAGGACTACACGCCCCATCGGCCCTTGCGGCCCGCTGCGTTGTACGTGCGTGCCCCTCCCGCCCAGCGCACATGCGCGTTCCCCGCCGGTCGTGATTGGCCGGGAGGAGGGAGCCAATAGGAGGCGGTGTTGTTGGGAGGACGGTGTTGTCAGGGCGGGCCGAGGGCGATGGCGGCGCTGGGCCGTCTCTGGCCGCGGGCTGTTGGCGGCAGGTAACGGCGGTCGCCGCCTGCCCGGGGAGGGCTGAGGGCGGGCGGAGTGTGGCGTTACCCCCCGAGGGGACAGTGGGGGGTGAGCGGGCCCTGGGCTGGGGGAGGAAGGTGACAGGGTCAGCCCCGTCCCTCATGGCTGCAGAAAAGCCCTTTATTTGCCTGTCAGCGGCAGCGCCAGGCTCTCGCTTCTCACTTCTCTCGTTTTTTTTTTTTGTTTTTCCAAAGATTTTTTCTGCTGGGGCAAGCTGGAGCCTGTCCTTTCCAGCTCCGAACAGCCTCAGTCCTCTCAAGTTCCCTGGAGCTGCCTCTCGGAAGCCATCTCTCCTTCAAGCCCGCAGGCGCCTGCCCCGGCCTCGCCGGCCCGCCGTCTTCCTGGAACCACCAGCAGATCCGCACAAAAGCGCGCGGGAACGAGTATCAGCCGAACAACCGCAAGCGCAAACGGACCCACGGCTGGATCAAGCGCATCAGCACGCCGGCTGGCATCGAGGTTATCCTCCGGCGTATGCTGAAGGGCAGGAAGTCTCTGAGCCACTGAGGGCTCTGCCCGCGAGATCGATTTGGCGTGGGGCGAGCCAGAATCGAGCCCTAGAGCTGGCCGTGGCTTTGGACTGACCTGGCCTGAGCGTCTGTGCTGAGGGAGGCTGTGCCGAGCGGCAGCGACCGACTGTCCCTTTCATGGCTGGAGCATGTGAGGAATCGTGCTGGCTTGAGGGCGGCCTCCGAGGGCCTCGTTTAACGGCTGCTTTTTAAATTGTAAAATTATTGCCGGTTTGTGTGTGTGATTCAGAGATAAACTTGTGAAAACATGAGCTGTCATTAAAGCCCCGCGACTCGCCTTCAACTTCCTGCGCTAATTGTTGATGCAAACTGAACGGGGGGAGGAAAGCTGGCTTGTTGCGGGGTCGCAGCTGCTCGGGAGCCTTCGGAAGGATGGCACGAGCGCAGAATTAGGGTGCGGAGGGGACTTTGGTGTTAATTTACGCCGGCTTCTGCCTACTCTGCTCCTCCGTCCCCCTGAGGCGCTTCAGGAGCAGGGGCCTGGTTCTGGGCTGCAGCCCCAGGCTGGGGCTGGGGTGGAGGGGAGGAATTGCCTTCTCCTGGCCGCTGTTCTGCTAATTAACCGCCCGGTTCCTGCCACGTAATGAACAGTGCCTTCATTAACGAGGGCCGAGGGGAATCGGGGCACGGACTACATCTCCCAGAGTGCCCCGCGGCCGCCGCCACATCCGGGTCCTCCCGCTCTGCACACACCCCCCCCCCCCCTACACTCCCCCCGGACCTTCCGAGCGGGTATTTCCTGCCTCAACCTAACTCACGCTCCTCAGCGCCGCGCTGAGTGACGGGCGCGGCGCCCAATAGAAGACGAGAGTGGCGCAGCGCTGGCCAATAGGGACGGGGCGGACAGCGGAGGTAGTGGGTGGGTTGAGGCGCGGCGGCGGGGGAGGGGCGGCTCCTCACGGCTGGTGGCGGCGAAGATGGTAGGTGCCTCGCGCCCCCCGCCCGAAATGGCGGCGCCCCCGGCCCGGCCCTGTGAGGGGAGCGCGGCCCGTGGGGCCCCGCCGCCGCCGCTGCTGCCCCGCCGGCCGCGCCCCGCTGCCCCACCCCGCCCGGGGAAGGGGGGCCCGCGGCCGCCTCCGGCCCTGCAGGGCCCGCACCCTCCGGCGTCCCCGCCCGGGGCCTCGGCGGAGGTGGGAGGGCGGTGCGGCTGCGGGGGCCTCGGCCGAGGGCTGGGCCCCCTGAGGTGGGGGGTGCCCCACCCTGTGGGACGGCGGGTTGCGGCGGGCCGGGGCACCCCGGGCCGGGGGTGTTGCGCGTCCCTAGCGACGGGGGGGGGGGGCGGAGGGTTGTTGCCGGGGGTGTCCTACACCCCAAGGGGCGGAGGGCTGTAGCACCCTAAGATGGCGGGACTCCTCCCCGGGGGTGGGGGGCTAAGGAGGGTAGGGACACCCTAAGCTGGGGATGCACCCTTTCTCTGGGGGTGCGGGGATGAGGGGGGCTGGGGGGGTTCCCCCTTCTAGTGACTGGGGGGGGCTGTGTTACTTCAGGGTGTGGGCTATTCCCCACCACGGCTGGAGGGTTCGGGCTCCCCCAGGGTTTGGGGTCTTCCCCACTCTCAGGGATGGGGGTCTGAGAGCAGCGGGGGCACTGCCAGGGAGTGGGGTGTTTCCTCTGCCCCCACGGCTGGGGGGCAGAAGGGGAAAATTGGGGCATCTCTGAGGTGCAGGGTGCTCCCCCGTCCCCAGGGCTGGGGGTTGCACTAAGGGGGCTGGCGGCTGTGGAGGTTGTTCAACCCTTTCTGTGCCCCCTAAGCAGCAACAGGGACTTGGTCTGATGCCTGAGCGTTTGGCAGCGGCTGGCACAGCCAAGAGGCTTCCAGTCTCCCTCCCTCCCTTTTGTAGCGACGTAATTTTCAGAGAAAGAGGGTTTTCCTTCTGCCCCTCCGCCAGCTCCTTAACTAAGGGAAAACCAGTGGTGTCCCTGTGGTCTCCCTGTACAGGCATACCGTGGCCGAGAGCTTAGGTGGCCGTTCCCAAGCCTGTGTTAGTGGTTTTCTTCTAACCCACGTCCACGTGTGCATGCATCATGCTGGGACAGAGCCCTGCTTTCAGCATGCGTGTGCTGGGCCTCGTCTTTCTGAGCGTCGTTACTGCAGCTCCCTTCAAAAGCTGAGAATGGGGCACGTATATATGGGTTTTTTCACTTTTCTGCTTTTAGATGAGGACTGCGGTCTTCCTAGGAAGCTGAGCACCCTTGTTGACACAAGAACAGTAGATGCATCTTATTTCTGCCTCACTTCCCACATCATAGAAGGAACCAGTGTTGTCTTCTGAGGTTGCTTAATCGCGCTTGTTTTGTTGGGTTTTTTTGAGCTTTGCCTTTCCCCAAAGGAAACGAGGCATCCGCTCAGTTCGGGTGCTGGTTTTTCACTTCCACACAGGACGCTCCATCAGCTTCGTTAGCTTGGCTGGGGTGCGCTTTCCTTGGTTAAAGAGTGGCAGAAGGCACACTGGGGGGAACGTTTCCTCATGTGACGTTATACGGGAGGTATGACTCGGTGTTGCCTTGTGTGATAGGTGCGCAAACACGGCAGTGACCTGCTGGGGCTTATTTGTCTGGTGCCCTTGGAGCAGATAAGGATCATTGCACTTGGAGTATTGTCTAATTCTGAATATCCAGGAGTATGATTCCAGGCAATTCCCCTGAGGGAGCCTTTTTGGTAATTTCTGAGATCGTCTCAGCAGATAACTGCCGAAATATGCGCGTATCCAGCAGGATTATCGTTATCAGAGGGATAGTCTGTGTCACTGACAGCCAGACTTTTCAGCTGAACTGCTGATAACTGCTTAACGTGCTGGCTGGAGTGTGGGTTGGAGAAATGTCCGTCTCCCGTTCTGAGTCGTTTCGGTGTCCCTGTTGTTCTGCTCTAGCTAAGTTCTGGCTGGGCAGTGGGCACTGCTGGCGGGGCTGGGGCTGGTCCACCCAAGCGACTGCTGGCCTGAGAAAAGGAAAGGTGATGGCCGAGAGCCTGGGATGTTCGTGGCTGTTCGAGCTGAGGTCTCCAGGTGTTGTCTTGAGTGTAGTAACCTTTCCTGCTTGCAAGTCTGCACTTAGCTGGCATATATCCTGCTTCAGTTGTTTATATGGTAGAGAGGGGGGAAAAAACCCCCGCATTCACCATTTAAATTGCATTTTGACTGAAAATTTTAACAGTATTTTTGCAACTTACTGGATGTAACTTGCTGTGCTGTAAAAGTCTGTTAAAAGACTGCAGAACCCCTGGTGAGAGCTGTGATCCCACTCGCCCAGGCTCTTCCCAGGGAAACGTGGGCTCTGCTGCACCAAATCCCTGGCGGGAAAGTAGGGAATAGTCTGGCATGAGAAACTTGGGGTGAGCTGTAGCTTATTGAAGAGTTACTTGAAGTTGTCTGCTCCTAAATAAGAGCAGTTATTTTCCATTCTTATAAGTGGTATTAAAACCAAGTAGTTGTTAGGCTTTTGCTGCAATGAAAGAAATCAAGGACATGTCTGTCTCTGGATTAGGCTGGTGTCCCAGAGCAGGTTACTTTGTCATAAAAAGCCTGCAAATTTAATGTAATGGGAAGGTGAGATGCTTTGAAATGTAACAGGATATTTTTAAAGAACCTCAATCCTTCTAAACAGAGTAATATAATTAGTGATTCTTAAATCTGGGCTATGTGGAGAAAACTCTGTCTGGCTGCACCTTCAGAAGTTGTTAAAGGGTTCCCCGTCCTTTTCAGTCTGGGAGTCCTCAGGTAGCGTACGTGTTGGCTGATCGGTGCCGACGGTGGGTGTCGGTGTGAACAGATGAAGAGAGAAATCCATCGGGGCAGGCGTGGGAAGTGGCGAGCTGAGAGCACAACGCAGTCCGAAACTGTGGGCTTCTGTTATAGCAGAGCCAGAAGATCCTGCCGTAATTCCTGAGCTCAGCCGTGGTATGGACGTTACACAGACGAGCGAGCGATGGGCTCTGTCCTGGAGAACTTGTGATCGAAGGCAGTGAAGGCACAAGGAAATAGTGTTGGTCCTGTGGGGGTTAAGACGGGCAAGAGAAATTCACAATTCGCTGTTTGAACCCCGAGTCCAGTATTGTAACAAGATTATTTCTAAAACCAGGAGCAGGGGAAGGGTTGAATGTGGAAACTAGTAAGTCGGTAGAGTTCTTCTTAAGAACAAAAGTATGAATAATATTTTCTGGTTTGGCTAATTATAGCTCTTTGTTTTGAATTAAAGATGCAGTGTTAATAAAAATAATGGCTTCTATTTAAATGAAAACAATGTCTTCCAACCTAGCTGTTTTGTAGCAGTAGTGTCCATTTATTTGTTGCTTCTAACACTGAAATTAAATGACTTCTCATCTGCTGCTTTACTGTCCTTTTAAAATTGCTTATAAAGAAGGTGATGTATGTCCCGGAGCAGAATCCTTTAGTGTTCGGTGTAACAGGCTTTGAATCTTTAAGCAAGTATCATTACGATACAGATAGCTGGTCTAATGACTTCGAAGGGACCATCTCAGGGCCTCTCTCTCCTCTGCTTATCGCACAGGTACATCTTATATTTATTACCCATTTTCTCTTTACTTTAAAGACATTGCTGGGCATCTTCCTTTGTCTCTGCTAGAGAGTAGAGAGGCTCCAACACACTTTCAAGCTCGTTTTTCTCCTGACCCTGTAATGTTCTCCTCCCGCCTTCCTTTTTCACTTTGGAGAAGGAAATTCCTGTTTCATGCTGCTACGGCTTAATTAAACGGAGAAGGCTCTGCAGGGTTCCCACGGCTGGTTAGCAAATCGCTTTGCTGGCCTGTGCGATCAACGTTTTTTTTTGTGAGTGGTCATCTAACCGATTCCAGCAAAAGTTGGGTTGTTCTTGTTTTTTTCTGATGTACCAGTAGCCTTGACGCATGTAGGGATGTGATCCTTCAAAAAGGAAATAAAGTTGGGCCAGGCTGATAAGTGTGTGATAAGGATTGGGCTTTTGAGGTCGTGTAGGCTTTCGTTGCTCTGTGGAACCAGCCTTGGTCTGTGACAGAGAATGTTAACTGGGAAGGAGAAAGAGCAACTGTTTTGGTATGGTGTCGTATTCAAGGACTTCAGACATCAGCGTAGCTGCAGCAGAATTTCTCATGTGATGTCGTGATTTGTGCTGGTAAATTACTGTGAATTCTGGTCTGCTACCTCAGCAGTGTTTGTATCTGTGTGGTGCAAATCTTCCTTCTGTCAGAGCTCACCCAGTTGGACACATTCCTCTTTTTAATCACCTATATGCCAAAAGATATTTAATTAGCAGCTTTCTAACTGAATTACTGAACTTTGGGGATATAATGAGTCAAATGCAGAAGCTGGGGCTTGGCTTACTTTACAAAAACAGTTTTGGGTGGGTTTCAGTATCCAGCAGCCATCTCGCTAGCTGGGACCTGGCACCATACTTCAGTTCCTGTAGTTGTTTATCTTAATGATCTGAGTGACTCCTTCGAGAATCAGCGCAAAGCAAACAACAACCAGAATATTGCTCTTTCATTCCTCACCTACATCTTTGTATTCTGTGTCTTTTTAGGCAGATTTTTTGAAAGGATTACCAGTCTACAACAAAAGCAACTTCAGCAGATTCCATGCGGATTCTGTATGTAAAGCATCAGTAAGTATTGCCACGTCCTGGTGCTTTGGGGGGAAGGTTTTCTTGCACAGCTCAAAGGATGCTAGAGTGAAATAAACTTGAAATGAGCATTTTGTTTCTTAAAAAAACATGTATGATCACAGCTGATAGTTCATGAGTTGAGATTGGCAAGGAAAACTTCCTGCCTGCTTTGATGAGGAATGCGTCATCACATCAGCCAAACCACATCTGTGGTGCTTTCTTTATATATGCATTCTTTAGTAGTAGTCTTATGCTCTGAAAAACACATGAGAAATGGACCTTCTTCTTTCTATGTGTGTTTTTAAAAAGCTGTAGCCACACAGTGTCATGTAATAGGGCAGAATATCACAATGCCTTTGTACCCTATGTCTTTTGGTTGGTTTAGCTGTGGTTGGGTTAAAAATCACCTTTTTGCTGTCTTCGTTCTGTAATTGTTCTAATTCTTCTACAGAATAGAAGACCATCGGTGTATCTTCCCACGAGAGAATATCCGTCTGAACAAAGTAAGTCTGCCCCACTAAAGTTTGAGGTTTTTAATAACTTTATTCTGTTCTAATATTGGAAATCTGGCATACACATGATACCCCTTATTTTAAACTTCAGAGAGGTGATATTTTTGAATTATCACCACAGTGATTAGCAGTGTATGTCTAGTTATTGTTTTTGTGCTGTTCCTCTATCCTTATTAAGCGATTGGTGTTCCTGCATACTGTCCTCTTATTAAAAAGGACCGTGCTCAGTACGTGAAGTAATGTGGTGATTACTGCACCGTTTTAAAAGTTATCTTTAAAATGACCTCAGTGTGTTTCTCTCTCTCTCTTTTTTTTTTCGCAGTCATAGTAACAGAAAAGACAAATATACTTTTGCGTTATTTACATCAGCAGTGGGACAAAAAGGTATGGTTGTGTTTTCTTAATATTAACATTTTGTCTTGATTTGCTGATTTGGGCTAATTGATCTGAATGTTGATCACAATCAAGGTATTGAAGATTAATTAAAAGAAAGTGCGAGCTGCACTTCAGCAAAAGATAGTTTAAGGAGACTGTCTCTGCACAACACTACTTTAAAAAAAACAAACAAACAACCCACAACTTTTTCTTCCCTTTCAATTTAAAGGACATTAACTCCGTGTTTAGCCTAGAACTTGGGAGTCTGCAGTTACATCTCCCACTTACTGCAGTTTTCCTTTGTGATCTTGACGAATTGGTCTCCCCATGCCTCAGCATCTGCTTTACAGCTAGCGTAAAGCTGCTCTTACCTCCCAGGACTGTTAGGAGAAGACGGATGAGCTTGTGCAGAATGTGAATGCGCCAATGAGGCTGTTTAAGTACCTCGGGTACAAAATCTGAGTTCTCGTATGAGGAACACACAAATTAGCGTGCTCTAGCTAGCGTTTGAGACTAGGAAGCTGGGATACCTGGGTTGGGAGCACTTGGAACAAGGCGAAGTACACTGTCAAAGCAGTGAGTGTAATCATGGGCAGAGCAGAGGTTGCGGAAGAACGTGGAGAGAGGCAAAATTATAAGGAACCTTGAAGCTGAAGAGAAAGTATTTGTATGTGACAGAAGGTTCTGGGAGATTTTGGTAAGTTCAAGGACTGACTCAGAGCAGTGGGAAAGAGTATCTTGCTCATGTTTACGCAATATTTGAGATCTATAAATAAAAGGTGTCAAGATCAATGATTGGTGTTTTAGTCCCACCCTCAAATTTGAAGAACAATCTAGAAGGAGCACCTTTTGGCTTTGAGCAAAATCCCTCTTCAGTGTTTGTTCCAGTGTGCCTGTTAGGTCATCGCAGCACAGTATTCCATCCAAACCTTGTACAAGCAAGAATTTGTTCTACCAACACTAGGTCCCACCAGAATCTGAGGCTTTGGAGAGTTTCACTGTGGCTTTCTCTGTCCAAACAGAATGCAGCAAAGAAGAGAGATCAAGAGCAAGTGGAAATAGAAGGTGAGAATTCGGCACCACCACGGAAAATCGCTCGGACAGACAGCCAGGATATGAACGAGGACACTTAAACTCTTGGCTTTCTCCTCTACTTTGCAGGCGCTTCCTGTTTTGTCTCAAAGTGTGTAAATTTTGCCCCTTGCCCCCATCTCTCACCCCTCCACTATGCAGCCCAAACCACTTCTGACTTCATAGGAGCCAATGTATTTATTTTCTTCTCTCCATTTTTTATTTATGCCGTAAAACTTACGGAGCAGTGGTGGAACCATTCAGTAAATGATGTAGTATAACCTTAGTTCCTCCTTTCTAAAAATATACACTGTCACTTTCACAGGTTTTGTTGAATCTGTTACCTAATCAACCAGATCTAGTTATGGGAGCCTGGGTGGGAGACGTGGGTTATTACAGAACCCTGCGGTGGTATCGGCTTCCCGATTCATGTACCCGTTGACGTATTACAAGTGGTTAACTCTTCTTTGGATGTGCCCAGTCCAGCCATAAGTGTGGGGCCTCACTATTTTTCGCAAATATTCTGAAACTGGCACCGCACTATTAAAAATCATGGGTGTCATTTAGGGTTCTGTTGATCTTAGCAAACGTGTTGTCAACTTGATACATCAGTTGTATTCTTTTGGTCTGTTCTGTAAGGGCCACGGTCATTTGGCAGCGTTACATTATCTCATGCATCGGTGGTCATGGAGAATTCAAGTGAAAGGTGTGTTGCTTTTGTTGCTCTTAAATTCTAACCGTCTCTTGGTCTTGAACGGACTGCTGTGTGCAACTTCTCCGTTGGAATAAAAGGATACTCTTGGCCTATTCTGAGTATTTGATCAACCACGTATTTAAGCAACAGCTGATGGAATGGAGTTGGGTAGGCACCCTGCAGGCAGCGCTTGGCTGGATAAGTCTGGGAGCACCTCGGCAGCTAGACCTAGTTCTCTCTCTCAACTGCCGGCTCTGAATAATGGTACGTTGTATTTTCCTGCGATATCAGCCTGTCTGGAATGGAGTCCAGGACTTGGAGTTGATCAAAATGTGAGCTTCCATGGTCTCTGATGAAGACCAATCTCTTTTGGACTGTGACAGTTCAGTGCCTGTTGCCTGTAACCCTTCACTGACTCTTCGGAAAGAGCCAAAATGGAGACCCGTAAGTCGTCTAGGTGGATTCAGAGGTTCAGAGACTAAAAGGAAACGAGCATCGTCACCTGAAGGGAACAGGAAAGGTGTAGCTTAGTAATGATGTCTTGTCTGCTTTAACGTAAGAAGCTGACTTCACACTGTGTTAGTTTAAATTGTTGCATTTATAGCTGTGTTTTTTCCTCGTTGACGAATCCTAAACACCAATTCAAGAAATCGCACGCATGTTTTCCTAGAGATCCTGGATAAGCCTCGTTGGGAGTGGCTGCAGTGGCCGTGAGCTTTGAGGGTTTCTGCCGTCCCCTTCTCCACAGCACCCCTGTCCAACCGGGGGATGCCACGTGTTCAGGTTTGGGGGCGAAGGGAACACGAAGGGAGATAAGCTGTTGCTGACGACCTTATGTTGCAAGGCAGAACCTTAGGAAAAGCAGGACACAGCTCATGTTGCATTTTTAAATGTATGTTAGGCACCAAATTTCTGATGCAGTGAGTGAATTTAACTTAACACTGAGTAGTTTAGAACTTTGTATCTGCCTCAAAAAACGTTACCTTTTTGCTAAGGCAGTAACCTCCAAATTACTGGAATGACGTTGAAAATGCCAACTGTGTTGGTGAAGATAAAATATACTTGGGTTTCCGTGTGATGTACTGGCAATTGCAAGAGGACTCCTCCCAGAGTTAACGCTGTCAAAAAGTGCTTTTGTGCAAAGTGCAAGACGTCGACTGAAGGTGCCGCATTAGCATCCGGCCTGGCAGGGATTATCTGAAGCTGAAACTGAAGAATCCTTTGAAGAGCTGTGAGATACCAGAAGAGGAAACGAACGTGCAGCTGGTGGTAAAGTGTGACCAATTTGTGTGTTTAGCAAAGCTTGAGAGCTGCAACCTTGCAGTAATGTTTGTACAGTGCTTTAAAGTTGTAAAATGCTGTATAATTCTTGATTGATATGGCAAGGTGAGCTTTGCTGACTTCTCTGCTAGACAGAGTGATGTACTATTAAAGAGAGTTGGCAGTTCCTTCCTGTTGTAAACCCCCGTCTTTGTTCCCTCCGTGTCTTTTAAAAATGATCTTGTTGGTTACGGGAGCCTTTGAAATATTTCAGATGTTTTTAGGAGGTAAAAGACAGTTGCCTTTTTAAAGTAGTTCTGAAGTTACGGACAAACAGGTCGTCAAAGGGACGTGACTTTAAGTGTCACTGGTGGTTTTTTTTTTTGCATTGGTGGTTGTGTGCAAGCAGTGTGGATTTCTGACACCCACAGTGAGTCTTTCTGCATCCCATCCGCTCTGAAGCGAGAGCTCCCTTCCTTCCTCCTTCCTTCTCTGACTCGCTTTCCATGCTGCCGCTGGCTTAAGAGTGCTGTCCTCAAGCTATTGCACTTCGATCCTCTATTCGCGTCTGTTTAATACATGGTAAGTGTATCGGGTTTGAATGTTGCATGGAAGATCTTACTTGCCTAACTGTGACTTCCTGGTGCCTTAGTGCATTGAAAACAACATAAAAATGTTTAAAAAAAGAAACCCTGGGTTTTTGCTGCCCGCACTGTTTGTATAATACCTAGCTCCTCTGACTTCCAACTCTCTCGTTACAAAGTGACTGAGATTTAGTGACCCTCAGGGGTTTTTTGTATATGTCTGCATAGTGGTATTTTTATTGTTTCTGTTACCAATGTACACTAACAGTTTGGGTTTTTTAATGAAAACTTGAGATACTTGTGGGAGATCAGAATTTTTTTTTTTTTTTTTTAGTTGAATAGTGCATCTCTTCTCAAAAGTCAAAGTAGCAGAAACATGTTTCTTGATCTCGGGGGTGATGAGTCCATCTAGGAGCAGCCCCTTCCAGCAGACTGTCCTGTTGGCAGGCGTCTGTCCCATATTAAACAGCGCTGGAGCTTGTGCCCAATGTGAGCAATTAGATGTATGCTGTGTAAGTTTAGAATATAAAAAAGTTAGGCACCGCCTTTTTCTAACATAAAAATACACTAGTGACTGATGTGCAGGGAAACTAAAGTTTTGTTGAGGTTAATTCTTGATAGCATATGATCACTTCTTTTTTTAGGGGAGAAATAGGTAAATAAATACTCCCATAAGAGTTAGAGGTGGGAAAACGTTGAAAGAAAGGATAGACTTTAACGTGTTCTGTGAATTCACAGCTGAGGGGACAGGTAACTGCGTCTGAGCAGCAAGGTCTGGGTGTGTTTGCACTGATGGTTGGCTCCTGGAGTTTGCTGGGTCAGTTCATTTTGTCAGAGTACGTTCAGTCAGGTAACGTTGGCATGTTCGGCTTTCACGGTGTTGCCTGTTTCTTGGAAATTTCTTGGAAGTTTTTTCGAGACCTAACGATCGATGCCCTGAGCAACGGGCTCTGCGTTGGGTGTCGCCTGTGCTTTGAGCAGGAGGCTGGAGGCGACCTCCCGGGGTCCCTTCCAACCGATGAACACCGGGAAGTGCAGAATGCAGCACAACCTGTGCCTGGAAAGCTTTTGGTTTCTGTACGAAGCTGGCAAGCTGTGGAGGACTGTTCGCAAAGCTTGTGGAGTTTGCAAGCATGCGCGAAAGTTTTCTTTGACAAAGCCCTGAAACCACATTGTGCTACAAAGAGCAGCGAGCGGCAGGATGGAGACCCAGAGCGGGAGGGGAGGAAGGGAGCTGCTCGGCTCCCCATCTGCCTGGGGCTGCGGCTCAGCCTGGACCGAGGTTGTCCTGGGTTTAAACTCTACCACAGGAGTATTTAAGGTGGGCAGAAGGTTTTTTTAGATGCATTTCACTAAGAGGATGCACTTAGATGCATTTCAATGTAAGAGGACAGGCTTTTAGAATCATTTAGATATGTTAGATGTGATTTTAAAAAAAAAAAAAAAAAGACTTGTTTTCTTAGCCTTGGCAAGACCTGAAGCACCAGCAGCGTACTGGTCTGGATGTCTGGGATGCGTGTCCCAATGACTGTTAGGAGCTGGTTGCTGAGCCGGGTTGTGATGAATCCAAAGGACACGCTTCACCCGACCGCTGTTTTCTGTCATCCTGGTGAACGTGCCAAGCTGTTGGTGAACTCCACGTGCGCGCAGTTGTTCGGGGTTGTACCGACAGCTCCGATGGGGAAGGCTGTGAAGTTGGCTTTGGAGTAGGATAGGCTGGAAGATGGGTTTCCTTCCCTCTCCAGCGCGTGCCTTACGCGGCAGTTCAGTTGTCGGTGTTTGGACTGTTTCCTGTCAGGCAAATTTTGAACATGCTGAACATGAGTCTTAAAATTTTCACTCTGTACTAGGTAGTTATAATAGCTGTAACTTCAAAGCTTTATTTTTTGGTGAGCTCCTTGACACTGGCCTTAAGGGCAAAGACTAAGCAGGAGTCTTGGACTTTTTCTAACAGTGCAGCTATCAGCTATGTTACCACTTACTGTTTCCCAGCTTGCTTGTATACCACTAGCTTCATTTTTTTGTTTTTAAGACTTCTAAAAAAGACCTGCGTATCTATAATAGAAAAACTAATTAGTGTTCCAGGATTGATGACATCAGCTTGGCAGCCGAGGAATTGTGCGACACACTGACCGTGACCAGAGAGCTTCCAGCTGATCTCTCCCCGTGTCAGGTTTTGTCTTTATGTTTTTGGATGTGTAACAGGGAGTGGGAAATCCTTTTCTTTAAAGAAGAGAGGGTTGCATTTACCTGGGAGCAGCGAAGGGTATTTTTGGGAGCAGTGCAGAGGATGTGCTGGCTGCTGTGCCTGCAAGGGGGTATTGCATCATGGCTTCGGTTAAGCACTGACTGACCTTCACGCCGCACTGACTGCGCTTTCGGGTTCCTCTGCTGCTGGTTCACGACGTCTGTGCCCTGACAGCAGAGAGGGCAGCCCTGGGGTCTCGGCTGACAGCTGATCTGGGATGTTTGCGGCTAGTAATCGCCAAAAGAGGCTGAGTCAGCAGGCTATCGAGGTGGACTGGCTATGCCAGCTGACAGCTTACTTATGGGTCTAATGGCTGCATCCGGGCTATGCTAAATGACTTACTATTGCAGCATCGGCTTGCAGAGCTCACCCTGAAACGCGTGTGCTGGCAGCTGAGTTGTATTTTATATAAAAGATGTGTGTCATCTTGAGAGTTTAATGTCAGGGAGGAGATAGGACTTCTAGAACCTCATCTTTTTTTAACTACTGGGGAAAAACACCATCTTCTAGATATTGAAAAGGCTGAACCTGGCCTGCGGGGAAGAACATGGAATGAAATACCAGCTTTCAAATTCTCTTTAACACTGAGATTCTGTTTTTAAAAGCAAAACTTGCCTAGTGTGTCCCCAAGTATGAAGAACTAAGGCTCCCTACATATGTGATTTTTTAGAATTGGGTTGTTCTAGGAATTAAAAAAAAGCCTTATTGGCGGTCTTGATGCTTTTTGAGGAGTCTGGGTGGCTTTAACCTTTGTGGTAGAGTTCCAAGCTTTGCTGATGTAAACCTGAAAGTAAGCATCCAGCTGGCGAGATCGAAGGGCAGCACTGCTAAAACTTGACCCTATTTCAAATCAGGATTTTTTTCCTATGGTGAATTCCTTGCTGAATCAGTCGGTGAGGCAGGGTGAGCAGGCACGCCTGCAGACCAGCATTTGTCGCTGCGGTCACAGACAAGGTTTTCCACAGGTTGTCGGCCGCTCTTGTTCCCCTTCCCCTAACCAACTCCTCAGCAGCGTTCGGAGGCGAGAGACAGCTCCACTCCTCGGCTCACCAGCCCTGTGGGAAAGCGAAGCTGCTTTGTGCAGCCTTATGCACAACAAGGGTGGTAATTGTGCTCTTTGTGCTCTAATTCTGCTTTTAATTTCCTCACCTTCATGACCGAAGCAAACTTTATTTGGCTAGCGACTTGCCTGGTTGCTACCAGCTCCACAGACATCCCCAGGACAACTCCTCCCTGTTCGCTCCTCAGTGAATCGCAGTGCTGTAATCCCTGGCATGTTGCTGTTAAATGCACACCGTGCTTTTATTTTTTTTGAGACACACGATACTGGACAGTCTAACAGGTCGAATACTGTCCCCTGCTTTGATAAGCGGCATGGATGTGTGAGTATGAAAAGGGGTGAGGGGCTGGGGAGCGTCGAGGCAGCGGAGTGAGCCGGCGGAGAGCAGGACTAGCTCTCTGGTTCGTTCCCTAACGATGGCTCTCAGGGCTGTGGGGACATGGGATGACTAACAGCTTACTGTAAGAAATAGGATGAAATCTGAATGGATGGTCAGAGCTGAGTCACCGCGCTGTCTGTGCTACGGTTGTGCTGATTTCCAAATGCATTCATTTCTTATGAACCGGCGCACAGTGTGCCATTAACAGGCTTCACTGGGTATTTTTAGTTAAACCACCCCGTCCTTGGCCAGTTGCGCATCACGGCTGGGTGTCTGCGAGCGGCTCGGAGCTTTCTGTCGTCCGCAACCGCTTTTAACTCCTCCGGTCCGTTCAGCACACACAATCCCAGGCTTTTTTTTGCGACGCAGCACCGAGCTTGTGAGTCTGTGTTACTTCCAACTTGTCTTTGCAACTTGAATTTTCCTCCTTTGCAAATATATTGTCTTGTGGGGCTGGGAGAAGGTGGGTTTTCCTGAAAGCTGCATGTTGGCAGATGGACTGCCCTCGTGGAGTGACTGTAAATACACTGTTAGCTGAATGTCATGGCCATTGGATTTTTTTTTTGCATTTATTTTTAAACTATTCCATGTTTGATACTGTGTATAATAAATTTGCAGAATTTAGAGGATTATAACTTTCTTCGTTCTTCCTCTACCTGACAATACGCGCGAGAGCCGCGGTGTGGCTGCTGGAGGGCGCTTGGCATCGAATCGCGCCGGCGGGGTTTGGCCTTGTGTCGCCGTCTCCAAGCTTTGCCCTGCATTAGAGGATTGTGAAGGATGACAACATCCCCAGTGTCCCCTTCCACCTTCCCTAGGGACAGGAGACCTGAGCCTTGTCCCCTGAGCAGATGCCCTGTGCAAGCCGCTGCAGGTAATAACTTAGCCCATGCCTCAGGCTTGTTGAAATATATTTTTATTGCATTTCTGCAGGTTTTACAAAAATATGACAAAATAAATTAAAAAGAAATAAATAACCCCCTTCATTTCTTTTCGTTTCCAAAGAAATAAAACACAACAAGGGAACAAACAACAACAAACCAAAACAACCTGACTCTTCCCTCCTTTGTGCAGTAACTGCCCAGAAGAGTGAGATACCAGACAGGCGGCCGCTTGTAGAAATACGTTGTAGAGAGAAATGTTTAAAAACGCCCTGGGCTGTGGGGTCCTGGCAGCAGCGGGACCCTGCCCTCTCCTCGGGCAAGCGGTGCAGGAATAGATGGTACCAGGACTGTCGCTCTCAGGAGGGAAATGGGATAAAAGAAACTCCCTTGAAGACCAGCGTGTGTTCAGGAGGGGCAGAGATGAGAGCTGGCCCCGACCAGCCAAACCCAAGCAGAGAAACTAAATGAAATGGAGAAAGGGAGAGCGCTCCGCACCTCTGCCTGCAGCCCTGCCTGAGCTCGGGGTGCGTGCAGGCAGGGCAGCCGGGCGTGGGGCGAGCCTTGGGCTCTGCAGAGCCCCCAGGGCCGGCAGCGCTGTGGCAGGGTGCCGCGCCGAGGCAGGGGTGGGTGTTTTGGGTTACCTGGTACCCCCAGCCGGGCCGAGGTCTTTCCTCTTGCCATCGATTGACGCGCTGCTGCTGCTGCTCCAGGGCACGGCCACGGTGGTGCTGGTCTCGCTGGGTTTCCCAAGGCCTGCGTGTCCCAGTTTCCCAGCGCTCCCTTTTCCCTGGCCTCGCCCCAGAAATCTCTCCCGCACCCTCTGCTCCTCGCACCCAGGAGAGGCCACGGCCGGTGCGGGAGGGCGAGGGGGGACCAGTGGCCCCGGGGAGGGCACTGTCTGCAGGGAACCAGCCCTGGCCCTGTGGTCCCGGGGACAGTAAAGCTCGGGGCTGTCCCCAGCCCACGGGGGGATCTTGCCCCCACTGCAGCGCGGGGACCCCACCCCGGTGGAGGGGGACGGTGCCCTTGGCCCCGGCGAGCATCTCCCTGCCTGCGCTTGGACCATGGGCAACACCTCGGCTCTCGCGCTGGCAGCGCCGGTGAGCGGAGCAGCAGATAAAGCCTTTGTCCTCTCCTGCCCTTATTGCTGTATAAAATGGCTTGATTCAAAGACTGAAAAAAATTACATGATGTGTGGAAAGAGATGGGGGGGGAAACAACCTGACGTTTCCTACAGCCCAGGTCTTGGGGAGAGAGGGGTACAGGGACCCCGCCCGAGCCTGGACCAGGCACAGTGATGGGGTGGCCGCCCCAGCGGCACCCCCGGCTCCCGGCAGCCCCCCGCCTCTCCCCTGCTTGCTTTGGAAATGGTTGGTGGCTGGTGGGCAGAGCGGGTGGCGAGGGGCGGGAGGGAGCCGGCAGGGCTGGATGTCCCCAGCCAGGTCACCCGTGGACACCGCATTGGGGTGCCACCGCCCCGTCCTGGCCCCTAAAGCGAAGCAGCACCGAGCAGAGCCGCCGAAAAGCAAGGAGCAGCTGCGTCGCAGCCCCTTCCCCGCACGCTGGAGCGAGGACGGCGGCTGTTAAAGCACTAAGACTAGACCCAGCGATGGCAAAACCTTCGCCCCGGCAGAAGCGAAGCTGCTCCCACCCCCCCACCCTGCCCTTGCAGAGAGCTCGCGTTTACCCCCCCCCAGCCCCGCTCCTTCTCCCGGCTGCGACCTCTGTGTGCGAGTGCCTTATTGCGAAATAATTCCACGAAATAAGAAAGCGGAGAGGGGAAGGGACCGTCCCGGCTCGTGTTGCAGTCGCTGGGGCCACTGCCCAAAGCCGGCCTGACTCTGCCAACTGCGGCACCGGTGCCAGCTTCTCGCCTCCGCCGCCTCGAGCCGTCAGACGAAGAAGGGGAGAGAGTTACTTGCGTTGGGTTTTGTTTCGGTTTTAGTGCAAGAAATGCTGCCCATGCATGGGAATCCAGGTGGCTGGCGCTCGCCGCTCACCCCCCTCCCTCCCGGCCGTCCGGGTTTTGGGCAGGAAAACATCCCGGTGCTGGGAAGGAATCCACGCAGAGGCTGCCGGGAGCGGGACGGAGCAGGGCACGGCCCCGGTGCCAGTGGACCCCCGGGCGATGGCTGTACGGCAGAGGCTGTAGGCACGGGTGAATCGGGCTCCTCTCGCCGCTGCTCCCATGAGCGCTGCAGTCTCGTCCCTCCGCGATCCCAGACGTGGTGCTGAGCCCGGCAGGCTGGTCCTGGTGGATCTGGCAGCACCAAGCGTCCCCTGTGTCTCCTCGGGCTGGACCATGGCATCACCCTGTGCCGGACTCCTCGGGGCGGTGGGTGCGATGCCGGCGGCTGGCACGCCGGGGTCATGGTGCAGAGCTGGACCAGGGCACCTCCCAGCCGTGAGCCTGCGGAGGGGCGCAGGAGGGAAACCAGTCGGGATGCTCCATCCGAGGCCGCGGCCAGCCCCTGCTGCTGCTCGCACCAACGGCGCTTTGCTCAGGTGTCCTTGGTGCAGGATGCGGCCAGACCCCCGCCGGAGCTGGGGCAGCGGCGGGTCCCAGCGGAGGGGCTGGAGGGACGTGAGGGGATGCGGCAGAGGGGGACGGTGCAGGGCGAGGGGCCAGCACTGACACCCAGCAGGCTCAGCCCAGCCCTGCGCTCCCTGCGGCGGGGGACGGCGAGGCGAGGCGAGAGGGTGACGATGTCCGCGGCTACCTGGAGCGGGGAGCAGGCAGCCCCGCTCGCTCCCGCTCCCCCAAAAGGTCCGGTTAGAGTTTATAGCCCCCGCTCTCCTCCTCTGCCCGGCTCTCCGGCTCCTCTCGGCCCCCCTCCTCCGGCACCCCATTGAGATGGGACTTGCTGGGGACCGGCCGCTCACCCGTGTCCGCTGAGGGGCCGGGCCGGGGCTGGGGGGAGGTGGTGGCCACGGCGCCGTTGCCCCCGGCCCCTTCGGACTTGCCGAAGTTGAAGAGCTTGCCAGGATTGAATGGCTTGGTGGGCGACTGGACCTTCTCGGTCCCCGTGTCCCGCTTAGTCTCGGGGGATTTCAGGAACTTGAAGCTGAGGAAGCCGGGGAGTTTGTTCTCGCTGCCGGTGGGGGACTGGGGGGACCTGGCGGTGGCTGTGCTGCTGGCCCCAGCCCCCCCGGAGAGGAACTTGCCCTGCAAAGGGATGATCTGCTTCAGCTTCATCACGTTGTTGGTGGCCAGGAGGGAGCTGGGTCGCTTGGGCTTGTCGGAGCCGTGCGAGGTGCCCCCGGAGCCCTTCCCTTTGCTCTGGCTCTTCTCGTGGGCCGGGTCCTGCCCAGCGGCCTCGGGCTTGGCCTCGTCGCGGCTGGACTCGCGCTCCTTGCGGGCCTGGTACTCAGCGTGCCGCTGCCGCTCCTCCTCCTCCCGTTTGCGCCGCTGCTGCTGCTGGAAGTGGTGCTGCGCCTGCCGCTCGTGCTTCTGTCAACGGAGAGCACGTCACGCCCGGGGACACCTCGGGGACACCCTGGGGAGCCCACCGGCCCCGGGGACGGGGTGTCCTGGCTCCGTGCTCAGCCCCGAGGAGGGTCCCACCCCGACATCGCCTACCTTGAAGGCCTCGCGGCGCTGGTACTCCAGCTTGGCCATCTCCTCGGCCACCCAGGCGGGGATGTCGGGGATGGCCACTTGGATGACGTACTTCAGGAACAGGGCGAAGTGCTGCGGGGGGAAACACGGGTCCGGCTGAGCATCCCCACCCCGGGCCCGGCTGAGCATCCCCACCCCGGCCCCGTGGGCACCCCCTCCCGAAAGGCAGCCCGCAAGGGATGCGGGGCCAGAGAGAGTCCCTACAATAACACCCCGGGGGTTTCTGAGCCCCATCGCATTGCTCGGCAGCACCCACCGCGAGCTGCCTGGGGTTGCAGTGGAGGGTTTAGGGCTGGGACCCCACCCCTGGAGGGGAAGGTCTGGGGGAGCCCTCGGCTGTCTGAGCCAAGACAACGCCTTGTCACGCAGCAGGAGACCCTACAATAACAGACGCCCGTGGAGCAGGCGGCGGGTGCAAGCCCCGGGCGCAAGCACCGTACCTCCAGCACCACCACGGAGATGATGGCTCCCTCGGGGCTGAGCCAGGGGAAGAGGCGCTGGAGCTGCCCGCACTGGGCGATCAGGTAGCAGTTGACCACGATGGCCAGGACGCCCATGGCCTCCATCACCTTCTGCAAGAGCGATGGTGCTGGGGATGAGCCCCCAGCCAGCCGGGCCCCCCGCCGGGCCCCCCGTCGTCCCCCCCAGCCCACCTGCCACTGCCCGATGCTCTCGACCCGCTGGCCGAAGGGACGCTGGAGCCCCGTGCACAGCTTGAAGGCGTCGCTCCGGATCTCGATGATGTTGTTCACCAGGGCGCACATGGCGGCCAGGGGGAAGGCGGAGGAGAAGAGCACCACGTAGCCGAACTGGATGAACATCTCCTGGTAGTCCTGGAAGGTGTCCTGGGGAGGAAGAGGAGGAGGAAGAGCACGTTGCAATGGGGCTGGGGGGGGTACACCCCACCCCACCGGCCCTGTGTTTCCCCTGCGCCGCTCACCTCATACTTCTTCATGCAGCTCTCCACCTCCGCCTGCGTCAGCTGCGTGGAGTAGTCCTCCTCCGGCGGGTCGATCCACGACGCCCGGTTGCGCCGACGCCCTTCTTCCTCACCCTCCTCCTCCTCCCGGCTCTCAGCCGCCCGCCTCCTCCGGCTGGCCCGCGGGACCACCGCCGGCTCCGCCGCCTTGACCGGGCTGCCGGGGGGACCTTCAGCCTCCTCCTCGTCCTCGCACAGCTCGAAGACGGACGCGGGGTCCATGCCCTTCTCCACCATGGTGGGGCTGCCCTCCTCGAGGAAGCTCTCGTCCTCGGGGCCGCCGGGCTCCCCGCCGCGCCGCTCCGCCTTCTCGATGAAGCTCACCTTCTTCAGCTTCAACCCGCAATCCAGGGCGCTCTCCTCCTCCGAGTCCGACTCGCGCCGCTCTTCCTCCTCCTCCTCTTCCTCCGGCACCCCGCAGCCCCCGTTCAGACACTTCTTCTCCCCCCGCAGCCCCTCGGGGGGGGCCGGGGGGTGGCGGCGGGGGGCGAGCAGGCAGATGACGGTGTGGGCGAGCTGGCGGAGGCTGCGGAGGCTGAGGTCCCCCCGGCGCAGCCGGCGGTACAGGTGGGGCTGCGACACCTCCCTGACGTTCTGCAGGAACTGGCGGGTGATGAGCAGCGTGGCCAGCATCTGCGCGGGGACACGGGGCGCACGCTGTCACCCGGGGAGGGGGGGGACAGCACCCGGCGGGGGGGGCTGTGTGTGTCCCTGCATCCCCATCGCCTGCCCCCGCGGGGTCCCCGCTGCTCCCCATGGCTGTGCTGGCGGAGCGGGACAGCCAAGCCTGGTGTCCCCCCCATCCTGTGACCCCCCCATTGGTGACAACGGATGGGATGGGACCTCAGCAGTGCTGGAGTCACATGTGCCACTGCCAGCCGGAGCAGAGATGGGGTTGGGGATGCCCGTGTGTCCCTCCCGGGGGCAGCGGGAGTCCTGGGGGGGGTGCAAGGGGATGCCCGGCTTCCCCCTCCCCGCTCCTACTTTGGATACTCCCAGTCTCCAGCAAAAGCCCAGGAGGCCCTTAAAGAAGATGAGAGAGAGGTGGAGGTGGAGGAGGATGAAGGGAAGGAGAGCCTCTTTGAGCTGACGCACGAGGCTTTGGGAGAGAGAGAAGATGAGCAGGAGCTGTGGAAGGGACAGAAGAACAGACAGACAGACAGACAGAGAGAGACCGTGAGCAGGAGCGGGAGCCGGGGACCCGGCGCAGCCTCCGGCTGGGAGCGCAGCAGCCAGGCACCACGGCGGGGGGCATGCGGGGACACCGGCCCCCCGGGAGGGCACAGGGGGACTGCGGCAGGGGTGGCTCAAGGACATCCGTCTGTCCATCTGGGCGACGCCGGGGGGTCTCAGGCCGGCCCCGCCGCCCCCGGGCACGGCCCCTTACCTCCTTCAGCCGCTCCATGTCTTTGAGGTAGAAACCGATGTAGAAAAGACTCAGGTATGAATTTACAAACTGAAACTGCGGGAAAGGGGGGGGTGAGTGCGGGGCGGCTGCCAGGACCCCCCCGGTCCCCTCTGTCCCCCCCGGAGCCCCCGGCCTCCTCTCACCAGGATGATTTTGATGATGAGGTGTTTCTCGTAGGCACTCTGCAGGCGATAGTTCTCTGCAAAACAGAGGAGGGGGGTTCAGGGGGTGCTCGGGGTGGGGTCCCAGCACCCAGCCCTGCCAGCAGCACCCCTGGGTGCCATCCCCACGCACCCATGTCATTCAACCAGTACGCGATCTTCTTGTAAACCTCGTCACAGGCGGTGACGATGACAGCCAGGACGATTTTGGGGAGGAAACGGATGATCCGGGGCAGCTCCTGGATGCTCAGCACAAACTCCTGCAGGGACAGGGACGGGGACGGGGACGGGGACGGGGACGGGGTCAGCGCGGCAGGGGCTGGCAGCCCGGCGCAGGGGAGATGAGGACCCACCTGGAGCTGGAAGCAGCCCAGCATGAGAAGGAAGACGAAGGAGAGGCAGGCGAGGCAGACGGGGAGGCTGACCAGGCACTGGAAGAGCAGGCGCTTCCACGGCGGGTAATAAAACTCCTCCGCGCTGGTCACGGGGCTGATTCTCTTAATGCCCTAACGATGGGGGGGACACGGCAGCGTGTGACCCTCCCCACGGCGGGGAGCCCCACGGGATTCCTCCGTGACCCCAGCACTAGTGGCACCCAGTGCAGACCCTCTCAGGGTGCAGGGGTGGGGGGTGTCACGAAGGCGCCAGTTCTCTGCACCGAGCGTGGGTGGCTTGTCGGGGTTGGGGGAGAGCTCAGCTGGACCCCAGCCCCGGGGACCCCCCCAGGCACGGGAACCCCTCCCCAGGGCTCACCCTGAACTGGGGCCGGGGCTCCTCGATGGACTCGGCCGGGGTGTCCAGTGTCCCCCACTTGTAGGCGAACTCGGCCCCGCGGCGCTTCCACTCCTCGAGGAAGAGGGTGGCCCAGATGACGTTAAAGATGGCGAAGACCACGCAGCAGATGTCCTGGCTGGTCTGCGGGACGGATGGCACCAACTGCACCGGGGTCGGTCCCCTCCCGTCCCCAACACCCCCCCACAGCCCTGAGGAGCCGCACGGTGCTGCCCCGGCCCCACCACCCCGGGCTTGGGAGCCTCCCAGCTCATAGCCATTACAGTATTGAAGCATCATAGGGAAAGCCCGGAGCAAGGAGGGATGCAACCTGCCCCCCCACGCCCCCCAAACGCGGGGATCTCCCCCATTTCCCGGCCCCTCTCACCTGGTCGCTCTCGGTGAAGGTGTAGAGGATGGAGCCGAAGACGGCGGGGTACACCATGGCCGAGGTGTAGAAGCCCAGCCAGGCAAAGTACATGGCGATTTTCACCCCAAAGTAGTCACAGATCTCATCTGTGGGGGCCGAGGGGAGGTGTGAGCGGGGCCAGGACCCCCAGACCTCCCCCATGCCACTGCCCCCAGCGCCTTACCGAGCGGCTGGGACTCGCAGACCGCCTGCACCCAGGACTTCATGAGCCGCTTGAGGATCCTCTGCTCGTGCAGCGGGAAGACCTGCTGGATGACGCCGCGGGCCGCCAGCTCCGGGACTGCGCCGCAGGGCACCGAGTGAGGGACGGGCTGCAGGGACGCTGCCAGCCCACCTCGGGCCGCCCATGCGTGTCCCCAGATCCCATGTGTGTCCCCAGATGGCCCTGGTGCGGTGGGGTTTGGGGCAGGGACAACGGGGAGAATGGGTTTGGGGGTGACCGTGGCACGTTGGGGCTCTCTGCCCAACCCTGGCACTGCCTGGCCACAGCACGGCACAGCCACCGTGCACCCACCACCCCGTCCGGCGCACAGCCCCAGGGATGGGGACACGCAGTGACAGGGGACCCTCACTGCGTTTGTGACCTCTGGGACCACTGTGGCATGACTTGGGCATGGGCTGGGCAGAGGGAGCGGGGCAGTGGGGTGGCAGTGCCGCACCGCACCGCACCGCACCGTGCCGTACTCACTGATGGGCTGTCCCTCGAGGAAGTGGATGTTGTGCAGCGACTCGCCCTGCTTGGCACGCAGGTTCTCCAGCCAGTACCTGATGATGTTTTGCCGTTCCTGCGGCACCGCAGCGGGGTTGAGCCCGGGGCGATGGTCCCACTGCTCGGCCCCCGGCCCCTCTCCTGCCACACCCGTGTCCCCATCCCCTGCCCTTGTCCTGTCCCCTCCCTGGACCTGCCTTGTCCCCAGCTTGGGGGAGGGCTGGCTCAGTTCCCAGCTGGGCTCGGGCTCCCTGATCCCATTCTTCACCTGGGGAGGGGGAAAGGACCTGCCTTCCCAGCCCCATGCCCCTGCATCCCTGCCCTGCACCCCACATGCCTGCATCCCTGCGTCTGCGCATCCCTGCATCCCTGCCCAGCATCCCCGCATCCCTGCATCCCTGCCCAGCATCCCCGCATCCCTGCCCCATGTCCCTCATCCCTCCGCATCCCACCTGAGAGGTGAAGAAGTAAAGCTCGTTCTCGATGTTCTCGTAGATGTAATCCTCCTCGCAGGAGAAGCTCCGCATGCCCCCACCGAATTCGGCTTTCACCGGCTTTCGCAGCCCGATCTCATCGGCCCCGCGCAGCAAACTGCAGGGAGGGGGGACGCGGCTGGGGATGCGGGTGGGGGCACAGTGGGGGATGCGGCAGGGGCTGGGGACGCGGCCAGGACCCTACCTCTCGTAGGTGGCGGTGACGAAGAAGGCATAGACACGGGTGTGCTTGTGGTGCCGGACCTGGACGATGAGCTCGGGGATGCCGAGGCGGATGTGGTTCAGGAGCCAGAGCAGCGTGTGGTCGTCGGTGGTGTCTGGATGACATCGGTCAGCACCGTGGCAGGGACCAGGGTATCCACGTCTCCTGGTACAGCCCACCCCGGTCCCCATCCCTCCCCACGTCCCCCATCCCTGCTGCAGCTCCGCACAGCCATCCCGGTGCTCCGCACCGGCACCGTCAGCCCCGGCCCCAGATACCCCGGGCATCTCCCTACCCGGGAAGGTCATGAGCACGTCGCAGTTTTCCGTGGGCACCGTCTTCATCCAGGCCTTGTGGGACATGATGTAGCGCCCGGCCTGGAGCAGCCGCTTCCCGAAGAGCTTATCTGCCGGAGGGAGGGAGGGAGGGATGGAAGGAGGGAGAGAGGGGGTGAGCAGCCGCGGGACCCCATGGGGCATCCCCTCCACCGCAGCCCTGGGAACCAGACCCCGAAGCACCAACGACTCAGTTGCCGGCACAT
The DNA here is from genome assembly GCF_030936135.1 of Gavia stellata. Taxonomy (NCBI): domain Eukaryota; kingdom Metazoa; phylum Chordata; class Aves; order Gaviiformes; family Gaviidae; genus Gavia; species Gavia stellata. The sequence goes on from NC_082625.1 coordinate 1,444,993, forward strand.
GGGATGGGTGCAGGGACCCCGGCGTGTCCCCGGCGGTGGCCGTCCCCAGCAGTGGCCATGGCAGCAGGTCATGGCCCCGCTCGTGGTGACGCTGGCCCCGGCTCAGGTTTCTCCTCCGGCAGCTCAGGGTGCCCAAAAAGGCCCCGACAGCTGCTGGGGAGGAGCTGGCGGCACGTTCTGGCACCCCTGGGGTGCCGGCTGCCGCGGGATGCCCCGGGGTGCCCCCCTGCAGCCCCCTCACCGCTCACCTCTGCCCGCAGCCCCTCGGCGGGACCGGGATCCGGTAGGGCCGCGGCTCCGGGAGATGGGAAACCGCAGGAAAAATGGGGAGAGCGAAAAAGCAGCCGGTCTCCATGGAAACCCGGGGAGGCCCCGCGCCAACGCGGTGAGGCGGGATGGGGACGGTCCCCACGTCACCCCTCGGCAGGGGCCAACGCAGGGATATGGCCCCTGTCCTGCTGTGGGGTGCCCACGCCATGGGGACACTCCACCCCTGTGCCCAGTGTCCCCATCGCACTTCTCGGGGTGGATGGGGACTGGGTGCATCCCAAAACGCTGCCCACAGCTAGCAGGGCGGGCAGGACGAGGGTCCCTGATGGTACTAGGGGGGGTCCCCCCACGGGACCCCATTTCTCCCTGCCCCATGCGGCAGCGTGCCCAGCCACCTCCCTGCCTCAGTTTCCCCTCCTAAGCCAGGGTGGCAGAGCCAGAATGGGGTGGGTGGACCGATGCCCAGGGGACGTCATGGCCTCTCCGGCCGCCCCAGGGCTGGGAAGGTCCCAGGGCTCCGGAAACTCGGCTCACACCGGGACCTGCCAACCCCGAAAAACAGGAAATGCCAAACCTGCTCCGGCAGCTCATCCCAGGGGATGCACCCCGGCTCTGGGCACCCCCAGACACCCCTGGGCTGGGGGAGTGGAGCAGAGCAGACCCCCCCCCCCCACCAGCCAGGCTGAGACCCAACAAACTCATCGCCTGAGCTGCCGTCACGAAGAGGCCGTGGCGCCAGGCTCTGAAAGGCCGCCCTGTCCTGGCACCGTGGGCGAAAGCCGGGGATGGCGCCAGGCTGCCAGCCAGCCAGCCGCCCCCGAAGCGGGGCCGATCCTGCACCCTGGGGCACGTCCCGCACCTCGGGCCCAGCGCTGCCGGGGTGCCAGGGTGGTGGCTCGGCCGCGCTTGCCAGGCAGCTCGCCGACGCCGGCAGGGTGAGCTCACCCACCCTGAATTATTTACACCCTGCCGGGAGCGGTGTAACCCAGCCGGCAGCACGGGCAGCGGGGTGGGGGCACCGCGGGGGCCCAGCCGGCGGGCACAGGCGGGCAGCGGCGGAGGCAGCCGGCGAAGCCTGCACACGCGTGTGCACCAGCGTGCAAACCGGGGCGATGCCAGGGGGGTGTGCCAGGGGGGTGCCCACCCCGATGCCTCAGCTCTGGGTGCAGGAGGGTTTTTCCTGCCCAAGGTCATGGGTAAAGACGTGGCCGAGACACAGAGGGGTCCCCAGCGCTGCTCCTGTCCCCCCACCCTGGCTGGGCTTGGGGGGCCAGACCCTGCTTTCGCCCCGCTCCGGCCACGGGGTCCTTCTCGCCCCGCTGCCAGCGAGGGCGGCCCCCAGCCCCCTCCCAGCACCCGCTGCCATCACCAAACTGGCACAAGGGGTCCGCCAGCGGAGCGTGGGGACGGAGCCCCGCAGCATCCCAGCTGCGTCCCCCCCTTCCCTCTCGTCCCCACGGCCACCCGCTCCCCCCGGCACGCTGGGGCCATGCTGCTCACCTTGGCTCTCCGGGATAAGGTCACGGGAGCTGCAGCGTGCCGGGGACGGGCACGCCACTGCCCCACCAGCGAGCGGAGCCCGCGGCCGCCCGGGAAGGAGGCATCTGGGGGAGCGGCGATGCTGCCTGGCACGGGCGGCCGTGTCCCGGGGGGGGGACAAAGTGGGTCACCCTCCCGCAGGCGGGAGTCCCGCTCGGCTGCGCGGCGGGCAGCAGGCCCTGCCTGCGCTGCCTTCTCCCGGGGACCCCAACCCGGCCGGGGGGACGTCACCTGTCCCTGGGCCCACGCGGGGGGGACCCCAACCCCGGCTTGGGGACCCCAACCCAAAGCCCCTGTCCTGCACCCGCTGCCCAGCACTGCCCCAGCCCGGCCCCGGGGGGCACAGAGCCGGTCTGGGGTGGGGCACGGGCCTGTCCCGGGGGGGCAACCGGACTTTCCCGGGGCGGGGGGGCTGCATGGCCCGGAGGTGACACGGGGGGAGCCTGGACCCGATGCTGGGGAGGTCACCGGTACGTCCGCGGGGACACAGACCGGTGCGTGGACCCCACCCCGGGGGGGCACAGCCCAGTCCCGGGGAGGGAGGGACGCGCAGTCCCGCTCCCCGGAGGACCGCAGACCCCCGTGGGGGCGCGGGGCCGGGACCCCCGGGGGTGGCACGGAGCCGTCCCGGGGGTGGCACGGAGCCCTCCCGGGGGGGTGCTCAGAGCCCCACCGGGGGCACGGACCCCCCTCCCCGTCCCCGGGGAGCCGCAGCCCGGCCGAGCCCCGCCGACATCCGCAGCGAAGCCGCAGGGAGCGGCCCCCCCGCCCCCCCCCCGCCGCCGCCGCCCGCAGCCCCGACCCGACCCCGGCGGCGGGGGCCGCTCCCGCCCGGTGCCACCTTACCCAGGACGCCGGTCGGGGCCGCCGGTTCCGCTCGCTCCTCGCCGGCCGGGGCCCGCCGGGGCCGGTCGCCGTCCTGCGCTGCCACCGGCGGCTCGGGCATGGTGCGGGGCTCGGCGGCGGCTCGGCGGCGGGGGCCGGTGCATGGGGGCCGCCGCGGCTCCGGGCTCGGGGCCGGGGCCGGTGCCGGTGCCGCCGCCGCCGCCGGCGGGCGGGAGGAGGGACAAAGGCGGCGGAGCGGAGCGCCGCGCTCCCGGCCCCTTTAATTGTCTGGTTGGCCGCCGTCTCCACAGCGCCGGTCGCACCGGCCACGCGTGTCCGGCCGCGCCCCGTGGGGTGGTCCTGCGGGGAGGGGGGCGGCGGTTCCCCCCCCCCCGCCGGGGTCGCGGAGCATCCCGGCTGCCGCCCCGGCCCCGGCCCCGGCATCCCCCCGCCCGCCCCCCCGGGGCTGCCCCACGTCCCCAGCGCCCCCCCCCGCTCGGGACTGCCCCACGTCCCCAGCGCCCCCCCCCGCCCCCCCCGGGCTGTCCCCTGCATCCCCAACCCCCCTCTGCCCTGCCTGCCCCGGGGCTGCCCCGCGCCCCCCCCGTGCCCCCCCCCGGCTCCCCCCGCCCCGGCGCCCGGCCCCGCGGGTCAGGCTGGTCCCCGGAGCGGCCGGGGCGGGGGGGGGTCCGGTAACCCGACCGGGGCTGCGCGCTGCCTCCCTGACCTCTCGGGAGCCCTCCTCTGCCCCCCCCCCCCCCCCCAGCCCGACCCCGCTCCCTCGGGGGGGACCCCACCCAGCTCCCCGCAGGGCCGGGGGGGGTCCTGGGGCCGGCCAGGGCACCCCGTGAGCCCCCCGGCAGTGTGGGCCTTGGGGTGGGGGGCACCCCTGTGCCAGGTACCACTCACCGCCCCCCCCCCGCTCCGGGCACGCCCGCGGCTATTTTGGGGTGGGGGGCACCCCTGTGCCAGGTCCCGCTCGCCCCCCCCAGCTCTGCACATGCCCGCAGCTATTTTGGGGTGGGGGGCACCCCTGTGCCAGGTCCCGCTCGCACCCCCCCCAGCTCCGGGCACACCCGCAGCTATTTTGGGGTGGGGGGCACCCCTGTGCCAGGTCCCGCTCGCACCCCCCCCAGCTCTGCACATGCCCGCAGCTATTTTGGGGTGGGGGGCACCCCTGTGCCAGGTCCTGCTCGCCCCCCCCCCAGCTCCACGCGCACCCGCAGCTATTTTGGGGCAGGGGCTGGGTGCCAGCGCTGATGAACGGTGCCACAAGGAGCCGTCCCCTCCTCTGGCATCTCTCCTTCGGCAGCTGGAGGGGGGGGGACAAGCTGGCACATCTCCCAGGCCAGGCCTGGCCGCCGTCCCTGCCTTGGCCGGGCACGGGGTGCCCCCCCCCCCCGCCCAGGGGGTCCGGCAGAGCCCGAACCCCCACTAGAGCCTCCCGGGACCCCCGTGGGCCGGGTCCACTGCCGGGTGGGGAGGGGAGGGCTGAGCGGCTCCGAGCTGGGGGGCAAGGGGGGGGCGGCGCAAGGAAAAGCTTCTGCACCCCAGGGTGGGGAGGGGGCCCGGGCTGGCCTGGTCAGCTGGGGGCTGCCCCGGGGCCTTGCAGGGCTGTGCGCGTGGGGCGCCTGCACCCAGGGACCCCCAAGCCCCCGGGGAGCCCCCCCCCCATCCCCAGAGCTGGGGCTGCTCCCTGCCGCTGCTCTCTGCTGCGGCTCCTGCTCTGGGTTCCCACCCCTCGTCCCACGGAGCGTGGGGGGGCGTGGGGGGGTTTGGGGTGCCCGCAGGGATTTAGCACAGGAGGCGACGTCGACGGGTCTCCAGCACCCTGGGGATTCCAGCATCCCGGCCAGCATCCCTGCCTGCAGCCCTGCCTACATCCCTGCCTGCATCCCTGCCTGCATCATTGCCTGCATCCCTGCCTGCTTCACTGCCTGCATCCCTGCCTGCATCCCTGCCTGTATCCCTGCCTGCATCCCAGCCTGCATCCCTGCCTGCTTCACTGCCTGCATCCCAGCCAGCATCCCAGCCTGCATCCCAGCCAGCATCCCAGCCTCCATCCCAGCCTCCAGCCCTGCCTGCATCCCTGCCTGCATCATTGCCTACATCCTAGCCAGCATCCCTGCCTACATCCCTGCCTGTATCCCTGCCTGCATCCCAGCCTGCATCCCTGCCTACATCCCTGCCTGCATCCCTGCCTGCATCATTGCCTACATCCCAGCCAGCATCCCTGCCTGCATCCCTGCCTGCATCCCTGTCTGCATCATTGCCTACATCCCAGCCAGCATCCCTGCCTGCATCCCTGCCTGCATCCCTGCCTGCATCCCAGCCTGCATCCCGGCCCTGCTGCTGCTCGCTCCTCCCCGCTCCAGCGCCTTTGTCTGCATGGCCGTTCCCCCCCGTCCCCCCCCGCCACCGCAGCGGCCCGCAGCCCTCCCCCGGCCCGAGCCCACCCAAAACCGCTGCGGGCTGAGCTGAGATTTTGGGGACTGCGGGGGGACACCCCCCAGAGCAGGGGGGGACCCCATCGTCCTGGCTGCCTGCACCCCAACCCCTGCGCGCCAGCTGGTTCAGCCCCCCCCCCCCCCCCGGCTCGGGCCCTGAGCGGGAGGGGATGGGGACAGGGACGGGGTCCCCCAGCCCCGGGCGGGGACGGGGGGTGGGTACCCCACCATGACGCTGCTTGGGGAAAATTTCTGTGGTTCACGGAGCAGGGGGGGGGGGCGTGGGTGGCTGCGGGCCCCTCCCTGCGCAGACGGCGGGGGCAGCATGTGGGGACCCCCACCCCGCAGCCCAGGGGCCCCCACCGCGGGGGGAGACCCCCAGGACGTGGAGGGGGCTCTCCGGGGAAGAGCAGCTCCAACTTGGCTGGGTGCGGAGCCGGCTGAGCCGCCTCGGGGCCTGGGGGTGCCAGCACAGGGGACCCCCCGGGGGGGGCAGGTGTCCCCCAAAAGCCCGAGTGCTCCTGGACAGCCTGTGTCAGGGTGGGGGCGAGGGAACCCCCATCCCCGAGGGACGGGGACAGCAGTGGGTGCAGAGGGGGTGGTAGGGCAGGGCCCGGGCAGGGGTGGGCTCTGCCATGGGGGGACACGGGTGCTGCCCCCCCTGCTCCGGACACGGGGACCCCCCCACCTCGGGGTCCTGCGGTGCTGGGGGTTATTTTTAGGGTGCAGCCGGGGGGTCGCGGCTGTTTGGCTCCCCCCGGCCCTGCACCCGCAGGACGGCCCTGCAATACTGGGGGGGACCCCCGAGGGGGTCCCGCTGCACCCCCACACCCTGTACCCCGCGGGGGTCCCGCTGCACCCCCACACCCTGCACCCCCGGGGGCAGCACCCAGGCGGCGAGCGGGCGTGCAGTGCCTCGGGGGCACCGGGGGAGGCGGCTGCAGCCTGGCAGCGCTGCCCGCCCGGCGGGGACAGGCAGGGAGCCCGGGGGGGACACGCAGGGACCCCCACAGCCGCCCCGGGCAGCGCTGCGCCCCGCGCCGGGCGGAAGCGATCGGCTCCTGCACAGCCTCAGGCGGCGGGACGTCATTGCTGGGCTGCTGACCAATCAGAAATGGGATCGCTGGCACGAAGCCCGCCCCTCGCTAGTGCGCTGACCAATCGACGCGCGCGGATGGGCGGGGCCAGGCGCTTACGCTGAGGCCGCCGCGAGGTGCGGGCGGGCGGCGGGGGCTCATGGCGCTGCGGAGGGCGCTGAGCGCGGCGGGACGCAGGTGGGGGCACCCTGGGGAGGGGGGGCCCTGGGGTGGGGGGTGCGCCTGGGGTGGGGGGTGCACGGGAAGGGGGAGTACCTGGCGGTGGGGTTGCACGGGGAGGGGGTGCACCCTCGTACGGGGGGTGCACAGGAAGGGGGGGCTGCCCCCCGGGGAGGGGGTGCACGGTGGGGGGGCACCCTGGTGCCTTTTGGGGGAATGTGGGGTGGGGTTGCACCCCAAAGCGGAGGGGTGAGCGTGGGGAGAGGGTGTGCACGGAGGGGGGGCACCCCTGCACCCTGTCTGCCTGCCCCGGGCCTGGCAGGGTGCGGGGGGGTGTGTGCAAGCTGGGGTGGGGGGCTGCAGAAGGGGGGGTGCACCCCAGAATCTTGGGGGGCATAGGGAGGGGTCTGCACCCCAGGGCCCAGTGGGAGCCCCTTTGGGTCTGTGGGGTGCACGAGGAGGGGTCCCGGGGGGGTGAATGGGGGGTTGTGCACCCCTGCACCCTCTCTGCCCCGTCTGGGGGGGGTGTGGATGGGGGACCCTCCACCCCAGCACCCCCTCTCCGCGCTGCCTGCCCCGTCGCAGGTGGGCGCAGCGCCTGTGCTCCGCGGCACGCGGAGACACCATCTTCGCCGTCTCCTCGGGACACGGGCGGTGCGGGGTGGCCGTCATCCGCACCAGCGGGCCCGGCAGCCGCGGGGCCCTGCGGAGCCTCACCGGGCACCCCGAGCTGCCCCCGCCCCGCGTCCTGGCCCTGCGGCGCATCCGCGACCCCGCCACCGCCGAGCCCCTGGACCGCGGCCTCGTCGTCTGGTTCCCAGGTGGGGTTGGCATCAGGTCTCGGTGCTTGGTGGGGGTCTCGGTGCCCGGCACAGGCGGCGCTCAGCCCCTCTTGGCTTCCCCGGCACCATGCAGCCGGCTAAGCGCGGATGCCAGTAGCGATGGTCCTGGTCAACGCTGGCCCCTTTGCACTGATCCGACACAGCCGCAGCACAGCTGCTAGCGGGAGGTCTCTCCTGAGCCCCCCCAAAGCCCCTCTGGGGTTGAAACATGCGTGCTGCCACGGGAGGGGAAGGGATGGGGTGTGCCGGATCCGGCCGGGTGTGAGGTCCCGGCGGTGCGATCAGTCGGTGCCCATCCAAGCCGTGTCCCGGCTCTGCAGGTCCCAAGAGCTTCACTGGGGAGGACTGTGCCGAGCTGCATGTGCACGGCGGGCCGGCGGTGGTGAGCGGGGTGCTGCGGGCGCTGGGTGAGGCTCCCCCCATCCCTCCTCCCCCTCTCCTCTCGGGTCCTGCCCCCCGGGGTGCTGCTGGAGGGTGCCCCCGGCTCGGGGAGGGGGGCTCACCCCGGGACTGGCAGGGCGCCTGCCCGGGTTGCGTCCCGCCGAGCCCGGGGAGTTCACGCGCCGAGCCTTCCGCCGCGGGAAACTGGACCTGACGGCGGCCGAGGGGCTGGGGGACCTGATCCGGGCGGAGACGGAGGCCCAGCGGCGGCAAGCGCTGCGGCAGATGGAGGGCGAGCTGGGCCGGCTCTACCAGCGCTGGAGCGAGACCCTCACCCAGGTGAGGGTGGTGGGACGAGGGCTCGGATCCGGCCACACAGGTTCCGCTGCCGGTGCATGGTGGCTTAGGGACACGGGGCCGGGCTGTCCCCACTGACTCCCCCGACCCCCAGGCTCTCGCCCACCTTGAAGCCTATATTGACTTCAGTGAGGATGACAACGTGGAGGAAGAGGTCTTGTCCCGAGGTGAGGCTGGCAGGGCAGGGGGGGAGCCAGGACGCACGGTCCCTGCTGTCCCCGCTCCCGCTACGTGCTCCCGCTCTCTCCCCGCAGTGGATGCCACCGTGCGGGCGCTGGAGCAGGAAATCGGTGCCCACCTGCGGGACGGGCGCCGTGGGGAGCTGCTCCGGGGGGGGGTCCACGCCGTCATCGCCGGCCCCCCCAACGTGGGCAAGAGCAGCTTGCTCAACCTGCTGTGTGAGTGGGGCACGGGGTGGGGGTGCTGCTCGCAGCCTGGATGCCGTTCCCCCTCCCTGGGGACAGCAGTCACTGTCCCCGATGCCAAGAGGGCAGGGGGGGCCCCAGCATCGTCCTCTGTGTCGTGTTGTCCCCCGCCCAGGCCAGCGTCCGGCAGCCATTGTGTCGCCAGTGGCGGGGACGACGCGGGACGTGGTGGAGGTGGCCCTGAACGTCGGCGGTTACCCCCTGGTGCTGAGCGACACGGCCGGGCTCCGCGATGCCACCGACCCCGTCGAGCAGGAGGGGGTCAGCCGCGCGCGGGACCGGTGAGGCTGGGCTGGGGGGGGCCGGGCTTGGGGGTACCCCCCACCGCAGGGGCCAGGCTGGCTGGGAGGTGGCAGGATGCGGCCCCTTGCCCTACCCTGCCGCCCCCCGCCAGGCTGCGGCAAGCGGACCTGGTGCTGGCTGTGCTGGACGCCGCGGCGGTGCCCCCCGAGCCGGCCGGGCTGGGGGCTGCCCTGGGGTCCCTGCTGCCCCCCGCCGCCACCCCCTGCATCCTGGTCCTCAACAAGGCCGACCTGCTGCGGGGAGACGGAGGGGCCCTGCGCGATGCCTGCGCCCAGGGGGACCCCCTGCCCCCCGCCGCCCTCCTCTCCTGCAAGACGGGCGAGGGGCTCGACCACCTCCTGGAGCTGCTGGCACGGCAGCTGGCACGGCTGTGAGTGCGGGGCGGCACGGGAGGGGACACCAGCCACCCTGTCCCTGCTCGGGGGGGGGTGCTCCAGGCTGGTTCTCGTCCCCCCAGGTGCGGAGACCCCCTGGCAGGCTCGCCCAGCCTGACGCAGAGCCGGCACAGCCTTCACCTGGGCGACTGCGCGGCGGCGCTGGCACGCTACGACCGGGAGCGCCGGCGGGACCTGGGGTTGGCGGCCGAGCGGCTGCGGTTGGCCCGGCGGCACCTGGGCCGGATCACCGGCCACGTGGGCGCCGAGGACGTCCTCGACATCATCTTCAGGGACTTCTGCGTCGGGAAGTGAGGGGCACAGCAGTGGGGGGTCCCCTGGCTGCGATGCCACCGGCGTCAAGGACCGTGGGCAGGGGAGCTCTTGGCTCCGTGCTGGTATTAAACCGTGGTGCCTTCGGCGGCTCTGGTGTCCTTTCCCCTCCCTGGTCGCCGGTGCCACGGGGCTCTGGCGTGTTTTCCTGGCCGGGGAAGTGTGTCCCGAGCCCCAGGCTTGAAAAAAGCCACTGGGAGAGGCCCCGTTTCCTGGCCAGGAGGACAAACAAGGAGCTGGAGCGGCTGGAAGGGAAAAGCCACCCCGGGTTTCCCCCCTGGGGCATCCCTCCCTGTGCCATGGCATGGGGGACGCAGGGCTCAGCATCCCGGCGGGGTCCATCCTGGCACCCCAAGTACACCCCCAGCAATGCAGCATGGGGGTCTTGGGCTCCCTCCCCAAGGGCACAGCCCCAGACCGCGGAGCGACAGGATCCCCCCCAGCCCTTGCACCCACCTGGCAGCTTCGGGCTCTGCAACCCCAAAGATGGGGGCTCCCCGGGGACCCCCCGCTCTCCTGCCCCTCGGCCGGGGCTCCCAGGCTCCGGAAATGCCTGGTGCTCTGAGATTATTTATAGTGGAGCTCCAGGAAATCCTCTGGCAGCGAGCGGGTTCCCCCGCACCCCCAGCCGGGCTTCCCGGGGCGGTGTGGGCAGCTGGGGCCATGGTCCCCGGGGGAGCCCCTCAAGTCACCCCAATCCCACCCCGGCACCGTGCGCTTCCAGGGGCTGGGCAGGGATGGGGGGGACCCGGCAACGTCCTTGGGCATCAGCGGGTGGTGGGAGCATGTGGCTGCCTGTATCCCATAAGCGATGCAGCTCGGGGGACCTGAATGGGATCTGGGGGTGCTGGCTGGGGATGGCGATGGGGACACGCCGGGGACACTATGCGCCGCTGGCAAAGTGCTGGCAGGGATGGCGTGCGGGCAGCCCCGCAGGCAGGAAAGGCTGTTTCAACAGGAAAGAGCGGGAAGCGCGGCTGTAAATCAGTGAGCGGCAGCTGGCAATTAATCACTGTGCTCGGCGCGTCCTGGACCCGCTGTGGCGCCCCGGCCCCACGCCCTGGCGTGCCGAGGGGGCTCAGTGGCCAAGGGCTTCCGGCTCGCGCGGCCTCGCACGCTTCCTGCGAGCAAGCAGGGAAAGCCCAGGGCCGGGGTTTGCCTTGTGCCGCCGCGGCTGCGTTTCCTGGCAGGGGGCAATTGCAGCCCCCCAGAAGGGGCACGTGAAGCCGGGACGGGATGTTCCCGCTCCGCGTCTCGGCCGTGACCCCTGCACCCCCCCATAGGCATCCAGGCACGTGTGCGGTGAGCTGTGTCGGTGCTCAGGGCCGGCTGTATTTACAGCTGCCAACCGCCCCGTCTCCAAGCATACGGGTACATGCGCGGGGGAGGCGAGTACATGGGAAGGGACAACGTGGGGACTCGGGGAAGGGGACAGGGGAGGGTGGTCCTTGGCCCCCGCCACGCTGCTGGCCCCCCGGGGCCAGGGGGGAGGACGGTGGTGGTGCTGGCCGCTCACTCCGGTTGGGGTTTGCCATCTGTGCCGCGGGAAACACCTCCTGGGCTTGTCCTCGAGCCCCTCACCGCCATTTTCTGTGCGCCGCTTGGCTGTTAGCCGCTGCGGAGAGGGCAGGATCAGGCCCCGGGCACCGCTTGCCCCTGGCACCCCCAGCCCCCTGCACCCCCCAGCCCGGCGGGCTCCCGCGCCGGCCCCCCTCACCTGGGGTTCTTCAGGGTGGACGTGTACTGCTCCACGATCTTCTGCACCGACCGCTGGATCTCCTCCGCGTTGATTTTGCCTGGTGGGACAGAGCGGTGGGGCCTGAGCTGGGCTGGGTGCTGGGGGGGGACGGTGACCCCCAGCGTGACGGGGGGCTGGTCCCACAAGCCCCCTCCTTCCCAGGACTCACCCATATTCCCAAAGATGCCCTGGTTCCTCAGCGCATCCACGTAGGAACCCATGTTGGTGAAGGGTCCCGGCCGCCCGCTGCTCCCCAGCACCCGCGAGCCCGTGATGTCAAAGGCGTCGATCTGCGGAGAAGAGCGGGCGGTGACGGTCAGCACCGGCACCGCTGCCGCGCTCAGCGCAGCACCTCTGGGCGAAGGGGGCCTGAGGGTGCTGCGGCGGCTTGTCCCTGCCCGGGGCGCACCCACAGCCGTGCAGAAATGCGTGTGCGAAGGAAAGATGCACGTGCAAAAGAAAACGCGTGTGCAAAGGTGCGTTTGCAGAAGCGCGTGTCCAAAAGATGCGCGTGCAAAATTGCGTGTGCAAAAGAAAGATGTACGAGCCTGGACTCGTGCGCTCCCGGCGCGGCCGCGGAGGGTGCCCGGGGATGTCCCCATGCCCCGGCAGATCCCTCACCTTGGAGCCCATGCAGAGGTTGAACTGCTGCTTGAAGTAGCCGGCTTGCGCAGCGGCTTTGCTCTTCTCCTCCAGCTCCTTGCCAAGCTGCTCTTTCTCCACCAGCAGCTTCTTCTTCTCCTCCTGGCTGTCCTTGACCTGTTTCTCGAGGTCCTGCAGCCGCTTCTCCAACTCCTGCTTCTCCTTGGAGCAGTTGATGTGACACTGGAGCAGGTTCATGTCGCAGACGCTTTTCCCCACGTACTTGGTGTCCCGTTCCTGCTGCCAGAGGAAAAGCCTCTCCGTCTGCTTCGTCAACCAGCTGAGCTGCTCGTGGACGTTGCTGCAGCTGTACGGGCTGAGCATCTCCTTGATGCGCTGGAAGGAGTAGCCCATGTCGGACCTCAGGGACTCGCACTCGTGCTTCAGCAGCTCCAGGTTGGTTTTGGTGGAGTCGCAGACGGTCCTGGTGGTGAGCAGGTCCCGCTGGCAGCTCTCCTGCTCCTGGGTGGCTTTGCTCAGCGTGGCACCCGCTTTGCGGCAGTTTTCCTCCAGCTCCTTCTTGCTCAGGGCTGTCTGGTCCAGCTTGCTCTGCAGCCGCACCTTCTCACCTGCCGGGGGGGGGGGGAAGGGTTGGGGTGCGTGGTTCCCCCCCTCCGCCTCCCACCCCACATCTCGGGGTGACACCCCTGCCTGGTCCAGGGAGCGGGCAGACCCCCTGCGCAGGCTGCGGCGGGTCCCCGAGGGGTGCTGGGGGTCCCCGGGGGGCTGGGAGGGGGGTGCCGAGGGTGGGGGGGTCCCTTACCGCTGCAGCTGGTGTTGATGACGCTGATGGTCATGTGGCACTCGTCCAGCTTCGTCTTCTGGTAGAAGATGATCTTCTTCATCTCCTGCAGCTGGGGTGGGGGGAGGAAGAGGAGGGGGGTCAGAGCATCCCACAAGGCCCCCCCCCCGCATCACGTCGCACCCGCTGGGTGGTGGTGAGAGCACTGGGGGCTGGGGAGGATGAGGAGGGGGGCTGCGAGATTAGAACCCCCTCGGCCAGCGGCTGCCTCCGGGATGCCGGGGCTGAGAGCCCCCCCCCGGGGCTGGGGGGGGCACATTGGCATGGCCAGCGGGCTCTGCCCCCCCGCACCCTCTCACCCATCCCTGCTGAAGCTTGCGGGGCTGAAGCGAGGTCCCGGCTCCTTGCAGCCCGCAGCACCCATGGGTGGGTCGCTACCCCCAGTACCCAGGGGAGCTTTGGCTTCCCTCCCCGGGGAGCGGGGGGCTCACCTCGGTGACGGGGTTGGAAGTCTGGGTGCTATTGCACTTATCCAGGTCCTGTTGCACCTTCTGGGCGAGGACCTGCAGCCCTTGCTTCTCCTTGATGGTGGCGTTGAGGGTGCGCGTCAGGTTGATGTTCCTCCCGCTGAGGGTGATGATCTTGTTGTAGCGATCCTGCAGCTGCTCCTCCAGCAGCCGGAGGTGCGTGTCGGTGCCCGCCTGCGCGTTGCCGTACACCATGAACAGCACCAGCCCCAGGATGATGAGGAACTGGATGAGGGAGGTGAAGAGGAAGATGTACTTCACATAAAACCCACAGTCCCGCTTGGGCATCGCCTCCTTGGCCTCCAGACCAAACGTGGCCATGGCGTAGCTGCTCTTCTCCATCCCGCCGATGCTCTGCGCACCCCACCCCGCGGCAGCCCCTTTCAACGGGGCCGCGCCGGGGCGGAGCTCGCTCCCACCGCCGTGTTTATATTGCTCTATTTAATATTTCCTTCTGCTGGGCTCCTTCCTGCCTCTCCGGATGCCTCGGACCTGACGGGTTATCACGACGCAGCTTCTGTTTGCAGGAGGACTATTGTTCCCGGTTGCTAACAGACGGGGGCGAAGCCTGAGACCCTGCTCCCCCCGCCCCTGTGCCGGGGCCCAGCGCTCCCCCGGGACCGGCTCTCACCCCGAAATAGCCCCCGGCACAGCGGGCACCGGGGATGCCGGGGGAAGGAGTCCCTGGGGCCAGGCAGGGTGGGCTGCGGCCGCCAGCGCTCGCTGGTGGGGTGATGGAGGAGGATCCCACCGCCTGCACCGGGCGCCCCGGGTTGGTCCTGGCGCCACGTCCTCGTGGTGGGACGGTGGCACGCGAGTCACCGCCGGACCCCGCTGCTCGCCAGGTCAGTGGCATGCAGGGACTGATGCTCCACGTCTGCTCTCCTGCACCTTGCAGGCAGCTCGCGGGCAGGGGAAGGATGCGGCCAGGTCCTGGCTTGCAGGTAGGGTGGCAGTGGGCTGGGGGGGGTGACGTGGGGCTGTGGGACGAAGCCACTAGTGGGAACCTGTGGCTGCGGTGTCCATGGGTGCTGTCACCCCGCAGAGCCACCATCCTGCCACAGGGCCCGGGGAGCCGCTCCTGGGCTCTGTCACCTGCCAGGGACATCTCTGCTGGGCAGAGAGCAGCCGGTGGCGGGGAGCAAGGGGCAAATCCAGACCTCTCCGGGACCACCTGCGGGACCACTGGGTCCCCAGGCTGCCGAGGAAGCCCTGGCCAAGCACGTGGGTCGTGGTGGCCCTGGCCCCGTGCGAGGACAGCCACCCATGCTAGCGTTGCTGCCGCAGCAGCTCAGCCCAGCCGGGCATGGATGGAAGGAGCTGCAGGTTTGCAGCCATCTCCCCCGTCCCGCTCCAGGTCTGGGGTCCCCTGGGCCCCGCGCGGGGCTGAGGGGGGAGCCTGGGGGTGAGGGCTGGCTTGGGGACAGGCTGGGGACGTGGAGGGGGCTCCTCAGTGCAGGGAAAAGGGGTCGCATCGGGTGCATGCAGCACCACGGCAGGGACTGGAGGGAGGGGGATGCTGCCTGTCCCACCCTCAGCGCCGGCGACCACAGACGGGGCATCTGGGCTGCAGGACTGGCACCCCCGGCTCTGGGCTGTGCCGGACCACGGTCGGATCCCAGCCGCTGCCATCACCACCCCGTCCCCATCCCACGGGAGCCCAGGGCTGCAGTGGAGGGGCTGGCTGTGCCTGGGACCCCCCCAGCTCTGCAGGATGCTCAGCCAGCAATGGGGGGGCTGGCTGGGGGGGCCGAGGTGTGGGGCCACGCCGGGCGCTGACCCCGAGCCACTCGCTGTTTCCTGCCTTCTGGCTGTGCCGCGGTCCCTGGGGACCGGGAAGTGTCTGCGATGGCCGGGATGGTGTCGGTCCTGAATCCATTCTCAGCTACTGCCGTTTCCTTCCTGAGCTGGAAATAATGGTGAGTCACCCCCCGGCCCCCCCCGGCCCTGCCGCGGGGACGCTGTCGGGGCTCTGCCGGACCCCAGGACCCCGGTGTGCCGGTGGCTTCGCTGGTTGGATGCTCCCTCTGGCAGCCCACCCCAAGGGCTCCCCGCAGCCTCCCGGGGGTCACCGGGGATCCCAACGGGGCGTCCGGCCCCCCCCACTGCAGACCCTCCTCTGTCCCATTTTCCAATTAGCCTCCCGGCTCTAAGGAATCCTTCCCATGCCGAGGACTGGTGCTGCGTTGAGGTCGGGCCATGGGAATGGCTTTGCCTGGTTCCCATCCCTGTCCCAAACTGCTGTGGGGCTGGGGTCTCCACTTTGGGACCATCGAGTTTGGGGTGCGGGAACAGGGCTGGTCCCCCCCCCGACAGGATCCGCAGCCCGGGGACCCCCAACACGACCGGGGGCCGCCTTGCAGAGGTACTTTCACCCGGAAAGCCGCCTGCCAGCACCTTCCCCGGCCCCCCAAGCCGGGGGGCAGCGGGGGGCGATCCCCCATGGGGAGTGCAGGCAGGAGGAGGCCGGATGCCTGCGCATGGCCTGCCTGCCCTCTGCACAGGATACCGCGGCAGCGGCGGCAGGAAAATCTGCAACTTTCCTGGAAACCTTCTTCAAAGCGGATCAAAGATGCTGGGAAGCGACTGCAAAACAGCAGCAGCTGCTGATCCCCGTCCCCCCTCCCCACCTCGGCCCTGCGTCCCTGGCTGGGCCCCCCCGGGGTGCCTGCGGGGTCCCTGGCAGAGCCGGGTCCTGCCCTGGCAGCCGCTGGGCACCGCGGTGGCAGAGCCCGGTTAAAGCTCTGGGGGGTGTGTGATGCCTGAGCAGGGCTGTGGGGATGGCGGGGCTCGGGGGGCACGGCGGGGCTCGGGGGGCACGGCTGGGCTTGGGGGGCACGGCGGGGCTCGGGGGGCATGGCTGGGCTTGGGGGGTACGGCGGGGCTCGGGGGGAACAAGAGGACAGCCAGGCTGGTGGCACGGCGAGACGTCCCGGTGAGCAGAGCAGCGTTTATTGCCCAACTGCCTGCCCAGTCTTCCCA
Organism: Gavia stellata; assembly: GCF_030936135.1. Lineage (NCBI taxonomy): Eukaryota > Metazoa > Chordata > Aves > Gaviiformes > Gaviidae > Gavia > Gavia stellata. Next base: position 1,460,976 of record NC_082625.1, read on the forward strand.
GTTTCCGGAGCGTGCTGGGAACGTGGCATTAAAGCCCGGAGCTGATTAAAGAGCAGCTCCAAGCAGTCGGTGGGGAAACCAACCCTTGGTTGAGCTAAAACTCTGCCCAAAAGCTGGATAACCAACCCCTCCGGTCCCGCTGCGGCGGCGGCATCGGGACATGCGGCGACATCAGGACACGCGGTGGCGTCGGGACACGCAGCGATGTCACGACAGGCATCAGGATGAGGTCACACGGTGGGATCGGGACACACGGTGGGATCGGGACACACGGTGACCACCAGCATGGTCCATCTGGATGCGCTGGCTCCAGTCAGACACGGCCGGGGCTGAGCCGCTGCTGGGTCCCAGTGCTAAGGGGCGCTGTGGGACTGGGAATGATGGGCTCAGTGGGGTGGGGGGGCCCGGCCCCCAGCCCCCGGCAGCGAGGGGGTCTGGGGGCTGCGGGGCTTCAGCCCTTCCTGCAAAAGAGGGGAGGGCAGGGAGTGAATCCCCGCACGGCCCCCGGGTCCTGCTCCCCTGGGGACACCGGTGACGATGGCACGTGCCGGGAAGTGTGCCCGTGAGCACCCAGGCTGGCTGCACCGGTGAAGCCCCCTCCCCAATCTCCCCCCCACCCCGTGCCCCCCAGCCACACAGGCAGGGAGCACCCACAGAAAGTACCGGGACGGGGGGCACCTGCGCCCGGTCGCTCGGTCCCTCGCCCGCCGCCGCAGCGCGTCGACCTCAGCCGTGTAGTCCCGCCTGGGGGGGGAGAGCGAAGCGGCGTGAGGGCGTCTCCCTGTCCCCAAGATGGGGGGACAGAGGGTCCCCATGGGGAGGGAGGGACAGGGCAGGGTGGTGGTGGGGCTGGAGGGTTGGGGTCAGGCTGGGTGTGGGGCTGGGGGGGGGATGCTCTGGGGTGCCCAGCCCATGGTGGGGGGCAAGGACCTTACAGGGTGGCCTCGAGCTCTCTCTGCCGGGCCTCGCACTGCTCCCCGCGTGCCCGCAGCGCTCGCCGCTGCTCCGCCGCCTCCTCCAGCCGCTGCCGCAGCCCCAGCACCTGCTCCTCGCCCCGCGCCAGCTCCTCTGCGGGATGAAGGGGACAGCGGGGTCACCCGTGCACCCCAAACCCTGAAACCCCACACCTGAGCCCACCCCGCCCAGGCATTGCCCCCAAAGGGCGTGCAGCTGGGGGACCCCCGGACGGGCTCCTTGCACGGGGTGGCAGGGGACCTGCACCCCACGCCGCTGCTCCCAGGGGACGGACAGAGGGATGCGGTGTCCAGACAGACCTCACCTTGCAGAGCCGCCTTGCCGCGGGCCAGCTCAGCCCGCTCACGCCGCAGGGCCAGCACCTCGTCCCGCAGTGCCGTGGCGTTGGCCTCCAGCCTGGCCTGGGGAGAGGGGACACGGCGGCGTGGGGACAGGGGTGGGCAGTGTCCTCCCGTCTCTTCATCCGCTGCTGGAGCCCTGCCCCTCCTCACCACCTCCCTGTGTCCCCAAGCTGTCCCCAATGCTGCTGGTGGCTTTAGGTCCCCCTTGTCACATTTCTTGAAGGGGTAGGGACATGTATTTGGGGAAAATCCCTCTTCCCTGGAGGGATGGCTCAGCTTGAGCCTGGTGAGGATGCTGGTGCACCAGGGATGTCACGGGAGCCCCAGACCACTCCAGTGCCCCATGGGTGGCATCCCCGCTGCCTGGGAGGGGACGGGGCTCCCCCTTAGCTGGGTCCCCGAGAGGCTGCACAGCCCAGCCCCACTCCCGGCGCCAGCCCTGGGAAGCCGGAGCACTTTTCCAGCCTCTCCGGACCATTGTTTGGCCGGATGAGCCCGGAGGGGCGGCGGGACTCGGCTCTTCCTCCGGGCTGCGGCCATGGCACTGGGGCCAGGCCCTTTCCCAACCGGGGCCGCAGCTAAAAATACCTGGGAGGAGAGAAACGGCAGCTCCGCACCAGCTCCGGCCTCCGCTGCTGCTTTGGGACAGGGTAATTACATGTGTGCGGAGCAGCTCGGTCATGGTTAAGAATAGCTGGGCACGGGCACCCGGGCAGGGAGACGGCGGGACCGGGGCTGTGCCGAGGGACCGGGAGCAGCCGGGGCTCGCCTCTTGGGGCGTCCCATGCAGGAAGATGGCCGTGGACCCCCGGGGTGCTGCCGGTCCCCCTCTCCCGGGGCTGCCTCTCCCCCTTCCCAGCTCATCTTTGCAGCCAGCCTTTGCCTTCCAGGATTTGCTCGTCTGCAGCATCCTTCCCATCAGGGCTGGGACTTTCCAAGGATCCTGGTGAAAATCCCCCCAGGGATGAAGCCTCACCCTGGTTTTGGCTACCGAGCTCCCCCAGAAACCCCCCCTCTGCACCCCAGCATCACTCTCCCCTTTCACGCAGCCAGGTGACCGAGGACCCCCTTGTCCCCATCCCCACCAGCACCTACCGCCCGCTCCCGGCAGGACGCCAGGCTGGCGTTGAGCTTCTTGCCATCGCCGCGGGCCTGGGCAATCTCCCGCCGCAGAGCATCCTCTGCCCGCGCACCCGCTGCCGCCGCGCGCTGCAGCCGGGCTCGCTCCCGCTCCAGCTCGGCCACGCGGTTCCCCAGCTCCCGGCTCTCGTTGGCCGCCTGTTCCCGGCAGCCCCGCAGCTTCCCTACCGCCTCCGAGCGCCACACCATCACCGCCACCGAGACCGTCACTGCCGCCACCAGCACCAGCAGCACTGCGCACAGTCCCAGCACCTTCAAGGTGGCCTTGGGCACCGCGGGGTCCATGCCGGAGGGGGACACGGGGTCGCTCGCCCGCTCCAGCGGCTGCTGCCCGGGATGTGCCAGTGTCCCCAGGGCAGGTCGCTCCCTGGGTTGCCGTAATTGCTGCGTGTGGGTTTTTCTCACCAAACACGGCTTTGGGCTGCGGTTTGTCGCAGGTCACAGCCCAGAATAGACTTTGTTTGTGCTGGAGGTGGGAGGACGCTCTGCCCCTGTGCCCGGCCGTGGGTCACAGCTGCAGGGACAAGCAGGGATGCAGTTGGGGTCCGGTGGGTGCCGGGGATGCTGAGGCTGCCGTCTGCCCAAGGGGTTTCTGCAGCACCGCCTTGCCCCCACCATGCAGCAGAGTCAGGGCTCCGGGTCCCTGAGAGCTGCTGGAGCAATAAACACTGGTTTTTTCACAAGGTTTTATTGGAAATTGGTTAAAAATCAGCAGACCGTGGAGTACCCATGAACCCCTCAACTCAAGGCAGCCCTGCACAGTGCTACATCTCTGTCCCCTCCTGCCCGTGCCCCGTCCCCTCCCTCGCCTTGGGCACAGCCCTTGGTGGCTGGAGGGAAAGCGTCTCCCCGGAACGTCCCCGCAGTGAGCGGGGTGAGTTGCGGGGTGAGTTTGGTGAGCAGAGCATGCAGGGAGGTATAGGACAGCGTAGGCAGTGCCAGGGCAGAGGCGAGCCGGAGGCAGGGCTGAGCGGGCGCCGGGCACCCGCAGTGGGCACTGCACCCACTGCCACCCCCAGACCCCACCAGACTGGATGGGGACGGTCCCTCCTCGCCCCACGTCAGAGGACGGGGAGTCGGCGGGGCCCGTGTTCCTGCTGCTTTGGGCTCACAGGAGGAGCATCCCGGGGAGGAGGAGAGCCAGGAGGCTGAGGGACACGGCCGGGAGCCCGTTCCCACCTGAGTGCTGGCTCATGTCCTGGAGCTGCTTCTGCAGGAGCTGGTTCTGCAGCTGCAGCTTGTCCCTGGGGGGGACAGGGGGAGTCAATGACAGAGTGTGGGGCTGAGGGCGGCGAGGGGGACAGTGGGGCTCACCTGCTGCTCTGCAGGTCCCCCAGCTGCTCCTGCTGCTGGGCCACCTCCGCCTTCAGCGCCCTGTTCTCCTCTGCAGGGAGGTGACGGCGGGGACAAGGATCAGGGAAGCCGAGGGGATGGGGATCAGGGTGACACAGGGGATGGGGATCAGGGTGTCCCAGGGGACAGGGATCAGGATGACACAGGGGATGGGGATCAGGGTGTCCCAGGGGATGGGGATCAGGATGACACAGGGGATGGGGATCAGGGTGTCCCTGGGGATGGGGATCAGGGTGTCCCAGGGGATGGGGATCAGGATGACACAGGGGATGGGGATCAGGGTGTCCCAGGGGATGGGGATCAGGATGACACAGGGGATGGGGATCAGGGTGTCCCTGGGGATGGGGATCAGGGTGTCCCAGGGGATGGGGATCAGGATGACACAGGGGATGGGGATCAGGGTGTCCCAGGGGATGGGGATCAGGGTGACACAGGGGATGGGGATCAGGGTGGCTGAGGGGACGGGGATCAGGGTGTCCCAGGGGATGGGGATCAGGGTGGCTGAGGGGACGGGGATCAGGGTGTCCCAGGGGATGGGGATCAGGGTGACACAGGGGATGGGGATCAGGGTGTCCCAGGGGATGGGGATCAGGATGACACAGGGGACGAGGATCAGGGTGTCCCAGGGGACAGGGATCAGGATGACACAGGGGACAGGGATCAGGGTGTCCCAGGGGATGGGGATCAGGATGACACAGGGGACGAGGATCAGGATGACACAGGGGATGGGGATCAGGGTGTCCCAGGGGATGGGGATCAGGGTGTCCCTGGGGATGGGGATCAGGGTGGCTGAGGGGACGGGGATCAGGGTGTCCCAGGGAATGGGGATCAGGATGACACAGGGGATGGGGATTAGGGTGTCCCTGGGGATGGGGATCAGGATGACACAGGGGACAGGGATCAGGGTGTCCCAGGGGATGGGGATCAGGATGACACAGGGGACAGGGATCAGGGTGTCCCAGGGGACGGGGATCAGGGTGTCTCAGGGGATGGGGATCAGGGTGTCCCAGGGGATGGGGATCAGGATGACACAGGGGACAGGGATCAGGGTGTCCCAGGGGACGGGGATCAGGGTGTCCCAGGGGATGGGGATCAGGGTGTCCCAGGGGATGGGGATCAGGGTGGCTGAGGGGACGGGGATCAGGGTGTCCCAGGGGATGGGGATCAGGGTGGCTGAGGGGACGGGGATCAGGGTGTCCCAGGGGATGGGGATCAGGGTGGCTGAGGGGACGGGGATCAGGGTGTCCCAGGGGATGGGGATCAGGGTGGCTGAGGGGACGGGGATCAGGGTGTCCCAGGGGATGGGGATCAGGGTGGCTGAGGGGACGGGGATCAGGGTGCCCCTGGGGATGGGGATCAGGATGACACAGGGGACAGGGATCAGGGTGTCCCAGGGGATGGGGATCAGGGTGGCTGAGGGGACGGGGATCAGGGTGTCCCAGGGGATGGGGATCAGGGTGGCTGAGGGGACGGGGATCAGGCTGTCCCAGGGGATGGGGATCAGGGTGGCTGAGGGGACGGGGATCAGGGTGTCCCAGGGGATGGGGATCAGGGTGGCTGAGGGGACGGGGATCAGGGTGTCCCAGGGGATGGGGATCAGGGTGGCTGAGGGGACGGGGATCAGGGTGTCCCAGGGGATGGGGATCAGGGTGGCTGAGGGGACGGGGATCAGGGTGCCCCTGGGGATGGGGATCAGGATGACACAGGGGACAGGGATCAGGGTGTCCCAGGGGATGGGGATCAGGGTGTCCCAGGGGATGGGGATCAGGGTGGCTGAGGGGACAGGGATCAGGGTGTCCCAGGGGATGGGGATCAGGGTGGCTGAGGGGACGGGGATCAGGGTGTCCCAGGGGATGGGGATCAGGGTGGCTGAGGGGACGGGGATCAGGGTGCCCCTGGGGATGGGGATCAGGATGACACAGGGGACAGGGATCAGGGTGTCCCAGGGGATGGGGATCAGGGTGGCTGAGGGGACAGGGATCAGGGTGTCCCAGGGGATGGGGATCAGGGTGGCTGAGGGGACGGGGATCAGGCTGTCCCAGGGGATGGGGATCAGGGTGGCTGAGGGGACGGGGATCAGGGTGTCCCAGGGGATGGGGATCAGGGTGGCTGAGGGGCTGCTGCCCGTGCCCACACCCCCCGCCCTGCCCAGGACCCACCTTGCAGCTGGGTTACACTGGTGAGCGCCTGTTCCAGCTCTGAGACTTTCCCCTCCAGCGCACCCTGAGCATGGGCAGAGGGAAGGGGCTGGAGGCTCCGGCTTGGAGGCTCCCTCGCACCACCCACACGCAGCCAGTTCGGGGCTGGGGGCTGTGGGGTCCCGGCCCCCCACCCTCCAGTAGCACCCCAGCACCTACCAGCTGCTTCCTGCAGCCATCCCACTGCCTGTGAGCTTTGGCGAGGGACTGGTTGGTGATGGCCAACACCTCCTCCAGCTGCGCCAGCTCCGCCGAGCCATTCCCCACCATCGTGAAGCCTGCGGCCAGCTGGCAGAGCACGGTGGGGAGGGCTACCACCAGCACCACGATGGCTACCACCAGCACCACGATGGCCACCACAAGGGCCACAGCCACATATATCTTCCAACCTTGCTTGCCCGCGGGCAGCTGGCATCGGCTGCAGCCCCCCATCCCGCCTGCACTGCCCTGCCTGGGCAAAAACACCGGGGCTGGGAGGGAGCTTGAGGTTTGCCCCCAAATCGAGCTGTTTCGTTTCTCAAAGAACGTGACTTTCCAGGAAATGATGTGGCTCATGAGCACGCAGCACCCGGGGGAGTGCAACGGCCGCTGGGCTGCTGGGATTTCTCAGGGGGCTGGTGCTGTGCCCCTGCCTGCACCGGGGCTGGTACGGGCAGGGTTTGGGCAGACGCTGCGGGGAAACCCCCCCCACTGCAGGGGCCATGTCCCAGGGAGGGGGGGGCAGAGCTGGGGGGGCTGCGGGAGCACATGCAGCCCCATGGAGCTGCCAGTGGGGCCAGTGCCCATGGTGCGGGGGGGGGACTGGGCAGAGCACCCCCCAGGGCAAGGGGTAATGGGGGTGTGGGGAGCCTGGGAGGGGTGAAAATGGGGTATGGGGTACCCAGAGCATGGGGGGGTCTGGGGTCTGGGGGATTAGGGGTATGGGGTACTGGGGGTATGGAGAATTGGGGGTACATGGTACTTAGGGTATGGGGTACCGGGGGTATGGAGAAGTGGGGGTATGGGGTACCCAGGGCATGGGGTACCAGGGGTATGGAGAAGTGGGGGTATGGGGTACCCAGGGTATGGGGTACCCAGGGTATAAAGTAATCGGGGTTTGGGGTGCCTGGGATAGGGGCTACCTGGGGTAGGGCATAACTGGAGTGTGGGGCAACCAGGTTATGGGGTACCTGAGGTACGGAGAATTAGGGGTACGGGTATTCGGGGTATGGGGTACCTGGAGTATGGAGAAATGGGGGTATGGGGTACCCAGGGTATGGGGTACCCAGGGTATAAAATAATCGGGGTTTGGGGTGGCTGGGATAGGGGCTACCTGGGGTATGGCATAACTGGAGTGTGGGGCAACCAGGTTACGGGGTACCTGGGGTATGAAGAATTAGAGGTATGGGTATTCGGGGTATGGGGTACCTGGGGTACAGGGGTACTCAGGGTGTGGGGTAACCGGGTCCAGCCACCGCATGGGCTGGTTTTCGGGAGGCCGGGAGCAGGGCTCTGCTTCCGTTGGGGGGGGACGGGGAGAGGTGCCTTCCCGGGTCCCCTCCCTGCCCCTGCATGGGGCTGGGACAAGGTGGGGGGCACGGGATGGGGGATATGGGGTATGGGATGTGATAGGATACAAGACAGAAGATGTGGGATGTGGATATGGGATGTGGGTTACGGGATGTGAGGTATAGGATGCAGGGTATGGGATGTGGGATGCGAGATGTGGGATGCAGGATATGGGAGATAGACTATGGGATGGCAGATATGAGATACAGGATATGGGAATATGGGATGTGGGATGAGGGATATGAAATATGGGCTGTGGGAATATGGGATATGGGATGTGGGATGCAGGTTATGGGATATGGAGTATGGGCTATGGGATGCAGGATATGGAATATGGAATATGGAATATGGGCTATGGGATGCAGGATATGGAATCTGGGATATGGGATGTGGGATGCAGGATATGGGATATAGAATATGGGATGGCAGATATGGGATACAGGATATGGGAATATGGAATATGGGATGCGGGACATGAAATATGGGCTGTGGGAATATGGGCTATGGGATGCAGGATATGGAATATGGGATATGGGATGTGGGATGCAGGATATGGGATATGGGATGTGGGATACAGAGTGTGGGATGCAGGACTGGGGTGGCACTCTGCAGCTGGGGATGTCACTGCACCTGACACCAAAGCTGATCACCCAAATAAATCCGAGTCCGGCCACGGTGATGCCTGCCGGGAGCAGCCCAGGCCAGGTCGGAGCCGGGGGGCCGAGGGGGCTGGGGGGGGCTGCTCCTGCAGTTGCGGTGTTTCCGCAGCCAGCTGCGTGCCGGTGCCACCGTCCCTGCCACCACGACCGTGCCGGGGAGCCAAGAACCCCCAGCACAGAGCCCTGTCATGGGCCACCCGGCCCCAGGGATGCTCCGGCCGCATCCGGGCACACGGAGACAGCGGCCACCGCCTCACCTTTCCTCCCCCCAGCTCCAGAAATAGCTGTTCCACTTTTAGTATTTTTATTCTGCTGCTTCATGTGATGATAGAAAAAGCAATGGCTGTGAAATTAAAAACACACAAAATATTTACCAAACTTCAAGTTTTTGGGTCAGATTTTCAACATCTGGAGAATTAAAAGGCTCTGGCAGATTCGGTGAGCTGTCAGTGTAAAGGCTTTAAGTATGTTATTATTATTTATGGTCTGGAGCCTGAAGAGGAACGAAGGCCAAAGGTTTCAAAAATAGCTTGAAAAATCAGGAACGGATGTTTTTTCCAGAACCAGCTCACTTTGAACAGCGAGATATTGAGATGCAACGCCTAAAAAATACAGCTAAAAAGCAACTGGGGGAGGAATGTGCATCGTCAAGGGCTGCCCCGAACCCGCCCTGGTGCGGTGGAGCTCAGCCGTCCCTGCGGCGTCCCGGCTCGGGCTCGCTTCCGAAAGCAAGTGTTAGTGCTCCGGCCAACCCCTCTCCCTCTTCCCACTGTTTCCCCCCAGATCCCAGCTTCCAGTGGCCCCTTTCCCAGGGGACACACAGCGATAGCCCCCGGTGCCCCCACTTTGTGTGAGGTTGGGGGGTGTGTGTGTCTCTCGCCTCCAGCTTCTCCGTGTTCCGTTTGTTTTCCTCCTCCAGCAGGTTGTCCGGAGGGAGCGCCGGGAGCGGAGCAGCGTCTCTTGGCCAGACGGCCTGGAATTTGGCAGCTGGATCTGGCCTGGCCCTGCCATCCCGGCAGAGACGGGGAGCTGGCACCTCCCGTGTCCCCCTGCGGCCGGATGCCCCGGGATGTTCCGGATGCCCAGGGATGATCCAGTTTGGGGGTCCCTGGGGATGCTCAGGTTTGGGGTCCCCAGGGATGCTCCAGTTTGGGGATCCCTGGGGATGCTCGGGTTTGGGGTCCCCAGGGATGCTCCAGTTTGGGGGTCCCTGGGGATGCTCGGGTTTGGGGTCCCCAGAGTTGCTCCAGTTTGGGGGTCCCTGGGGATGCTCGGGTTTGGGGTCCCCAGAGTTGCTCCAGTTTGGGGGTCCCTGGGGATGCTCAGGTGTGGGGTCCCCAGGGATGCTCCAGTTCAGGGCGGGGAGTGGCGGAGACACCTCCGCACCCCCCGGGGCTGGAGCACTGGGCAGGATGCGGCCCCCCCCGAAGCAGCGGTGCTGGGTGTGGTGCGAAGCAGCGAAGCCAGCGAGGAGAGGGCGCGCGGGGGAATATTTTTGGGGTCGGGGCCGGCACACGGGAGCAGCTCCTGCCAGGGCAGCGATGCTCCGTGCCCCGCTCAGCCCTCACCCCATGGCTTGGCCCCGGGGGGGGGGTCGGGCAGCGCGGCCCCCCCCGAGCCCCCCGGGGGGCTGAGAGGAGGGTCCCAGGTGGGCGCAGCGCCTCTGCTTTTCTCTTTCATCTTTTGCCTGCGCCTGTTCCCTTTCAGCCTGAAACGTGGGTTTCTCTCCTATTTTGGATTGGCTTTTTGGTTGGTTTCTTTTATTATTTTAATTTAGGCACTGTCATTATATTTTCCATTATTTAAAAAAAAAAAAAAAGAAAGCGAGCAGCTTCCCAAGGCCCTTTCCAGCTCCCGGCTGCTGCTCGGAGCAGCTTTTGTTCCCGGCCAGCTCCAGGACGTGCTCGTGGGGCGCAGCGCGGCGGCACCCCCTTCCCGCTTCCCCAGCTCCCTCCTCCCCATGGGACCAGTGGGGATTTTGGGGGGACGCACCCCAATGTGGGGACACTGTTGGGGGAGGCTGAGCAAACGGCAGCCCCATCCCCACCACGGGGGCCCCGGCAGCACCGAAGGACGTGCGGACGCGCCAGCACATTGTCCTGCTCATTTACGTTGGGCTCCGGCCATCCCTAATAGCTGGCGGGGCGGGATGGGAGCTGCCGGCTCCCGGGCTCCTTTTTCCCGTCCCCGCTTTGCTATTCCCTTTTGGCCGGGGTCCGGGGGTAACAAGAAGCAGCTGAACCCGGCCCCGCCGGCCGCCCCCACCCGCCTTTCTCATCACCACAGGGATATGCATCCCGCACGGAGATGGGCTCTTGCTGCATCCCCTCGCCTGCATCCCATGGTCCTGCCATCCAGGAGCTTTCTGGGGACGCATTGCACCCCAAAACCCATGGCCAGGACCCACCGTGCCCCACCGCCTGCCCAAAGCCGTGGGGGACCTGAAGGGATCCTCACTCCGGTCCCATCCTCCCACCTGCCGTCACGGAGCTGAGCCGGGAGCATCGCCCGAGCCAAGGGGCCGAGAAGGCCAAAAAAGGGTGGGTTTTGCCCCCAAAGCTGTTGCGTTGCAGAAAAATCCCTCTGGGCTCTCCATGCTGCAGCCTGCGGGTACTATGTGGGGTCCCTGCAGGGGTGCCCCCCCCCAGTCCCCCGGGTACCCTCCTCTGGAGCCGCTGTGGGTCGCGCGGAGCCGCGTGCCGGTGGTTTCTGCTAATGATTACAAGAATTAGAGACAAAAGCCTCCCAGCTGGCAGCCTTGGACGTGTAATCAGTCCAGGCTGGACTGCGAGGCTCAGCATCGCCTGGAAGCCAGGGGGGGCTGGGGGGGTTATTTCGGTACCTGATGATGCTCCACAGCGTGCGGGTCTGGCTGGCCCCGGCCAGCACAGGGGGCATTTGGGGCTGGGGGCAGGACCAAGGGGCTCCTTGTCCCCGGGGTTGGAGGGTGCGGGACCCTCCGGATGGGGGTCTGTGGGTTCAGCTCCTGCGTGGAGGGTCCCACACTGCGGGGGGGGGGGGGGAGCAGCAGGAGGATTTTGGCTGCAGCCCCCAGCCCAGCCCCTGACTCCAGGCAGGTTTCCAGCCCTTGGGAATGTGGGGCTGGGCTGGACACCCAGCATGGACCTCCCACAACCCTGGCACATCCCTGCATGTGTGCCCCTGGCTCCTTCTCCATGTCGGAGATCGGGGGGAGCCCCTGGCCACCCCCTTGGCTCCCCCCTGCACCCATCGCCCCCCGGCCCCCAGAGCCCAGAGAACCCCATGGCACGATGCCGGAGGTCTCGGCCGGTGCTGGGATGGGATCCGGCAAGGCGGAGCAAGGCGCAGCGGTGAGCACAAGGGGCTGCAAATGGGGGTGTCCAACCGGCTGCTTTTTGTCTTTTTTCGCCCCATTTTTCTTCCCGACACCATAAATAGCAGCAGAGCTGCTTCCATCTGCCCTCTGCCTCCGACCGAGCCAACCAGATGGTGGAAAGCAATCCTGCCCGCCGGTGCTCCCCCCGGCCCCCGGCACTGCCGCCAGCGGTGCCCACGGGGGAGCATCCGCCGGCCTTCCCCCACGGCAGGAGGGGACGTGGCTCCCAGTGGGGCAGCTCCCATCACCCAGGGACAGGCAGCACCCAGGGGCAGGCAGCACCCACGCTTTGGCAGGGTGGGAGCCCCACGATGGGTTCCCGGTGTTTCAGGTGCCTCTTTCCACGCTGCGCCGCAGCGTCGCCCACCCGACGTGCCGGCATCGGGCTGCGGTGGGTTCCCGTCCCGGCAGGATGGGGAGAGGGGCTGGGATTTGGCCGCTGGTTTGGCGAACGCCCCCCCCGTCCCCCTGGGTGCCCCGTGTCCCCTTTGATCTCACAAGCGGCTGCATCCAGTATAAGGGTGAAAAAAACGCCGTTTTGTGGCCAAACCATGTTGTAAAAGGGAAACGTTGTCCCGGGAGCAGAGGGGGGGCAGTTTGGCCCCATAAACCCAGCCTGTTCCATTACAGCATCCGCCGGGAGCCACGGGTGGGAGGGGGCACGGGGGGGGACACACGCCTTTGAAACGCACCCGGTACCGCGAGCCAGGTGGGACAGACGTACGTCAGACGGACAGACTGCCCTTCGCCCTGGCTGGGGTCACCCAGTGGGTGCCCAGCTCCTGTGCCGGGCGCATCCCCATGCCTGGACGGGGGGGGCCATGGGGCTGGATGGGCCCCCCCCCTCGCCCCAGCTGCCACGTCCCCCAGCCACGGGGAGCTGGCGTGGTTCCCCGCACGCCGCCGCCAGCCGCCTGAACCGGGCCCAAGGCAAACAGGAGCCGCCGGGACGGTGCTACCGTACAGGGTGGGAGGCGATGGGGCAGGAGTTGGGGGGGCGACCACGGGTCTGGGCACCCCCGGAGAAGCCCAGCAGCCAGGCGGGTGTACACACAACGGTATATTTTGTAATAAATAATGTACAAATCCATATGCACGCTCGGTGCGTGCTGGCACCACTGCCGCGGGGCCGCATCCTGCCATCGCCTCTTACTCGCTCCCCCGGCCCCAGCACACCCCAGAAGTTGGGGGGGGGTCCCTGCGCCGGGGAGGGGGTTTAAGAAATGCCTTTTTTTTTTTTTTGCCTGGGATAAAGGTATTTGGGGCAAAACACTCCCCGAGGGCAAAATAACCGGGGCGGTGGCAGCAGGAGGGGTGCAGGATCAGGCCCGGCCAGGCTCTGTGCTGAGCTCAGGTGAAGGTCACGGGGACTGAGCCCGGTGTCCCAGGAATGCCGCACAGCACCGAGCCCCTGTGCCATGGCCAGAGAGCTGGCAGTGCAGCTGGAGAGCTGGCACCGTGGCCGGATTGCTGGCACTGCACCGTGCCGGGGCAGAGAGCGGAGGAAGGGCTTTTAGCCACAGCCTCAGGGGTTGTCTCCAAGAGAAACCCCACTTTTCCTTGTGGGGTGCAGGGCAGGGATGCAGTGGGTGCTCCCAGCTCCCAGCACTCGTGGCCAGTGCCGGCCCCGGCATGGGCACGTGGGAGCCCTGCCACTGGGGACGGGGCAAAGCACCGGGCAGGGGACCCCTTCCCATCCCAGCCCCTTCCCCTATTCGCTTCCACCCCCTCTTTTATTCTTTTTTATTTAAATAACCCCTGTGGGGCCGCGGCCCCGCTGCCGGCACCACCGGCACCGTGGTCCCCGGGGCTGAGCACCAAGAGCTGCCCCGCGCGGGGCTGGGGGCGAGGGCAGGGGCAGCACCGGGGGGGCCTGGCAAGGCCGGTGGGGGCTGCCCACTGTCACCCCCCTCTTCACGTCCCAGTGGTCCCCTGCCCCACTGTCCACCCGGGGCACGGCGGGAGGGTCTCACCCCATGTGTCCCGTGTGTGTCCCCCCGCCCCCTCGGTCGTTATAAATGAGTGCGGGTAAAAGCGATGGGGAAAGGGAGAGTAGAGCTGAGCCGGGGAGGGGACACGGGGGGGGGGCTGCAGAGCTCACGGCTGCCCCCGGATCCGGCCCATCCTCCGCCGGCTGCTGGGGGTCCGACGGGTGGCTGTGGGGCTCAGGGCTCGGGCACCGGAGGCGAAGTCCATCACCTCGGGGGGAGCCCGGCGCATCTCGCCGGTCCCCATCTCCCGTCGGATCTCCACCAGTGCCTCACCCGGGGCCGTCAGCAGGCGCTGGAAGAAGCTCTCCCGCCCCACCGGCCGCTCCTGGCAGGTGAAGGTGATGGCCGTGCCGGCGTCCGCCTTCATCTCCCGCGAGAAGCCGTCAGAGGTGCCATCGAAGCAGCGGCCGATGGCGATCTCCTTGGCCAGCCGCGGGTTCTGGTCTGTCACCGTGTAGATGCCGTAGTTGTGACCCAATGGGTCGACCGGTGCCAGCATGGTGAAGGCGGCCGTATGGTTGTTCTCCGCCACGGGCGGATGACGGCTCAGGTATTCCTGGAGGAGGCTGTTGACGGCCGTGCGGTGGCAGCTGCCTTGGGGGACGATGGAGACCAAGGTGCGATCCACCAGGCTCTGGTCGAAGAGCATCCCGCTGCACTTGAACTCCACGCAGGCGCCTGAGGTGTTCTCCAGCAGCGTGTCCCGCACGCTACGGGCGTCACGCAGCCCGTAGAGCTGTCCCCGGGTGCGGGGGTGGCTGCCCCCCACGTTGCGGGACCTCACCATGTACTCCTGCGGCCCCTCGATCTGCACCTTGATGAAACAAGCCCTGAACTCCTGAGGGTTGGGCCACCACGAGAGGTAGTCGCCGGTCCAGGAGGTCAGGTCACTCTCCTTGAAGGGCACCACGTTGTACTCATACTTGTCCACCTCCACGCGGTAGAAGCGGAGGTGGTTGGCACTGACCGGTGCCTCCTCGCACTCCTCGAGGCTGCGGTAAGGGTAGATGGGACCGTTGGTCTCGTCAACGTTGTTGGGGTCGGGCTTGGCCACGTTGATTTGGAAAGCCGTCTTCTTCAAGTTGGGGTCATCGTGGTCCAACCTGCGGTAGCCCAGCTTGCCCAGGTAGGGCTGAGACACCCCGACAGCGCTGGGGTTGAGCTTGGGGCTGGATGCCACGGCTTCCAGCTCCTCCCCGCCCAGCGTGGCGGTGATGTACGCCGAGTAGGCGTCGGGGCGCTGGCCGTCGCAGAAAGCGGGCAGGCAGGCGCCATTGGGACCCGTCACCACGCTGTCGAAGCGACCCCATGCCCGGGGGTTGGCGGGATAGCCGGGCTGGGGCTCCAGGTTGATGAGGCTGATGACCACCCCTTCCAGTTGCTCGTAGGGGTTGAACTTCTCGTTGCTGTAAGCCCTGACCTTGACAAAGCAGCGGCGGTCCTCCGGCACGTCCAGGTTGAAGAGACGCCGCTCCCGGATCTCCAGGTTTCCCACCAGGAAGGTCCTCTCCTCCCTCTTCCCCCGGCTCCCCCGGGCTGGCCGGAGGACACCCTCCTCCTCCCACAAGCCGGTCTCGGGGTTCAAGGACCACAACTTCATCTTCTTCAGGTGCTCCGGCATCTGGACCTGCCCTGCGTCCATCCGCACCTCCACTGGCCCTGTCTGCAGCGCCGCACCAGTCTCCCCTTCCCGAAAATCCACAGCGAACATGCCGTAGGTCCGCAGGGGAACGATCTCCCCCTCGGCGTTGGTGAAGCTGAGGTCACTGGAGGCGGCGCTGGCCGTCGCCATGTCCCTGGGGTCCAGGAAGGTGACGCTGGCTTTGACCATGCCCCTGAAGACCTCCCCGGAGGGACGGAGGAAGGCGCCGGCGGGAAGGACAAGCTCCCCAACAGGCTCCCGGCCGCTCACCTCCCCCAGCGGAATGGCGTTGCTCCGGCTGCCGTCCAGGTCCACCGGCTCCTTCTTCCGCAACATTTTGACCTCCTGGTAGACGGCACCGCCACGGCGGTTGAAGGGCAGGACCTTGACAGCATCCACGAACCTCTGCTGCCGGTCCACAAAGCGAGCCACCAAGCGCTGCGTGTCTGGCGGCACCTCGATGGTGAAGGAGCCCTTGTAGCCGGTGAAGCCGACCTTCCTCCCGCCCAGGAAGATCTGCCCGAAGCGCAGGGGCTCGCCGGTGTCGGCCGCTGTCACACGTCCCTGCACCAGGACACGGGGCTGGGCGCAGGGTCCGCAACCACACTCGGCCACCACCTTGATGGGCAGCAGGAAGCCGGCGCAGGGGATCTCCCGCATCTCCATCCTCCGCACCCCGCAGCAGCGCCCCGCATCTGCCCCGCATCCCGACTGGTCGGCCGGGCTGCCGGCACACGGGGCGGGCGGGCAGCGACCCACGTTGTAGTAGCGGGAGCCGGCGGCGTCCTGCGGGCACTCGCTGGGCAGCTCCACGAGGCTCGGCTCAGGCTCTGGCTTGCAGCTCTGCTGGCCCTGGGCTAAGGGGGACAGGGGGGACAGGGGTGTTAGGGTGACCCTCCCCACCGCACACCCCATCCCGGGATGATGTTGCCGCTAACGACGCCCATCCCATTCTCACCCAGCACGGTGAGCTGTGCCGGTGCCGATTTGATGGCGCCTGCCTCAGTGCTGGCTTTGCAGTGGTAGGTGCCAGCCTGCTCCGGCGCCAGCCCCCGCAGCGCCAGGCGGCTGCCGTACCGGTGCACCTTCCTCTCCAGCAGCGTCCCGTTGTGGTACCTGTGGGGACGGGGATGGGCTCAGTGGGGATGCGGCCGGGGTTGCCTGTCCCCGCTGTCCCCAGTCCCGGCTGTCGTGGCCCGGACCCCACTCACCAGTAGTATTTCTTGGGCACGGGGGTGCCCGAGGCTTTGCAGCAGAAGGTCACCTCCTGCCCGGCCACCCGCACCTTCGCCTTGGGGTGCAGCACCATGTAGGGCTTCTCTGCAGGGGAGGAAGGTGGCAGAGGGTGCAACGAGCTGCGGCCGCCCCCCCGGATCGCTCCCCCTTACTGTGCATCCTTCAGGGACATCCCTCGAGGGGTGCACGGCTCGGCCCCCACCCCGCGCCGCGATGCTCACCCAGCCTCTGCAGCATCACGTGTGCCACTGCCACGCCGGAGCCGTTGGAGACGATGGGTGCCAGTCCCGGGGCGAAGCCCTCGCGGTGGGCGCTAACGTTGGCAGTGGTGCCCTCGCACAGCCCTGCCGCGGCAAAGCGCCCGCGGGCATCGCTGCGGGCCAGCAGCACCGGCGGGCGACCCTCCAGGTAGATGCGGGCGTCCGGCAGCGCCGTGCCGGCGGCGGAGACCACAGTGCCCTGCAGCGTGTGCCCGGGGCAGGCTGCGGGGTGGCATGGTACTCAGACCCCATGGCCATGGCCGGCAGCCAGGCTACGCAGGTGGGGGGCACTGGGGAGGGGGTCCCCCACGTCCCCGAGGGCAGGTACCTGGGCAGGGCGAGGGGGGACATTTCTGCACCTCGGCGGGGCGGCCGGTGCATGGCACCTTCTTGGCTTTCTTGCAGCTCCGGCGCCGAACACGCGTCCCGGCGCTGCCGCAGCTGCGGGAACAGGGGCCCCAAGCACCCCACTCCATCCATGCCGGCTCTGCGGGGGAGATGCCGGGCGGGAATCGGGCACCGTGCTCCCCCCCAGCCCCCAGCCCGGGGTGGCCCTGCACCACGGGGACGCGGAGGGGTTCCCAGCCGGGGAGGCTCCATCCAGCCACCCGTGCCCGGCCAGCCCCGGCTCCCCCCGGCACGCCCCTGCCAAGCTATTTTTACCAGCGCGGCCTCTGTTATTGCAATTAAGCTGACGATGTGTAGGCTTTGCCCTGGGAGCTGCTGCGTCAGTGTGGGGGCATCCACCGCATGCCAACGGCCCCGTGAGACCCCTCGTGCCGCCGGCAGCGGCATCCAGGAGAGGAGCCGGAGGTGGCTGGGGCCAGGCGGCAAGCTGTGGCCGGAGGGCAAGTGGGTGCTGGAGCGGGTGCCAGGGTCCCTACCTGGGCAGGGGCCGGCACTGCATGGCCGGCGCTCCACGGCTTTGCCCTTGCACTTGAGCTCCTTGAGCGGGGCCACAAGCCGGGCGTTGACGCAGCGGCGGGTGCGGGTCTGGGTGCCGCTGCTGCCGCAGGCGCTGCGTGAGCAGGGGCTCCAGGAGGACCAGTGCGACCAGTAGATGTGCTCTGGGGGGATGCAGAGGCGTTAACTGGGGACCCACCACCCGCAGCCAGCTCCGTGGGGCGCACGTTGCCCCAGGGATGATGCCCAGTGTCATGCACCCCAGGGAAGATTGCTGGAGTGGGGAGGCTCTGGTGTAGCCGCAGCTCCAGCAGCACCCAGTGGGATGCAGCGGTGGGCGGGTGACGAGCAAGGGGTGAGCACAGCAATGAGTATGGACCCCACCCCACGGTGCCAGCGGGGTGCGGGGAGGTGGGACGTGGCAGGGACGGGCGCTCACCCAGCGGGCAGAGGAAGCGGATGTGGTAGTTGGAGCAGGTCTTGCCCTGCGGCTGCTCCCTGTTGACGCAGCGAAAACCCTTCTTGGGGCTGACGTGCACCACCTCGCCCACCTCCTCCGGCAGCTCCCACTCGGTGGTGCGAGCCTGGATGGCCACCGGCCGCTCGCAGACGCGCCCGCGGTAGTAGAAGCGAATGGCCTCCAGGCTCTCGTAGTCCCCGTCCCCTCCGGGGTGGTCAATGTTGAACCAGGACGTCCACTCCGCTCCTCCGCCTGGGATGGAGCGAGCCCTGAGCGCACGGATGGGGAGCAGCCCCCCCCATCCCTAAGCACTCCGGGGTGCTGCCGGGGCTGGGGACAGCTTGGGGACATCGAGGGCTGCGTGGACAAAGGACGAGTGGATGAAAGCACATGCGGATGGAGGGCACTGGGGGATGCGGCGTGGGAGCCTCGGGGAGCGCAGGGTGGGCACCAGGTCCCTGCTGCGAGGGTCCTGTGGGGACACTGCTGCGGGGGGAGATGGCACGTCCCGGGCTGGCATGGTGGGCATTGCCCCGGGCAGCCCCTTTGGGGTGTCCTGACTGCAGGTCCCCAGTGACACAGGGTCCGGTGGGGGCTTGGGGACAGCCGTACCTGCCGTGTCCAGGTCGAGGTCTGCCAGGCTGGGGGCTGCTTTCCAGGGCTTCCCCGCCGCGCCGCTCTTGCCCGGCTCCGAGTCATTCTCCAGGGGCTCTGGGGAAAGCACAGGGTGGGAGCACCCAGTGCTGGGCCACCTTCTCCCCAGGGCACCCAACAATGCCCAGCTGGTCCCTCGCCGAGCCGTGGACACCAACATCATGCGGTAAAGTTCAGCCAGTGCCGGGACGGACCACATCCCAGCAGAGACGGGGACCCCCTCCCGCCCTGAGCCCCTTGGCCCCACATCATCAGCTGGGCTCGGGGGCTCGGGGCAGGATTTACCGGCTCCATGGGACAAGGCTGGCGGTGTCACCGTCTGGGGCGGCTGAGGACGGGCTGCAGCCTCCCGGTCAGCCAGGGATGGACCGAGGGGCAGCCGAGGCTGGTGCCGCGTGGCGAGTCCGGCGATGCCGGGGCCCACGCCATGTCCATCCACAAGCTGCACACTGAGGAAATGCTGCCTGCGAGCTCCCGGCTGCCCTGGGGTGAGCTCAGCGCTGGGGGTGACGTGGGACAAGGAGACGAGCCAGGGTGCTCACACACGCACCCATCATGCTGAGGCCACGGCATGAACCCGGTGTCACACCGAGCCCAACCGGCCAAACCGGGCGGCAGCAGGGAATTGGGCTGTAAAACCACAGCTGGCAGAGACACCGACACAGCAGCGGCCAGCCCGGGTGGAGGGTGTCCCCCCCAGCTCCCACCGAACCTGGCCAGCCTCGTCCCCCAGGAGTGAACCCCGAGGAGCTGAGGTCTCCAAGGGCAGCCCTGCCCGCCTGCCCCTCGTGCAGGTGATCCCGGGTGCTGCGACGGGGGGGTCAGCCGTGCTGGAGGGGACGGATGCGGGGAGCAGGTCCCTGGAGAGAAACCTGGCCCCTGGTGCCTGTCACCCACGGGCATCGGGCAGGATGCGGCCGAACACCCAAGACACCCCTATGCAGCCTGGACCACGGTGAGTACCCCACGGGCATGCACTGGGTGCCCCATGGGCACCCCACAGGCATGCACTGGGCACCATCCCTTCACCATGGCGGGGGGACTCGGCCCTGCCACCCTATTGCCCCCCAGGTAGAAGGGAGCTGGGTGACAGCAGGGACCCGCCGCAGCCCCCGTCCTGCAGGTGGGTGGATTTGTCCCCAGACCAGGGACATTCCTGGCTCAGTCTTGCATGGACTCTGCCCTCGGCACCTGACGGAGACACCCGCGGGGCTGGGGGGCCTCAGTGCCGGGGGGCAAAAAGCCAACCAGGGCTTCCCACAGGTGCTCAGACATCTGGCACTGGAGCAGGCACGGCTGGCGGGGTCACGGCATGGGGCATGTCCCCATCTCTCCGGTGACATGGTCCCGAGGAGGGCAAAACTGCCCTGAGCCTCACCATCGCGTCCTCTCACCGGCAGATGCCAGCGGGACTGTCCCTGGTGGTGGCCACCACCCCGGCACACCTCTGGCCCCGGCACACATCTGGCCTCAGCACACATCTGGCAAGAGCTCAGCCCCATCCCCATCCTGCCCGGCATCGCCGCCGCCACCACCAGCCCCGGGGAGGGCAGGGATGCCCCCGGCCGATGGTGCGGATGGATCCCGGTGCCCATGGTTAAAAGGCAGACCCGGCCTTACCTGTCGCCCCGGCACCGTGCAGGGCGGCGAGGGCCAGGAGGGCCAGTGCCAGCTCCCCCATGGCTGCCCGTGCGGCAGCAGGTCGGCCGGCGACTGCGAGCGTGGCGGCACCGCGGGTCTATATATGAGGCCTTTCCCCCTCGCGCCGGCAGACAGCAGCAATCGGCTCCTGGCACTCGGGGCCGTCGGCTCTGCTGGGGCTGGATCGGTGTCAAGAGGGAAGCGGGAAGGAGCCCTCCCCGGTGAGCCGGCCGCGCGCTGCCGCTCGCCGCTCCAGCCCGGGAAACTTGAGGGTTTGTTTTTGCAAAGCTGCTAAAATTGGATGCACTTGGGAATGTGGAGGGGCGGGAAGGGGAAAAAGCCGAGCGAGCCCGGCCTCGGCGCTCCTGCGGTTGGGGTCGGGGTGCCAGCGCTCCCCTGGCACCCACTGCCTTGGGGCACGGCGGGCTGGCGGGGCCGGTGGGCGCCCGCGCTGTGACCTGGCCCACGTGGGTGTGCCGGAGCCGCCCGCGACCCGATGCCGAGGTGGAGTTGAGGCTGTGCAGAGCTCAGTGCATCGATGGCCCCGACTGCCCCTCAGGGCTGCGGGCTGCAAAGCACCCAGCGGCACTGGTGTGTGATGGCAAGGGTGGGGTGACAGCGGCGGTGATGGGGTGGGGACCCCCCCAGGATCACCCCCAAACCACAGCTGCCCCCAGCTGGGAGCTGCCGCCTGCCCCCTCCCGCAGCCCAGCCGGCGGAAATCCAGGCGCATTCCCTGCATTCCCCAAAACTCCGGCTGCACCAAGCTCCCCGGGACGACCCTTCCCTGGCACATTCGAGGGTTTAATGCTATGGAGGGATGCGGCAGCACCGGGGACCCCTCAGCCACCCCCGGCACCCCAGCGGCCGCCCATGTCCCCATGGGATGGGCGATAGAGGAGGTCACGCCGGATCTGTCCCCGAAAGCAGGTTGGTGACAGGTCCCAGGGGACGCGGGATGAGGGGGGTCGAGCCGTGCTTGGGGCTGAGTGCGCCGGTGTGGATGGGGCATGGAACCGAGTCCCGGCACGAGCCCCAGCCCAAACCCTGCCAGGAGGCCACCGTCCCCTCGCCCCGCGTCCCCAGGCAGACACTGACGCCGGGGAAGAGCCACCAAGTGCTTTATTCCCGGGGGGCTCGCAGGGCCACCACGCACTCGGTGCCGGGGTACTCGGGCGGGTTGAGCTCAAACTTCTTCTGCACATCATAGGGGAGGAATCGACCGGCCACGAAGTGCTGGCGGCCCAGGAAGCGGCGGGCGCACTGCTTGGGCGCCGACAGCGACACCAGGACATCGGGGCTGATCCCGCCGCTGCTCCCGGCCTCCACGTCCCACCCTGCGACGGCAAAAAGACACGGGGAAGGGGTCGGGGGGCGGCCCAGGGGATGCGGTGCTGCCGGCAGCCCGGAGCCGGTGTGCCGGTGGAGGATGCTCTGGGGTGGTGGGGATGGGGAGGGCAGAGGGAGGATGGGGTGTGCGTCCCCCCCACCGGCATCGCCGCCATGCACGGCTCCGGCCGCATCTTGGCACCGCGCGGGGTTTTTCTTGGTGGGGATTCACCGGCAGCCGTGCCGAGGGCTCCTGTTTGCTCCTGCGGCGGGGGGGGGACGCGGCGGGGGGGGGTGTGTGATGGCATTTCCAGGCCTGGCCACCAGACACCCGGGTGTTTTCAAATTACATCATGTCTCAGTTCAGGGAGTTTGTTATTTATCGTGGATGCCCTGAATGCATCCGCGGGGAGCGGCTGCCAGCTCCGGCTCCTGGTGGGGATGCTGCCAGGCTGGGGGGGAGAGCGGGGGGGGTCCCTGGGGCTGTCCCCACCCTGGGAGGGCACCACGGGGGCTCCCCAGCTGCCCCGGTGCCAAGCCCAGGGTGACACCGCAGCGGCAGAGTGACAAGCCCGGGGTGTGGGGAGCACCAGGCTGGGGGGGGTCCCATCCTGCCCAGGGGGGCTGAGCGCGGTGTCAGACCTGAGGGCACGTCCAGGCTGACGATGGGGATGCGGACGTGCTTCAGGGTGGCCAGGATGGCGGCGCAGGGCTCCCTCCCCTCGCCCGCCTCCGCCTCGGCCCCCAGCACGGCGTCCACCACGGCGTTGTAGGCGTCGTTGATCAGCTGCACCTGGGGGGGGGACACGGACACGGTGGGCAGCGGGTGGGGGGTCCCCCGGCCACCCCACCATGGGACAGGCACCGAGCCCCACGCGGGGATCCCGTCTTCCTCCCTAAATAGACTCACCCAGCGGCTACTGCCAAAAAATGCCCCCCGCCAGCCAAGGCGGGGAGGGGGGGGACGAGGGGCGCGGTGGCGGGGCAGAGCCCGGCACGCCGAGACGTGCGGCCCCGGCCAGGGCAGCGTTTTCGGGTCACATTCCTCGCGCCGAGCGCAGCGCTTCCAACAACAACAGAGCCGGTGGCTGGCGGGGCCGCGGCAGCCGCCGCTGGATTTCATGGCATCCCCGGGCTCCCAGCAGAGCCGGGGGCGGGCGGGGAAGGAATAAAAAAAGAAAAATAAACTCAACCACGTCAGCCAGTGAGCGCGGCGGCGGCGGCGGGGGGGCTCACCTCGGTGGGGAGGTAGGAGAGGAAGGGGATGTCCATCTTCTCACACTGCGTGGTGAAATCCCGGTACAGGGGGTCCGGCGAGCGTTTGGGGTAGAAGATGGTGGGCTCATAGTCCTGCGCGGTGGAGAACGGAGATGCGGCGTTGGAGCCCAGCACCGCTCGGGGATGAAGAGGAGGAGGAGGGGAGGAAGATACCTACAAAGATCCGCAGGTGCCGGGCGCACACCAGCCCAATGGCCCCATTCTGTGCCGGGCCACACACCACCAGCACCGTGGGCTGCTTCCGCGGCAGGGACGGCAGCGGGAAGGCCTGGCAGGAGGAGACAGGGACGTCGCACCACTGCCGAGCCCTGTCCCCCCGGGATGGCACCCAGCGTTGGGAACGTGGCAGGGACCAGGGCTTGAGGGGCGACTGGACCCGCGGCAGGGACGTGCTGCTGGGTGGGTAGCATGGTGCATGGTGGGATGGGGACAATGCCCAAGGTGAGATGGGGACAGCACCCATAGCAGGATGGGGATGGCACCCATGGCAGGATGGGGATGGCACCCATGGCAGGACAGGGCTTGTGATGGCACAGGGACGATGCCCATGGTGGGATGGGGACAGCACCCATGGCAGGACAGGGCTTGTGATGGCACAGGGACGATGCCCATGGTGGGATGGGGACAGCATCCATAGCAGGATGGGGACAGCACCCATGGCAGGACAGGGCTTGTGATGGGATGGGGATGATGCCCATGGTGGGATGGGGATGGCACCCATGGCAGGATGGGGCCCATAGTGGGATGAGGATGATGCCCATGGCAGGTTGCAGATGGTGCCCACAGTGGGATGGGGAAGATGCCCAAGGTGGGACGAGGACGATGCCCAGGACAGGGACGATGCCCGCGGCGGGACGGGGCTCCCCGCCAGCCTGCAGGGAGGCGGCCGCGCGCTCCACATACCAGCAGCCTGCAAAGGGAGGCTCTGTTTATCCGTTGACGGATTTTTTTCCTGCTCACGGAGCCTGGCTCCTGGTCGCATCCAACCCGAGCGGCACGGCCTGCTCGCAGCCGCCGGACAAAGCCGCGCTTGCCTGGCCCTGGCCCTGCCCCAGCGCCGGCCGCACTGCCAGCTGCCTTGGGGCTTCTGGGGACGTGCCGGGAGGGGACGATGCTGGGGACCCTGGCTGGGTGGGGGGATGCCTGAGCTGGGGTCCACGGATGCTCTCCCTGGCTCAGCCCAAGGAGGAAGAGGAGGATGCTTGACCCCATGAGGAGGATGCTCAGCCCCGCTCTCCCCAGCTGGGGCTGGCGGTGGAGCCGGGGATGCTGCGATACGGGGGTCCCTGGAGGGGTGGGCAGCCCCACGCCGTGGGACCCGAGGCAGCCCCAGGATCCAGAGAGGCTCCAACACCCAAATATTTCCCCTCTTCAGGCAGCTCCTCTGGCCTTGGGGAAGGGGAGGGCAGAGCTCGGCCCAGCCACCTCCAACGGAAAAGCTGAGCCAGGCGGGCGCGGAGCTCGCCGCCTCGGAGGCACAAAGCTGCCCTTGATGCTGCACCTCCGCTCTCCCGCACTGCCCAGCGTCCGGCTGCTGCATCCTCCTCCTCCTCCTCACATCCAGCACGAGCACTCGGGGCTCCCAGCAATAGGACAGCATTGCCAGGGCATGGGGACCCCCCGGGAGCCCCCCAGCACCCTTCTCCCCGCGCACGGCAAGGGCAGCCGGGGCCTGGCAGTGCCGACACCCCGGGGAAGGGCTGAGCCCCATGAGTTACACCCGTGGAGGGTGTAACCCACGGCCCCGGGTGACCCCCAGTGCACCCCAGGGGAAATAACGAAGGGTGGCTGAGGAATGCAAAAAAACCCACCCAGGGAGAGGCTCAGCCCTGGCACGGCCAGAGCATCGCTTCCCGCTGGGCTCTGCCACGAGCCCTGGCCGGCCCCCGGCCCCTGGCCCCACACCTTGGTCTGGGGCAGGAGGGCGACCGCAGCCGGGGCTGGGAAAAGCCACACAGGGGGACAGGACGAGGGTGGGAGAGCAGCCGGCAGCGAAGCCCCCGGCTCCGGTGGGGTGCCCCCGGCCCCGCTGGCCGCTCACCTTGGTCACGGCCATGGCACAGGCGTGTCCCCAGATCTCGATCAGCTGCTGCCGCCCAAACCGGTAATCCTCCAGCAACTCCTTCTCGATGGCCTCCGCCTCCGCCTTGCTGCAGGGGGAGCGGATGGCGGTGAGGACGGGGACGTCCCCCCAGCACCGAGCCCCTCGGGACCCCGCTCTGTCCCCAGGGTGTGGGTCAGGGGGTGCTCGGGGGTGCCAGGTGAGAGGGCGGGGGGCTCGCAGGGCTCAGGGTGGGCACAGCCAGTGGCTCGGGGCTGGGGACATGCACGGCCGGTACATTTGGGGGCCCAGCACCATGGGGTGGGGGCCGCATTTCGTGCGAGGCACGGCCCTGGCAGCGTCCCCGGGCTCGCGGGGATCGGGCTGTTATGTAAAGGCAAACAATGCTGCGGTTGTTCCTTCGCTGCCGAGCCCAGAAGTTGGCAGGGCCGGGGAGCCTCCAAATTGGACAGTAATTGCTCACATCTGTTGGCTCACCTGCGCCACGGATGGGAACAGCATGTGCCGGATCCAGCGTGCTGCTGCCGTGCTTGTTATGGAAGGGACGGTGAAATCTGGCCCCCGGGAGAGGCCGGAGTTGGGATGCCGGCAGCCCAGGCGTGAAAACCCACAGCCCCGTGGAGGAACTGGGGTGCCCCGACCCTGGCCATGCTCCCGTTTTGGGGTGCACACTCACACCTCGCTCACTCCCAGCCATGGGGAGGGGACCTGCCAGCCCCCCGCCACGTGCAGGAATGGTGTGGTGCTACCGGCCCCAGGAGCTGGAGGGGTTACGGGGCCGGGGTCCTGCCGGGTCCCCGGCTGTGGGGTGGCCCCACACCGCCTGGGCTGACTCCACGGACCAGCCACATCCCCTGGGTGCTCTGGCAGCCCCCAGACACCATTTAGATCCGACATCCCCTGGTCATTCTGGCAGACCCCAGAGAGCCCTATTCCCCGGCCACCCCGGCCGAGCCCACCCCACCCCATCCCATCCCATTCCCTGGGTGTCCTGACAAACCCCATAGACCCTATAGACCTGCCATGCCCTGGCCACTCTCCCAGATCCCATAGACCCTACAGACCCCATCCCCTGGCCATGCTGACATTGACCCACATCCTCTGGCTGTCCTGGCTGAACCCATAGACCCCCACACACACCTCCTGAATGTCCTGGCAGACCCCACGAGCCCCCAGTGCCCTGGCCATCCTGGCAGACCTCCAGAAAAGCCTCATCCTGCCCCATCCATCCCATCCCATCCCATCCCATCCCATCCCATCCCATCCCATCCCATCCCATCCCATCCCCAATCCTGTGGTGCCCTCTAGTGAGTCCCAGCCTGGCCCCTGCCCCACAGCAGGGTCCTGGGGGCAAATAGGGGTGGAAAAGGGGCCAAACCCAGCCCCGGTCCCCGCTCCCGTGCCAGGGTGGTGGAGCCGAGCGGGCCCGGGCGCAGCTGTGTTGTCGGTCACCCAAGAAAAGGCACGTTTTGGCTCTGACAAAATTCCCCACGTTGCCCGTAATCGCTGCTGGCAGCGAAACCTGGTCCCCGGCCCAGGCTGGCTCCCGCTGTCCTGGCATCGTCCCCGGGGGGGGACGTCACGGGGCTCCCTGGGTCCTGGCTCGCTGCCCACCCAGGGAGCAGCGTCCCCCCCAAACGTGCCGGGGTGCACGTTCGCTGCCAGCCCTCCTCGCTCTCCCCGGGCTTTGCAGTTTGGCTTTGCTATAGGGCCTGGGGAGGTGTGTGGGGGGGATGCTGCTCCCGGCCCCTGCGCAGGGGGAGATACCCCTCAGAGCCCAGGGGAGACCCAGCAAAGCCCAGTCCGACCCAGTTCACCACACTGGTGCCTCCCAGAGGGGACGGTGGATGGCCGGGGCTGCTGCGCCGATGGGGCAGAGGCCTTGTGGGGTGCAGGAGGGAGAGGAGCCGACGGACGAGGGGCCGAGAGCCCCCCTGCTGCGACCCCTCCCGTACCCCAGCCCGGGAGCGGGGCGCCCCGGGTTCTGCATCCCGGTCGCACATCCCAGTTCTGCATCCCGGCTCTGTGTCCTGGCTCTGCATCCCTGCTCCGGGTCCCAGTCCTGCATCCCGGCTCTGCATCCCTGCTCCAGGTCCCAGTCTGCATCCCGGCTCTGTGTCCCGGCTCCGCATCCCTGCTCCGGGTCCCAGTCCTGCATCCCTGCTCCACATCCCTGCTCCGGGTCCCAGTCCTGCATCCCGGCTCCGCACCCGCCGCTCATCCCTCCCCGGCGCAGCCCGGCTGCGGGACCCCCCGCGGCGGTGCAAGCGGAGCGGGGGGGACACCGGAGGCACCAGCCCTGCCCGGGACCGGGGCCCCCCCCCGGCGGGTCCCCCCGCTCGGCTCCCCGCGCCTCTGCCGGAGCCATCCCCGCCGCAGCCATGGAGACCCGGGATGCAGTTGCTCTGGCAACCGAGGCTATTCGGGTACCAGTCCCCCCCCCGCCCCCCCCGCGGCTCGGGGGTGCCAGAAGCCGGGGTGGGATCGCCCCGGGGGACCGACTGTCCCGGGGGACACGCGTGGGGACAGCGCGGGGGCCGGAGCCGCCGCGTCCCAGCCCGGAGCAGCCCGGGAGCATCAGAGGGGGCAGGAGCCCACCCGAGGGGGGTCCCGGGGCAGCGGGGGGGGGGGGTCCCGCCCCACCCCCGGGGCCACGGGAGCCCCCAGAGCCCTCCCGGGGTCCCCACCGCGTCCCGCGGGGACCCGGCACCGGCCACGACCCTGCGGGCAGCGGGGACCAGCCCAGGGCGCGCCGGGGGGGCACCGGCTGGGGGGTCCCGGCTGTGCCGGGGCCGAACCCCGGCAGCCCCGGGGCGGGCGCACGGTGATGGGCGCGGGTGCGGCGGGACCCCAGCACCCCCATCCCAGGGCTCCCAGCGCCCCCATCGCGCTCCGGGGGGGGCCCCCGGGGCCGGGGGGGCCCGGACTCACCTGAGGTAGCGCGGCGGCTGCCGGGCGGGGCCGGGCGCGGAGCTCATACCGGGCAGCGGGACGGGGCAGCGGCGGAGCCCTGCGGGAGCGGCGGCGGCGGTGGCGCGACCCCCCCGGCGCTTCGCGGTGCCGCCCGGGGGAGGCGGCTCCGGCTGCCCCCGCCCCGCCCGCCCCCCCCGGGCTCGCCCCTTCGCCGGGAGCATCGCCCCGGCCCCCGGTCCGCCCCGCGCCGCCCCCCCCCCGCCCCGGCTGCTGCCACCGGGGCCGAGCACAGGACCAGCGGCGCCCGGTGCGGGGGGGGGGGCAGAAATCGCGCCTGTGACCCCCCCCTCCCCGCAGCGGGGCAGCTGCCCGCACCCCGCAGCGACCCCGGGAAGCACCTTCCCTCCCCCGAGCACCGGGAACAAGTCAAAGACTCAAAATCGCCGGGTTCTGCCCCCCCACCCCGGTGGAAGCCACACCGGTGGCATCAGCAGCTGCAGGGTGAGCTCGGAGCCCCCCCAGGGTGAGCTCGGAGCCCCCCCAGGGCTGCCCCCGCCGAGCCCCGACCCCCTGCCAGACCCCGTCCGTGACGCTGAGGGACAAGTCCCCGCTGCGGGGACAGGCAGGGCCGGCCGTGCGGGTACCCGGCCCCTCTCGGGCACTTGGGCAGCGGGAGCATGGCCCGGCTCAGCCACGCAGCAACCGGCCGCCTCTCACAGCCCATCCCATGCTCCCACCCCGATCCAGGGCTCCGGGAGCGAGAGCCGGGACCCCCGGACACGCAGGAGCAGAGAAGAGCAGCGAGCGCGCCGGGAACAGCAAAGTTTCCCGCTGGGGGATACGGAGCCGTACAGGAACACGCACGACACCGTGTCCGACACCACAGATCCGTGTGGTTTTAATAACAGATGCTGGAATAGGCAGCACCCGGCAGCCACCGCCACCCCTGCCACGGCGCCGGGGGAAGCCGACAGCCCGGGAAGTGCCGTGCTGTGCCGGGCTGCGCCTCAGACGTAGTACTGCAGCCCGAACTTCTCGTTGTCCATCTCGCTGGTGGGGCGCAGGTAGTAGAGCTCGTCCAGCGTCGGGGGGACCCAGCGGTCGGTGTGGAACGGGGACTCGCCGACCTGGGCGGGGGGAGAGCGATGGAGGGGGGACGGGCGCAGCCGCCTCGCGGTGATCAGCGTCCCCCCGGCTCTACGCCCTGACTGGGGGGGAACGAGCTTTGCCCCTCGGCGTGGCTCCCCCTCACCGCCGGTTCCTGGGGGGCTTCTTCAAGCCCGGGCGATCGGCGCTTTCCAAGAGATCCGACACGGACCCAACCCCACCGGGACGGCTGGTTCCCACCCCAGCTACGTCGGGGATCACCGAGGGGCAGCCCCCCCCCGCCCCGGGGCAGCCGGGAGTCACACACCTTCCAGCCAGGGACGTCCTTCATGATTTTGGCCTCCTCGTCCAGGTTCTGCCGCAGCAGGCGGAGGGTTCTGGAAGGGAGGGGAAGGCTGAGCCCAGAGCGCGGGGACGCGACGCCCGGCGGGGCCCCCCCGCGCCCCCGGTACCTGCGGTCCGACTCGGCCTGCAGCAGCGGCATCAGGGCGATCCGCGCCTCCAGGTCCTCGATGAGCAGCCGCCTGCCGGGACGGGGCGGGGGGGTCAGCGGGGCACCGGGGGGGCCCGGGCAGCGGGAGAGCACCGGGGGAGGCGGGAAGGGCCGGGGGGGGTCCCGGGGAGGGGATGTGGGGAAAGCAGATCGGGGCAGGGGGTTAGGGAGAGATGGGGGAAAGGCGAGCGAGACCCGGGCAGGGCTGCGGGAACCGGAGCGCGGTCCCGGGGACGGGAGAGGGGGGGAACGAGGTGCCAGCAGCCCCGGTGAGCCCCCCGGTAGGAGCGCAGGGGCAGCCGGGGAGCCCCGGGCAGGGGTCGCGGGGGAGGCGGATTGCGGGCGGGTGAAACGGGAGAGCCGGGGGGAAGCGGGGGGCGGGCGGAGCGCCCCGGGGAGGGACCGGGGGGAGCCCCGGGGCTTGGGGGGCGGCACCTGCGCTCCCGGTTCCACTTGACGAGGGTGTAGTAGCCCAGCAGGAGACTGCCGATGCCGAGCGCGAAGAGGCTGTAACCTGCGGGGGGGGGGGGGGGGGGGGGGGGGGGGGGAGAGCGGGTGAGGGGCGGCACCGGAGGGACCGGGGCACCGGAGGGACCGGGGCACCGGAGGGACCGGGGCACCGGAGGGACCGGGCCGGGCCTCCCCCGCGGGGCCCGGCCCCGCTCCCCGGCCGCCGCCCACCTGAGAGGCCGCGGCGCGGGAGGTGCCGCTTGTAGTCGACGGGCCCGTACCCGCCCGGCGGGGCCATGTCCTGCTTCACCTTCGGTGCCGCCATCCCGGCGGCCGCACCGACGTCACTTCCGCCGCGCTCGCCGGAAACGCCCTGTGGGGGAGCACCACGTGACAGCGCCCCTCGCAGAGCGCCGCCGGCCGCGCCTTAAAGGGGCAACGCAGGCGGGGGGAAGCGGTGGGTCCCACCCCCGCCGGTCCCCGTGCTCCCGGGGGGAGCCGGGCGGGCCCGGGAGGTGTCCGCGGCCGTGAGGTGTCACCGAGCACCCGGGCAGGAGGTGGGAGCGGGAATAGAGGCAGCGCTCGCTGCGCTCGGTGCACAGATCCTGCACCCGGGGGGGCTCCGCACCACCCCCTCCCCGTGCACGCCCGGTACCGGGGCAGGACTCCTGCACACCCCCCCCCGTGCACACCCGCATCGGTGCACGCACCGCCCTGTGCGCGCCCGGTCCCGGTGCACCCCCCCGCCCCGAGGACCAAACCCCCGACGGGGCGGCCGTGGGTGCCGGAGCTACGGGGGGGGGGGCACAGACGAAGGGTGGGGTGCACCCTCGGGCAGGCAGCCCCCAGCCCCGTGCACCCACCAGCGAGCGTGCACCAACCCCCTGCTCGCGCTGGAGCGCGCACCCACCCGTGAACAGGTCCCGGGCAGCGTGGCCCCCCCCCCCAGCCCCTCGCACCCCAACCCCCATCTGTGCTCTGCCCCCCCCCCCCCCAGCTCTGGGTGACACCGCATCCCGCACCCACCGTTTCACCTCTGCACCCCCCCCGGCCCCGGGGGTCCTGGGGCAGGAGGAGGGCGAGGACCCCCCGCAGCACCCCGCGCCCCCCAGGATGGGGTTCCCTGCACCCCCCCCCGCTCCATAAACCCTCGGGTGTTTCAAGATCGAGGTCACTCTTGTCTTACGCTCTAATCGGTGGCCGTAATCCCTCGGCGGCCGCGGGGACTTAATAACTTGGCAGATGGTGTGGCCGAGGCCGCCGGGACGCGGGGGGCAGCCCCGGGTGGGGGGACAGGGCACCCCGGGGAGGGGGGACACTGGGGCCGAGCCCCGTGGGCAGCAGCTCCCCGCTTTCCCCAGCGCCGCTTCGCTCCCAGACGCGGTTCCTGGCCCAAATCCTGCCCGCGGAGGCTTGGCCCCGCTGCGGCCGGGGTCACCGGGCCGGGGGGGACACGGGGGGCTGCGGTGCTGGGGAGCGGGGTCTGCCCACCCGGCAGGGCGAGGGGGACGGGGAGCACACGGGGAAGGGCGAGGCCAGGGATGCCCGCTGTCCTGGCGGGATGCACCGGCGGATGCGGGAAAGCCTCCGGCTCCTCGCCCCGTCCTCAGCGACCCTGTGGGTTCGTTAGTGCCGGTGCCCGGAGCCGAGGTCTTCCTCTGCGTCCGCTGCGGCTCGTTCAGCCTTTATAGGAACGGACCAACTTGCTCGGCTTCCCCGTTATGGAATCATTTCATTGCAACCAAATTTGCAGGAGAACTGAGCGGAGACGTCGGCAAAGAGCCTGGCGGGGGAAGCAGCAGCCACCCCGTGACCCGCTCGCTGGCTCCGGGCCTCGTCCTCCTGCCCCGCTTTTGGCAGAGATGGGAGTTAAACCCGACGGCCACCCGTGATTCTCACCGACGTGCCCCCGGGAGGCACATCTGGAGGGGAAAACGCGGGTGTTATCTCCCCATCCAAGTGCTTTCCTGGTGGGTGCCCCTGGAATAAGCGGCACCTTCGGGCACAACCGCAAATCCAGGTCTCCAGCAGCTTCTTGGCCCATTCTGTAATAACATCACGAGAAACCAAAACATCCCCCCGTGCCCTTGCTGTCAGCTTTGCTCACGCTCGGAGCACCGAACCCAACCAGAGCACAGCCAAACCTCACCCCCCTCCGCCGCCGCCGTTCCAGCTGCAGCTTCCCCGGGGGGTTCCCGCTCCCCGGTCGCGTTCCCACGCCGGGAGCCGTTTCCCCACCTCCCGTGTGGTCCCTTCATCACCCCAAGGGGCCCCGTGTGCTCCGGGGTCGGGATCTGCGGTTTTCCCTTTGAGGGTGCTCCAGAGAAGAGGCTGCACCCCCGGGGGGGCCACCCCTGTGGCGGCGGCTCCCCGCCATGCCTGGGCTGATGGAAACCTTCCGCTCCCTTTGTTTTCCCGGCTCTGAGAAGATAAAGCCATCGCTGGCTCATGATTAAGCTCACTAAGCTAATGAGCCAGGGAAATGAAGGTGTGGAAGGGATGGGGAGGCAGCACGGGGTGGGGGGGGTTTGGTGGGGGAGGACCTAAGGTCAGCGGGACATCACGGAGGGCACGGCTGGGACCGGCTCCGGACTCTGCGGATGCTCCAGCCCCACCACACGCAGCAGGGAAAGGCTGGCGCGAACCCCCAGAGCCACGGCTGGGGGACGAGGGCTTACGATCCAGGGGGTGGATTAGAGGCGCCGGATGAGGGGAAGGGGAAGAGGAAGAAATTGAGCCTCGTTTCCCAGCAGACGGGGTTTTGTTTCTGGGTTCAGTGTTTAACGCTTACCGGGGGATTTTTCTGCTGGCAAATTATCCTGACGAAGCCGGCGTGACTCCGGCAGGACACCTACGTGGGTTCCCCGATCCAGCCCGGCTCTGCACGGGGACGGGGAGGGAGAAGAAGGGCGGGAGAGATCAGTCAGCTCATTTACAAAGAGAAACCCCCTTCCCTGAGCAGCCCAAAGCCCCCAGCTCCCTTCCACCTCAGAAGCCAAATTTCTGCATCTTAACTCCCACCAGGTCCGGTGCCTTTGCAGGACCCCGAGAACCCCCCGGTCGGGGGCTCCCGGCCGCAGTGGGGTTGCTCAAGGCTGAGGGAGACTCCATCCACAGGGAAAATCGAGGCCGGAGCCCTGCCTGGCCACGAGCTCCGTGCAGAGGCATCCCAGGATGTTTCATGCCACCGGCTAATTGCCAGAAGATGCAAAACCCATCGGGTTTTGTTCTGCTGCCTCCCCTGCAGCGGGGAGGAGGGTGCGGGGGGACGGGCTGGAGCAACACCCCGGCATTGCAAACCCGGTGCACCACCAAAAAACCCAAACCATGGCGGCGTCTCCGTACCTGCGAGGTGCATCACCGCGGCACGGGCAGGTCGCTCGCAAAGCCAGGCGTCCGGTGCAGGTGGGAGCAGCACGGCGATAGGGGATCCGCTGGGAATAACGTTCCTTGATATCAAGGAAAGAGCCGCCCAGCAAGGAGGGGCTGCCTCGGGTTGGGGTCCACGGGGGGTCACAATCCCCCCGGATCCCGCGTTCCCCCAAGACGAGAGCCTGGGGCGATGCGGGCACTGCGCAGCATCCGCTTCAGGAGGAGCTGGCTCACCCCGAGGACGGTGCACGAGCGGGGTCGGGGTCTTCGGAGCAGACGGAGCGGGGGGCCGAGTCCCCGGGGCTGCCCCGAGGTTGGGTGATGGGCGCAGTGCTGAGTGCCGGGACCGGGGGCTCCATAAATGGGATTATTTCTGCATCGTAGGGGGAAGGAAGATATTTGATGAGGTTTCCCAGTACCACCTGAACCCACAAAGCCCCATTTACCCTTCTCTGGGCCTGTCAGCTCAAAAACCTCATAAATCCCGTCAAACAGCTCCACCCGGCCGTCCTGCGCCCCGGGCGCATGGCACGCCACCCGCTCGTCGCACGGACCTGGAGTCAGCAGAGCAGGAGGCTCAGACCCGGCGCTGATTTTAGCAGCAGACTTCAAGGGGTCGGTCCTTTCTCCGCTGGACAACGGCCGCCGGGAAGAGGACCTGAAGCTGATGTGCCGGGTGCTCTGTGGCTTTTAAGCCTGACTTGAAAGCGAGGTTTTGTTACTGCAAAAAGGGAACAAAGAAAAGTTGTTTTGTTTTTCCGAAGTCGTTATTTCACAGCTTGGGTTGGCTGACAAGTTCCTTTTTAAATAAATAACCTTTATCCTTAGGAACAGAATTCCTTATTCAAATAATCATTATTAAGGCTTTTGCAAAGCGATATCTCCGTTTCCCGTCCGATTCGCCCGGAGGGAGAGGACTCGGCTGCTTCCAGCACCCCGTCGCCGACCCGCTCCCCGCCCTGAACCGTCCCCTTTGTTCCAGGCTGGGATGCCCCAAACCGCATCGACTGCCTTGTTTCCCCATCGCCGCCAAAGCCCGGAGAGGGGAGCGGGGGACTGATGTGAAAAACTGCTTTTTAATATTTTACTTGTATTTAAAAGGGTTTTTATCTGTGTCTCCCTGGTACGCCGTAAACCTGCTGCGGCTGTGATGATGAGGGACTCCCTTGTCCATCGCTTACATATATAATTTATCTTTAACAGCAAAGAAGGTGTTTAAAGAGTCAAACTTCCCCTTCTTTGACTGTATGGATCGCAGCCGAAGCTTTTCTTCTGTCCCTGGCCCAGGACAGCCCATCAAGGTGCGGGACACGACGGAGCAGCTCATGCCTTCTCAAGCGAGGCGAGACCCCGCAGCCGGCTGCGACGCGGGAGCTGATGCAATCCCGCCCCGCCGTTACACGGCAGCCGTGTCACGCCACCGCTTTTGGGATGGGGCGCCAGGGATTTGGAAGATCAAAAGGAACCCTGAAGCCTCTTTGCTCCGGAGGGGATGAGGGGATCCCCTGGGAGCGGGGCTGGGGGCTCAGAGCGGGTCAAGCCCTGGGGCAGCCCCGACAAGCGGAGGGAAGGCTCTCGTGGGGGAATAAAACAGGTTGCGGACAGTATTGCAACGGTTATCGGGAGGGATTCAAATCCTCCCGGCTCTCTGGAGGTGACACGTTCCGCCGCGACGCAAAGGGCCTCCTCCTCCTCCTCTTCCTCCTCCCGAGGGGCTCAGCCCCCGCCCCGGCTGCTGGGGCAGCAGACCTATAATTCCCAGTTGTCCCCTTTCCTAACACAGCCCCTGAACTGGGAGTTTTCCAGGGTGGAGTGGAGTGAACTTAACCCTTCAGACGCCAGTAGTATCTAAATTAGGGCACACAATTAGCG
The DNA here is from genome assembly GCF_030936135.1 of Gavia stellata. NCBI lineage: Eukaryota > Metazoa > Chordata > Aves > Gaviiformes > Gaviidae > Gavia > Gavia stellata. Next base: position 1,496,211 of record NC_082625.1, read on the forward strand.
GGGTAGAACTACCTCTGGGACTTGTGAGATGCTAACCTGGGGTACGGGACCCCTCTGCGGTGTCCGTCTGCTCCGGGAGCCTCCCAGGTGCAGATACTGTCATCTTCTACCACTTTAACCCGCAGCAGCTCGATGGTTTTGGTACCAAAATAGCCGAGTGATAATCACTTGCACTTCAGCAGTTTTGCATAAAAAGACTTCCTCGGGAAGAGCCTTCCCCAGCACAGCAATTAAACAGCTTCAAGGAAAATGAAATAGCCTGAATTAAACTGGTTCCTGAACTTCCACATTCAGAAACTGAGTCTTTTCCAGTTCTAGAAGGTTAAAAGAAGCTTGTAAAGGACCCAAAAACCATCCTGCCCCCCGATGAGGGTCAAACACTTCATCCACCTGCGAACACAGCGGAGGGGGCAGGTCGAAGCTGACCCGGCCGCATCCAGCGGAGCTGGGAGAGGTGGGCTGGGGGGTCCCGGCTCTGCCCGCGCCGTGCCAGGGCCGTGGCTGCAGATCTGCTCCCAAAACAAGGCTTCCCTCGCAGGGACGGGGCTTCGCCGCCTCGCTGCTCTGCCGCCCGCGCTGTCAGGACACTCCTCCCAGCGCCTCGGCTCTTGCAGTTCCAAAACCGGGTTTTACGACGCCAAAACGAGTTATTCCTGCTTTCACCCAGAACAAACCGCTTCTCATCCTCGGCAGAGTCAGGCATTTCCATCAGGAGGGCTTGGCAGAGCGCAGCCAGACGGCAACCATCGCTTCTTCCTCGGAACAGCATCTTCCCCCTTGCTGCAGGCTCAGCCTGCGGCGGAGGACCACGGCTGCACACGGCCATCCGAGTATTTCCAGCAGGATGAGGCTGGGACGCTCGATGACGATCGGGGGGGTTTCCAGCTTAGTGTCACAGACAGACAAACGCCCAGGGCTCGATCCAGCACGTGCATGAATCCCCCGACACTTGTCCGTAACGATACAAAGGCACACGCTGTGTATGGAAACCTGAGCTGAAAAACCCCAATTTTTCCCCTCCCTTCAAGCTGGGATTCGTTCTGGAGTGGGAACTGTGCCCCTTCTTCCCTCTCTCCCTCCAAACAAGCGGCTCCGGAGCACGGGCTGTCGGCAAAGCCGTGTTTCTTCGCCTTGCCGCAAATCGCCGTGAGCCCTAAGAAAAGGGGAGCAGCTTCGGGGAACTGCCAGTGCCGGGAGAGACCAAGTCTCTCCTTGTCTGCGGCACTTCCCAGGCTGCTGAGCGATGCCCCTACAGCTTCTGTTATCCAGAAGCCAGGCTTTTTTATCCAGAATCATGGCCAAGAATACCCTGGCAACGTTCTTGTTCAAGTTAGCGATCCAAATCTCCCCTTCCTCCTCCCAGAGGGGAGCGATCCACCGGCTTTTTGAGTTATTCTGAGTATTTAAATAAACTTACTAACACATTCAAGTATTTCAGGAGGGACACGGCGTTACATTTATGGCTTTGGAACAACAGAGCAACCACGATTGCCAGCCCGCGCGGTGGCATGCAGGCAGAACGCAGGCAGCTTGCTTCATCTTCTCCGGCTTGGACCCTGGGAGGTCAAGTTTTTAACGACAGGAGATGTACAAAGGATAAAAAAAATAAAAGAAGGGTAACCGAGGGGCAGAGAGCAGCAATTCCAGGGTGAGAAGGAGGTCTGAAGAGGCGTTTGTGCCTCGTTTCTGCCGGGGGAGCATGCGTGCTGCATCCAGAGATGGCACCTGCGAGGATGTTTAATCCGTTTGTAGCTTTTAATTTCCAGCCACAAAATTCCACGTGGACTTTGTCTTCTCTTCTCCTTCCTCTCCCATGGACCTGTTTTTCGGGGGAAGAAGCCGTGCCCACCGCCTCCTCTCAAGCATCCTCACCGGTAACGCGAGCGGTGCAAACCCAGATGTATCTCAAAGCCGAAATACTCGAAATAAGAGGCAGACCCAGCGGTTTCTCCGTTTGTTTATTGTCATTCAAATACTAAAAATCCCTCACAATACAATATACAGTTATTGAGTTCAGATTCTTCCGCCACTGAGACTGACTATCAGGTTTTAGTGGGAAATTTATTATTTTTTTTTTAATTTTTGTTTTATTATCAAAGATTTAGAGTCACAATAAATACGAGTGACAAAAACATACCCTGCGCTGGCGTAACGTTACTCTGTTACACTCCTTTGTTAGATGATTATAAATTCTTTTTTTTTTTGTTTTAAAAAAAGCACAATGCAAGTTATTTCGCTAAATGCAATATACAGCGTAACTCTGCCTTAAGCAGACAAACACTACTGTGGTTCCTTGAGGTCTTTTTGCATTATATATATATATTTATATATTTATATATTTATTATTAAAAAAATGCCTTCTGTGCCCCCTCCTTCCAAAAGGAGAAAGCGAGAAATGAGCCAAATAGGGTTTCTGATGAGCCCTGCCTAAGCCTGCTCCGCTCTTCTCACCTCCGCGGCCCAAGCCCCCCATTTTCCATTCTGAACTGTACTTTGGTACATTTTTTTTTTTTCCTTAGTAAGCAAAAAACCATGACAACTACGTCTGAGAATTCAGAGGTAAATGAAGGGTTCCCTAAAACGATGATAAAAATGTCTATAGAAAACAAACCAACCCCAAACTATCTCAAATTTAAGATGAAGCAAGAGTCTTCCTCACTATTACAGCTGGAATGCCATTTACAGGAATCCCTAGAGTATAAAAATTAGCAAAGTCACCCTTTACACGACCGGGAAAAGCTGCCCAAGTCAACTGCGCTATAAAAAGAAAAGGTTCAACCAGGCCACTTGTGTTCCTGAGCGAAGGACTGCCATCTCGCCAGCGCTCAGAAATCAAACAGACAATAAATTAGGTTATAAAAAAATAAAATTAGGAAAAAAACACACCAAAAAAACCCCCAAAAAACAAACCACACACAGCTCCCAAATTGCAACACGGGTTTCAAATGAAAATCCGGGGTTTATTTCACAAGTTGCTAAAATCTAAGTACAATAGTCATTTTCATTATTACTGTATTATAAAATCTTGTAGTCGCAACGTCTCAAAGAAAGGTTATATGGCTTGCAAGAACCAACGCTGCTCTAACCCTCTCCCCAGGAGAGGGGGAAGCAAGCAGCATCTGAGCAACGTCAAACCAGCTCATGCAGCAGGTTGCAGCGAAGCACTGGAGGGTTGGGGAAACGGGACACGACGCCGGGTGCTCCGCCTGAAGGATACCGATTTAGGGGTTAGACTGTCGAGCAGCACGTTCAAGTCTCTTGTTCTGAGGGAGCTTTAAGGATAATGGTCTTTTTCCAGGAGAGGGCCGACGAGGTGACTTTCGGACAGCTCTGCGGCAGAACTAATAGCCCTTACGGAGGCAGGAATCCCAAACACGACAGCAGTAGAAATAAACCAAAGATTTGTTCTTAAAAGCGCCTAACCCCCCCCCCCCCCCTTCACAATTCCCAAACGATTTAACCTTTAGGGCGTAACACCATTATGTGACTCTTCCATCTAATTGAGCTTTTCTGTTTGTTTGCTGTTTTTTTGTTTTTGTTTTTTTTTTTTTTCTGCAAGAAGGGGAACGTACAGATGGGGAGGAGGAGATTTGGGAAGACTGCAGCAAGTGTTTTAACAACTATCTAAACCTAGCATGGTACCGTAACTAGCCCAGTTCAACACTACTCAACTGAATACACCGTTTTGACTATAAAGGAAGAAGCAATTCTTCTGGCATTTAACACATGTATACCGCTTAAGTCTTTCCCTGGTGCATTTACCTAAAACTTTGCAGAAACACATATGCAATAAATATAGCCTCTAAGTTACCTGCAACGCTCCAAGAACCACAGATGAAAAACGATGTCAAAACTGGTTTGAACCCCGACAGCCAAGTATCTGTTCACTTACAAAGCCTTCGAAATAATTCCACCCCAATACTTAAGATACTATTTGTGGGGTTTTATTACACATTAAAAGAAAACAGATCGTGGTCTAGCATTGCCGGGGGAGCAACGTTTGTAAGACAGTATCTGCAGACTCGTTTTTGTTGGCATTTCCGAATCTTAAAATAAGTCTTCTCAATTACTTTAAGGCTTATTTTAAGTCTCCCCTACCCATCGTGCTGAAATTCAAGTTTACAAGCTGCTGCACTGAACTGGCGGTATCCAAAAAGGTTTTGACATAGCTTTTAAATCAGGCAAGTTTAATACTTCTGCCCCTCTCTCCATTCCCCTTTTCCCCAGCATCAGCTGAAGCTAAAGCTACCCCGACACCAGAAGGAAATTGCAAAGTTGTCCAGGCTTCCCAAAAAAGGCATTTGAACTTCAGTTTGAGAAGTTTTCCTTGTTCTTTTTAAACAAATACACTCTTCCCAGGTGATTTAACAGTGCTAGACATTTGCATCAAGGATGAGATAATGTAGGCATTTGTCAAAGGGGAGAAAAAAACCCTTAAGGAACTCCACACAGGTAAGGAACTGAAACTTTTTCATAATATTTCAAAGTGCAAAAATAAAATGCACTCAATTTCTCTCTCCACATCTCCCAGTCCAAAATTATCTTGGAATGAAAAGAAAAATTAAAAACTCAAACCAATTCCTCTCATCCCCATTTAGCTCTTAATATACATTTGTAAAACAAACAAAAAACAAAGTCAAATTGAAATTCTAGGGCTTTATACAGCAACAAATACCATTTTGCAAAACTAGGTTTTCTATACTACTGAACAGTTTTCAAAGTATCTAAATACCGATATTCACACAACAGAAGAGGGGCTAAAATGAACGAGTTCTCTTCTTCACTATGCAATAGTTAGATCTGAAGGGGGACAGCCCTATACAGTTATTGGTTTAAAGTTAGATCTAACAGCAACTGCTAAGAAAATAGATTCAGCATCGACTGAATAGTAACCCCTCCCCCCTTTTCTTTTATATATAGATATATAGATATATATATATAATTTTGCAAATAATTCTTATCAGCACTACTTCTAGTACTGATATGCAACATAAGTAGTAAGGCATGTATTTCTGCCATTTGAATTCAACTTTAATTTGGGAGAAGCACAGGGAAGAAGGAGGGAAGATGACGAGAAGGAAAAAGAAAAAAAAAAAACAACCTGGACCTGATGGATTTGGGTTTAACCTGTGGAATCCCCAAAACATATTAAAACCACGTAGAAACCTGTCCTTAAAAGCAGGGTTACCTAAAGCTCTATCAAAAGTGAAACACTGAAGTGATGAACAGAGGAGCATGCTCGGAACGCCTGGAAGAACGGAGCTCTAGAGGGATCAAGGTAGGCAGTCCTGCCCCCGACATGCCCAACGCGTGCTGGCACGGTCATCGGGCCACCGCAGCACCAACCAGGAACGGCCGCTTCTCGGCGGGTATCGGCAGAGGAAGGAGCCGGCGACCTGACGGCAGCCTCCCGGTCCTCTGCTCCCTCCACTCGCCCTTTCTGATTGCGTGCAGCTTCTGCAATTCCTATTTTTTTTTGAGTAAAATTGCTCAAAACAACAACAAAACCCCCCCTCCAAAAAGAAAATAATCAAAAACAGTTTCACTTTTAAGTCTCTGGGAACATATGAAAGGCCCAACTGCTCTTCGCTGAATTAGAAAGACTGAGCAAAGGTGTTTGTCTATTCAGTAAATTAGATTTTAGACTACCAACAGTTCAGAGTCTATTCGAAACAGAATCCAACAAAAGTGAGAGACTCCTGCACTGGTTCCCACCTACCAGACTAGTTTTGGTGGCAGCCAGTCCCTTAGAAAAAAAACCATACTCAACTGGAATTTGAGTTTGCACTTATTTATCATTAGCTCATCATCAGAAGATTTTGCAACATTATAATCTGTAGACTGCCTTCCTGGCTGGAGGAGGGGCAGGGAAGAAAAGCAAACATGAACTCGGCTCACTAAATGCATCTGCAAGATCGGGCTGAAATTCCTCTCTCCTTGAACTGACATCCATGCTCGATCGCGAACGAACACAGTGTTCCTGGTGAATGGGTAGTTATTAACAAAGAAACCGAAGGCAGAGAGTCGTTTAGTCCTCCTTTTGTGCTGGTGACAAAAAAATCCAAACTAAATACATAAAGCCAAAAAAAATAATAAGAATTCTTCCCCTTCCCTGACAGCCTTCATCATCAGTCAATCATAAGAATCTGAGAACCAAATGAGCTTAAGTCTTTCCCACCCACATGGTGTCATTTTCTCATAGCAGGGACAGCAGCACTCGATGGGATGAGGAGTGGTCTTCTTGCATCCTATAAAGCCTGGGGCATATCCAGCTGGGATTAAAGCAGATTCCACTGTAATGTGGTATAAAAAAGATGGCAGAAACAGGAAAAGTCTTCCTCTTGGGCATTCCTCTGCATTATTTCCACGTGGCGGACTGTGGGATGGACCGTGGGGGAATCATATCCAGGAGATATTCACGCTGGCGGTCTACTGCTGAAGATGACTTGTGCACAGCTAAACTAGGGTTAACAAAAGGTAAAGCCCCACCTGACGAGATATAAAAGAGAAGAGAGAACAAGTGTCACAGTACGATAAAAACATGAGACAAAACAGCGGCAAAACCACGCTACTCGCATTTCATCCACATGAAAACGGATCATCTAAGCATGGGGCACTACTGGCCACGAAGGTCAGACACCTTCAGAAGATGAAAGCTTCCAAAATCACCCGAACAAATAGGAGCAAGATTTTGTACCAGAAATGAAGATTTGAGTAGGCTAGAGCTCTCTGCAATGAAATTACATTTTAAATGATAAATTAAGCTGTCAGGAGTAAGAAAATCAAAATAAATCCATTCAATACTGGGCAAGAAAGTAGATCACAAGAGAGCTAGTTGCTACAGCGTTTCCTTCTTGGAGATCCTAATTATCATTTAAGAAAACAAATGACTCTTCTCAAGTCAGATTCTGACACATAAAAAAAGATTAGATTAGAATTTATAATTTCCATTTGTTCAAAGCAACAGCTTTAGTTATTTCAAATCCTGATGAATGCTGGGAGTGTGCACTGGAGCCTTACCTAGAGCAAAACCATCTATTAACTGTATGTTGCTTTCAGCAAAGAGAAAACACCAGTCAAAATTAATTCAGTCGTTTAAACTCCCAGAAATTAATGACAAACTCCTGCAGTGCAGTACTGGCTGTGCATACGGACTCAACGATGAACAGTCTGACATTACATCTATTTAGTCTACGTATAAATGTGTAAAGCAGTAGTTTTTATTTGGTAGCACCACCTGATTGCCCCTTTCGATGAGCATAAACCACACCAAAAGCCAAGTGCCAACAAGAGTACTAAAAGCAAAGCCTCGGCACCATCGGGCTTTCATGCAGGAAGTGTCGAAGAGAAAGCATCCTTACCCAAAGAACTATGATTGTTGGACAGAGTGCAGCTAGTAAGTACAAAGAAAAGAAACTTTAGAGAAAAATCTACCTGTATTGATGGGAGTCTTCTTCCAGGCGGCAGCGCTGCCCTTGCTGACAGGTCTCTCAGCATGCTTACCTGGCCTACTCCCAAGTGCTGCTGCAGACGATGCATTCTGCAACTTGGGTGACTGGCTAAATGCATGCAACACTCCTCGTGGAGCTCCGGGAGGACCTCGAGACATCTGGCTAGAAGTCTGGCAAGAGAGAGCAAACTGTGAGACAGGCATGGCAGTTTTCTGTCTCTCAGGTACGATAGCCTTGATGAACCCTTACTGCCTCTCTCTCCCGTCTTGGCTTTTTCTGCCAAGTCTGGAATGCATTACTGTAGCTCCAGGGCTGAAAACCTCCAAGGCATCTCTACAACCAAATAAGAATCAGCTTTCTACTTCTGAAAGCACCTGTACGGATGAGGAATTATAATCGACTGCAAAGCAGCAAAAAATGTGCTGTGTAAGCACCTCCATACACAGGCAGCACTCTACTTCCCTGTCCGAAATAACCAGTACCTTGATTATTTCAACTCACACCAGCACTTAAGCAGCTTCTGCCTTCCTCCAACTGAAAGGTGGTTTTCCAAGGTGTGCAAGACCCAGTCCCTGTCATGGATGGTTCTACCACCACCTTAAAACTCCACAAGCAACATTATGTGTTCCTGGCTCAAGCCATTTTTTTTTTTCCCCTATCTCAGGCCAATTTACTCTTGTGTATTTGGCACCAGAGCACCTTTTTCCATTTGGTATATGCTAAATAAATTCAGGAATAGGCTTTGCAAGCTAGGAGTTAAACACACCCTGGATAATTACAATGACTCTGCAGAAAAACACCACTCTCTTCTGCTCTTCAGAACATCATTTACGTATCAGGTCCCCACATGACAAAAAACACTTTAACCAGCCCGGTTTTAAGCTTAAGCTCCACAGTGCGTGTGTTTGAGCGTAAATAAAGCGAGTTCACGCATCAGTTTCACGCCTGCGCACCAAACACTTGCGCCTGGAGCCCCATCATCACAAGATGTGGCTGCTGGTGGACGGAGCATTACCTGCTTGAGCGAGTGGTGCTGCACTATAGGGTCTGACTTGGTCTGTACAGGAGACGCAGTCTGTTGCAGTATCCGTTGCTCAATCTCCTGCTCTTGCTGCAGTGCTTTTACGAAGGCAGCCTTCAGTCGGTTAGTGTGCTCAGCTTTCAAGGCCTTTTTCTGATTCGATGTCATGCAGGTTTCACACATAATGGTTCCGTTCTTCTCCTCCCTCCAACGGCAGGTGAAGTCAGTCTTACACTGAGCACACATATAGGGCTCGCGAGATGATACAGCAACCGAAACTTTACCTGGAGAACACAAGCAGGTTAGCTCAGCTCCATCTGTGGCTTCTATGTACACGTAATACTTGAGAAACCTCAAGAATATTCCAACATAAAAAAAACCCAAACCCAAAGCAAACCCTCCACCCTTAACTCCCCTCAGTCTGAAGCCTTTTGCATTACTAAACCCTTAAACTCTACTTCTGTGAGCATCTGCGTAGGTATCCAGCAGATACTTCATACTGGTTAGAGAATTCAGCGGTGATGGACAAAACAAGGGGCTGATAGGAAGTTAACAGCTCTGGGGAGAACTGGATGCATTTTAGAGAGATCTTTACAATCAGTGTCTAGAAATAGTAATGTTGTGAAATTTCAGAATTTTACACGTTAAAACAGTTTGAAAATTATTAAAGGAAGTGAATCCTAGATTTGACAGAGTATGACAATTCAATCCTGCGAAGCCTGACACTCCTTGCTGCCTGCTATTGAGATAAAAGTCCAGATGGGAAAGGTTCTCTCCTCGCCTTTGAGGAACATTTTTAACGCTATCTCACCTTGAGTTTCCAGCAAATTCTGCACAACTTCTTCCAACCCGACTAAGTAAATAAATTCGTTATTAGCTGCACTTGGCAGGAAGTTCATCTCTGGCGCAGGCGGCTTGGGAGGAGGGATCTCCAACAGCGTCTTCTCCAGCTGCTTCCGCAATGCGAGCTTGGCGGCGGCTTGCCGGCTGGCCGGCGAGTCGTTGGAGTTGACGATGGAAGCAGCGCTGGTCGTAGTAGCATTAGCCTGAGCGGATGTCACGGTTGTACCTTTGATTGAAGTCGGTGAAGCCTGGGAGGAAACAGGACACAGCTTAGTGACAAGCACCAGATGGTTCGGCCCTTGAGGCACGTGGTCCTCTCCACCGAGAGGGACGAGAGGGAGGGAAGCAGCGCTGGCTCTGACGCTGCGCGGGGCTGTTTGTGTGTGATGAAGGCTGGCTGCTTGGGACGAGAAACAAACCGCCTGCCTCTACACCTTATTTTTGTAGGTGACCAAACAGACCACAATACATACGTTCACTGCAACACTACCTGTCCTCTAATGCTCTAATTCTTTTTCTAAAGAACTTTATTTTTCTTTACTGATCATGTTTATAAGGCAGCTTTAGAAATTCTAAAGGAAAAAAACCAAGGAGGAGTCCTTTCCCTTATGAATTTGTCAAAGCACTGACTTTAAATTGTTTCCTTTATCTACAGCACTTGTATGCCAGCATCAGCGGTAGATGTTAAGTTGCTGCTTCAGTATCTCTCGGTGTTTCAAATAGGAGCGCTAACCCATTTTGAGCTCTATTTACCAGAACACTCATTTATGCTTCTTAAGGAAGAGAGGAAAAAAAAAATATTCTAATGGACAGTTTCATATTGAAATACCAAATGTGAAATGAGGCACAAAATTCAGTTCACTGAAATAGTATTTCTTCCCAATACTCTGTAACGTTTTTCTCCATTCCTTCCTATGTACAGGAGGTGAATGTGAACAGAGAAAGGGACTGTGTGGGAAGAACAAGGAGCAGGACAGCTGTAGTAAGAAGCAACCACATCAGTTAGAGGACAGCAGACTACACCAATTAGATACAGTGACCGGACAATCAGTAATTAAAACCATTTATCTGTTCCTCCGAGATGAATGTTACATTTGGCACAAAATATAGAACTCACCTGCGGGATGTTGACAAGCAGGCTGGTGTTGGGGACGTTGGCGACGCGGATCAGACCCTGCTGGATAATTCGCTGCCCCTGAATTTGTACGCTGGGGACCGATGCCCGCGGTGCCAGCAGCAGCGGAGGCGGCCCCGTGCTGGAGTGCTGTCGGATGTTGTGGATTTGCTGGGAAGACACAGAAATGGGCTGATGCAATGGTGCCATGAACAATGGGGAGGATTAGATAGCGGGAAGTAAGTGGTGGGAGTCGAATGGGATGACGTGAGACAGTGGAAATGAGGCAAGGCAGGGAACGCAAAGAAAGCGTGACAGTTAACATCCGTGTCAAAATGTGATGCTTTTCCCTTTCCCTCTGTCAGAATGAAACAAGTAGAACGTAATGTGAAGAGAGATGCTCTTATGTGAGGCCGTCGCATTACAACCAAAACAGCTGTGCCAAAAAAAAAATCTAAGTTTCTGAGTTAACAACTATACATTTTGAAAGAAGTTTAAGTCTGTTTCATTTTAAAGGCATTAGGAAAGCTATTTCTCAGAATGAGTTTTCCTCCATAATCAGAACAGAAAAGAAAATGAAATACCAAATCTCTACCTTCCTCCTTAATGCTGGCTGTGCAACAGATAAAAGCAGACCTTTCACTGTAAAATAAATCCTCATTTAACAAGGGAATTATTTTTTTCCTGGTATCCCATGGAAGTCGTAATTTTAGAAGACCGTATCAAATTGAACATTGCTTTCCTACTCCTTCACTGACACCACTACTCTCTGTTATAGGTGATAAAGACCCTGCAAAGCAGCACTTTCAGACTTCCAGTCGACTATCTCATTTCAGCAGCTCTTATTCAATCACAAGACAGACACAATGAGCAAAAAAAAAAAAAAAAGTGAGTTTTAGCATTTGAAAAGGTGAAATTGATATGATAGAAAGAATATGGGGGGGGGGGGAAATAAGAAATGGAAGAACGAGGGATTGTGTTTCATTTCCTCTGCTGCTGCTCTCCTAAAAAGCAGGTGAAGCTGGAAGCCTGTAAATTAACTTTCATAACAAAGGCAAACAAACTGCTTTGGTGCAGCTAAGGGAAGCAGCTATGCAGGTAAGGCCGTATCCTGCATCACCACAGGATTTTCTCATGCTTCACTGGAAGTGTTACAGGACAGCACAATACGCAAAACTGGAATGATGCAGGATCTTTCAGTAGGATTACACCTAGCTGTATTAAGAAATTCCAGCAAGAACTTCATAGGTTCCCTCCAGACAAGCAGCAAGATGACTAAGATAACAGTTAAGATGTATTAAGGAAAAACAGAGTGGCTCTACCACAAGGTAAACACCTACCTGTGCTCCTCTGACAAGAGGTGGCATTACTATCTGCGTGTTTTGCTGAGTTCCTAATTTTGAAGAAGTCTGCTGCCCTCCACGAACCAAGGGAGGAGGAATAACAGTGCCTGGTATACGCGTAGAAGAGGTCTGCAAAACAGAAAATAGTTTACTCACATTGTTTTGTTCTGGTATATTTATACGCCCGCTCTCTTCTGCTGCTTAGTGTGCTGATAAAGCAGTATCTGAAACCTTACGCACCAATACAGACATAATGTAAGGACGCAACGGCAGTCTGGCTACACACTCAGGGATTGTTCTCTCTCATCCTGCACGGAATTCAAAAGGTAAAGAACAGTCCTGAACACCGTTTTCATCTGCCCTCCCACCACTGAAACTCAAGAGCTCAAGAACTGCTGTACTGAGACAGACCAAAGAGGCACGCCAGAGCCCGAGTACCAGAGCTGGGGGTACACGAGCGCAGCTCTCCTCTCTGGCTGATGTGATGGATGCAGTTATCTGTCTCGAGCCAATGGAAAGACTGTAGGACAAGAGATGGCCGGGCTGGCTTCAGTGCAGTTAGTCTCAACAAAAACCAAACCAAACCGGAACAAAAAAACCAGGGAAAAAAAAGAGTGTATTTTGGCAGGGAGTAAGAGAATGGGGAAATACAAACTGCTGTCTTCAAGGAGAAGCATGGGGCAGAGAGAAGTTGGAGATGCAGGAAGCCGAGAAGGTGAGCAGACTGGGCATGTGCACGTATGTGGGAAGGCAAAAGAGACAGGAAAAGGGGAAAGCTTTAGGAAAAAATGAGAAAGAAATGGAATCAGGCTAAAGAAGCTTGAAAAATTGCTGCCCATGCTTTTTGGGCTGCAGACTGCATTAAATCCTCAAAGCTGCTCATGCTGCTGTAGAAGGTGATACGGTTTCATGCATCACTTACATTGCTGCAGACCACTAACGCTACACAATTGAGCCTGAGCAGCACTCGCTGCTAAAGAGCAACAAACCTCTCCGTCCTATTCACCTGGCTTTACACACCTTGCCACTTCCCTCACTCAAGCCCCAAACTGACCATCATCTGTGAATGAAGCCTTCTAGAAACACTGAAGCTCCCACTTTCACGAGTTACCATGTGTACACACACGTACGTATTTAGACAGGTGGGAAGTTTTATCCACTTCTGTTATGCCTTTCAACTGCAGACCAAATGTTAACTCAACTCCTACGCACAGGAATTAGTAGAGCTTTCACAGTCGAGCAAAAGCAGATGGAGGTTAGGTTAATTTGCCCAAACACCACGAATTAGACAGAGTAACCTCAATTCTGGATTCTTAGCTCCCAGCTCCCTGCTCTGTCCAACTGAAGTTTCACTGTCTGATCGCTGGAGATTTAACTCGTGGTCCAGTTCCTCTGAAAGTGCTGTCTTCAGTGGAGGCAACTTGCCTCAAGGAAGAGATTACTCCAACTGACAGATTGCTTTAGGTTTTGTGAATGTTTCCTAAATGGAGAGCAAATTTACCCCTTCCCTCGAGTATAGCATTCTAGGGATTTTGAAATTAAGAGTTGCCATTTTCCAAGTGAAAGCATTTTGTGCTGAAGCAGTTTTGAAATTTGTTTCGAATTAGCCCAAGATAAATAACCAGAAATGTTTTAAATCCAAAAGCGAAACAAGATACTAGACTCAAGAGGAAGATTAGGTTGACAGATGTCAATTGCCTCTGCTTTTTTTTTTTTCCTTCCCCAAGGCTTCCAACATTTCATTCAATTTAGTTTGAACCAAGATCTTTCCTACCATCACGTGCCATTCAGCCACCAAGTCACTCAGCTCTTACAGTTAATCATACTGAGGGCACAATTCAGTCTCTTGAGGGGATGGCAACAGGCTGCCACAATATTTCTATGACATAACTCCATGGCATCCTCTTTCGCCAAAGGTCGTTAGTACTAGTATGGATATGTTTATCAGCAGAGTGGATCAGGATGATCAGCCATTGAAAAATAAGCTTATGAGAGTTATCTCCGTGTGACATCCTACTTTCATCTCCCACCCCAATCGTTCCTAAAAAGCTTATAGTGGGGTTTGCGGGAGTGGAAAAAAAAAAATTCCACCTGGCTCCAAGCCATTAATGGGATGGGATGGGATTGTTCTGCCTTGTGCACCTTCTTCTCTGCTCCATGCCCTGAACCTGGCAGCCTGGCCCACCCCACTGACCTGGAGGGACGGCTTGCCAGCAGGAACACTCTGCGGTCCCCGCACCAAGGGCGGAGGGGTGGCCACAGCACTCCCAGAGGAACCAGCAGGCTGGAAGAGGAAAAACCAGAAAGAAAGCAGACGAGTGTAAGGGTGTAAGCAGAATTACAGAAGCTAAGGGAATAAAAGCGTTTACCTCCTTGCGCCTCAGTAAGAGAATCTTCAAAGACTGTGGTTTTCCCCCTCCCCCATCCCTTTCTTCCTCCAAGTATCTCAACATGCATATTTAAATGAAGATGTTATTAGGTAAGTATAGATAAGAACATACCAGAAAAATAAAAGAGTCTATATACCAAAAGCAGAGCAATGTGGAAATAGATTTTAGCAGTCTCTGCTTAGAGCCCACTTCAGTCTTATCCACCATTACTCCTAGTCTCAGCTACCTAGGTTCACGCATAATGCAAAGTGAAAAAAAGTTTAGGAAAAAGACTTCAGATATTAAGAGGTTTAGGGTATGCCACTTCACCCTAGTTAGTTCAAACATCCAGAGCTCATTGTTCAGCTTTCAGCAGAGAGTTGAGTGAGGCAGGTACTTGCATTAGTTTTAATCCCACCTACTGAAGCACTCAGAAGTCCGGGAGAAAGACACCAGTAAAACAACCAAAACCGGCCAAGAGAGCTGTATTAACATCCACCTGCACCGTGAAGTGCACTTAAATCTGCACATCGCCCCCATCGCAAAATCCAGCAAGTCAGCATCACATGCTCTAGAATAAAATTGTTTAGTTGCCATTGTTACAGATACTTGAAATTTAGCCCGTGCCTTGATAGCAGCGCGTGGGGTGTTTGCACGCCCCCTCGCCTCCCAAACTCCTCTGCTCTTCTCCTGCCACCCTCCACCTCTACCCTTCAGTGCCAGCAGGAACGGCACACGTAGCGAGCAGACCGGGCAACCGCTCTGACAACAAGGTAGACTTTTTTCTGGGTTAGTTTCTGATGAAAACAGCTCTCCTCCCAGCACTCTGGATATTGCACGTGGTTGTGTGAGACGAGGGGTGGGGAGAAAAAGAGGAAGGGAAGGGAGTTCAGGGTGGGAGAGCTGAACCGTTCCTTCCCGGGGCTGCCTGGATTTTTTGGCTGATGAAAGCGTGCAGCTCACCGCAGACTTACTTCACCTGGTAAGACCTGGAATCCAGACCGGGGCTTCTGCCACGCAGCACAAAACGCTGCCCTCGGCCACCAGCCCCCCAAGCTTGGGGTTCAAACGCTTTAACTCTACTTGTCAGCACATTTGTTACATGCAGGAATCTCCTCCAAATGTGTTTCAGCCATCTCTACGCGACATTAAGGACTGGACGGAGTGTTTAATAATGGGAAGTATATTACATTCATAGATGCATCTGCGTTTTAACAAAAAGGGCTTCAGCTTTTGAATACAGTTGATAGGATAAACTGTTTTGTCATTTGGTCTTGGCAAGACAAAAAAAGGAATTCCGCAAAAAGGCATGGTTAACAGGATAAACCACTATAAACTTCATGGAGATTTTATGAAAAGTGAGATATGCCTTATATGAAAGCTATCTTACGTTCCAAAGGTTATGGCAACCGCCAGAGTTACTTATATTTTCCCCGCTCCGTTTCAAAAGATGAGATGATAAATATCTGTAGGAAAATAAATACCTTCTGAGTAGTGGTCTCCTTCTGGATTTGACTTTGCCGTAACTTTTTCAATAAAACAAGCTTTGCTTCTTCTAACCGTAACTCTTCTTTTAGTTGTTTAATCATTCTCTCGCGCTCCTCTGGACTGCTTTTCTGCAGGGCCAGGTAAGGCATACGAGGATGGGAAAACAGGGAGGGGGGAGAGGGAAAAGATAAATATCGTACAAGTTATGACAAGAACTTACAGCATTATAATTGTCGTGTATGTCTTAACAATATATGGACACAAACTGAGTACAGAGAAAGAACTCAAAGGCAAAAAAAAAAAGTCTGAGATATTTTTTCACGAGCAAAACAAATAAACAAAGTCAAATGAAGAGTCAGACAACAAATCTGTGTTATGCCATGCTGAATAAGGGACATTGCATCCACTAAAAAGCCAATTCTGAAAAAGGTACTCTTTTGAAGCACATAAAAATCAAGGAGGTAAGAGCCTGAAAAAAATAAAAATGACATCAGCCTTTAACAGCGTCAAGATTCCCTGCCTGCAGATCCATCTTTATAAAACCACGTATCCCCCTGCCCCTGTGATCGCAGATGCCTCCGTAGGAGCACGTGGTGTGTCGGCTTCCTTCTAGACAGCACAACTTAAAAGCATGTCAAGACAAGAAGACTCACCATGAGTGCCTCCGTGTTGGTCTCTTTTAATGCTATTTTTGTTAAACCATTCATTCTAGGGCTAGAAGGTTCATTGTCAGATAACACTATAACATCCGGTGAGGGGACTCTCTTTTCTCTCTTTATTTCACTGCAAATCAAAAGAAAAAAATACAGAGAATGAGTTAATAAAACCAAGCGAACGACTACTTCATGCTGCAAAGTAACGTTATTTACAACCTCCTGCCAGATTACTCCCGAATCTCAATTCTGAATAGACATGGACGAGTTCAATCAATTTCTGTTCTCCTTGTGGATATTAACCTTCCCAGTCCAAAAGCCTGCCATGAGGCAAGATGCAGCCACAACACATAGGAATGGCGAATTCCTCCAAATTAGCAGCTTTTCCATCAGCCACTTCACCCCCCTTAGGAGACACGGAGGCTTTCCCGGGTTCTGCTTGCACCAGGGGAAGACCACATCCCACCCCTAAGCCAGGGCCGAACAGGCCACTTGCTGCTTCTCTTTAATGTGCTGAAAGGCAAAACCAGACCCCACTTCTCTTTTTCCTTTCCTAATACAAAGATTTGTAAGCTGTGACTTTTCCCCACCCAAGTTACCGAACCTGAAGGAAACCCAACAACAACAATTCACACCTTTTCACTTACCTAAGTTTAAAGTACTTTATGGCATTTACTTTTTTCTACAGCAACACTACTAATTCTGTTCTACTAGTAACACCAGAAACCTCTAACAGACTCAACACAGACGGACACATCCGTGCAACTTCATCGAAAACCACTCAAACACCTCTAGATGTATATTGATTTTAACTCTTTATTTGGCTCTAACACTCAGCGTCTCAAGTGATGGCTGCACCTTCCACCTGCGTTCCTGACAATAAACCACCTCTCGGCTCCATCCCCTACAATTATCATACGAGAACCGAATCTTAAACTATGTGAACCAAAAGGGACAGAGATGACGTGATGTGACAGCAGACGCCGGTGCCTCTCCTCTGCTGCACAAGCTGGTAACTGTCGGATCACCTTTGGTACGAGGATTTGGGATTTCAAACTACGAAGCACAAGTGTTTCAGAGCAAGGTTTGCGGCATGAGATTGCTGAGAGGTTTCGCAGGAGCTTCGCAGGAACGGCACAGCAAAGTCTTCCGCACCGCCCAGGAAATGACAGCGCTTGAGAAAGGGCCGACAGCAAGAAATTTAGGAGAATGTAGCACAAGTAATTGTTTTCTTTTTCTTGTAACCCAAAGCCAGAAGCAGGAGCAATGAAGATTCGAGTGAGAACCTTCTGGCTGACAGTTACGCATGAAACAAAATGCATAAGGAAGTTGTATCAAGCAAGGTGAAGCAAGTATTTAAGCATGGCTTGTACTATTCACAAATAAGAGATGTGGCATATGAGCTTTGTACTTTTAAGTGTCAGGCAATTACTTCTTAGACTAAATAACAATTTCTAGACTTAACTGATACCCCACATTTATTAGGAATCCAATGATTAAACAGGAATTAATCCTTATTATCTTATTTAGTGATGCAAAGGATATTCACACCGAATAACAGCACTGAAAAGCTGCATACCCCAATAAGCTTTGCGAGACATACACCTTCAGTAAACGCTCATGACAGGTCAAACGGTATTTTGGATACTGCAAAACCAGCCTCAAATACTGCAAAAACCCGCTTTTAAAATACAATTTCCATGTTAGTGGGAAAAAAATAAAGAAAGAAGTAGAGGAGTGTCCTCTAGAGGGCACAGAGAGCCAGTAAACTCGAGTCATCTAAACTCTGAGGTTGTTTCAGAGTACTGAAACAGAGTTGTTTCACCGTACCAGTGGCACAGGTGAAATACTTCCAGCTTTTTCCTGTATCTTAACGCACCAAACTGGCTCAGGTTGCTCTTAGCAGGGAAGTAAGCGGGTCGGGCCAAGCTCTAACTGGCTCGGTAAACCTGTCCCGACAGCGGTGAACAGCAGGCGTGTGGGGAACGCGCCGACGTGCTGAGCTCGTCACTGCTGAGCCCTTTTCAGGTGACAGCTGGAGCAGCTCTGCGTGACAGACTGAGACTCAACTGGAGTCAAGCGCTGGCCGTTCCTCCTCAAACTTTAAGGTTAAATCCCTCAGGAAAAGCAGGGAAAGTTGAGCTACCTAAAAAAGCTGAGATTCACATAAACGTGGGGATTTGAGCAGCCCCCTCCCGAAAGACAGGGGCTCTTCCCCCAGCTCCACCCGCGAACCAGCCCGCACGCCTGCAGGGAGGGGAGCAGCAAAGAGCTGCGGGGTCAACGCGTTACAACCCAGACGCGTCCACAAATACGAGGTGACGGGAAGGATTGTGTGTGGCTACAGAAGATGACTCTACCATCGGCGACGCTTCGTGCCCTCTCCAAGCCGCGGTGCGAGCAGCCCGGCCGCCACCGGGCCGTCCTCCGTGGGGAACCTGGGAGCTGCCAACGGGGCAGCGGCGGAGCCGCTGCTCCACGCTCCAGCCGGCTTTTCTCCGGCCGAGGCGGCGTCGGCGTCTGAACCCGCTTCAGATGGCGGCACCGGGGCTCTCCCCTCCCGCACTGAGCGGGGCCACCGCCGGGTCATGTGACACGCCGGGCACGTGACCCACCACGGCAAAAACCATGGCAACGGCCGGTCCCAGCCGGTGCTGCCCGGCCTTCATTTTGTGAGGTGAGGTCGGGCTCAGGTGCCAGCGGAGAAAATGGAGCGGCCGTGCCCGGAGGTCCCCGCCGCCCCCCGGGGTCCCCGCGCCAAGGGTCGCGTGGCCTTTTTCAAGGAAAAGGAGGGAGAAACGGCCAAAAAAAATTAAATAAATAAAAAAAAGCGCCGTGAGAGAGTCCCCGGACCGCGTCGTGGAGCCCTGCTAGGTTTGTTTTCAGGCTGGACGAGGAAGGCCAAGCTGGACGACGATGCCTGCCGACCCCCGGGCTTTGCCGGGATACCACAAGGAGGAAAACCTTCATCCCGAACGACGTCTGCTGGTAACAGAATGACATCCGCAGCAGAGCGCGATCAACAGAAGTTTGCATTCATCATCAATCCGAATACTCTCTCTTCGAAAAAATGCGACAGAATTTAGGAGGAGGGGGAGCGCGCCTCACAGCCGGCCAGCCAAGCCTGGGATCGCTCGGCCGGGGAGCCGGGCAGCACGGAGGGAGAGCGGCATTTCACGCTCTCGATGTGCGACCCAGCTGCTGCAAACGCTTCTCGGCAGCCCACGGACCGCGGCCAGGGCACCGGGAGGCGGGATGGATGTCGGTTCTGCCAAGGCGAACAGCGGCTGCTTGGCCAAGCCGTGATACCACACACACCTTCGCCCGAGGCCCGTCCGGAGACGGACCAACAGCACCTCCGCTAAGGAGCTACGGCAGCCTGGATCATGGATCCCCTCTGCTGCGGGGAGCACCCCCAGTTATCTCCTTGCACTTGGAAGAGAGCAACATCAAATGTCTATGCAAGATACCACTGCTTTGCACAAAACAAAAAGCTGCCCGAGTCATTCTGTAGGACCACGATATGAAATCTGGAACTAGGAAATAAAACCCAACAGCTCTGCAATAAGCCCCATCCTGTACGTGGGCTGCGACGCAGGAGGAGACGAGACCAGGACCGCCCGTCACTAGCCTGCCAGTACTTCATCTAAGGGCTTCCCCGAACCCGCAGCATTTCTCTGTTCTGCAAGATGCATTATGATATTCCTGACAGCTATATTATAAGATGCTGATCTAATAAAAGCTGCATTAGCAACCACTGCATTCAGAGTTTTAAAATCATGTATTTCCACAAAAGCATTAAATAGTCATATCTATTTAGGACCATCCACCTGCACCAATTTTGAGTCTGTTGACATGAGACCTCAAGAGGAAAACCCTTCTTGAAGGAGAGAGATACTATATATTTTTTAAGGCGACACATAGAGACCACAGCAACAAAGTCAACTCGTATTCAGCATTACAGGATTTATATCCTCAGCAGCGCGACCAACTGCACAGTGAATGAGGCGGCACAAGGCTGAACTCCAGAAACGTAGACCAGAACTCTGCAAAACAATCTCCTTTCAGAAAGGAGTTTGCTTTACTCTTTTGTTAGCCTGTGTGTAAAGCAAAAAATCCAAACCAGATGTTTCAAAATAAGAAAGACAATGGAAATATCACCACTTTCAGAAAAATACTGCCACCAGCAGTTAATAATTTGGGATAACTGCCCTGATACTACGACCTTTATCCTCTGAAGCCATCAGGCATATCCTTCAGCTAAATAAAGACAGTTCTATTATTCTCCCTTCAGCTTCACAAGCGTTGCTGTCTCAATCATTTGGACTCCACACTAGAAGATGAAAGCAAGGCTGCTGCCCAGTTACGTACACCCATTTAAGCATTCACAGCAATAAAACACCATTTAACAGAGACGTTGCAGAAAGTTTGTGTAAGGAATCAAACGCAGACCTCCTAAGTCACCAAGTACCCTAAGAAAAAGGCCATGCTTCCTCCAATAGCCTCTTTTAAAACCTCAGAGCACAAGGGCAGATGCATCATGCCACTGAAGAGTGTTCCTTACTGTCTTGGGGCATCCTGTAGCAATTCAGAGCACAACTATTCCAGAAAAAACCAAACCAAACAAAAAAGCCACTTTCCCATGGGGACACTGTGTATTCATTTGTTGATCTGAAGGAAAGAAGAGGGTCAGGTAGCTGAATCCAGCCTTGGAGGTTTGCTTCCACTTAGCTGGGGCAGAGGAAGATTAATTACATTTTTGTCTTGAAGACGATACATCCGATGTCTAAGGTATCTCAAGGTGGACTCAACTTTACTAACAGATCCACCTTCCTGTGAGACAGAAGTTTCAATGAAGTACGACCAAGGAAGAAAAAGCTTAAACTTAACACTAGTAGGGGAAAAAGAGACACCCAGGAACTACTGGCTCTGGTAGAGGGTTTAATTTCAGAGGACTCGCGCTGCAGCTCACAGAGTTTCATGACATTAACAAAAGAGCTCCCGTATTGCAACAAGCAGTCTTTGCATTTGTTCATACTGATCCAGAAACATTACACAAAAAATAAGCTTCCTCTTACAGACCAGATCTTACCCATGCTCTGAAATGCCCTTTCAATTACTCTTAAAAAAAAGAGAAGATAAAAATAAAATCAATGTGATGCTCACTTGGTTAAAAGTTACAGAACTACTGACCCGAAACCACAAAATCCCCCACTTCAGAGCAAGAGCCCCACACAGCCCCATCCTGCGGAACCCCAACACATTCTGCCCATCTGCAGGTAACCGAAGGAAGCATCACAACTGTTATTCAGACTACAGCTTAATCTGCATTAGCAAATATGCAACAGTTTTGCCTCAGTCCATTCAACAATCTCTTGTATACTCGCATCCAAAAATACTTGGCAAGGAAGGAAGACAAACAAGGAAAGAAAAAGCAATGCAGTGGGGATTATTTTTTTTCCTGGAGTTGTTATATCTACACGAATCAAAGGAGTTGCAATGGATCTAGTGACTGTGGTGCGCAACTGAAGCAAAACAAACTTCATCCCTTCCTCTGAACATAAAGGAAGGAAAATTTAAACAAACTATGTCTGCATTTAAAATAAAAGATTAAAATCCCCCAAGAAGCTTTGGCGTAATTTTTGTCACAATATCCTTTAGTACAACACATACCAGGAGGCACAGATAGAACGTACATGAGCTGAAAAGGAGATCTAAAGTATGGGGCTGCGTCGTATTTCCAGGCTTGCTAAGGGCAAGAGAGGAGCCTATTGCTTGTCACCAGCACTGCCGTGAACGCTGTTCCCAGTCAATTCCAGTAAAGTGGAGAGGTTGGTCAGCCAACACAGGCTGCGTCCTGGCGTGCTCAAGAACACGTTAGAATTTCAGAGTCAAATCCATTCATTTAGCACGTTTTAAATGCTATTTGGCCAGATTAAAAACAAACAAACAAACAAAACCCCCAAACCAACCCAAAAATCCTTCAAAGCACCAGAATTTAGCATCCAAACCCTAACACGAACATTCAGAGCACAGCCACTAGGCCAGCTTTCATACAATTTCAAAACAATTTCTATTAGATGTTATTTTTAATCATCCCGTGTAACAAAAGGAGAACATGATTACTCTGAGGTGCCAGAGCAGTGCAGCATTTGTCAAGCACACAAATCATGACCAGCAAGACCTAAAATGAAAGGAACTGAAGAGTTCAGATCAATTATTTGCCTGAGGGCACTAACTATAGGGATGTCCACAAACTCTTCAGTCTCTTCTTTCCTGGCAGTTTTCATTTAAGCAAACAAGCAGTGGCTTAAGTCAGGCCAGCTCACATGTAATTTCAAGAAGGAAAAGCTTAAAGCTGTGGGTGTATTTGATACTTGAGTGTACCACACACCAGGAGACAATAGATGGGTGCAAGCAATTTTTGTAGAAAATAAGCCAAATGTATCAAACACAGACTTTTTGGCTTATCCACTCGTATTCCAGTTGGAAGGAAAATCCAGAGTCCGTAGCTTAATGTGAGAAGATGACACAATACATATAGTGGTTTTGTAATGTGGGGGTATTTTTGTTTGCCTTTTTTTAAAAAAATAAGACCCCGACTGATACAAAACCTGGAGGAATAATTTCTGTTTACCAGCCAGCCTTAAACTGTTTTTGATCAAGCCACAATTAATACAGATAAGATAGTCATTTACCACTCTTGGCAAATAGAGAAAATACAGGAAAAATAGAAAGATGTTCAACTGCCTAAAAAGTTTTCCAGTTTGCTTTACAGAGGACATGTTCAGCCCAAGATTGCTAACAAGACAAAGCAAGAACTGGGGATAAATATATAGAAGCCAACTCTTATATCTGTGTTTTATTAACAATATCACCCTCACTATTGCCATCTCCCTTATGTGCTGTGACAAAACCATCTTCTCACTCTCTCTGCCTTTCCCTGTAGGACTGAGAAGCCTCGCTTTTTAGAATTCTGAAGTGAAACATATTTTGAGGTGATCTATTTTGGAGAGTTACTGTAATTTTGAGGATTTAAGATAGCACAGCACAACAACCAAGCACAACACAGCTGCTTGCAGGGTCAAGCAGTATCCTTGCCCGTAAACACTCCCCACCTCTATTTACGAGCAAAGTTTTCCTGCAATTGGGATAACAGTACGCTGCTCCTGAAGGATCCTGATGCTTTTGCTCCAGAAGAGAGGACAATTTGTCTGAGGACAGCAGCTCCCATCCGCATAGCCAGTTACAGGACTGAGTCCAGAAAGATCAATCGTGGTCTCTGCCAAACCTTACTGTGAGTACACCAGCAATCATGAGCTTAACCAGTACTGCGTATGCAACTCGCTCATTTTGTACAGTTCAGGAAATAGTACTAGAAAAAAAGCACTTGGAAACCGGTCAGAATGTGTACTGTAGATGAAGAGAGCTGACTCTGGAGTACAATAAATGCAATGTGATGCAGCAGGCAAGATCCAAGAAGGGTTCCAGGAGAAAGCCCCAGCTGGAAGCAACTCATGCCCAATGCCGGGTAAATGCGGTAGGAAACGCGCGTATTTAAGGGGAAGGAAGGAACAGAGGAGAGATGAAGAACAGAGGAAAGGGAAAGCAGAGCTTGAAAGCACGGTAAGACGTCAGGATTCAACCAGGTTTGAGAAATGTTCTTCCCTCCAGCACCCACACGGATGTAAATCAGTGTATTCACAAGCAAAGCGATTTATGT